>NC_067248.2:57347500-57972500 GCF_019359855.2 Lolium perenne | reverse complement strand
GTCTGGAGGAGGTGGTCAACTCTGACCAGGCGGTGATAGGTACGCTCCAGATACTCACTCATCCTGGCAAAGTACTTTTTGATACTGGTGCAACTACATCCTTCATTTCCCAGCAATTCATCATCAAACATGGGATTAGATGCAATAAACTAGATAAACCCATAACCATACTTTCTGCGGGGGGAACGATATTAGTAACCCACACTAAACCTGGACAAGTCATCATGATCAATAAGTGTGCGTTTGACGCAGACCTGTTCATTTTACCGATGAAGGACATTGATGTCATTCTTGGTATGAACTGGTTAGAGGAAAATGGCGCACTTATAGATTGTACCCACAAAACAGTATCCTTGAAAAGCCCAGGTGGAGATAGAATCATTTATCAAGGAGATAAGCATACTCAGATTGAAGTGGAGTTGAAGTTGAACAGCATGAAGGAGGTGAAGTTAGAAGATATACCTGTAGTAAATGAATTCCAGGATGTGTTTCCTGCGGAATTACCTGGAATGCCACCAGATAGGGAGATAGAATTTACTATCGACCTAATTCCAGGAACAGCTCCGATTGCTAAAGCACCATACAAGATGGGGCCTAAAGAGTTGAAGGAACCCAAGGAACAATTGGATGACCTAGAACAGAAAGGATTCATACAGGAGAGTGTCTCACCATGGGGATCACCTGTGATATTTGTGGATAAAAGAGATGGAGGTCGACGGATGTGCGGAGACTACAGGAATCTAAACAATGTTACAATCAAGAACAAGTACCCACTTCCTAGAATCCAAGATCTTTTTGATCAAGTTAGAGGCGCGGGAGTCTTTTCCAAAATTGATCTAAGATCCGGTTATCACCAGATAAAGATCAAGAAAGAAGACGTTCCGAAAACAGCCTTTGTCTCGAGATACGGACATCATGAGTATCTCGTAGTACCTTTTGGATTAACCAATGCCCCAGCAATATTCATGAATCTCATGAATAAAATCTTCATGCCATGCTTAGACAAGTTTGTCATCGTATTCATCGATGATATCTTGATATATTCTAAGGACAAAGCTGAACATGCTGAACACCTCAGGATAGTGTTGCAAACACTAAGAGAACACCAACTGTACGCCAAGTTCAGTAAGTGTGAGTTTTGGCTTGATCAAGTAGAATTTCTTGGTCATGTCATTAGCAAGGATGGGATAGCAGTAAACCCAAGCAAAGTAGCCTCAGTTTTGGACTGGGAAGCACCCAAGAATGTCAAGGAAATCCGAGGATTCTTGGGAATGGCAGGATACTATAGGAGATTCATTGAAGGATTCTCCAAGATAGCAGGGCCAATGACCAAGTTGCTAAGGAAGAACACACCTTTTATGTGGTCTGATGAGTGTGAGAAGAGTTTTCAAACTCTGAAAGAAAAACTCACCACAGCACCGGTGTTAGCAGTTCCGGAAGATGGCAAGGATTACACCGTGTACTGCGATGCATCCAAACATGGTTTGGGATGTGTACTCATGCAGGACCGAAAAGTAATATCCTATGGATCGAGGCAACTCAGACCTCATGAAGTGAACTATCCAACTCATGACTTAGAACTAGCAGCAGTTGTTTTTGCACTTAAGACTTGGAGACATTTTCTTTATGGAGCAAAGTGTGAGCTCTATACTGATCATAAGAGTCTCAAGTACTTCTTCACTCAAAAGGAACTCAATATGAGGCAGAAAAGATGGCTCGAGTTGATCAAGGACTATGATCTAACCATCAACTATACTCCAGGAAAGGCTAATGTTGTAGCAGATGCCTTGAGTAGAAAGAGTACTGGCGGACTAGAACCAGAAATTTCACCAGAGTTGAAGAAGGAAATAAGCCAAGCCCAAATACAACTTTGGGAGAAAGAAGCTCATGAAGGACTATCAGCCCTACAAGTAGCCGATGAAATGAATGTCAACCTCAAGAATGAAATAATCATGGGCCAATTAGATGATCCATTCATCGTGGAGGAGATGAGGAGGATTGACGAAGGAAGACCATCAGAATTTCACCATGGAGAGATGGGATCATTATGGTTCCAGAAGAGGATATGAGTTCCGGATATTGCTGAGATCAAGGAAGTAATACTCCGGGAAGCCCATCAAACACCATATTCCATTCATCCGGGAAGTACGAAGATGTACATGGATCTAAAGGAGCTATTCTGGTGGAACAACATGAAGAGAGAAATAGCACAGTATGTGGCTGAATGTCATACTTGCCAAAGAGTGAAGGCCGAACATCAGAGTCCGGCAGGAAAGTTACAACCTTTACCTATTCCAGAATGGAAATGGGAGGAGATAGGAATGGATTTCATCACCGGACTACCCATGACCAATAAAAAGAAGGACATGATATGGGTAATCGTGGACCGGTTGACGAAAAGTGCACACTTCTTAGCGGTAAATCAGCAAGACAAAGGAGAGAAACTCATCGATCTTTACATCAAAGAGATCGTGAGTAAACATGGAGTGCCCAAGAAGATCGTGTCAGATCGAGGATCCGTGTTCACATCAGCATTCTGGAAGCAACTACATGAAGCTCTAGGATCCAAATTGGACTATAGTACCGCTTATCATCCCCAGACAGGTGGACAAACCGAGAGAACTAACCAGATCTTGGAGGACATGCTTAGGGCTTGTGCCCTAGACTTCGGAGGATCATGGGAAGAACACCTACCATTAGCAGAATTCTCATACAACAATAGCTATCAAAGCAGTATCAAGATGGCACCATTCGAAGCTTTGTATGGAAGAAAGTGCAGATCACCGATATGTTGGTACGAAGCTGGATCAAGCAAGGAGTTCAAACCAGATTATGTCAAGGAAAAGCAACACATCATTGACATCATAAGAGACAGACTTAAGATAGCTCAAAGTCGACAAAAGAGCTATGCAGACCAAAAGAGAAGGACTTGGGAGCCACAAGTTGGAGATATGGTATATCTTAAGGTGAGTCCAATGAAAGGTCTACAGAGATTCGGAGTGAAAGGAAAGTTGAGCCCTAGATACATTGGACCCTTCAAGATACTGAGTCAGAACCGAGGTTTAGCCTTTGAATTGGATCTACCAGGAAGGCTAGCTCAAGTTCACAATGTATTCCATGTATCACAACTTAGGAAATGCTTAAAGACCCCAGATGAGCCAGTATCACATGCTGAGCTCGAGTTACAACCAGATCTGACTTATATCGAGAAGCCAGCCAAGATTCTCGAGGAGAGCTGGAAACAACTCAGAAATAAAGCTATCAAGTACTGCAAGATACAATGGAAGCATCACCCCGAGAGGGAGGCCACCTGGGAGAAGGAAGAAGACTTGAGGGAAACATACCCCGATCTGTTCAGGTATTACAACCACAACTTCGGGACGAAGTTTTCTTTAAGGGGGAAAGGCTGTAATGTCCCAGGTTTAGTGACGACCGAGGGGTAGATTTTAGAAAGGGATGTGCATTGCATTGTAAATTCTGGGGAAATTTCGCGCTTTTAAACAAAAACTGCATCGAAGGGGAACAAGTTTCTCTCTCGACACCTTACAGGGTTAGGGTTTCGAAAGTGCGACAAACTTGCATCTCATCTCACTAGTTTAGGGTTTTGAGAAGAGAGGGGAGAGTTGCATGATTGAATTCTAAATAATATGACATGGTTGAATTCAAACCAAGTTTGAATTTGAATTTCAAATTCAAACCTTAAATAATTACCCTAAATAACTTAATTGAGGAAATTCATTAAGTAAATAATTAATAATAAACAAGTTGAACAATTACAATAAATGAAGCTCATTAGAGAAACCTTGAGCTTTATTGATCAACACACAAATTACATTGTCTTTACAATATTCACAAGTAAATAAATGAATATTACCACACAATACAAGAATTGCTTGAATAATAAAAGATAAAGAAAATTACAAGTAATGAAAATAAATCCTAAACTACAATGTGATCCTTCACTTGTTGATCTTCATGTTCATATTGATCAATTGTTGATTCCCTGCACACAAACACAAAACAAAAATAAAACAAGTGTTATGCCAAGTGGCAATGCCACTTGGCAGGTCAGAAATCAAATAAAAGGGTTGAGGATATGACCAAGCTGCCGAGCTGATCCATCCTCAGCCAAGATTCAAACCAGGTACCAAGGATGTGCACACACACACAGCTAGGCTGCTCACACAGCAGTGTGCATGCAGCACAGCACACACACAGGCAGTGAGTCACAAAATGAGCCAGGCCAAGCTGTCGACCAGGGAAAGAAAGGGGACACCACATATAAGCTTTTCACAGCCAAACCCTAAGCCATAACCATCGGCAGGCTTCACTGGTAAGAACACAAGAACTCAAGAACACATGAACAGCCACTGCTGTTCAATCTGCTCACTCACAACAACACTGAATCAAGCCTCACAAGATCACCAGGAGGAGCAGGGCAAGTAAATCAACCACAAGCACAACACAGAAGCAATCCTCTACACCAACATTCAATTTCTAGGAGCTGGAGTGAGGTATACATAAAAGAACCTGATCAAAACTCTGTTTTGTTCATAAATAAGCATACACTTGCATCACAGAAGCAAGGTGGGTATGAAACCCAGTTTGTATCATCATCTGGCTACTAAGCCTTTTGGTGCAAGCAAACTAGAGAATAGACAGAGAGAGATTCCAAGGGGAACATTGGCATGTCAACAAAGTGACATACCAGAGAAATCCAACCTGGATTAATCCCTATCTAGCCATTCCAAAATCATCCAGCACACAAAGCCAAGCAAGCCATCAGATATTAGACAGATCCTGTCTATTTCTGTTGTCAACAGCAAAGGTACTGGAAAACCAGCATGGTTACTTCCAGTGAGAGATCCACCAAATCACAGCCAACCAACAAATAGGGGAGCTACCCTAGGGCAGCACAAGTTACTGCCAGGGTCACCTCAAACCCTAGGATAGCCAAACCAATCAGCCTTGCACAGATATCATCACCCAGATGGGTTCAAAAGGAGGGCTAGGGTACACAACAAGTGTTGGCATCCATCTAGCCCTGTCACAATTAATTGGATGATCACCACTGCAAGCAGTTCACATCACTTATCCATTTCAGTAGATCCAGGCAATATAGATAAGTGAACAATACAAATAATCAAAGCATCAGAGCCTTGCTGATGATCCAATGGATCATTGCAAGCAACAAGTGAGGTTTAAACCAGCACCAGCACACACCAGAGCAAACCTGTGTGACACACACACATCACAGGTTGAGTAGCATGAGGTACAGACACAACACAGCAGTATTTGCAAGCAACTGATGATCATATGATCATCAGGAGACAGGAGTTGGTTAGAGCATGCCAGGGCATGCTAAGGCATTACTGGCATCATGTATGAACCAAATAATTGAACAATTGCATCACAGATAAATGAATAGAGCTCCATAATTATATCCAGGGCACTAGCACTTGCAAGTATGCAATAATTAACCACCAAAATTAAGCCTAGGTCACGATTAAGCACACACAGTATGTCCTAATGATAGTAAAAAGAATAGGGGCATGCCAGTAGGTCATGAGCATCACTGGATGCTCATGAGCAATCACAGGAGGACCACAGCCAGAGTTTACAATGAACAGAAATAGCTAGGGAGCACAGTGAGAAATTGAGCAAGAACAGCACAGCACATCAAGCTAGGATCTGTGGCGACAGCAGTAAGCCAAGCACAACAGCAGCATGGCAGTGCCGGCATCTCCATGAGGAGAGGCAGGCTGGTGACTAGAGCATAGCATAGAGGAGGAGGTAAGAAGGGAGATAATGGAGGCGTACTAACCTGGAGCTGCGCGGCGGCGTCACCATGGCGGTACGGCGGCACAGCCTGGCCACGGCAGCGCCAAGCCATGGCCAAGCCAGGCGGTCGCCGAAGCGCGGAAGCTCCAGCACAGGCACGGCGAGGCACACGGCCTCGGCACCAGGCGCGTCGGCGGCGACCAACTCGCCCCAGCACACCACAACAGGCGAGCAGAGGCGAAGGGGGACGCGACGAGGAAGCAGCGAAGCACAGATCGGCGCGGTGGATCTGAAGCGCCGTTGAACGGCGGATCAGATGCGCCGTATCTCGCCGGCGGCAACCGCCGGAGTTGGTCGGATTAATTCGGCGACGGCGGAGGCGACGCGAGTCGCCAGAGTACGGGAGAGGATTAGGGTTAGGACGAGCGGCGCGTGGAGAGGAAGTGAGCGACCGACCGCTCGGGTCGGTTGGACCCGAGCTGGTCTAGCCAAACCGTTGGGCCACCCTGTCAGGTGGGGCCCTGGGGCATTACGCCATTTCACAAATCCTAATAAAATGCATAAACTTTGGAAAATCACTATAATTATTTAATAGCTCTAAAAAAATAATTAAAAATATGATAATTGATCAGCATAAAATTCCCTATCTAAATAAAATATGAAAGAGAATTTTTGAAGATAATCAAGAATAAGTCTTAATATGATGATTTAAATAATCATTTAAATCACACATATTATTTTCTATAATAAAAATTAAGTCCATTAATAAGTTTGGACTTTAAAAACACCTTGACAACATTTCAAGGTTGTATTTTTCCTAAACAAGTATTCCCAAATTATTCTTAGTATTAACCTCTTACATGAAATAATAATAATATCGGAAGGGGGGGAACAAACCCTAAAAATGGAATCATGCATAATTGCTTCTTTAACCATTGCCCTTATCGGACAATGATGCTATTTTTCAGAACAAGAGGACAAGGGTCAGTCCACACCATCCAACTGCAACACTTTGCAGTATTCAGGCAAGTTCATCGCTTGCTCATGTCATTTGAGTATTTTTACCAAATTACTTGCAAAGTACTATGTTTATCACTATTGCATAAAAAGGCAAAACCACTATTTTCATAACTATGAATATGACTATGTGGTGGGCAATGGAACCATGGATCGTGTTGATATGGTGGAGGTTCCATTGCAAGGGTTTATATCCATCTAGGATTAACAACAAATGTCGTCCAGTGATTCTTGTGCCGTAATACCCGTGTTAACCATAAGATCTGGAGTGGGACGGAGTAGCCAATTGTATTTCCACCTCTCGTACATCAACGGATGCGCTTACCGTAGACACTTGACCCAGGTTGGGCAATCGGTGGGGTGGGGATCCCATTCTAATTCCCCACGGTAAGTGGTCTATGATGGGTTGCAGCTACCGGCGAAGGAGTTTGGTTAACGAGTCCCAAACTGTTGTCGTGGTCGGGGTCCATCCTTAAGTGGTGTAAGAGGACCGACGAGGACCCAGGGTCGGGGTATGCAACAAAGGGTGGGTGTGCGAGGTAGCGGAGGAATATGAGCGGCTAGGACCTTATACCGGGCCTCACACCAAAGGAAGTGTGGACGGGAAAGCTGCCCGGTTGGCACCAAGGTTAAGATCTCTTATGGGTAAAGAAACACACCTCTGCAGAGTGTAACGAATCGTGACCAGTCACTCCTTGTTCCGGGATTTGGAACTGCGAACGCTGCCGGAAAGGAACTCCATGAAGTTCTAGTCAACCGGTGAAGGCTGACGGACATAGTTCTTCTGAATAAAAACAATCTTTTGAAGAAATGGTTATAAAAACTTGCATGGTATCGGACTTTCTGGTCCGGTACCGTAGTTAGAGCATTAAACACCTCTTTCCTAATATGAACTTGTTGAGTACGCTCGTACTCATACCACTCTTAAATCCCCTGCTTAGACTGTCTGAATCATCTGGAGGAGGACAACAACAACCCTGAAGGAGCCGACTTCATCGGCTATGAAGAACCAGACCTCTCTGGAGGTGTTGAAGGCGTAGACTACCTCATAGTCTACGGAACCGGGGAGGCTTCCGGAGAAGGACAAGCTTAGGCTGTTAAGCAGTAGTAGTAGTAACCGAGCAGTACGAACCCTTAGTACTTTACCGCTCGAGGCAATAAATGTTTAGTTTAATGAGACTCCTGGGTTGTAAGCTAAGTTGGGTTCACCTCGAACCCAGGAGTACTCCTCTGAGGACCCAAGAGGAACTCCAAGACAATATATGTTTGATGCTTGTAATAATAAGTGAATGAGTTATGGACCCTGCTATGTTCTGTTGTACTACTCTGAGGGATGTAATATTTGCGGAATGGTACTTCGTGAATGTTATATCAACGACTGGCATACTACAACATGCAGTGGTATGCAGGGTCACCACAAGAACGTGGCCTAATCTCTGCCTCCTAATCTCCGCTTCCGGGCTTCCGTCCAGGCGTGGCTCTATCTGCAACACGCGACAACAGCCCCACGAGGAGAATGACCTCTCAGATCAATTAATGGTAGTACCGCCCATGAGAAGGAAGACCTGGTGCATATAAGATAAATATTAAAAAAGGCAGTATCGCATACATGTTGGACAAAGTCAGAAGTTCAATGTATTACCACTCCGGCATTTTACACAAAAACATGAGAGTGACTAATTCTAGCTCATTTTATTACACGAAAATTACACAAGTACACATGTAATCATCACTTATTTGGGGTACATTTCTAACTTGGGGCGTTACAGTCATTTCACAACTCAACATATCATATAAGCTAAATTTTCATAAGCCCAAAAGAATAGGATGAGTCAGTTTCTAGGAGCTTCTTCCCACCACAGTTTCTCCCCACCATTTTTTATAAGCCAGCTTATGTATAAGCAGAAGCCCAAAAGAAGTGGCCCTTATAATGTCGACATATATGTGTCAATTTTTTGTTCATTTTTTTGATATTTTAAAATGTTTTCTCAAGTGCCAGGAGAATAGGTTTCCAAGTTCAAAATTAATTTCCTGATTTATCATCAAATTATTATTCAAAGTTTTAGGCCACGTCGACCTTTTTTCTTAAGGCTTGCCTTGTTAAGGAGAGCAGCGTCCGCGTGGGACAAGAACAAGAGTTCTCGGGCGATGAGATGCTACGTCAGCTAGACGGAGAGGAACGCGTATATATATAGGTATATATATATATTGTCGTTTCCGTCACCGGTAATAGTTCAGGCACCATGATTTTGATACGATCTCTTTTTCGCACAAGCTATATAATCTCCAACGTGCTGCCGACAAGTGACAAGGCGCTAGTTTGGAAATAACCGCAGACCAGTCGGTTACGAACTCACAATACCGTGTACGAATACGATCAGAGCTCAGAATCAGTATCGCTTATTAGCCACGGCCATATATAGACGCCGGACGTACTCCGGTGCTACCAAGTACGGCGTCAGCGGCATCGAACGACATATCAACCTAGTCGATCTAGCGAAAACAACAATCCACAGGGTCATGGCCGACGAGGATCACGAACTAGCGTAAGTTGATTCGCTTATATAGTTCTACTACGTCCGTGTCATATTCTGCAGTAAATTTTTACTCTCTCCGTTCTAAGTCAGTGTCACAACTGTCAAAATATACATGTATGTAGACGTAACCGCTAGATATAGGTATTTTTAACAAAGTTATGTCACGTATTCAAAACGTTGGCCACCCTATCAAGAGTTTATTTATTCGGTTTTGCTAGTTTATAATTTTATTATGATTCATGCTAGCCATAAGTTATAAAAATACCCCATCCTGTCACATTTAATCGACATGGCCATCTCTTCCCGTATATGCATATATCTACTATACTTGGCGTCAAGTATTTCTGATTAAATGAAGTAGGTTGCAAGTTTCAACCGAGATTTTTCTAGTTACATGCCCATCTACAATTTGACTTAATTAGTGTTAAATCCGAGAAAAACATTCCAATCATTGAATTGCTTCGTGCTACTATGAGTTAGCAAATAAAAAGGTACTGCAACCCGTGCTTTGTGATCGTACCAGCCATGAGTTGCAACATGGATTGCAAATGATATTCGATGATATCATCTGCCTTGAATTAGCTTAATACTTAGTTGAATAAAAAAATATTACTACCTCTGTTCCAATGAATATAATAAGGTTTTTTTTGAAAAGACAAACTAGGTAACTTTGACAAAAAAAAACCATTAATATTTACAATTCAAACTCAACACCATTAGATACATCATGCAATATATTTTCATATGACATCTATATATTTTCATATTTCTTGATATTTTTTCTAAAAATTTGGTTAAGCTTTACTTAACTTGACTTTTCAAAAAAGGCCTTATTCTCTGGACT
Source organism: Lolium perenne (assembly GCF_019359855.2). Lineage (NCBI taxonomy): Eukaryota > Viridiplantae > Streptophyta > Magnoliopsida > Poales > Poaceae > Lolium > Lolium perenne. Next base: position 57,962,321 of record NC_067248.2, on the reverse strand, counting down.
AGAGGTAGTACACTTTAGTTTATTAATTTTAGTAAAAGACACACATTACTTACTAATGACATACTCATCCTCGCTTGCAGTCATGTCGGTGTGGCTGACGTGACACTTTTTTGTTTCACTAGCTTAATAACAGTAGTGATTATTCTGAATATATTTTATGAATTTTACACATATTGGGAATTTTAGAGGTTTTTCCTTAGTAAGGAGTAAGTGTTTTTGTAATTAAAAGAGGCACATATATTTCTAGGGAACAACGAATATTTGCCCCCGTATCTCACAGATAGACCACAACGGTTTGGTAAACTGACATGTGGAGATTTCAGAATTAGTCTGGCTAGAATAATTCAGTTTGGGCGATTAGTTCAGTGATGAAAAGATGTACTCCGGCGCAGCTAGCCAGACCTGAGACCAAGCTAGCCGCACTCGCCTAGGTCCCCGCTCTTAGGCTCCGGCGCAGCCCTTGCCGCCGCCGCCGTGACCGCGACCTATTTACGCCACCGGTGATCCTCCGGCATCTCCCGGTGCCAACACCCCTAGGGCTAGCCCGCCTCCTCGCCGACGGCGTCGGCACCTCCACTCGCCCGCGATGGAGGACCCCCCTGGCTCGGCCCCTACTTCTTCCGGGTCAGCGGAGCCCTCCGGCCGTGTCAGCCATGCCCCTCTACCTCCTCCACCACCTCCACCGGTTCCCCCTCCACCGCGCCATTCCTTGGCGAGAGGGCGTCGCTCTGCTTCCCAGCTGTTTTCTTTTGGGTCTCTTCCGTACCAGCTCGGTCCTCGTATGCCCAGGCGGGGGGCCGGAGAACCATTTTATTTCGAGAAAGATCATATAGTATTTTTCCAGAATGATGCTACAGAATTAGCATCACCGTAAGTGCCTCGATTGTTCCATCCGTCCTAGTATTTTATTCTATTCTATTTGCAAGTGGTGTGGATCACCAAAACACAGGACTTGCTCCTGTGGGCATACTCCTGACAATTGTGTTACATTTTCTACCAGGGTTCGCAGATTCGAGATGCTGTCAGTGGATGATGCCCCTCCGACATCTACCTCACCTGAATGGTATGATCTTTACCAGGGTTTAATTTGATCAAACCTCATTTTGAACAACGACATTGACCTATAAACTCTGTAGCGTGTCAGACAATCTGCATTTTTGTTAAGTACCAGTAGATGCACCAAGCATTCTGCCAGCAGGCACATGTAGGCAGCCCCATTAATATCTTACATAATATAACCTCCACATCTGATAAACTCTTTATATCATCCAAACAGAACAAAAGGTAGCCTAGACCCTAGAGCATCACAACCACAAAATCATATATTTCCTTCAGATTCACATCCCTCCTACCCCATCATAATAAACAGTCTTCTTGTTGTTGATCTTTTTTTTTTTCTTGTAGTCTGCAACACAACTGACCATGTTATTTTGTACATCTTCTGATCGGATTTTCAGCAGTGAGCTAGGCACTACAAATACAGATATATCAAGATCGAAGGTGTCGTCATCGGACAACTTACCTCATACACCTGCTTCAGCTGATGGGTATGATCATTGTTATTTCTATTCATGTATTGCTTAGATTAGGTGTTTCCAAATGTTCGGTCTATCGGTATAAACTAACATAATGCATGGTGCAGATGGCTGTGGAACTATCACCATACATCTCATTGAGCTTTTTATATTTTTGTTTTCTTGTATTATGGAGTGTAGTGAACATTCAAGCAATCAGACTCATAAAAGACGTGCCTATTCTGCTTACAAATTTGCTTTCGCATGAGTTGCACAAGAATCAAAATTTCCCTTTTTTGTGCATGAACCTTCGCTAAACCCTTTAGTCCAATGCTGATACTAATGATGAACAGGATATCCCCTCACCCACAGGCACACACGCATAAATACCATCATATCTAAGTAGTTTAGTGTGAGAACCACTATGCATTTTCCTTTGTTTGAAGTCACTTCGAATTTGTAGCACTCCAAATCAGAATGACAGCTCTAACCGGAAGGAGGGGTGCACATGAATGCATGGTTGTCGTGAACACAGCTACCTCGATAGGAAAATACCACAAATACCCTAGCACTATTAGCCTTCTTTAGACTCTAGTCACACCAGTTTAAATGCATGTGATTATCTTTTACAATTCCATTTTTTTTACTACCATTCCAATTTAAATGTCCAATTTCCTTCTATCTCTTTTGCTTTTAAAACATTTGATTCATCCACTGTTGTTGTGCTAGTCACTAATTTTTATTAACAGAGTTATGTTGCTTGCTTATTTCAGGCATGATTGTAATAAATACAATGAAGAAAGTTCTGGTGAAGCTGATTCCGACACTTGCCAATACAGGTAACTCTTCCGCATTTATGCCCCTCTCCCTTTTGTATGTCTAGTATAGTTTACTAATTAGTATTTGAGGCCACTTCAACTGACAGGCCCATAAATCTTTTGTAAAATTTAGATGTACTGAGATGATGTATCAATGAATTCACTCATGGCTAATCATGTTTCCTGTAAAAAAAATCGCCTGTTTTACATCTAAAAGACCAACCAAAAATATTTATGGGGAAACACATTACATTTTAACATGTGTTCAGATCTGGAAGCATTCTTGTATAATTATTTCATATACATCTGAACTCAACAAAAGGAGGTCTTGAGATTTGTTTCGATAAATAGGATAATATATGTAAATTGCAGACAAAATGTGCCAACTGAAAGTAGCATTTTAATGTGTCGCTGGATTTGATTATTTTTGTTGTTTTGGTCGATCAGTTAACATATAGGCATTAGGGAAGCATCTTATTACTTATTAGTTGCTTTCACATCTTGCAACAAGACAGTCAACTCTTGACCTGAAAAACAAATAGAAATCCACTGCTATCCTTAGGGGTGTCCTAATGTATGAGCTACCTTTATAAACTACGATCGAATGATGACTATGATGAAGGTGGGTACTAACATTGCATTTTTGTTTCAGTTCTGATGATGATAGTGATGAAGATGGAGAGTGCCCATTCGGTAATCCTCTTCTCAGGGATAGCTATGGAAACTTGACAGATTGGAGGTTGAGTGATCTAGATGCAGCATTCACTAAGCATCATCTAGAGGATGAAGCAAAGAATCCAAAGCCAAAAGAACGGAAGCTCACGAAAGAAGAAAAGTTGAAGATTCATAGCGATCGCATGGAAGGATACATGAAGTTTGCTCTCCATCAGTACAACATTAAAGAAGAACTTGTTGAGGTTTGTGTTCAATTTTACTACCGTTTGTCATTCTGTGTTAAATTTTCTTTTTACAATGTGTTTTAACAATTTGGAGTATATTTTTCAGGATATGAGATTCGAGTTTGAGAAAGCCCAAAGTCAGAATTGGATCGTTGAAGGAGAGTTTGATGACCTGTTCTATTACCATTTTAACTTCACAGCTAAGCAGACCTGTTCTTCTGTGTTTACATTTTTTGCGGAAGTTACCCCAGAAGATGGAGATGATTGTGACGTTCTCTGCTGCAGACTTCTAAATGATGATGACAATGGTATGTTTCGACTAGTTACATAAGCTATACATAGTTTCACTCTTAGTGTTTTGAGCAAGTCCGAAGCTAGCTGGTGGCTTGTGTTTATCTGTTAATGCCTTGTTTCCACTATATACATGTAGAGCCATAGAGGTGATTAGACAAAAATTCTTTCCCGATAGTAGTAATGCACTAATGCATAGCCTTGTATTGATTTGTTGTACCAGATTTTGTGTGTAAAATTTTACTACTCAAATTGGATGTCAAATCCCATATAAGTTTATTGCTACAAAGTCGTGAACTTAGACATGGAATATTGCTATTATCAAGTCTTTTAAAAGCTGCACGTATAGTTCTATCGTAATGCTGCTTCTTCTGGAATTAATGTGAAATTACGTTTTTATTCCTTTTGAAGGACACTGCTTTGGTTGTGAGAATGAAGGCGTAGATGACTTAAGGCATCCAGCTTGTAAATCTGCGTATGTTGGAGGTCACGAAGATCGGGGTTTCCCATTTATGGAGAACAGTGAGACTGAGGTACTGCAATTTCAAATGAAGTTCTCTTCCAGTATTTTGCCATTGTATTGCCACCACTTAATCTGTTCCATACTTCAGGATGACAGCGATTGACCGGGCGGATGAAATTGACGAGATAACAGAAGTCTCTGTCTTGGAGTGCTCTTTTTCTGCCAGCAGCAAGTCATCTGATATAGTTTGATTCTTGTGGATGTTTTAAAATTGGTGAAATTTTGTAACTTAGGAATTTGCAGTATGTTCATGCACATGTTCAGCTTGAATCTGAGAAACTTAGCACGTAGTATTGTGATCGCTCTTATGTGATCAGGGTTCCAAAACCCAGATATGTTTTGTCCAATTTTTGGCATATGTGGTTCAGTACTTCTCTTAAAATTCTCTAAGTTCAGGATTATAGTGGTATCTATTGTTGGCTTGGATTCTTATAGATCTGTAAAAGGACTCAACAGTTTTAAAACCAAAATCGCAATGAAACCTACCTTCTTCCTAGTTCCAGTTCTGTTAATCCCTGGTAGCATACAACAAAATGTTTTCACTTTCTCGGCTACCTTTGTCGATATGATATCTAAGATATAATGGCTTAGGTAGTTGGCACCATTACATGTGGCATTGGAATTCAAAGACATGAATCCATCAGTTTCAAACAAAAAAACATCATGACGAGTTTCTAACAAAAGAACAAACCAATCCATGGAGAAATCACATGGACGAGAAACCACAATGGAACGGAGTAAAAGAAAAGGGTCGAAATTTATGGTCTAATCGTCCTGCAAAGGTTTGCATTGTGCGGAATATGGGACAAGAATAGGCTTTGCATCTGTAGCACACTTCCTAGCCATGACAAGGGATTAGACGACGAGTTAAAGACAGGCTGCACAATATAGCAAAAACTTGGATAGGATGGACAAATTCCGAAATGGTTGCGCTCAGATTAATTCTCGGCACACGTCGCCCTTTCTCCCCCACCGCCTCTCGTGCTTTGAGACTGATATGCGTGCAATCATTCAGAGATGTCGCAGGGCCATCACTTGTGCAACACCAACACCAACATGCCACGCGCCTACTCGATCGCGGTTGTGCCGCGGTCGCCAGCCACACCCCTAAGTCTTAGCTTTAGGATAAAAGGGTTTATAGGAGTTAATACCATTAAGCCGGCATGCAATGCACACAGGCTTGGGGCTGCATCTCCCTTGATAAATAGCCATTTTGCTCCCTTCGTTGTTCAGTCCCTTGCAGCAGCAGGAGTGCAGCACCTCATGCAGTAAGCTTTGTCATCTCTTCCAAGCTCCTCCATTGTTTTGTGGTTTGAAAATTCTGGCGCCTTCTATTTGTATGTGCATGTATGCAACTATGCATGCCTGCAAAATGCAAGGATTCTTCCATGAAGTTTTGGTATTCTTGGAAGCTCTTAGGTCAGGATTAGTCAGTTCTGTGGTGTTTACTTTGCTGCCTTTCCTCTCCCCAAACAGCGGGAAGTTAACTAATTTGTCCACGGTCTTCAGAGATTTTATACAAGCCTTAGTAATATTTAGTAATATTTGTCTACAGTGTGGAGATGAGCGACAAGCGGATGCTCCCTGGAGAAGGGTGGTATGATCTCGCCGTTGATAACCGGCTGAAGGCCGGATATCTCTGTCTGCTGGAACTGGTGAGGAACAAGAGGCTTCCCACGAAAGTCCATATCATCCGCAGTGAGAGTAGCTTCGGCAGCGGTGCCGTCTTCTTCGCGGCGAGCGGTGGCCCGTGGCCCTGGCCGTGTGGGCGGCAGGGTTGCGGTGAGATCTAGTCCGGGGTGTCATGGCGGCCGGTGAAAACCGAGCCTCGACCTCGGTCTTGGCGGATGATGGCGGCGTCGGGCGACGTCGTTACCTTGTCGAAGGTGTCATCTTTGCCCGTCTTGGCACTACACTCGGCGGGTTCGGGATGCGCGGCTGCCGGTGAAAACCGTGCTCCGACCTCGGTTGGCGGACGATGGCGACGTGTCACGCCGCTACCTTCTTGAAGGCATCGTCGTCGCAGTCTGCGGTTTCTCACTCGTGCTGCTCCGGGGGAAACCCTAGGTCCGGGTCTCCCGGATCGGACGATGGCGGCGCGCTCTGCGTCGTTCTACCTCTTGGGGCATCGTTTTTGGAGCAGCTGCTGGATGTTGGCGGATGTTGGTGGAGTGGATGGTGGAGCCGTCTGGCGTCATGGTGGCATCGACGGCAGGTCTTGCAAGGTTAATGCGATTATCTCTCTTGAAGATGGAGTCGAGGAAGACGGCGGAAGCAACTCCTGTGGCGTGGGCGTTGGCGTGCGCTGAGAGTCTGCTTGACTGGATGTGCTTCTCACCTGCTATTGGGCGGTTTGGGAAGGCATTTGGTTTGGATGATGTGAGTTGGTGTATTGTCACCCTATACATCCCACTGTAGGTATAGTTAGGTTGCTTCGAGAGTGATCTTTTGTATTGTTTCTTGTAAGGCTTCATGAATAATCTAATAAAAAGCCGTGTGCATCCTTTGGATGCAGAAGCTGGGGCGATTTTCCCCCTTTTCGAAAAAAAAAAAAAAAAGCTTCGGCACGGCCCTGCATGCTGGTGATCTGATGCTACATTGGTCTGTTTTGATGCTAGTATTGTAGTGACGGCCCGTTATGTTATCTGGGAGTGTAAAATCATGCATGGTTGTGTCTGAACTGATCTCCCATGGTCTCATTGAGCGAGGCAACAGTACATTTCTAAGTTTGCCGATCCTTTTGCTTCCAAGAAACTTTGGTCGTGGCTAGTCCCTATGACAAAGTAGTACTCTAAATAAGCTACTTACCTTACATTTGTAACTTTTGCTGAGGTTTAACGAATGCCTGGAGGCTTTTGTCTGCCTACTGATGCATGTTACTGCGTAATGCCATTCTATCAACCTTTAATTTGCAGGCGATCTTACGATCGCGAAGATGGTCGCGATGACAGTACACGGGAGGTCAGGGGCATGAACAGATCTCATCGTAGGCAACAAAGCATTGTGCTTTTATCTAGGTTTAGGCCCCCGACGGATAGATAATAGCCCTATATGAAGATTAGATGTAAGCCTTCTACAGCGAGTATATAGCATAGAACTACTACTTTTCGCGCAAACTTTCGAAAAACTACGAGTTTACGTTTCAATCGCAAAAAACTACCACAATTCGTTCCAGTTGTTCCAAATAGCACTGGTTCGAAACTGATTGTGAATTGACACGATTTCTGATAAAATGGCCCACTGTCAGCGGTGACATGGCAAAAATTATCTCAGCTAAAGTGGGTCCCACGTGTCAGCGCAATTTAGAAAATCAGAACAAATAAATAAAAAGGGGAAAATGAAATTTGCAAATTAAAAAACTGGATCCTGCAACCCCCACCGCCGCTGCACACCCAACTCATCCCTACCACCGCCGGTCGTCGCTGCAGCCAACCGCCGGCGCCCTCCCCGCCGGCGGGCGCTCCTCTCCTCCGACGCGGCCCATCACCGGCGGGCCCAGCCTCCACAGTCGCAGCTCCTCACCCGGCGTGTTCCTCCACCGGCGAGCCTCAGCAGGGCCAGCGTGGGCGTGCTCTAGCGCGTGTGGGAAGCTTGGCGGCCAGGCGCTCGGCCATGGCGCCCGCTAGAGAGGGGAGGGGAGGGCGGGGAAGCACACGGGACGGGAGGTCTCGCCGGCGAGGGGAGGGGAGGGCAGATGGAGGTCGCGGCGGCGTGCATGGCCTTGTGGCACGACGGGCACGCCCTAGCGGCGCGATGGGCATGGCGAGCACAACACGGCGGAAACGGGCGGCGCCGCAGTCCACGGTGCGTCCAGCAGCTCCGGCCATGGGGCAGTGGCGGGCGCGACGGCGCAGCCACGGCGAGTTCCAGCGCCGGCGCAGCGACCTCCAGGCGGCCTCTAGCTGGAGCCGGCGTGAAGACATCTAGGGCGGCGCGGCCGTGGACTAAGGATGGCAATTTTACCCACGGGTACGGGTACCCGCGGGTACCGTACCCACATGGGCAGGATATGGGTACTACTCATGGGCATGAAAGTGTACCCATACCCTACCCGTTAAGTCATGGGTAGGGCACGGGCATAGCTTTGTACCCGCGGGTATACCCATATCCTGCCCGTTTATTGACAATTTCTTACGTGACACGTCTACTTTTGTTTACTTATGAGTTACTATATGAGATGGGATTTTCATATTTTTTTAATTGTTATGTACAGAACTACTTGTTATCGAGTTGAGATAATTCAATTTTTTAATCAAATTTTTTATTAATAAATGTAAAATTATGAGTGACTTGTGTACAATTTAACCTACCCACCGGGTACCCAATGGGTACGGGTACCCGCCGGGTATGGGTATGGGTAAACTTTTATAACCATGGGCACGAGTATGGGTAGAAGTTTGTACCCATCGACTATACGGGTATGGGTATGGTCTTGCTCTACCCTGCCCATACCCTGCCCATTGCCATCATTGCCGTGGACTGGCATGGCGAGCACGGGTCTGGCTGGATGAAGGTCAACGGGGGCTTTTTTCCATTTTTAAATATATCCTTTTTAGTTTTCCATTTTTAAAATTACGCTGATATGTGAGATCCAGTTCAGCTGAGATAATTTTTGCCACATCACAGCTGACAGTGGGCCATTCTTGTCATAAGCGATGTCAATTCGTGCTCAATTCACAATCAGTGCTATTTGGAACAACTGGAACAAATTGTGGTAGTTTTTTGCGATTGAAACGTAAACTCGTAGTTTTTCGAAATTTTACGCGAAAAGTAGTAGTTCTATGCTATATACTCGTTCTACGGCAGCTTGAGACTTAGACGTGGGGTATTAGAGTCCGTTTATATAGACATCTTGTTCACTAACGCGGACTTTTGGCTCTTGGGTGCAACGCACCCCCATAGACCAAAAAAATTATAATAATTTAAATAAGTTAAAAAAAAATTGAATCTTCCTGGAAATAGAAGATGATCAAGTTTGTACTCGTAAAAAAAATGGTTGGACACAAAATGATTCCCATGGACACCAGGGCAAAAAAGACAAAATTATGACAAAAAAAAAGTGAATAGTACCTGGTCATGGGGCATTTCGAGTTTGTTTTTTTTACCCAGGATACAAAAAAAGTAATTTTCTAGGAAAATATTTTGTTTCAGGTACAATACCCGATCATCTTTGATTTCCAAAAAAAATTAATTTTTTTTAAACTTTTTTTAATATATTTTTTTATTTTTCCAAGTATAGGGGTGTGTGGCACCCGGGAGCCACTCTGTATTTCCCTCTTGTTCACACCGTAATATAGTTAGATTCCCAGTCTGACATTTGTAGATGTACGATCCCATGTTTCAGAGCCATAGACATGTGCATTTTCTATGAGCCAAAACACTGCTCGATTATGTGGTGGTGAGGGCATCTCCAGCGGCGCGACGCAAACGGACGCTCAGCGACTGTTTGTGTCCGTCGTGACCGAAAATGCGTCGTGCACCACCTCCAGCGGCGCGACGCAAAGTGATCGGGCCGTCCGCAGAGACGCAAACCTGGCCCAAATATGCGGCAGGTTTGCGTCTCGGCGGACGCTGCGCGGACGCTGCGCGGACGCGCAAAGTGTCCGCTCGGTCCTCCCACGGGCCCGCCTGGCAGCGGCACAACTGCTTCGTCTTTGGGCATTACTTCCGGACGGCGCGCTGCAGCCTTCGCAGGGCCGCGTTAATGGCGTGCCTCGGCTTCCGCGAGCGTGCGCAGCTAGTAGACGTTGCACTGGCAGACCATTGAAGGCGATATGGCGTCGGAGCCTTTTAAATGGACGCTGCCGGCGTCCATTTCGACGACCAAACCATTGCCAAATCCCACAGTATCCACCCCACCGACTCCATGGGAAAGAAATGCTGGCCGTTCCGCAAGACGAAGAACGACCAGGAGGCAAGCGGCTCGCGTTCCGGCAAGAAGGCAAGGGTCGGCCGGTACGTCCGCGTTGAGCTCGCGCGGCAGCTATGGGAGGAAAACCGGCCTGTGCCATGGCCGGACGCGAACTTGCCGGGAGGGGGCTGGTACCTCAACTCGCGGCGCGTGCCGGTCCCCCCCGTGCCGCGCGAGGGCCGAGAGCGGCGGGACGAGGTGCGCCGCCGCCGAGCGATCTTGCCGCCGGATCTGCGGGAGGATGAGGCGTACGCGCTGAACTCCTACAACTGGATTTCATTCGGGACGTGGGAGTTCGACGCGCGTCGCCGCGCTGGCTACCTCGGCGACGTGGACTTCTTCGACCGAGAGATCGCCGCAGAAGAAGAAGAGAACGACCACGAGGACGCGGAGGACGAGGAGGACGCGGACGAGGACGTCGACATGGTCGACTACGACCACGACGACGGCGGCCCGGCGTGGGATCCGGAGACCCAGCCGCCGGACCTTTCCGAGGATGAGGCCATTGCCATGGCACTGGCCAACAGCGCGCATGACGAGCTCAACGAGCTCGCTTTGTGGGAGGGGCTCGCAATCCAGCTGCGGGAGTCAGCGCTCGCGCAGGGGAGGCCGGCGACTCCTCCGGTTACGCCGACGCGTTCCAACGTCCGCGCTCCGCCGGCTGCTCCGGCGTGGGATCCCTGGCCACAACCTCCTGCCCATGCGGCGGTACCTCCTCCACCGGCGGCGTACGAGCTTCCATGGCCGACGCCGGAGTTCATTAACCTCGTCAGCGACGACGACCAACTTTTAGCACGTCTTTATGGCTTTTTTATGTTTTTTTAAGGTAAATTATGAAAGAAAAAAAAATTATGCGTCGCGCCGCTGGAGCCACCCGACGCAAACGGACGCCCGGACGATTTCGACCATTTTAGCCGATGCAAACGGACACGACGCGTCCGTTTCGACGTCTAAAATGCGTCGCGCCGCTGGAGATGGCCTGAGGTGTAAACAACTCCCAAAGGACCATGTACAGTTAATCTGTCACCGGTACTCTATCGAATGGTGTTTCGGTTCAGTTTGTCAGCTTGGCATTTTCCCAAGTTTCAGACCAGACGTATTATCCTATCCAGCCATACTTTTCGGTGTACGTTGCTAAGGTTTCGGTTTGGTATGTTTTAGCCAAGTCAGGGAATATGTTTGCTGAGCTAAATAATCACCTACTTAAGTACTTTTAGTACTATTCAGGGAATTGCCAGACTATGTAAACAGATCGATTTCCACGCAAAAACAGTTGATGGCTGAGGACAGCACCATTTACAGACACTTGATCAGCAGCAGCACGGTCATGTCACTGCATTAGGCATCAAACGCCTAGACGAGGCCAACACATTCATCAACAGCGGCGGCATGATTATTCCACTCCGCAATATAAGGCTAATTAACCTCTCAGCATTCTCATCTTGGGGATAAAGCTCTCATCGTCATGTCCGTCAGGATCAGAGATGAGATTGTCCTCGGCCGTTCCCTTGCCGTGCTTGGCGAAACAGTAGTCAGGCGCCTGCCACTGGGCGGCCTCCGGCACCGCCCCTGGCTCGAAGCTCATCACGTTTGCGATCCGCCCTGAGGATCTCAAAATGTTAGCGTGCTCTGAACTCAGTTTTGCGTCTGGAAAGAATCTGTGGTGTGACTGAACTCTAAGAAAATCTTTGGCTGCCGACCTGAAACGGCAATTATTCATCCCCTTCCACAAACTGATTCTTTTCATGGTTCTATATACAGAATTACAGATTGACCCTTCTTAATTAGTACACTGTTGTTAGCTTATTTGTTTGATTTGTTAGCTTCCTAAGACCACATCGGAGATTAATAAAACTCGACCAAGCAGCAGCAGCAGGATGAGGGTACCTGTTGTGTGGAAGATCCATTTGACGGGGCGCCTGGTGGCTACATCCTCGTAGTAGGTGATGAAGTCGGCCTTGGTCCAGACGTGGCAGTCGAACCCGCCGACGGGGGCGCGCCCGACGTAGGTGACGCCGGAGGCGAGCCAGTCGGGGCGCAGGATGCCGACGCCGACCTTGACGGGGCGGCACTCGCGACGCGCCGGGGTGTAGAAGAATGAGGTGCCGTTGGTCCACTGGGCGTCGTAGAGCGGCGCGTCGGCGGCGAGCTGGTCGCGGATGATGTGCAGGTTCAGGCCCCGCGGCCAGTCGTACCAGAGGTCGGCGATCGACAGGTTGCCGTGGTAGTCCAGCACCAGCGTCGCGTGGAACTGGTGCGGCCATAGGGTTGGCTTCGGGGCCGCGCCGGCGGCGGCTTGTGCGGCCTGGAGGCAGAGGAGGAGGAGCGCCAGGAGAGGCGTCATCTTCTTCTCGGTAGCTCTGGCCACCGCTCCCTGGTGATCGGAACAGGACGGTGCTAGCCACAGCATACGCTGCTAACTGATCTGCCTTTGGATACTCACTCCATTCCATATTACTTTCTATATAAAGTTTTGGTCAAAGTTAAAATTGGTAATCTTTATAATCTTTTACCAGCTATTAATGATAAAATATTGAAATATACAAAATTAAATGGAATTGATGTGATACTACTCGTATATTTTATTGTGGCATTAATGATACCATTTTGATTTTCTAAATAAATACATACATATGCATATAATTAGTTAAACTTGGCAAAGATAGATTCTCACTAATCCTTATATGCGGAATAATATGAAATATTGAGAGTAGTTCCGGAGAAATAACAGCTGCAATGGAGAAGGCTATCTTGAATGCATACCATATTAGATATTTTTGCGACATATGTTTGGATGAAGTCAATAGGGATGGGGATTGCTTGAGTATAAATGATACAAGAATCTTCATGAGAAATTTACCGAGTAAATTTTACAAAGAAGCAATTCAAGAACAAATGGATGTTTAAAGAAAAATTATATGGATTGGATGGAGTTGCAAAATGCAATCGGGCTAGGTTGGGATCCGCTAATAAAACTATGGACACAGATGATGAATGGTGGAAGACCCCGCTAGTTGTAAGTTTATATGTTTATCACTTGCCTTGTCTATTTACCCGTTGTGTTATAATTTAAAATAATTTATTTACTACTCTATGTTATTTTCCAGTACAAACATGCAAAGTTTTGAAATGGGCCACGAGCAATTTGGAACAACTGTCATGTTTAGGAAGGTTCATGTCACCCGAGAATCAACAGTTGTTCCGGGACAAGAAACAAGAGTGGTGAAGGAAAGTGCAATATTGTTGGATGGTGATGTTGAGGCTAGAAAACAACACTAGAAAAAACACGAAGTGGGTGTGGGAGAAAGAAAAAAAAAGGGAGCTTCATTTTCAAGGCGTACAACACTACCTTGAGTAATATAGTTTGAATGGTGGATAGTGGAAGTTCTTGCGGCAAGGATGACTCTTTCCCAACTATGAAGAAATTTTTTAGCGATGGTTTGAAAGTGTGGAGTCAGTGAAGGCATTGATTTCATGTTCACACTTCACAAGCTTGCCATGAAAAGGGAGCATAGAGAGTTGTTGGTAGCTTTTAAAACACATGCAGGAAGGTTTGATTATCTCCGGAGGACACATGATGAGTTGATCATGATGAGTTGAACAAGTAGATTTGTGGTTTAGTATGAGTTGAATGACAATTGGTGATCATTCTAGAATCTATGGACCATTGTGTGTACTATTTAGTGGGAATTTCTTGTAGACTATTTGTGAGTATTCTATAACCTATGCACCATTGCGTGTCCCCTTTATTTGAAATTTGTTGTAGACTATTCCTTAGTGTTTTTATTGGTATTTTTTGTAGACTATTCTTGCATGTATGAGTTTTTGACTTGTCTAGTTCAAATAGTGTGCATGGATGGAGATGATAATGCACATGATGAAGAAATTGAATGGATAAGACATCTTCTTGGAGTGGCGCATGACATGGCTAGATTGGGCTACTATCATTATATATATTCTAAAAATATTTAAATAAGCCAATTAGGAGGATTTCACAACAAACTGGGCTTGAATGGGTGCATGAACAACTTGATGAAATAAAAAGATGCTACAAAATGATTAGAATCCATCCATATGTGTTTGAACAGTTGCACAAGCTCCTAGTAGCTAGTTATGGGTTAGAGTCAACAAGAGACATGTAATCAGTTGAATGTTTTTGTGTATGTTTCTATGGATGGTTGAAGGACCATAGTCACTTAGACCAAATGAGAACCATTTCAGTCGGTCTCTTGAAACAATTCATAAGAAGTTCAAGATGGTATTGAATTGGTTGTACAACTTGGGTAAGGATAACGTAGAACCAGTGGATCAAAATTTCATGAATGTCATCCAAGAATTCATGATCCACTCCTTTGGCCTCATTTAAGGGTTCCATTGGCATCATAGATGGCTCGCATATTCATGCTCGAGTTCCTAATGATAAATAAATTAACCACATTGGAATACATGGTTACACGTCTTCTACTTGCGATATGTGACTTCGATCTCAGATTCACGTTTGCAGTTGTCGGATAGCCTAGTTCGAAAGAAGGTACACGCATACAGAACCACAACATTGTGAAGTATCTAAAAGAGTTTTCAAATCCTCATGATGGTAATATTCTCTCTCATTATTCACATGAGTTATATAAGAATTGTTCTATTCATGTCTCGTATATCTTTATGTGCGTAGATACATACTATCTAGTTTATTCTAGTTATCCAAATAGAAAGGGGTTCCTAGATACTTACGAAAAGAACACGTATCATTCACCAGATTTTCATCAAGAAGGGCTACCAATAAAGAAGGAAGAAATTTTCAAGAATGCGCACTTCTGAATTTGAAATGCTATCAAGCACAATTTTTGTACCTTCATAAATAAGTGGCACCTGTTACAGTATCCCTTCTTACGTTTGGTTACACAAAAGAAAATTATCCTACTTCCATTGATCTTTATAATTTCATTAGAGACTCCTACTTACATAAAAAGAACTCTGATCGCTGTGAATCGGATGAGAATTACATCCCTAAGTTGCAAAGGCAAGCAATAATGGTGTCAGGTGATAGTGTTTCAGGTGGACAATGTTAGATGTATATATCTGTCTATTGTAGTTTCCCCATATGTTAGGGGGCTTTCTACATATGTGCACCTGTACATGTACTATATATTGTGGCCTTTGGCCCCCTGGTAATACAACAAGTATATTGGCCTAACATGGTATCAGAGCAAAATTGATCCTCCTAAAGTCTTGTTCCCGGCCGCCCGACCGCCGGCTTCTCCTCGTCTCCATCACCTGCGCGAGGCTCGATCTCGTCTGCTCCTCGATTCCCCGGCCCGCTCGATCTCGCCCGCGTCCGCGTGAGGTCCTCTGCTCCGCCCCGTGGCCTGCGTACCTGCTCCGCCCGTTGAAGCGCCCCGTCGTCTGCGTGAGGCGCCCCGCTCCGCCCCGCTCCGCCCCGTTCCGCCCTCTGAAGCGCCCCGCCGGCTTCGATCTCCTCTGCTCCTCGATTCCCACGATCCGCCCGCTCGCTCGTGCTGCCCGCCCGCCCGGACGAGAGCAGGGAGCGCCCGCTCGTGCCCCCTAGTCTTCATGTTGCCTTGGTTCTTGGTTTGTCCGCCCCTGCCAATCTCTCTTGGTTCTTGGTTCTTGGTTCGCTCATCTCTCTGCTCCAGCCTCACCCGAGCTCTTGGTTCTCGATCCGTTCTGGTCTAGTTGACTTCCGCCTGAGTACAAAAAAAAAAAAAAAAAAAAAGAGGAAAAAGAAAAAAAAAAGCAAAAAAAAAAAAACTGTTGTCGGTTGTTGTTTCCCGCTGTCTTCTTCCGCTGATCCTGCCTTATCTTTGGGCCCACCTTCGGTACTTGGTATTTGTCTGCTGCCTCCGTATATGACGGCTAGTCATTTTTCGTCGCCGTTTGCGGCCTCTTCACGCGGCTCTGCCCGCGCTTTGCCGACTCCATCTACGTCGGCTCGTCGATCTATATCGACTTTTGCGGCCTCTTACCGCGCTTCGCCGATTTTGTCTCCCTCGGCCTGCCGCTCTACATCGACTTTTGCGGCCTCTTCACGCGGCTCTGCCCGCGCTTCGCCGACTTCGTCTATGTCGGCCTGCCGCTCTACATCGACTTTAGTGGCCTCTTCACGTGGTTATGACCGCGCTTTGTCGACTCTATCTTCATCGGCGTGTTGTTCTCCGTCGCCCCCTTTGGTGGCCTCTGTGCGTGTGGGTGATAGCTCCTCGTCGGCACCTGATTGTACGTCGACCTCTCCAGTCGCGCCCCTCTCTGCGCATGAGATAGCGCGGCTTCACTGCCTGCTTGATGCTTGAGATTCCAGTTTACGTCAGCAGCCTCGCGGTCCGAGTCTCCGCCCTCGTCCTCATTGCACCTACTGTGGCAAGGTTGGCCACACTTCCTCCACCTGCTGGACGCGGGATCCCAGTTTACGTCAGCAGTTCCAGGATCGTCAGCAGGCTGGCTCTTCAGGATCTTCTGCAGTTGCACTCTCTGATCAGGACATTCTCAGGGGTCTTCGTGGTCTGCTCGCTACTACAGACTCTTCCTCGCCGGGCGCTGCTGGTTCTGTGACTGACTCTTCTGGCACTGCGCGACCACCACTTTCTACACAGTCAGGTACGTCCCCGTGGTATCTGGATTCTGGAGCTTCCTTTCATATGACCTCTGAGTCTTCTATTCTGTCTACTCTTCAGTCTCTTATTTCTCCTGTCCGTGTTGTCACGGCTGATGGTACCTCTATTCCTGTTTCTAGTAGAGGCACCCTTTCTACTCCCTCTTTCTCTGTCCCTGATGTTTCTCATGTTCCTCGCCTTCAGATGAACCTTTTCTCTGCTAGCCAGCTCACTGATTCTGGTTGTCGCGTCATTCTTGACGCTGAATCTTGTGCGGTTCAGGATCGTCGCACACAGGCCCTGATTGGAGCTGGCCCTCGTAGCCGTAAGTCTCCGGGGCTTTGGGAGTTAGACTGGCTTCGTGTTCCTTCCGCTGCCACTCCATCTGCCAGTTCTCCTCCGGTTGTTGCCTCTGTCACCGGCTCTTTTCAGCAGTGGCATCATCGTCTTGGTCATCTTTGTGACTCTCGCCTGTCGTCTTTGGTTCACCGTGGCCTTCTAGGGTCTGTCTCTGGAGATGGGTCGTTACACTGTCAGGGTTGTAGGTTAGGCAAACAGATTCAGCTTCCCTATCCTACTAGTGTGTCTATCTCTCAGCGACCGTTCGATTTAGTCCATTCAGATGTTTGGGGTCCGGCTCCCTTCGCTTCGAAAGGGGGCCATCGATACTATATCTTATTCATTGATGATTTTTCACGGTACACCTGGGTGTTTTTCATGCGCTCTCGCAGTGAGATGCTCTCTATTTATCAGCGTTTTGCGGCCATGGTCCGCACTCAGTATTCCTCACCCATTCGTGTGTTCCGTGCTGATTCTGCTGGTGAGTATATCTCCCAGCACCTTCGTGGTGTCCTTGCTAAGGAGGGCACCCTCGCTCAGTTTTCTTATCCCGGCGCGCATGCTCAAAATGGCGTTGCCGAGCGTAAGCATCGTCATCTTCTTGAGACCACCCGTGCTATGATGATTGCTTCTTCTCTTCCGCCACATTTCTGGGCTGAGGCTGTCGCTACGTCGGCCCACCTCATTAACATTCAGCCTTTTGCTGCTCTACAGGGTGGCATTCCTCTCGAGCGTCTCTCTGGTGTTTCTCCAGACTACTCGACTCTCCGTTCATTTGGTTGCGTTTGCTATGTTCTTCTCCCTCCTCGCGAACGCACCAAACTGACCGCTCAGTCTGTTGAGTGTGTTTTTCTTGGATACAGTGATGAGCATAAGGGCTATCGCTGTTGGGACCCTGTTGGTCGTCGGATGCGCATCTCTCGTGACGTCATGTTTGATGAGACGCGTCCCTTCTATCCTCGCCCCACCTCGGGTACTTACCCGGTGGATGATATCTCTTTTCTTCTTTTTCCAGATGCACCTCCTGCTGTCCCTCCTCCTCTCCGTCCTACCTCTGATGCGCCCCCTTCGGCGCCATCCTCTCGTTCGTCTAGTCCACCTAGTACTCCTCGTTCTCCGGCTTCGGATCCTTCTGATGCTGTCCCTTCTTCTTCTTCTTCTGATGAGTTGTCTTCTGCTGATGAGCTTCCTCCTTCACGGCCTGTTCGTCAGCGTCGTGCTCCAGTTCGTTACTCTCCTAGTCAGTATGGCCTCTCTGTTGTTTCCGAGCCGACTTCTTATCGGGATGCCGAGCGTCATCCTGAATGGCAGCTTGCCATGGCTGAGGAGATCGCTGCGCTTGAGCGCACTGGCACTTGGGATCTTATTTCTCCCCCTTCCGGTGTTCGTCCTATCACGTGTAAGTGGGTCTATAAAATTAAGACTCGCTCTGATGGATCTCTTGAGCGCTATAAAGCGCGTCTTGTGGCTCGTGGTTTTCAGCAGGAGCACGGCCGTGACTATGATGAGACTTTTGCCCCTGTGGCTCATATGACTACTGTGCGTACCCTTCTTGCTGTTGCTTCTGTTCGCCGCTGGTCTGTCTCCCAGCTTGATGTTCAGAATGCTTTTCTTAATGGCGAGTTGAGTGAGGAGGTTTACATGCAGCCTCCTCCAGGATATTCTGTTCCCGATGGGATGGTTTGTCGTCTTCGACGTTCTCTCTATGGTCTCAAACAGGCCCCTCGTGCCTGGTTTGAGCGCTTCGCCTCTGTGGTGACTGCTGCTGGTTTCTCTCCTAGTCTTCATGATCCAGCACTCTTCGTTCATACTTCTCCTCGTGGACGTACTCTTCTTCTTCTCTATGTTGATGATATGATCATTACTGGTGATGATCCTGAGTATATTGCCTTTGTCAAGGCTCGTCTTCGTGATCAGTTTCTTATGACTGATCTTGGTCCTCTTCGCTATTTTCTTGGCATTGAGGTTTCCTCCACTTCTGATGGCTTTTCTATCTCTCAGGAAAAGTACATTCAGGATCTTCTTGCTCGTGCTGCTCTTGGGGATGAGCGCACGGTCGATACTCCTATGGAGCTTAATGTTAAGCTTCGTCCTACTGATGGTGATCCTCTTCCTGATCCCACCCGTTATCGTCATCTTGTTGGGAGTCTTGTTTATCTTGCTGTCACTCGTCCTGATATTTCTTATCCTGTTCATATTCTGAGTCAGTTTGTCTCAGCTCCTACCACTATTCACTATAGTCATCTCCTCCGTGTTCTTCGTTATCTTCGTGGCACGATCACTCGTTGCCTTTTCTTTCCCCGTTCCAGCTCTCTCCAGCTCCAGTGCTATTCGGATGCTACGTGGGCGAGTGATCCTACGGATCGTCGTTCGCTTTCTGCTTACTGTGTGTTTCTTGGTGGTTCGCTTGTTGCTTGGAAGACGAAGAAACAGGTTGCAGTTTCCCGTTCGAGTGTTGAGGCTGAGTTGCGGGCTATGGCTTTGTTGATTGCTGAGGTGACTTGGTTACGGTGGTTGCTTGCAGATTTTGGGGTCTCTGTTACGACCCCCACTCCACTTTTTTCTGACAGTACAGGTGCTATCAGTATTGCACGTGATCCGGTCAAGCATGAGCTGACCAAGCATATTGGTGTTGATGCTTTTTACACACGTGCACAGGTACAGGATGATGTTGTTGCGGTTCATTATGTGCCTTCAGATTTGCAGTTGGCGGATTTCTTTACGAAGGCACAGACTCGAGCGCAGCATGATTTCTTACTCTCCAAACTCAGTGTTGTGGATCCACCATGAGTTTGAGGGGGGGTGTTAGACGTATATATCTGTCTATTGTAGTTTCCCCATATGTTAGGGGGCTTTCTGCATATGTGCACCTGTACATGTACTATATATTGTGGCCTTTGGCCCCCTGGTAATACAACAAGTATATTGGCCTAACAGACAACACACGAGAAGCATGAACTGAACACATGATAACATAGCCAACACATTGTTCAATGCTAGAGCAACTTTTGATGGATTCTCATATGTTCTTTATGAGTCATTGAGTCCATATGCTATTTGTTACATATAAAGGTTCTCATGACTCTTAGGGTATTTCCGACAATATTCCAGTTCACAACTAGATAGCCAACCAAGTTGTCAAAGACTAAAACTTAAAATGATTGTTTTTGTTGCAAAACAGAACAACCACCCACAACAAACCGAAACAAAGAGGACATAAGCAAATGCAGTCGACTAAAGACGTCAGGATTTTCTTTTCCATCTTCATGTGATGTAGAATAGACTACTCTCACTTTCCGCTTCTTCTCCTCACCTTTTCGCTCACCGGCCTCTCTCTCTCTCTCTCCCTCCCTCCCTCCCTCCCCCTTCCTCCCTTCCTTCCTCTCTCTCCTCTCTCTCTCTCTCTCTCTCTCTCTCTCTCTCTCTCTCTCTCTCTCTCTCTCTCTCTCTCTCTCTCTCGGGTCGACATGCCCCTCCCCATCCTCTCTGACGCCCCGTCGTTGAGATTGGGTGAGGGACCCTCCCATGTACAGTAGTAGCTAGTGTAGGGAAGATTTGGTGTTTTCCCCCAATGGCGACTGGCGCGATGTCGTTGGGGACCTCGTGGAAGGAGCCGAAGGCAGGCTGCGGTGCTGCTGCTATACCCCTTCTATAAAGCTTTGTTTGTCCTCCTTAGATCGAGGCGATGTGGTCGCTATTCCTTGCCCAGGATATCGAGGTGATGGAGAAGATGAGAAACAACGACGTGCAAGTTCCCTTTGCCGATCTCTAGAGTTGGAAGACATGGATGCCATGATGGTCTTGTAGAGCCCATCCTCGGTGGCCCTACGTCAACCAAATGCTGACATGGCTTTGACTTCTATGGACGAACGGAGGCTGCTCTGACCTCTGGTGTCGGATACTGCCTGGTGCCATCTCACTCTCAACCTCCCGGTTAGCGTGCTATATGAGAGGCCCTTCACCAGCTTCGATGCGGGGAGTCCCGTCTACATCATCCCAAGTGGCCTAGTCCCCGGCAGTGGTGTCGACGCCCGTGCTCCTAAGCTCAAGTTCGTTTTCGATGGAACTAGTCGTTTTTTCTTTTCCGTTTCAAGGTCATGTATGTAAAGTTGGGGGACTATGTTGTAACTTATGTTTTCTTTATGGTCCTCGTTGTAAACTACAAGCCCACCGCTGAAGATTAATGCAGTTTGTAGGCCCTTTGGGGCCTTCGCCTTATTAAAAAATAGTAGAACAGACTACCGTGGGGTAGTTGGTTTGCTTCCAATAAAATCAATTTTCCTGAGTAACTTAGTGTTGTTGTTTTCTAGTATAACAAGCTCTACTTCGATAAGATTTATCTGGCTCTAGTGATTGAGGGATGAGAACAGCGGTGCCCGCCTTCGGCTCGCGGGTGCTCGTAGTCATAGCTAGGTGATCTAATAGCTTAATTATTTGTAATTTATTATTTTCTACTACTGTTAAGGTTGAGTTGATGATATATTATCGCTAGGTGATCCATGGATTGTTACGGAACTTAGTTGCATGCGTCACTCGGACGTACATACGGGCACGCATAAAAACCTGAGCCGTGACCAAAGGGCATCTTCTGCAATAACCGTGAACTCAACGGTAATTTCCTCAGTCTCTGTCTTCAGCTGTACCTACAAACAGCGGTGTTCACAGTGGCAAAGCAGCTCGGAGGGCACTGCAGCTGAAGGTGGCAGAATCCATTAAAGGTCCCGCAAAATTGAAGAGGAACACATGGATTTCAATGCTCATCCAGAAGAAGAAGAACGGTGGAGAAGAGCCGAGGTGACCACTACAGCTCCCCTCAATTTATTCACGCAGGCATTTGCTTGCTTCCTGCCACCTCAAGTAAAGTTAACAGATCATCAAATTTAAGAAGGCAGTACGGACGGTCGATCGGGCAGCAGCAGCTCTAGTGGCATCCATTCAATTTCATCTCCTTAATTGGATATGTAATAATAAACAAGATAAAAGAAGATAAAAATTACATCGTGGTTGAACTGACCAGAGCTCAGGTGTGATACATATGCGGACGGATGGTGGACAGACACATGCAAATGCAATGCGTTATTACGAAACAGATTTTTAGTTTCTTTTTTTTTTTGAAACGGGCAAAAAAATCTTTTGCCTTATATTAATAAAGGAGAAGCAAACAGGGGGTGACAAAAGCCACAAAAGAAAAAAGACAAGGCGGGAAAGAAGAACCCGCCCCTAAAAGATACAAACACGATCAGCCTATAAGCTCCGCCAGGTTCTTATAACCGCGCGCCTGCAGTAGCGTCGCCGTCGCCGACTAGTTCTTCGCCGCAACCGCCTCCGCCTGCACCGGCGCTTCCTTGTTCATCTCCTTCATCTTCAGGTCGATCTCCTCGACGACGGCGGGGGCCACGGCAGCATCCTTCGTCTTCTTCTTCTCCTCCTCTGGCGCCTCCTCCGTCGCCGCGTCCTCCTCCTCTTTCTTGCCGTCCTTGCTCTCCGCCTCCGTCTTCTTCTTGAGACGCCCGGTGACGGGCACGGGGAGGGGGACGTCGGCCTCGAAGGCCTCGACGGCGAAGCTGCGGGAGAGGCCGCCGATGGCCTTGCAGTGGAGCTTGCCGGTGGGCGGGTCGTCGACGCAGATCTCGTTGAGGGTGATCCAGATGAGCATCTCCTTGGCCTTGACCCCCGTGATCTTCTTCAGCCGGCCCTTCTCGGCGATGGCCGACACCTCGGCGCCGTACGAGACGTAGCGCCCGGCCTTGGCGAAGTAGTGGTCCACCTTCTTCTTCTGCTTCAGCCACACGAACCCCGTCTCCTCCACGTACCCGCACTCGATGATGTCCTTGAGCGGGAGGAGCCCGCTGGGGAGCTCCGTCTCCGCCAGCATCAGCCGCGTCTTCTCCTGCCCCGCCGCGTCGCCCGTGTAGATCTCCGCCTTGGCGCGGACCTCGGCCGGGATGATCATCGGCATCGTCGGAGCGAGCTTGTGTGCCGGAGCTTCTTTGAGGGAGCGAGCTCAGTTACCCGCGCACACACGCACGCACACGAGCTTGCTTGCTTGCTGGGAGCTGGTTTGTGTTGTGTTGTTTGGATGGGTGGGTGGGGGAGAAGAGTGTGAGGATGCGTGCTTCTTAAATAGCAAATCGAAATGATAAAATTGGTATACTGTACGAATGATATGACCTGGAATGGCATATGTCTAGTTGGGAGTTGTTTGTCAAATGCCATAAAACATTTTATTAGGAGTAATATATATTTCTGAAATTAAGAATTAATGTGAGGATTTATTACACGATGGAGGCCACCATGTGATGACTTATTCTGGCTAGAGTGGCCATGCCATGCCCATTTTCTTTTGCATCTGGATAGATTTATCGGTGCATTCAAGAGGGCAGGCGTTCTTCTTCACTCAAAGGAGAAGCAAGTAGAGCATGAATACTAGTGTAGTGTAGTGTAGCTCCTCATTCGTTTGCTGTTCCTTGTTTTTAGGTGACAGTTTTGTCATTGGTGTTGGTGTTGGTGCCTCATCCGACTGAGCCTGTTGCCTAGCTGTTTAAATGTCTCCCTATGTACTAGTATGTACCGTACTACGTAGGTGTTGAACTCCCTCTTGCTAGCCTATAGTCTCAAGTTTACGTGCAGACATCAATTGTTTATATATATATGTTGCAAAATTCTCTCAAAATCAGATTCACTTTTCAGAAAGATTAGATAGTGGGCAAAATCTTGCATATTTGTTATATCAAGCAACAACTAATATGGAAATCCATAAACATGTTTTGATAGATTCATTTGGAAAATTCATCGTGACACAAAATTAAATAAACAATAATTAGAGAAACATGCGGTATACACATAC
Source organism: Lolium perenne (assembly GCF_019359855.2). Lineage (NCBI taxonomy): Eukaryota > Viridiplantae > Streptophyta > Magnoliopsida > Poales > Poaceae > Lolium > Lolium perenne. Next base: position 57,938,571 of record NC_067248.2, on the reverse strand, counting down.
ATGTGCATGCACGTGTGGTCGTAAATTCTACAAGCAGCTGACAACTCTCCCTGCCTATCTGGTGTGACTGTTTGGTGTACCACTAGAAAAATACTCCATCTAGTTTCAATGAACAAAGACTTATATTTCTATTTTTAAAAAGTTAAACTATGTAAGGTTTAACCAAGTTTTATTAAAAAAATATTAGCATGCAAAATACAAATTAATATTATTAAATACATCATAAAAATAAGTTTTCATATCATATCTATCAGTATGTGTTGATAGATTCTTATAAATGTTTGCTTGACTTTAAAAAATATCTTATTCATTAAAACGGATGTACTAGTATGTATGATCGACATAGGCGGACCCAACAAAATACCAAAGTCTGGGCAAACAGACTTAGTGTGTTAAATGTTTATCAAATACATATAAAATTGGATAAAAATAGGCTTGCCGACCGGCCGGAAGGCTAGGCGGCTGCCCGATCAAAAGGGATGCTAGGTTCGTCTATGATGATTTATGAGACAAGCACGATGTTGGAACACATGCGTGGATGACAAAAGTAAGTACCACAAAACTGTAACTACCGGAGCTGAGGGTTTCACGACATCACAATCAAAATAAACTTATTTGAAAATCATAACTTTGTGGGTAAGTTGTGTCAAAGAAACCAAATCTCACGTTGTAGTCGATTTCAATATTTTGTATAATATGTACTTTCCGGTGGTGTGCGATGGACATGGACCTCATTCCGCCCAAGCATTTGGGAGTTTTCATATGTCTAACTTTCATCCAAGATTTGTTCAAAAAATAGAAAACATCCATTAATTTAAAATATAAGTGGTAAGAAAATTTGGAAAAATATATAAATTCATAGCCGCTCGAAAGTAGTTCGTTGAAATGCAACCAAAACTTAAGAGTCGTCGAGCAGAGAAGTCACTTACTGGCTAGCACCACCGGTGGTGGTGAGGTCGTCTACCCGTCTGGGTTCGGATCTCACATCCTTAGTTTATCAGAAATTCAATTTGAGTTTTAGGTGCACATGCTTCCTCCATCCAAAAGACATTTAGTGAAAACCCAATATTTGCTTTTAGGTGCTCCCTCCACCCAAAAGACATATTTCGTGAAAATCCAACATTTGCTTTTAGGTGCATATACTCCTTCCATCCAAAAGACATATTTCGTGAAAACCCAATATTTTTTGTGGTCGACACAACAAGGCTTATTTTTAGCCCCAAATTTCATTTTTTACACAGCCCAAATGACAGGTCGTTTTTCATGGAACGACTTCGTGCGCACGTAGCGTGTGAAGATGTTCAAATGAATTTTTATCTGATTTTTTTGAAATTTCAAATTGTATCAAAGATGCATTTCAAAATAAAGGGAGCATGTGCACCGAAGAGTCAAAATATCACTTAAGTTCCTAGTTCCTCCTAGACACTCATTCGTTTTCAGAGTTACTCGACCTTTTTGTCGACTTCACCCTCGGGTGGCACCAGGGGCTTGCCCCTCCCCTTCTCTCTCCCGCCTCCATCGGAGGACACGGCCGAGCAAAGCCCGCCGTCGACAGCGGCAAGGTCTCTGTCCCGATACTCCTCGTCGTGAGGGTCGTTGGCCTAGGTGACGACGTGTGGCGGCGTAGGGAGGGCGCGTGGAGGCAGTATGGAGGGCACATGGTGGAGGATGCATCACGTGGTGAGCTCCCGTGCCCATGGTTGCGCATGGCAGTAGGGCCTGATATGGGCTTGTGCGGGCTATGACTTCGGGCACGACGACTCATGGATCTCTAGCTCCGGTGTGCCGGGCGCGAGAGTTGTGGTGGTTGACTGGCATGGGGGCCCTTCTCCCCCGAGACCATGTTGGTTGATGGCTAGTCTAGTGGTGACCGGCGCCCTTCTTCTTCGACGGTGAGACCGATGCTGCTTCTTTACTATCTAGTGGTGGATCAATCCGGCACCCTAGCCTCGTCCCTCCTTTCCAGTCAGCCGGCTCTGGCATCATGGGGACACGGTGAAGGACCGGGGTAAAACCCTTGCTCGACATTTTTCTGATGCGGAGCACGACGACGCCCGCAGGTTTTGCTTACTTCCTAGATGTGTGGTCTTGGTTCCAACCATGCCAAGGGAAACCCTAGGTCAGGTTCAGCGGACCAGGCAGTAGTGACGCAAGAACGTCCTTCTCTTATTGAGGATGTTGTCTTGTTATCGGCGGAGAGGTCGATGTGGCAATGGAAGATGTTTCGGGGCGGTGTGATGCGCTGCCGATGATGGCTGATGCCCAAGGTGTGGGCTTCTGCGGTGCAATGTACGGCATGGCAGATACATCACCTCTGATGGATCCCTCCTTCTACTCTCCACCTGTTAAGCTCATGGAAGAAAGGTGTGTTGGTTCGAGTTGCCTTAGAACTTGTTGTTGTCCTATGGTGGTGTCTTGCTTTAACCATGACTTGGTGTTGTATGTTTGTGCGCCATCTCCTGACCATCCTCGGAAGGAGGTTGGGCAAGGCATCATGTCAATGATTCAGGGTTTGATGTAAGCCTCTATTGGTTGGTGAGGTGTGTGGAGTTGTAGCCTTTAATGGCGATGTACCGGACGCTCTTGACGTTTCTTCATTGAAATATAATACTTTGTTTGGTTCTTAGGCAGTTATTTTGAACGAGTGGGAGTATGTTTTTTCAGGGGAATGGTGTTTTGGCACCCAGGAGTATATGCTCATGGTTTTTAAATTTTGTTTTAAATACACTTTCAAAAACTTGAAAAATTCGAACATAAAATTTAATGGGTAGATCGCCAAATTCTACACGCTCACAAAGTGATTTCCACGGTAAACCGACATTTTTAGTGTCGTTTGTAAAAAAGACGAATTTTGGTGTAAATTTTTTTTGTCTACTTGACGGTTTTTTCTCTTTTTATACACAAGTCACAAAAATGTTGGTTTCTCGCAAAACTTGATGTGCCCACATAGAATGTCGATACGTGAGCGTGGAATTTTCATTCAATTTTTTTTAACATTTCGAAAACAAATTTTCCGGTAGCAGAAGCATATGCTTCCATGTGCCGAATTGAATTTCTGTTTTTCAACATTTCAAAATGTTTTTTCCGTTAGCCAGGAGGATATGCTCCCATATGCCAAATTAAATTTCTGTTTTTTGGAACGTATTTTATTAGAAAGAAGAAATGTTGTCCAAGGAATGATACCCTTCATTGGTTTCTTTTTTCTTTACGAAGAACAATTAGTTGCTAGGGTGAGTAGTCTCTTGTTGCCGTGCATGTAGCGTCACAGCGCCAGTGAATTTTTTATCTTTTTTGTCTCTCCAAATGTATGTCGAATTTGAAGTTGTAAATTTTTGGCGTTGCATATATAACATAGATGTGTGTTCTGATTTTTTTTCAGATTTTTTGAACATGTTTTGTCTTTACAAAAAAAATTGTTCTCATAGATCCTATCTAAGACCTGATCCTATCCAAGTCTTCCACGTGAATTGAATTGACGTCATGACGTGGTGGCCGTGGACAGGGAATAGTTGGTTACTGGTTAGGCATCTCGCAGCTAGCAGCTAGCTCCGGTCGTGAATGTCGGTCATGCTGTGATAGTGTCCCGTCCACCGAGCACAAGACGTGCTGCGGTTTTGTGTACGACCTAGTAGCATAATCATCATCATCATCGTCATCGAGTCCTGATCGCACCCTCAGGGCCGTGCACGCGTGGCGCCATAGTTAAGTAGGGCGCAGTTAGGGAGCCATGTGATGTCGCAGCACAATCTCTGTCGAGTAACCCCCCACCTCACATTTCCAGGACGTGAGCGAGCAACACACGGACGGACGTAGTCCAAGACGATGACCCATGCTGAACGTTCGGCGGTGTTTGCGTGTGTGTGTCTCTCTCTGACAGCTCCGGCCAGCGACGAGCTCCCAACGAACCCCGTACGTGCATTCAATCTCGTCGTCAGACCGCTTCGCGTACCCGCCTGAGGTTGTCAATGTCCGGTCGCAGCACGGTCAAAGCGCGGCGACCGATGCTGGGCCCGTCGTACGGACCCACCGCCGGGGAGATCGCCGCCGTCCGCCGCCCATCTGACGGTGCCACGGCGTCGGCCGGCTGCTGCGCCGAGGGCAGATGAGCAGTGATTCAATACGAGCTGACCCTAAGGGTATTTTCTACGCGGCGACCCATCCCACGCCCACGCGTTCGGATGGGTCCAGCCGGACAAAAAACCGGCCAGCGTGCGGACCGATCCCTAAAACGGATGGCCGCGGCGTCCGGAAAGACGCAAATCCGGTTTAAATTTGGACTGGGTTGCGTGGTCGCGGATGCAAAAGGCTGGTCGCTCGCGTCCGCCCCTTGTCCGCCCCTGGCCCGCGTGTCATAGGCATAAACATTTTTTTTCATTAAAAAGTACCTATTACAATTTTTATTAGCTATTACTTCTATCCTAATACGTACGGGGCCGGCGGCCTCACCGGCGACTCATCGCCGGCTCGCCGTCGGGGCCGTGGATTTTATTCGACGCGAGCGGCCTGTACGCGTGAGGATTCCACTCCAGCTTACGAGCTGAGTGGCGCGGCGGTGGCGGCGGGCGGAGGCCTTCATCCTCCTCCTTTCCGTCCGCGCGCCTCCGGCGCGCTCGCGCTCCGCCTCCTGCTGCGGCACCATCCGCTTCTCGCATAGCTCCAGCTCCTGCAGGGCCGCGCGTTCCACAGCGGTGCGCGCCTCCGAGCGGACGCGGACGCGGCCGGCGGCACAGGCCTCGTGGTTCTCCTGCCGTCGGCGCATGCGCTCTTGCCGGCCGCGCTCCGCCGACGAAGCGGCCTCCCGGGCGCGCCGCTCGGGCAAGGGCATCTGGATGAGGTGACGGGCTGCTCGCATAGCGAGCGGCTCGTTCTTCTGGCCGAGGAGGTCGCCTAATCGGCGGCGGCCGGCCGGGCAGGTGGCCTCGTGCTCCTTCGTCACGCGCGTGAGGTCGGCGAGACGCTCCTCGATGGCAGCGTTGATGTTCGCCAGCGCGAGGTCCTCCTCGTCGACGGGCTCCTCCGCGGCCTCGTACCGGCCGTCCGTGGTCTCGTGCCGGCCGTCCGCGGCCGCCTCCACCATCTCGCGTCCCTGCCTTCTTCGCCGCCGCCTCGCAGCGACGCGGAGCGCCTCGTCGTCGGCGACCCACCGCGAGTCCGCGCGCTCCTCCTCCTCCGTCCGCGGGAACCTGGCCCGGGCGGCGAGGGAGAGCTTGGCCCGCGTGGCCTGCAGGGTGCGCGGCATGGCGCCGGAGAAGGTGGAGGGGGAGAGGACGGTGATGCGGTCTGTGTGAGACCGCCGCCGTCTTTTATAGCTGGAGGCCTGGCGGGAAACTTGGGCGCGAGCACGCGCCAATGGCGTTTTTTCGCGCGCGGGAACCTTGGTGCGCGCGGGAACTTTCCCGCGCGTTCCACCGCCCACCATGGCTGTCCCGTCGAGGCCTGCCATGGCGCAGCGCCGCGCAACGAAGACGAACCACGTGGCGTCTCTTTGGATCGCCGCGTTGGACGCCGCGTGCGACCCAAACGGACACACGAACGCGGACCGATGTCCGCGTCTCCGCGCGGCCACGCAAACGGCCCAAAACAAACGGCCAGCGCCCTCCGTTTAGGTCGCTTGGTTGGAGATGCCCTAATTGAAGTCCGGAGCTGGTAGTACGTAACTGGAGGAGTGCACAGATGACGCGTACGTACGCTCGGGGCTCGGGCCCACTGCGCAGGTTTGTTTGCAGACCGTCCGAAACGACTCGGGTTCGCCTGTACGGCCCTAGCACGCATCGCGTCGATCGCTTGCAAAAGGACGGCCAGATGGGACAACGGCAACGTACGCAAGCTGTTGGAGTGCAAACCTCATTTTCCTTTTTTGACAAACACGTGCAAACCTATTTTGGAGTCGTAGTATCTACAAATTTTAAAAGTATCTACTCCGTATATATACTCACATGTATGCAAAGATGAGTCACTTATTTTGCTATCCTATTTTTCTGAGTTAGGTCAAATTGATTTCTGTTTGGGCTACACTTTATTAGACGGATTTTTTTATTGGAACAGGGTTGGGTCCAAAAGGATCCGGAATCTTGGGTACAGATTACATGGAGAACCAGAAAGAAAAATGAAATTACAACCATGTCCTCGCGTTTTGCAAAGAGGACCTCAAAGGAAACTAGGAAAAGCAAAGGTCCTCTTCCACCACTGCAGCAGAACCACCGAGCGACAGCTGCCGAGCACTCCGCCAGGGATGGAACCACTTGGGGAGATGCCGACGTGTGGAGCCATGCCGGGGTTGACGAAGATCCTTCAATGTGTCTCACTAGCTAGCCTCGAGGAAGATGATCTGTGGGAGAACTTTACTCCGACAAGCGAAGTGGCCACCTTGGCCGGAAGAAGCAGTGGCACATTCTTGTCGATACTGATGAACATCGCACGCAGAAGCTTCAAACTCCACCGTGAGAGCTCCCGATCTCGTCATCCCCCACCTCCAACCGCAACCATAGAGGCCACATCTGGGCAGAATCAGACAAATTCGAGCTCCCCGAGCTTATTCTTCTATTTCTTGTTGAAACATCCATTTGTTTAAAATACAAGTAGTAAGAAGATTTCGAAAAACTATAAGCTCATAGCCGTTTGGAAGTAGTTCGCTGAAATGCAGTCAAAAAGTTGAAAGTTCTCGAAATGAGAAGTCGCCACGGACTTTACTGGCAAGCACCACGGGTGGTGTTCTACGCAGTCTAGGTTCGAATCTCACCTCCTCCTTAATAGTCTAGTTCCTCAAAAACTCAATTAGGCTTCTGTTGGAATTTTGGCCCATATTAAATCAGCAAAATATTCCATAAATTTCTAATAAATTCTAGAGACCCACTTGGCCCATTCATGCATGGCAGGGGATGGGACAAAAGTTTAGTCCCCCATTGCTAGTTGAAGAAGAGTTCGAGCAGCTTATAAGGAGAGCTCTTCATACCATTTGTAAGAGAGAAATAATAGGAGGAAGTAGGAGCTGACCACACGTGCGCTCCAATACCCGCTATCCCAATGAACTGTGATAATCAAACTGTGATCATCAAGGTTAACAGTTCTAAGGATAATATGAAGTCATCAAGGCATGTGAAGAGGAGATTAAAATCTGTCAGAAAAATGAGAAACTTCGGAGTTATTGCATTGGATTATATCCATACGTCTAGAAATTTGGCAGACCCCTTCGCAAAGGGTCTATCATGATAGATAATGCATCAAAGGAGATGGGTATGAGACCCACCGTTTAAGTTGTCTACAGTGGTAACCCATTCTATATGATCGGAGATCCCGTGAATTAGAACTGGGAGACAAGCTGTATGTCAACTGAGAGGAAAGTATCCTTATCCTTGTATGATACCACTCCGTAAAAGATGCAATACTTTCCTAATCTGCACGGTAGGCTGATTTATTTTAATGTGTTCTAAGTGGCTTATTTAAGAACAGATGTTGTCCTGCAGAACATCCGTTGAAGAACACACCTATATGAGTTTGGTTGTTAAAAACTCGCAACCTATGAGAGTTGGGTGCTTTCTAATAAACTCATGAAAGGCCATGGAGTATGCCGCATAAGCTCCACCCACGGGGAAGCACTGCGACGGCCTAGTACCGGTCAAGGCTCTTTGTGAAGCTAGATTAGCAGAAAACTTGCAGTTAAAGGCTTAGTCCACTGTTCAAGTAGCAGTCTAGTATATCATAGAGTTCTGGTGAAAGTTCAACTTAACAGTCTTCGCTATAGTACCGGTATATAAAACAATGTTTTGAAACCAAAGGAAAACTTTATGTGCCTCTAGGATCTGGTGGGGGATTGTTGGAATTTTAGCCAATATTGAATCAGCACAATATTCCATAAATTTCTAATAAATCCTAGAGGCCCACTTGGCCCATTCATGCATGGCAGGGCGTGGGACAAAAATTTAGTCCCACATTGCTAGTTGAAGAAGAGTTGGAGCAGTTTATAAGGAGAGCTCTTCATACCATTTGTAAAAGAGAAACAATAGGAGGAAATAGGAGCTGATCACACACGCGCTCCTCCTCCGACGCCGCTGCCACTCGATCGCCTCGTCACGACACGTCACGCCGCGGTTTGCGGGAATGCCTCGAGCCGAGAGCCTCTCTCTCTTTCTTTTTTCCACTCATGAACGGGTATATGAAGAGATGCCAGAATCTGAAACATTTTTTCAGTGGGTTTTGAATACGAAGGTTGTTCAACTTCGGCTGCTGCCTGTTCGGTTCACCTCCCTGACCCTTCATTTCATATCCTTGCGCGACTTGTTCGGCTCCTCTCTCTGTGCCTATAAAAGAGGTCGCTCCTCTCCAGAGACACACTAACGAGACACAACACCATATGCGCTTACCATTCGGTTCCAGAGCTTTGCGCCGCCGCTCAAGACTTCTCCATCCCGTCTATCGGCATGCACCGCTGGACGGGACAGCAGGCCTCCGGAACCCCGTCTCTTGTGATCCTATACGGGAGAGAGGCGATAAGGTTTCTGGGGAGCGTGATACGTCTCCAACGTATCTATAATTTCTTATGTTCCATGCTACTTTATTGATGATACCTACATGTTTTATACACATTATATGTCATTATTATGCGTTTTCCGGAACTAACCTATTGACGAGATGCCGAAGGGCCAGTTCCTATTTTCTGCTGTTTTTGGTTCCAGAAATCCTAGTAAGGAAATATTCTCGGAATCGGACGAAATCAATGCCCAGCATCCTATTTTTCCACGAAGCTTCCAGAACACCCGAGAGCCGCCAGAGAGGGGCCACAGGGGGCCCACACATGGTGGCGGCGCGGCCCAGGAGGGGGGCGTGATGGCGTGTAACTCACACGTTCGTTGGGAACCCCAAGAGGAAGGTATGATGCGCACAGTAGCAAGTTTTCCCTCAGAAAGAAACCAAGGTTTAATCGAACCAGGAGGAGCCAAGAAGCACGTTGAAGGTTGATGGTCGCGAAATGTGATGCGGCGCAACACCAGGGATTCCGGCGCCAACGCGGAACCTGCACAACACAACCAAAGTACTTTGCCCCAACGAAACAGTGAGGTTGTCAATCTCACCGGCTTGCTGTAACAAAGGATTAAGCGTATCGAGTGGAAGATGTTTGCAAAGAAAACAGTAAAACAAGTAGATTGTATGCTATGTAAAGAATAGGACCGGGGTCCACAGTTCACTAGAGGTGTCTCTCCCATAAGATAAAGCATGTTGGGTGAACAAATTACAGTCGGGCAATTGACAAATAGAGAAAGGCATAACAATGCATATACATGATATGGTAAATATAGTGAGATTTAATCCGGGCATTACGACAAAGTACATAGACCGCCATCCAACTGCATCTATGCCTAAAAAGTCCACCTTCAGGTTATCGTCCGAACCCCCTCCAGTATTAAGTTGCAAAGCAACAGACAATTGCATTAAGTATGGTGCGTAATGTAATCAACAACTACATCCTTAGACATAGCATCAATGTTTTATCCCTAGTGGCAACAGCACATCACAACCTTAGAACCTACTGTCACGATCCCAGATTCAATGAAGGCATGAACCCACTATCGAGCATAAATACCCCCTCTTGGAGTTAAGAGCAAAAACTTGGCCAGAGCCTCTACTAATAACGGAGAGCATGCAAGATCATAAACAACACATGAACAATAGATTGATAATCACCATAATCATAGTACTCTCTATCCATCGGATCCCGACAAACACAACATATAGTATTACAGATAGATGATCTTGATCATGTTAGGCAGCTCACAAGATCCAACAATGAAGCACAACAAGGAGAAGACGACCATCTAGCTACTGCTATGGACCCATGGTCCAGGGGTGAACTACTCACTCATCACTCCGGAGGCGACCATGGCGGTGTAGAGTCCTCCGGGAGATGAATCCCCTCTCCGGCAGGGTGCCGGAGGCGATCTCCTGAATCCCCCGAGATGGGATTCGCGGCGGCGGCGTCTCTGGAAGGTTTTCCGTATCGTGGCTCTCGGTACTGGGGGTTTCGCGACGGAAGCTTTAAGTAGGCGGAGGGTCAACGCGAGGGGCCACACGAGGGGCCCAGGGGATAGGGCCGCGCGGCCAAGGGCCTGGCCGCGCCGGCCACCCCCCTGGCTGCCTCGTGGCCCCACTTCGTTAGGTCTTCGGTCTTCTGGAAGCTTCGTGCAAAAATAGGACCCTGGGCGAAAGTTTCGTCCAATTCCGAGAATATTTCTTTACTAGGATTTCTGAAACCAAAAACAGCAGAAAACAGCAACTGGCTCTTCGGCATCTTGTTAATAGGTTAGTTCCAGAAAATGCATAAATATGACATATAATGTGCATAAAACATGTAGGTATCATCAATAAAGTAGCATGGAACATAAGAAATTATCGATACGTTGGAGACGTATCAGCATCCCCAAGCTTAGTTCTGCTCGTCCCGAGCAGGTAAAACGATAACAAAGATAATTTCTGAAGTGACATGCCATCATAATCTTGATCATACTATTTGTAAACATATGTAATGAATGCAGCGATCAAAGCAAAGGTAATGACATGAGTAAACAACTGAATCATAAAGCAAAGACTTTTCATGAATAGTACTTCAAGACAAGCATCAATAAGTCTTGCATAAGAGTTAACTCATAAAGCAATAAATCAAAGTAAAGGTGTTGAAGCAACACATAAGAAGATTAAGTTTCAGCGGATGCTTTCAACTTATAACATGTATATCTCATGGATATTGTCAACATAAAGTAGTATAATAAGTGCAATATGCAAATATGTAGGAATCAATGCACAGTTCACACAAGTGTTTGCTTCTTAAGGTGGAAGGAGATAGGTAAACTGACTCAACAATAAAAGTAAAAGAATGGTCCTTCAAAGAGGAAAGCATCGATTGCTGTATTTGTGCTAGAGCTTTTATTTTGAAAACATGAAACAATTTTGTCAACGGTAGTAATAAAGCATATGAGTTATGTAAATTATATCTTACAAGTTGCAAGCCTCACGCATAGTGTACTAATAGTGCCCGCACCTCGTCCTACTTAACTTGGACTACCGGGTCTTCGCATGCCATGTTTCAACCAAGTGTCACAAAGGGGTACCTCCATGCCGCCTGTACAAAGGTCTAAGGAGAATGCTCGCATTTCGGATTTCTCGCTTTTGATTATTCTCAACTTAGACATCCATACCGGGACAACATGGACAACAGATAATGGACTCCTCTTAAATGCATAAGCATGTAGCAAAGATTATTATTCTCATATGAGATTGAGGATATATGTCCAAAACTGAAACTTCCACCATGGTTCATGGCTTTAGTTAGCGGCCCAATGTTCTTCTCTAACAATTTTGCATGCTCCAACCACTAAAATGATAGATCCTTCAGACAAGACGGACATGCATAGCAACTCACATGATATTCAACAATAGTTGATGGCGTTCCCCAGAAGCATGGTTATCGCACAACAGGCAACTTAATAAAATATAAAGTGCATAAGTACATATTCAATACTACGATAGTTTTTAAGGCTATTTTGTCCCATGAGCTATATATTGCAAAGGTGAATGATGGAATTTTAAAGGTAGCACTCAAGCAATTTACTTTGGAATGGCGGAGAAATACCATGTAGTAGGTAGGTATGGTGGACACAAATGGCATAGTAGTTGGCTCAAGGATTTTGGATGCATGAGAAGTATTCCCTCTCGATACAAGGTTTAGGCTAGCAAGGTTATTTGAAGCAAACTCAAGGATGAACAAGTGCAGCAAAACTCACATAAAAGACATATTGTAAACATTATAAGACTCTACACTGTCTTCCTTGTTGTTCAAAACTCAATACTAGATATTATCTAGACCTTAGAGAGACCAAATATGCAAATCAAATTTTAGCAAGCTCTATGTATTTCTTCATTAATGGGTGCAAAGCATATGATGCAAGAGCTTAAACATGAGCACAACAATTGCCAAGTATCAAATTATCCAAGACATTTTAGAATTACTACATGTAGCATTTTCCAATTCCAACCATATAACAATTTAACGAAGAAGAAACTTCGCCTTGAACATTATGAGTAAAGCCTAAGGACACATGTGTCCATATGCAACAGCGGAGCGTGTCTCTCTCCCACAAAGTGAATGCTAGGATCCATCTTATTCAAACAAAAACAAAAACGAAAACAAACCGACGCTCCAAGTAAAGAACACAAGATGTGATTGAATAAAAATATAGTTTCAGGGGAGGAACCTGATGATGTTGTCGATGAAGAAGGGGATGCCTTGGGCATCCCCAAGCTTAGACGCTTGAGTCTTCTTAAAATATGCAGGGGTGAACCACGGGGGCATCCCCAAGCTTAGAGCTTTCACTCCTCTTGATCATAGTATATCATTCTCCTCTCTTGACCCTTGAAAACTTCCTTCACACCAAACTTCAAGCAAACTCATTAGAGGGTTAGTGCACAATTAATAATTCACTCATTCAGAGGTGACACAAACATTATTTTCACTTCTGGACATTGCATAATGCTACTGGACATTAGTGGATCAAAGAAATAAATCCAACATAGCAAAAGAGGCAATGCGAAATAAAAGGCAGAATCTGTCAGAAACAGAACAGTCCGTAAAGACGAATTTAGAAATGGCACCAGACTTGCTCAAATGGAAAAACTCAAAACTAATGAAAGTTGCGTACATATCTGAGGATCACGCTCGTAAATTGGCAGATTTTTTCGAATTTTCTACAGAGAATTGTGCCCAGATTCGTGACAGACAGCAATGCTGTTTCTGCGCAGCGATCCCAAATATAACATCAACTTTGGCATAGAAACTTTACTTGGCATAAAAACATGATAAGGAGAGGTTGCTACAGTAGTAAACAACTTTCAAGACTCAACAAAACAAAAAATTGCTGTAGGTAAAAACATGGGTTGTCTCCCATAAGCGCTTTTCTTTAACGCCTTTCAGCTAGGCGCAGAAAGTGCAAATCAAGTATTGTCTAGAGATGAAGCATCAACATTATTATTTTTCATGCAAACACAACTTGTTGCAGGGGGTACTTTAGGTGTTCCATTATCTAAATTTTCTATGGTAGTGCTAGGGGTCTTAGAAATTTTAGGCTTATAATAGTTCTTTTGTTTAGGCACTTTAGAGGCGTACATGAATTTTTGCTCTTTCCCCACATAAGCTTTCTCATTATACTTGAGAGAAGAAAAGGTTGAACCCAAGGTTCCCATAGCTTTTTCAAGTTCATCAATCCTATTGGTTTGATTATCATGGACAACACAAGTTCCTAGGACACTAATTCTTTCATTAATTCCTCCTAGGGATTTATCAAGTTCATAAGTTTTGTCAAATAACATTCCCAATTTAGTTTCAACACTTGGAAAATTTTTCTCTATGGTTTCCAATTTTTTCATAACATCCTCAAGAGAGATTTCAATTTTAACTTCATTAATAGGTGGTATTCCAACTAGACTCTCAATGATGCAACTAGCTTCTAAAGCGGGAGTACCTAGGAAATTACCTCCCGAAAGAGTATCAAGAACATATCTATTCCAACTAGATAAACCAACATAAAAGTTCCTAAGAAGGATAGTGGTGGAGTGTTTCTTAATGCACCTTTGATGAGCATTACTAATTCTATACCAAGCATCTTTAAAACTTTCTCCACCCTGTTGCTTAAAAGAACGAACTTCAACTTCAGGATTACTCATGATAACAGCAATAAAGTAAACTAGGCAAATAAAGTAAAGACAAGTAACTAATTTTTTTGTGTTTTTGATATAGAGAGCAAGACAGTAAATAAAGTAAAACTAGCAACTAATTTTTTTTTGTGTTTTAATTTAGTGCAGCAAACAAAGTAGTAAATAAAATAAAGCAAGACAATAACAAAGTAAAGAGATTGAGAAGTGGAGACTCCCCTTGCAGCGTGTCTTGATCTCCCCGGCAACGGCGCCAGAAAAAGAGCTGTTGCCGTGGGAGGCAATTCTCTGTGGTGTAAATTTTCTTTCGTTCCCCGGCAACGGCGCCAGAAAAAGAGCTTGATGGCGTGTAACTCACACGTTCGTTGGGAACCCCAAGAGGAAGGTATGATGCGCACAGTAGCAAGTTTTCCCTCAGAAAGAAACCAAGGTTTAATCGAACCAGGAGGAGCCAAGAAGCACGTTGAAGGTTGATGGTCGCGAAATGTGATGCGGCGCAACACCAGGGATTCCGGCGCCAACGCGGAACCTGCACAACACAACCAAAGTACTTTGCCCCAACGAAACAGTGAGGTTGTCAATCTCACCGGCTTGCTGTAACAAAGGATTAAGCGTATCGAGTGGAAGATGTTTGCAAAGAAAACAGTAAAACAAGTAGATTGTATGCTATGTAAAGAATAGGACCGGGGTCCACAGTTCACTAGAGGTGTCTCTCCCATAAGATAAAGCATGTTGGGTGAACAAATTACAGTCGGGCAATTGACAAATAGAGAAAGGCATAACAATGCATATACATGATATGGTAAATATAGTGAGATTTAATCCGGGCATTACGACAAAGTACATAGACCGCCATCCAACTGCATCTATGCCTAAAAAGTCCACCTTCAGGTTATCGTCCGAACCCCCTCCAGTATTAAGTTGCAAAGCAACAGACAATTGCATTAAGTATGGTGCGTAATGTAATCAACAACTACATCCTTAGACATAGCATCAATGTTTTATCCCTAGTGGCAACAGCACATCACAACCTTAGAACCTACTGTCACGATCCCAGATTCAATGAAGGCATGAACCCACTATCGAGCATAAATACCCCCTCTTGGAGTTAAGAGCAAAAACTTGGCCAGAGCCTCTACTAATAACGGAGAGCATGCAAGATCATAAACAACACATGAACAATAGATTGATAATCACCATAATCATAGTACTCTCTATCCATCGGATCCCGACAAACACAACATATAGTATTACAGATAGATGATCTTGATCATGTTAGGCAGCTCACAAGATCCAACAATGAAGCACAACAAGGAGAAGACGACCATCTAGCTACTGCTATGGACCCATGGTCCAGGGGTGAACTACTCACTCATCACTCCGGAGGCGACCATGGCGGTGTAGAGTCCTCCGGGAGATGAATCCCCTCTCCGGCAGGGTGCCGGAGGCGATCTCCTGAATCCCCCGAGATGGGATTCGCGGCGGCGGCGTCTCTGGAAGGTTTTCCGTATCGTGGCTCTCGGTACTGGGGGTTTCGCGACGGAAGCTTTAAGTAGGCGGAGGGTCAACGCGAGGGGCCACACGAGGGGCCCAGGGGATAGGGCCGCGCGGCCAAGGGCCTGGCCGCGCCGGCCACCCCCCTGGCTGCCTCGTGGCCCCACTTCGTTAGGTCTTCGGTCTTCTGGAAGCTTCGTGCAAAAATAGGACCCTGGGCGAAAGTTTCGTCCAATTCCGAGAATATTTCTTTACTAGGATTTCTGAAACCAAAAACAGCAGAAACAAAGAATCGGCTCTTCGGCATCTTGTTAATAGGTTAGTTCCAGAAAATGCATAAATATGACATATAATGTGCATAAAACATGTAGGTATCATCAATAAAGTAGCATGGAACATAAGAAATTATCGATACGTTGGAGACGTATCAGGGCGCGCCGCCCTAGTGTCTGGTGGCCCCAGACCCCCTCTGACCTTGCCCTTTCGCCTATATAAAGGTCCCTGACCTAAAACACGAAACGAATAAGCCACGGTACGAGAAAAGTTCCAGAGCCGCCGCCATCGCGAAGCCAAGATCTGTGGGACAGGAGTCTCTGTTCCGGCACGCCGCCGGGACGGGGAAGTGCCCCCGGAAGGCTCCTCCATCGACACCGCTGCCATCTCCACCGCCATCTTCATCACCGCTGCTGCTCCCATGAGGAGGGAGTAGTTCTCCATCGAGGCTCGGGGCTGTACCGGTAGCTATGTGGTTCATCTCTCTCCTATGTACTTCAATACAATAATCTCATGAGCTGCTTTACATGATTGAGATTCATATGATGATGCTTGTAATCTAGATGTCATTATGCTAGTCAAGTGGGTTTTACTTATGTGATCTCCGGAGACTCCTTGTCCCACGTGTGTAAAGGTGACAGTGTGTGCACCGTGTGGGTCTCTTAGGCTATATTTCACGGAATACTTATTCACTGTTATGAATGGCGTAGTGAAGTGCTTATTTATATCCCTTTATGATTGCAATGTGTTTTGTATCACTATTTATCTATGTGCTACTCATGTGATGTTATTAAAGTAGTCTATTCCTCCTGCATGGTGTAATGGTGACAGTGTGTGCATCGTGTAGTTCTTGTCGTAGATTATGATCATAATCTCTTGTAGATTGTGGAGTTAATTGTCATTATGATAGTATTGATGTGATCTATGCCTCCTTCGTAGTGTGATGGTGACAGTGTGCATGCTATGTTAGTACTTGGTTTATTTTGCAAAGATCTATTATGCTCTAAGGTTACTTAAACATGAATATCGAATGTTGTGGCGCTTGTTAACTCCGGCATTGAGGGTTCGTGTAATCCTACACAATTTGTGGTGTTCATCATCTAACAAGAGTATATGTAGCACAAGGAAGAGAACTTATTTATTATGTGATCAATGTTGAGAGTGTCCACTAGCGAAAGTATGATCCCTAGGCCTTGTTTCCATCACAAAGAATTGCTTTCCACGCCAGCAAGCTATTTTCTGGCGCCGCTTGTTTACTGTTTTACTGCATCTTTACTTTCTGCAATATTACCACCATCTATACCACATGTGTTTTACTATCTCTTCGCCGAACTAGTGCACCTATACATCTGACAAGTGTATTTGGTGTGTTGGGGACACAAGAGACTTCTTGCTTTGTGTTTGCAGGGTTGCTTGAGAGGGATATCTTTCACCTCTTCCTCCCTGAGTTCGATAAACCTTGGGTGATCCACTTGAGGGAAACTTGCTGCTGTTCTACAAACCTCTGCTCTTGGAGGCCCAACACTGTCTACAAGAATAGAAGCACCCGTAGACATCAGAGCGCTCTAGCGCGACTGCTGGCTTCGACATCGACACGGAGACCGACGACTACTTCCCCAACGATGACTTCTTCCCCGACATCAGCAATCTTTTCAGCGACATGGCTCTCAACAGCGACAACATCAACGCTGGTTCCTCTTCTGCACCGTATGTGTTCTTCTCTTCCTTTTATGAGATCATGATGTTCTTCCTTCTCCTAGCAACATGTTTAGGCTCGTTATCAGGAAACATATTGCTCTTATCAATCAATTTAGACTTGTTGATCCTTTACTCTATGGTAATTTGCATGACTAGTTTAATCTCAAACTTTTTAGTCATGGTTTATCTACTGATTTCTTTGATTAAATCATGGAGAAATTTGCTAATATATTCAACAGCTTCTAGGTGCATATGCTTTCTTCACTCAAAAGACATATTTCTAATAGCACCACGGGTGGTGCAGTGTGTGATCGAATCTCACCTCCTCCTCCTTAGTGTTCTACTTCCTCAAAATTTCAATTAGGCTTCCTCGGTGGATATGATCCCTCCACCCAAAAATCATATTTTTAATTGTTAAAAAAATTCAACAACAAAAATTTACATGCACATCTCGAAAATCTATTTGCGTTCGTATAGTTTCTTGAAAACTAATATTTTTGTGGTCGATGTAAAAAAGACAAAACATGTCTAAAAAAGCCTTATTTTTGGCCCCAAAATTCATCTTTTTTACACAAACCAAATGACAAGTTGTTTTTAAAGGAAACACTTCGTGCGCACGCAACATGTGAAGATGTACTCGTAATTTTTTTTGTTGATTTTTTTTTGAAATTTACAAATGTATAAAGATGTATTTCAAAATAAAGTAAACATATGTACCCAAGAGCCAAAACATCACTCCTGGTAATATTCCCTCCTAGAGACTCATTTATTTTTATAGTTACTCGAGCTATGTGAAATCTTGAGGAAAAAACGCCCCCGCTCTCCTCTCGTGTCGCCCGCTCGGGTGGCACCGGGGGCCATGATCCTTCCCCTCTCTCCCGCCTCAATCGGAGGACGTCGCCGGGCAAAGCCTGCGTTGCCGACAACGAGGGCGAAGTCTCTGTCCTGCGGTTCCTCGTTGTGAGGGCTATGGCCTAGGCGGAGGCGAAGGCGGTGGCTTTCAATGGCATGAAGGCGTGTGGCGGCGGTGCAGAGGGCATGCGTGGAGGCTGCATCGCATAGTGAGCTCATGTGGTCGTGGGCACGTGTGGCAGTATGGCCTGATATGGGCATGTGCAGGCTACAGCTTCGATTCATGACGACTCCTGGTGCTCGCTTCGGTGTGATGGGCGCGACAACTGTGGTGGTTGACCGGCATGGGGGCTCGTCCCCCAAGCCCATGCTTGCTGATGGGAAGGCCAGTACCGACGCCCTTCTTCTTCGAGGGTGAGACATGCGCTGCTTCTTGTCTATCTGGTGGTGGCTCAATCCGGCAGCAGCAACCCCGTCCCTCGTCCAGATTCAGCCGGCTCCGGCAACATTGGGGACACGGTGAAGGACCGAGGGTGCGAGCCTTGCTCGGCGTTTTCCGATGCGAACTATGGCGACGCCTGCAGGCGCCACTTCCTTCCAAGATGTGTCGTCTTGGTCCCAACCGTGCCAAGGCAAACCCTAGGTCGGGTTCACCGGACCAGGTAGTAGCGACACCACGGCGGCATTCTCTTCTTGAAGATGTTGTCTTGGCTATCAGCGGAGAGGTCGATGTGGCAATGGGCGATGTTTCGGGGCGGTGTGATGCGCCGCTGCCCATGGAGTGGGCTTCAGGGGCGCAATTTATGGCATGGTTGTTACATCACCCAGTTCCGCTCTTTCACTGAGCTTGGTTGGATTCCTCCTTTTACTCGCCATTTCTTAGGTTGCGTTGGTCCGAGTTACGTTGAAGTCGTTCTCGTTCTATGGTGGTATCTTAGTTGGAACGTGACATGTTCTGGTCTGATGTCTTTGTGCGCCATCTCCTCACCATCCTTGGAAGGAGGTTGGGCAAAGCAAGTTGCTATCGTCATGTCAATGGTTGATGGTGTGTTGTAAGCCTCTTCGCTGGTGCGGCGCCAGGAGCTGTAGCCTTTAGTGGCGACATATCGGCCGTCTTCGCGTTCGAAACATAATACGTTTTTCAGGGCGTATTTTAGAAAGAAAAAAAAGTTGTGAAACAAATGATACCCTTCATTGGTTTTCCTTTTTAGGAAGAAGAATTAGTTGTGAGCGTAGGGTGTGTGGAGTACTGGATCTCAAATTCTTGCCGTACGTGTATATAGCGTAGCAGCGTGAGGGAATTGAATTGACGTGGCCGTGGACAGGGATAAGTTGGTTACTGGTTAGGCAGCTCCGGTCATGAACGTCGGTCAGTACATAGTGTCCCGTCCACCGCGCACAAGACGTGCCGCGGTTTTGTGTACGACCTAGCATCGCCACTTATTCGTGATCCGTTCATTGGTGCCGCAGCACAATCTCTGTGGAGAACCTCCCATATCCAGTATACACGTGAGCGAGCCACACAGACGTACGTAGTCCAAGACGATGACCTATGCTGTTGCAATTGTAACGTTGGGCGTGCGACGTGCTCCGGCCATGTGTTTGTCTGTCTCTCTCTCTCTCTCTGACAGCTCCGGCCAGCGACGAGCTCCCAACGAACCCCGTTCATTCAATCTCGTCGGACCACTTTGCTCTCGGTGGATTGTTGGCGGCGGACTAGGTCTAGAGTTGCAAGGGATCGACGTGAATGAGCGAGGTGGATTTACGGTTCTAAATTTGTGCTGCGAGTGCGACGGCGTGGACATAAGCCAGTTCGCACTAGTCCGCGCGTGTATTTTTCCACTCGATTCTAATCTGCTCGTGAATACGTTGGCACAGGCACGTCGATCAGTTTGTGTTGGCCAGATTTTTTTCCCAAATATGTTCAGTGTAATTAAAACGGACACTTTCAGCATGTTTGCGTCGATCGATGTGCCCCTCAGGAAATTGAATTGACGTGGACGGCCGTGAACAGAGATTAGTTGGTTAGTAAGGCATGTCGCGGATGTGGGTGTCCCGTCCAAGCACAAGCCGTGTCGCGGTTCTGTGTACGACCTAGCATAAATCATCTTGACCATCGTCATCGATTCTTGATCGCACGGTCATGGCATTCGTGGGGCCATAAATAGAAATAGGAAGCCATGTGATAGTCGCTCCCGTACCGTACTGGCATGGAGATTGGAGAGGAAGTCCCGTCACGGTTGCAAGGCCTAAGAGCATCTCTAGTGGTTCCTCTAAATGAGGTCCTCTATATCTCCATATAGATGGCCATCTATAAAGATTCCTTTTTAGATCTCAGTTTTTCAGTGGTTCCTCTATATCTAGGACATCTAAATTCTCTCTCATATAGTTTAGTAATATTTCAAATGACTATATTTCCAACGGCTATATTTCCAACGGCTATATTTCCAGGTCCATATATACCCCCCCCCCCCCTCCCACCTCTCATCCAACACTCCTCGCTTTGCCTTCTCTCATCTCTCTTTTGAATTCCTCTGTCCAACACAGAAAAATGATGAATGGAGAATTTTCCTCGTTGGATATGCTCATGAATTCGTCGGTCGTCTTCATCTGATGATGACGAACTCATTCTTGCAGCATTTGGAGAGCGCGAGGAGGAAGAGAAGAGGAACGCTCGACGTCATGGCGGTTCCAAGCAATTTAGTCTACAACAAAATTCATTCAATAATTTAGTCTACAACAACAGCCTCCAAAGCCAACAATATTTATGCAAACAGCAATTTCTAAAGGAAATAGCACAGACGCTATTAGCAAAACATATTTCAGTACAGGCAATTCAATCATGTGTGTTTATCCAAAAAATTTGGTACAGAAACTAGTACATACTATAGAACTAGCAGACCATATTTTGGTACAGAGAATGGTACAGACCATATTTTGGTACAGAGAATGGTACAGACCATATTTTGGTACAGACAAAAACCAGAAACACTGGCCCCGTCCAAACGCGCGAATGGACGAGGGAGACCGCGTCCGCAGCGCCGCCGCCCCGCCCAGCGCCGCCGCCCGCGCGCCGCCGCTTGCCCGCCCGCCCCAACCCTCCCTCGATTTCGGCGAGCCGGCTCGATTTCAACCGCCGCCGCCGCCGCCAGCGCCGCCGCCCAGCGCCCCAACCCTCCCTCGATTTCGACCGCCCCGGCCAGCGCTGCCGCCAGCGCCGCCGCCCAGAGCCCCCGCCCAACGCCACCGCTCAATCTCGCTAATTCCTCGGGAAAAAAGTCGTACCTGGCCGGCGGAGTGGAGCGACGGGGACGGCGATTTTGCGGGAGACGCTCCCGCCTCCTTTTCTGCTCTCCAGATGCGCGCGGGAAGAAGAGCGCGGGCAGCAACTTTGCTTTCGATGGTCGTGGCTTCGTTCTCTATATTTGGAGGATGGAGCGAGGATATGGCAGCCCTTCTAAATTTAGAGGATGGGATATAGAGACCACTGGGAACGTTTTTTAGCCTCACGGCCTTCTAAATATGTTTGGATGGACCTTTAGAGGAATCACTAGGGATGCTCTAACGCTCGGCGATCTTTCTTTGGCACACAGACACAGCTCCCTCCAACGACGAGCCGTCAACTACTAGCCCCGTGCATTCAATCTCGTCGTCAGACCGCTTCGCCTGCCTGCCTGCCGGAGATTGCCATTGTCCGGTCGCACCACGGTCAAAGCGCGCGCGGAGATGGCCGCCGTCCGCCGCCCATCCGACGGGGCCACGGCGTGGGCAAGCGACTGCTCCGCCGAGGGATGCCCTGTCGCGGTGCGGCGGATGCGCAGGCGATTCAATACCAGCTGCTAGACGCGCACTACTCCTAGCTAGTAGTTGCGTGTATATCTCTGACCCTAATTGAAGTCCGGAGCTGGTAGCACGTAACTGGAGGTGTGCACAGATGACGCGTACGTAACGCGCGGGCCCGCTGCGCAGCTTGGTTATTACACCGTCCGACACGAGCCGGTGTTGACATGTAGAGAGAGCGTGTACGGCCTCGCACGCATTGCGTCCATCCCTTGCAAACCTCAATTTTCTTCTTTTCGGCAAAAAACAAGTGCATATAGTCTCCAGCCTTCACCTTTCTTCTCTCTCTAACAGAGCCCGAAAATTCCACCGGAACTAAAAATTTTCGACGGATTTACTAGTTCGGGCTGAAAGTGGCACAGATCAGCGCCGAATCGGTGGGCCGGCCCGAATAGGAAGTTCGGGGGCCCGAGAAACTGGACCGTCGACCCGTATATATACAGGCCGCGGAGGGAAGTTGTGTTCCAAAACCCTACTCCCTCCGCCGCCCCCGCCGCCGTGCGCACAGTTGGACTTCCGGCGAGCAATCGCGGAGCAACCGTGACCGCATGGCCGGGGCGAACATCGGAGGCACGGGACGCGGGCGGATTGGCGGGAGCAACTCGCCGCCGCCCCCCCCCCCCCCCCCCCCCCGTCCCCCCCGTCTTCCAGTCGGAGGCCGAGCGGCGCAAATGGAACCGCAGCGAAGGCGCTCGGAAGTGGAGCGCGCGGCGCTCGACCAACTGGGGTCTGACGCCGCAGGGAAGCTCGCACGCTATGCAAATAGCGGCGAGGGGTCGTCGTCGGCCGGGTCCGGCCGTGCGCTGTGGCGGCCCGCCTCCGACAGCAGCGACGAGGAGGAGGTGCCGGAGGAGGAGGTGCCGGTGCGCGCTGATACGTCTCCAACGTATCGATAATTTCTTATGTTCCATGCTACTTTATTGATGATATCTACATGTTTTATACACATTATATGTCGTATTTACGCATTTTCTGGAACTAACCTATTAACAAGATGCCGAAGTGCCAGTTCCTGTTTTCTGCTGTTTTTGGTTTCAGAAATCCTAGTAACGAAATATTCTCGGAATTGGACGAAATCAACGCCCAGGTTCCTATTTTGCCCGGAAGCATCCAGAACACCCGAGAGCCGCCAGAGGGGGGCCCTGTGGGCCCCAGATGATAGGGTGGCGCGGCCAGGGCTGGGCCCGCGCCACCCTATGGTGTGGTCGCCCCTTCGCCCCTCCGACGCTGCCCTTTCGCCTATATAAAGCCCCTGCATCGAAAACCCTTGAGGAGAAAGCCACGGTACGCGAAACCTTCCAGAGCCGCCGCCATCGCGAAGCCAAGATCTGGGGGACAGGAGTCTCTGTTCCGGCACCCTGCCGGAGCGGGGAAGTGCCCCCGGAAGGCTTCTCCATCGACACCGCTGCCATCTCCACCGCCATCTTCATCACCGCTGCTGCTCCCATGAGGAGGGAGTAGTTCTCCATTGAGGCTCGGGGCAGTACCGGTAGCTATGTGGTTCATCTCTCTCCTATGTAATTCAATACAATGATCTCATGAGCTGCTTTACATGATTGAGATTCATATGAGTTTTGTATCACTATTCATCTATGTGCTACTCTAGTGATGTTATTAAAGTACTCTATTCCTCCTCCACGTGTGTAATGGTGACAGTGTGTGCACCGTGTGAGTACTTGGCGTAGGCTATGATTATGATCTCTTGTAGATTATGAAGTTAATTATTGCTATGATGGTATTGATGTGTATTATTCCTCCTACATAAGCATGAAGGTGACAGTGTGCATGCTATGTTAGTACTTGGTTTAGTCGTATTGATCTTTCTTGCACTCTAAGGTTATTTAAAATATGAACATTAATTGTGGAGCTTGTTAACTCCGGCATTGAGGGTTCGTGTAATCCTACGCAATGTGTTCATCATCCAACAAGAGTGTAGAGTATGCATTTATCTATTCTGTTATGTGATCAATGTTGAGAGTGTCCACTAGTGAAAGTCTAATCCCTAGGCCTTGTTCCTAAATACTGCTGAGTTACTACTGCTTGTTTACTGTTTTACTGTGTTACTACTGCTGCAATACTACCACCATCAACTACACGCCAGCAAGTTATTTTCTGGCACCGTTGCTACTGCTCATATATATTCATACCACCTGTATTTCACTATCTCTTCGCCGAACTAGTGCACCTATTTGGTGTGTTGGGGACACAAGAGACTTCTTGCTTTGTGGTTGTAGGGTTGCATGAGAGGGATATCTTTGACCTCTTCCTCCCTGAGTTCGATAAACCTTGGGTGATCCACTTAAGGGAAAACTTGCTGCTGTTCTACAAACCTCTGCACTTGGAGGCCCAACACTGTCTACAGGAAAGGAGGGGGAACGTAGACATCACGCACCCTCCAGCTGCAGTCCGGGGACTTCGTCCTCAACGACGACGAGGAGGCAA
Source organism: Lolium perenne (assembly GCF_019359855.2). Classification (NCBI taxonomy): domain Eukaryota; kingdom Viridiplantae; phylum Streptophyta; class Magnoliopsida; order Poales; family Poaceae; genus Lolium; species Lolium perenne. The sequence continues at coordinate 57,914,277 of NC_067248.2, read as the reverse complement.
CGGCGGTGCAGCAGGTGTCCGTCATCTCCGCCGCCGAGGCGCGCGCGCGCTTCCGCCGCGAGGAAGCGGAAGCCGTCCGTGCCGTGCGGGAGTACGAGGCCACGCAGAAGGAGGCCGCCGTCCGCCGCGTGAAGCAGGAGGTCGTCGACCTCGACTCCGAGTAAGCCGCCGACGGCATAGTCTGCCGCGACGCGTATAGTAGCTCGCCGCCGGCAAAAATTTGTTAGTTTTGGAGGTGGTCGCCAACGACCACCTCAAATGCGATGTACCTATCGATCGTAGCACCAAAACTATGATAAATATGTTTGAATTTCAGTTCTACTGCGTGTTTGCGATGATCAATTTGTCGGCAATTTTTGAAATCGACGTTTTTTGGTTCGGAATACGGGTGCTGTTGCTAAAAATCGCTCGCTTTTTGTTTTTCGGGAGACTGAACTCAGTTTTTTCGGATCGGCAGAATAAGGGCTCTGTTAGAGATGCTCTTAGTACTCTAATTTTACCTTCTCCTCCGCTCCTTTCATTCCTCACCAAAATTACTCCGCATTCTTGTGCCAACCGGGACGGGGCGGGAGAGGTGGCACTCGACTGCTGCAAATTGCTTCCTCCCTCACCCGACTTTTCTAGGTAGATTGTTTTCTGTTTGGGCTCGATTTTATGGGACGGGTTGTTCCACATTTAGGCCACTTGTCTTGTGGCCTTTAAGACTGCTCATAGTGGAAGTAACATAGCTAGTAACATCACACATTTCAAGGTATTTTGGTGATATGACATGCTAATAAATGAAGAAAAAGAGTGAGGTGGTAACTAGCTATGTTACCATAACATCACACACCTCAAGGCAAGATGAGTCTACAACATAATAAATAATACAATACATGACACCACATTCTGATGTGGCGCACCAATTAATGAGGTGAGAGATTGGTGTGGTATCGTACGTAGTAATATGATACCGTATTATATCACGTAAAACTAGAGAACTTAATGACAAATATATCTGGTATGAAGGTAGTAACCTAGACTAGTAACATGACATATGTTACTAGTCTAAGTTACTCCCCACTATGACCAGTCTAAACACCTCTAAGTTAAAATAAGCGTCTACAGCCATCCCCATGTCGTTGTCTCTCTCTTCTCTCACGCTAGTTAAAAACTCAATACTTACTCCCGCCCTAATCTAAGGTTAAGACGCAGGTACGAAACAATACCTGATGTCATTAAATTGCCCCTCCCTCTGGTTTCCCCTCGTCTCCATGAGCAACAGGAATCTCACCCTTCTCCCCCACCCTGCACTTCTACACCGCATGCGGAAAAACACAACCACAAGGTGGCACCAGGTCACTCGCCGCCGTCCCCCGCTTCGATGTTGCGCTTAGACTAGTCATAGTGGGAGTAACTTCACTAGTAACTAAGTGTCTAACTCAGCAAATTTGCTTATGTGGCAGTGAATTAATGAGGAGAGAGGAGAATAGAGTAACATACTCCCTCCTGCCCAAAATATGTTGCATATAAGTTTTGGTCAAAGTCAAACTTCGTAAAGTTTAATTATCTATATTGATAAAAATATAAACATATACAACAAAGTAATAATATTTTTAGAATTGTTATGAAATATATTTTCATATTATATGCATTTGACATGGTAGATCTTTGTATTATTATCTACATTCTTGGTCAAAATTTGCACAGTTTGACTTGCACAGAAAATTATGCACAACATAAAATGGGCAGGAGGGAGTAGCTAGTTACTGTAACATCACACTTCCCAAGATACAATGAGTTTACAAGCTAATTAACGAAAACAACTATGATACTATTTTGATGTTACTAACCACTATGAAGATAGTAACATAGAGTACTTTCCACTAGGACTAGTCTTATTGTCGACTCCCGACAACCAGCCTCCTCGTTGGCGCCGTTCCCGTGGCTTGTGAAACTCCCGGGAACACCATGCCCATGCTCACGTAAAGTTTTACGAAAAGAGTGAACAATGTGAAAAAAGTCTTAAAAAGTCGAGTGTAGACATCGATATTATATGTGCGCACGTGAAAAAAAAACATCAATGTTTGTGCTCTGTGTAAACAAGCAAAAAAACAATGTCTCGTGCAAACATTTACTTCAGCATCCAATTTTGTCTTTATGCATATGCCATACAAAAAGTTGGATTTTCGTAAAAGGACTTGGTGCACATATAGAACGTGAAGATGCCCATGCGACATATTTTTTGCAAGTTTTTAACATTCCAAAATGCGTTTAAAATACATTTAATATAAAGTTAGTATATCCACCCAAAGGCAAAACGCTGCTCCCCATATTCATCCCATATATAGATAGGTTTTGTTTTTTCTGATCATTTTGGAACTCTGATAACTGTTTCTTCACTTTCCTTGTCAGTATACGAATTTATTCTGAGTGTATGTAAATGGAACGTGGTCTGGTTAATCATATATGTGGTCTGCTATTTCTCATCGATAGGTAAAGTTTACAACTGCTTAAGGTACGTAGTTTGATCATTTTAATTCCCCCCGCTTAGAAAATAATCCATATCTTTATGCTCCTACTAAAGAAGCTAATCCTCCAGTGGAATCACCTCTTCTAACATGAATATTCAGATTTCCCATTCCAGTGCCAATGCTTAAGCATTTATGCTTTTCTCCTGACATCTTTATTCTCTTACGTTTTTACCAATATGAATCATTTCAAATCACTCATAATACTGACCGCTCTTCTCCAGGGCATTTTATCTCTGAGCTTCCAAATCTCTGCGGAGAAAGATCGATTGGTTGAGGAACATAATGAAAGTATGGGCACATATTTTGATTGTTTTGTAGAATATTGCGTACTAAATGATCTTACTTATTTGCTACGGTACTGTTTGCTACGGTATTCCCAAGGCTCGAACCCAGGTGGGCAGCATACCCTTCCCCATGCATGGTTTGCCACTAGACCGACGATGTGTTCTCTTTGCAGCACCAATATCATCTTGTGCTCACTCAACTTACTCGGTTTCCTTTTCCATTTGATGACCAGAGATAAGAAAGTTGCAGGAAGACCCTCGTAGGAATTCTTTGGAAATACGTGCAGATAATCAAAGATTACAGAAGGAACTGGAGATCAGGAGAGAAGAAATCATATTGAGTCATGAGAAATTTGAAAAGTTGGCTTGAAAAAGTAATATAGACAGAGCAAAAAATCGAAACAGAGAAAGAAGAGGAGACTTTCCTTGTCTTGTCTAATGCAATTTGATGTTCCAAAGCCTATTAAGAAGAAAGAATGATAAAAGCTTCCTTCTGGTGTATCTTAATGGACTGAATTTTAACTAATGTATGCTGTTCAATATTCTTACAGAATGCAAACAAGAACATTCTTCTTGGCTCAAGCATAAGAAGGCGGATGAGGAGCTCAAGCAGCTTCTCAAGAAACATGAGATACTGCTTCAATAATCATTTTATGCCTGACACATAATAAAAAGGCATTGTTTATTAGGCCTCATGGAAATAGAAATGGAATCATCAGTTTTGTATCCAGTGGTAGCAGTACTGTTGGGAACCATCCATTGGATAATTAAAATGCTGGTTGTACCATTAGTCGCTACTCCATTCCCGTTCCAAATTATAAGATATTTTGGACATTTCAATATACACTACATATGGATTGAAATAGGTGAATATACATACTAAAATGTGTTGGACCATTCGGAATGGACCGATGCATATCAAACCTCAGATTATCTTAACGCTATTAATAGCACCAATTGGGAGTATATTCAATTCAAATTAATTAGTAATTTAGAACCATGCACTGATGCACATCCCTTTGTTTTAATCAACCTGTGGGCTATATATGAAGCTGGAGGCCTGATTAATAGGATAGAAAAAATATAAGATAGCACAAAATTGTAGGATTGCAATGTCACCCCTGCTTCAACAATCTTATAGGAATTCATATGAATCAAATCTTGTTTGATTCCACTAGAGAAAAAGCAAAGGATTCTCAGTGGATGTTAGATTTCCTATCAAATCTAGTGCGAATAATTCCTTAGAATTTCTTATGGAAATCATTTCTACAAATCGAACAACCCACGATTGGAAAATTTCCTATAGAATTTTACTGCTCTCTCCATCCCACTAAAAGTGTCTTAACTTTGTTACTAAAATTTAGATAGACACTTTTGGTGGGTCAGAGGGAGTATTAGTTTTCTATCCAAATCATTTGAATCAAATTGGCCCTGCAACTTTGGGGCATGGTATGTATTATGTGTATCGTTTGGTAGTATGTTTTTAGCATTTTTTTCGTAACTTCCGAATATACATACTCTTGCAAGTTGCAATCAAGTGCATCTCAAGGACGACGAGATGGGCGTTCAAACTGTAGCCGATTCAAGTCGACACCAGATTGGTTGGTGGAGGATCCGAAATGCGGAACAGTGGAGAAAAACTTCAATCTCTAGGGTTCAGACGCGCTTTCTCTGCGCGCGATTTTAAAGCCGGCCGGCCGGGCGGAGTGCCGGCACCACCAGGACGAAGGACGCCAGCGGATCAGGCTTCCATCCATCTGTGTTCTGTGATCTGCCCATGAATTCATTCATCACCCATAGCGCGCATTCATGGCTGCCACGCCAACCGATGTCCTGCTATGCTGCATCCGTTCTATTCTTACCGCATATAGTAGGTGAGATCGTAGGGTTTACCTCCAAAAACCAGATTCATCAACGATAGTGAAAAAACCGAATCTTTTGGCACCATACCTACGGAGTATCTCAAAACAATTCCAGCTCAAAATATGATCTACAGTTAGAGAAACAAAAAAAATACTTCCTACATCTCTAGAAAAGTTGCTTAACTTTATTTTTACACACAGACTTATATAGACACATTTTAGTTACAGATACATCCGTATCTAGAAAAGGTTGAGTAGCTTTTTTTGAGATGGAGGAAGTAATTTTGACTATGAATTGAGCCAGCTTTGGTGAATTATTTCACATTATTTATAGCCAAATACATTTCACAATTTTGTGAATTAGGGTTGTAAATGTAACATGTGTGTGTGTGTGTGTGTGTGTGTGTTTTTTAGTTTTTTTTTAGAATTGTAAGCTTATTTTGCATTTTCAGAACAATTGATCTTATAGTGCCTACTTAAGAGCAACTCTAATAGAGACCGAAAACTCCATCTGAACAGTATTTTTCCGGTGAGTTTACGGGTTAGGGCCGAAAATGGTACAAACGAGAGCCTAACCTCGCGGCCTGGCCCGTAAACTCAGTTCGGGGCTCGAGAAACGCGACGTGCGCCCCGAATTAAAACGGGACGCGGAGAGGAGTTCGGTTTCCAAACTCTACTCCCCTCCGCCGCGGCCGCCGCTTCGCCGTCTTCCTCCACCTCCTCCGACGAGAAATCTCCCCACCTCCAGCGCCTCATTCTCTCAATCGCGACCTCCCCATGGCCAGCCACGGAAGCTCCCGTTTTCCGCTTGGAGGCGGAGCGCCGAAAATGGAACCGGTCCGAGGGCTGCGCCTGCCGGTGGACGAACTGGGGGCTCACACCCCCGGGGAAGCTCGCCCGCTACGCAAACGGCAACGAGGGCTCCTCCGGCGGGTTGTGCCGCCCCTCTCTCCCGCCGGTGTACGAGGCGGCGCGTCGAGAGGCACGCGTCCGCCGCGTGAAGCTCGAGATCGTCGAGCTCGACTCGGAGTATGCCGCGCGCCGCCGTCTGTTGCATCGCCTTCCTCCGCCACCCCCTCCGCCTCCACGCGTAGAGGCCCCATGGGCCGAATTTTGGTGTAATTAGGTCGCACGGTGGAGGATTTTAAGTTAATTTTATGTTTGTAGTACAAATTATGTAAGTATGATGCTCAATCAGAGCAGCAACAACTATCGTCCTTTAATATGTGTTTATCGCCGAATTCTCCCGCGAAAATTTAGTTTCGTTTTTTCAGTTTGTATTTACGGTTTCTATTCTCGCAAGTGCCAAAATCAACCGAACAAGCCATTTCGGGAGACTGAACTCAATGTTTTCAGTTTAAGTGAGTTCAGTCTATGTAGAGATGCTCTAAATGAGGTTGTTCAGCTGGATAATACGTCATCGATTAATGCCAATAGGCGAGCAGACAAAAAAGGACCCTACCTTTCGGCTAACCGCGCGCGGCCGACGGCGATGGTTAACCGTGTAAAAGCCGAGACGCCAACCCCATCAGGAGATGGACTGATGATACTAATGGCGACGGCGCCTTTCCTGCTCCATTCTCCAATCCTTCAGCCCTAAGGCTCCGTCCGAGACGCGGCACAAACAATTCTCATGAAATGCCACTTCCGCATTCATTGTTGGACAAACAGTGAAGTGATCTTCAGCTACACTGCTACAGTTGTATCATTGTATGTACTGTATAAAAATGAGAATTACAAACCCAAACGATAAACAGGGTTTCCTTAAACCGGAGCCGAGTTCCGGTTTTCTGTACGGTTCCAGTTTCTACCTACAGCTTTGAAGGAAATGGACAAAAAAATATATCAATGGAATGTAACCAGCTGCAAGCATTGATATCTCTCGCCACTATCTATCAGCTGCAAGCAGCTCTCGGCTCAGGGGCTTCCGCAGTGGAACTACCACCACCCATGTCCATGTTCATCAGGGTGGTGAGGTGGGAGATCTCCTTGGGCACCGACGCCGTCAAGACCTGCAAGCAACCAGGGTGTCATCATCTTCAATTCCATCCACATGGTAACATTTATCCAGGCGGTACCGGATGAAATGATTATGGCGGTACCTCGTGGCCAGACTCGGTGATGAGGACATCATCCTCGATCCTTATTCCGATGCCCCGGTACCTGTCCGGGGCATTCTCGTTGAGTATCGGGACCGGGGGAATGTAGATCCCCGGCTCGATGGTTATTATCTGTGCACGTGCAGATCAAAGCTCAGTCAGTGTTACAACCTGGAATGTTGCGGAAGATGGATAATATAGCTGGTGGATTCGGGAGATGCGCTAAATTTCGAGCTTTCGTGTAAATTTTGGTTTACAGAGCACAGCTGGCTCTTGTATCTAGATGCAAGTAACAAGAGAACATCTGGAGATCTACTTACAACGCCTGGCTCCAACAGTCTGTCCTTGCTGAGGCTTGTGGAGTCATGAATATCCATTCCCAACGAATGACCTGGATGCCAGAGAGACAAATGCTTATTAAGTTGGTCCCAAGATCTAAATCTCTTGCATCAAAGACAACGGACAAATCTAATGAAGGGACAGATAGATTGTGTGACCTATCGCGGTTGGATTCAAATAATTGTATTGGATAGATTTGCCCTTCCCTATAACTCCAAGTTCTTGGAATCCGTTTATCAGCATCTTGACCTGTGCTTTGGAGATCAGAGACGTGGAAATTTTGACTTTTTTTTTTGCAAAATTTGAAGTTTGTATTTACAAACAAATATTGAATGAGAACAAATACTGGGGATTTACCGAATGACGGTGTATCTCCTCAATGCTTGCACCAGGTTTACAAAGCTTTATGCACTCCTTGTTTGTCTCCAGTATTAAGCTGTACAGTTCTTCCTGTGAAGGTGAGATAAAAATGGTACTCACAATTCCAAAAGTAAGTCTTTTTTTGTTGAATAAAAGTACACTGTATAAAACTAAAAGCATTTACCTGGGCAGCTGAAAATCTGCCACAGGGTGGCCATGTTCGTGTCAGGTCACTAAGGTAGCCATGGTACTCGCATCCAACATCCATGAGCAGAAGATCACCCGTTTTGATCTGTCAAACAGCTAAAATCAGCTATACAAGAAAAAAGTATCTGAGATGTACGACAAGAGCAAAAACGCTGTTGTACCTTCTTATCGTTTCTTGAGTAGTGTATAACACTGCCATTTGCTCCACCGCCAACTACAGGATGGAACCTACGATATGGCAACAGGGAGAAAAGATAAATAATCTCAGCATGACACCTTGCTTAATCAAAAAAGATCACTAGTTCCTCAACTTATGGACCTCAATTGATCCCTACAAACTTATTTCACTAGCTACACAGTCTGTACGTCAGATGCAATCTATATAGTACAGCAGATGGATAATAAGAATATACAGTGACAATAAATGCTTACGCCATTCTTTGGGCACCTCTCATTTTGCACTCATACTCAATTTTAGCTGCTAATTGGCTTTCCTCCCTGTGGGTCCTTGAGAGTAACATTGTCTGCAAAAGAGACTGGCTAGGCAGAGAGAATGTAATGTCAGTAAACAGAAAAGGAGAAGCATTGCACGCATGTCTTCAAGCCAACCGTTGTCACTTGTACAGTGTGCAACTTGCAAACTTAAGCCACTTGGTCTGGCCTTCTAATTGATTGCATTTGCCACTTGAGGTAGAATTCTAGATGTAATATATCAATAGTTTTAGTTTTAAGGGAATCTTGTTGTGACTTCGAAACAACTGGGCAATCTAAGTAGCGGGGCTAACTAAATAGGGCAGAAAAGTAGTTGAGGAGTGTTCACAATAACATTCTCAACATCAGTTATCCCATTGGTGGTCTCGAAAAAAGTTCACTCAATGTAAATAGTGTTCTGTCAAATCCTCTAGCAGCACATGGACCAGCATCAGCCACCACAATCAGATAATCCACCATAATATCGCCCTCAATCCAACCAGCAACTCCCCAGTAATTACTTCAAATGTACGTATCATTCGTCCACGGATTATAATTTAGACCAGTGCTTTTTACTGGAATATCATAAAAGAATTTAGCAAACTCTCCATCCAAAGCTGAACTGATAGTGCGTAAGAATGTGGTGCACTGCGTAAGATCTCAATATCTCCCAAGAACGTATCATGAAAACAACAGAAGTTCAACCAAATACCTGAGAAACAATAGATGCTGACTCTCTCATCAGCTTGATTTCTGATTTTGACTTGATCCACCGAAGTTCATCAGTGTACCGTGTAAGATCTTTTACTTTATTGTTGAGTGATGCCCTGCGGAAGGCATCAAAGTTCCTATAAGAAGATGTGGATGCCTTAGCATTGTGATACACCACTTTTGATTGCTCAATCATTTCAGGAAGGATCTACATTTTAATAAAAAAAATGTGTCAATTGAGAAGCATACAGTAATCAGCAACTAAGAAAGTACTCTCTCTGATCACAGAAAGGGCGTTGTCATGGAAATCGTTACATCCAAAATGCAACCTTGATCACTAATTTGCTAATGTCCAATACTAAAGCATTTTTTTAGTATAACATACAAATATATTTTTCATATGCTTAATCTCAATATCCATAGAGATACACTGATATCTAAGTTCAAGAGTTTGACTATGTGCATTTACAAAATGATAGTATATCTTGACTGGAGGAAGTAGTTGGGGCAGGTAGCAATTAGAAGGTAATAGTTAGTGCTCAGGATTGTTGAATCCAAATCATGCTAAAACAAAACCTGAAGGCTACCTTTTTCATCTCACTAAGTGGAAATGCTTTATCTGCCTTAAAGAAATCCACAGCTGCTTCAACTCCAGCAGTCTGACCTTCCCAAAGTACATCCTGGAAACAAGTCACACTCGTAAGAATGCTTTGGCTTAGTTAGGAAAGGTATGAGGTAACAGGCTAACAGGTCATCATTACCTGCTTATGTTTATCTGGCATGAACATACATAAACCAGTTTCCTTACTCAAAACTGCTACACCACCGGGTTGTGTACAACCTGTAATGTACAGGTAGTCACCATTCTGTCTGAACGAGTATGGCACTACATCAGTCATCATCTGCTGATCTGCAGATGCAATAATGGCCAAGCTTTTCTCTGGTAAAACATCCAGAAGCCTTTTTCTTCTAGATATGTACTCCTCGCTTGTGATGCCTGGAGTAATCTCCTCATCAGCTAATAACTGTTTAATCGTATAACAATATTTAAGAGGGAATGAAGAGAATCATTTTGACAACCAAAATAATAATTAAGTAAATGCATCGGAAATAGCACAGGGAATGTGAAGAAAATAAGCATGGGCCTGTTTGGGCTAATAATGATTCTGTAGACAGACCATGAAAGCTATAATCATAAGCTAAACTAATTAGTTTACTTGATAAACGCTCAGTAGTGTGGGACTTTGGTTAAATTCAGCTTACCATTTTAGATAATGGGGTAATTTCAGGTAAAAAGAGCCATAACCTTCCATGGTGTTGACAGACTTAATCTTGAAACGAATATGCTGTCTAGCCATGGGCCCATGGCTTGAGCTAGGAGCACCATGGCTACATAATGGTAATATCCTATTTAGAGTGCTTGAAAAATGATTATAATAGCGGATGTGTAAGAACTCAGACGCATTCATAAGATGAGCATTATCGTTTAATTCAAGGCAACAAGTATATGTACGAAGTTCGTTGCATGACCCAGGTATAGAAAAAGAATTACTAGCTACAACATCTGGATATGCGCCAGACAAACACTGAGCGAGTACTAACATGGACTAACTACCAAAGTAGAGAGACTACAATGCTGCAATGCCTGTAAAAAAAGCAGAAAGTGCAGCACCAATCCAGTAAGACTGTTTGGCCTTTCGATGGATTATGATGGTCCCGTTTTCAACCTGCTTTGCCTATTTTACAGTTTGTTCGACCAGCTTTCTCTGCTTTCATGGCTACTTTTCCACAGCAGATTAAAAATAAGTTCAGCAATCACAAAACAAGCCTGAAAAAAGATTTACCTCAGGATGAGATTTGGGTGTTGGTTGGCCAACGTCGATTATTCCGCCTGTAGTGTACGCTGCACGCCCAACTATACTTCTGTAAGAGATAGATAACAACCGAGACGCTGGCTGCATGCAAGATTCAAAGAATGTTGTGAATCAGAAGCCAACACTTGAAAGGTAAAAATAATAATAATGCTATAAAAGGACTACAGGAGGAAGGTTTGCTTAGATGCACTGGTGTTATGTTCATGCCACCAAATTGCTTGCGTGAATCGGAATTATTACTACTTGAAGAGATGTCATGAATTGCAAGAAGAATTCACGATTTCCCATCGGAAAGCAAAACCTATGTTTACTTGTTCAACGGCATGTCGGCACCTAGAGTTTAGGAAACCATAGTTTGGATAATTGCACTCTGTTTGTGCTGCCAAGATGTGCAAATCACAATTCACCCCAAAACCCGAATTAAAAGCAATGTCTTCAGAACCGTATGTCGGAAAAAACTGAAATGTTCACATGGCACAATGGATTCCCTTGGAAAGCATAGCTCAATCGAGCCAAGGCACTTATCTAGCAGTCATCTAGAAACTGAAGGGCAGGAACGAATTGAGCAACAAAAAAAAAATCCCCTCCTCTTGGAATCAGGAATACACTACTGGTTCCAAAGCTAGTCCATTCCAACTTTAAGCTACCCAAAATCCAATCTTCAACAAATCTTAACAGTCCAAGAGTACCCCATCAGCCCCGACAGATCGAACTAGTGATTAGACGCTCGCGACAAGCGGAAGGCCAGGAAGGCGAGCACACGACGCTAAACACTAGCGCGTACATACAGACGTTTAGCAAATTCCTGCGGAAGAGGAAACCGACGAGGGGATCCATTATCTCCGTCGAAGCTAGCACCGAGCTCAGAACGAATCGCCAAAGGAGCAGCAGCCACAGGAGAAAACCTAAGGGAAACCCGACGAGGAGAGCCTCTCGCCGGCGGCGATGGGGAAAATTAGTGGCTTCGATTAAAGTACCTCGCTTGCTCGCAGCGTTCTCCGCAAGAATCGCGCCGCCGTCGCCATGGCCTCCCTTAAACCCTGCCCTTCTCCTGATTCTTCTTCTCCCCTGAGGCTCTCTGAAGTCTGACCTGACCTGCCTGCTTTGCCCGGACCCGGAGACCCTAACCTGGGATTTGCAGTGATCCTGGCCGTCCAAAAGGTGTCTCAGTATCTGTCACTAATCACAAAGCGTTGTTCGATCCATGTTCAAACCGCTCTAGCTTTTTCAAGTCGTCGTCGTCAAGATGTCAAAATTGCAGTTTACAAAGTACCCCGTACTTACTTTGGTTGCAAAGGCAGCTTGCGGCGGTGACGAACGGTTAGGGTTAGAGTTCACGAGATGTATTTCAGCCGACAGTGTTTGTACATGATCCAGGTCGTTTGCTTCTGAAGGTCAGCAAACTATATTAGCACAGGGTATACATTTCACCTCTGCGCTATTTGCCTAAATATTTCAAATCAACGCCGAAAACCATCAAATCTGATCATTGAGATTCAAGTAAGTATAAAGGGACGGGAAGTCTGTGAATGTCAACTATCAAACATTATTTCCAAGTTCGCACCATAAATCTTTCACAAGAGCAGGTATAACAAAATTTTGCACAGATACAACAGCAGAGTAAATCTTTGAGAAATCCTGAAGCAGAATTTTACAGTGCCGTACGCAGGACAGGAACTATTTTGCACCATCACAGCGCAACTGATACAAAAGGGCAGAAATACATCAAAGTCTAGAGTTACAACAAAATGATCACCTATCCTCCAAATGTTTCATATGAAATTGCACAAGAACTCCTTGATCCGATCGATGTAGGGTGGCCGAGTAGGAATGATATGCCCCATGTCATGCTCAACAATGGTGCGCCGGTCCTCCTCAAACATGCAGGCCAGTTCCGTGCTTGCCCTGCTCGCGATCTGCCTGTCATGACCTTCACCGCCGCCACCAAAGCAATGGAGCGAGGGAAGCCTGATTGGCTCGCTGTCCGAATCGCCGACAGGTGCTGGATATCCAGAGCAAAATATCCCGAATCTGAACTTGGGAGAACCGCAAGTCTTCTGCTGCCGTCTGCACAGCAAGGCAGCCATCGCTGCGCCCTGGGAGAAACCAAGGATGCCGTCAAAGTTCCCATTCTCAGCTATTGTGTTTTCAAGGTATGTGTATGACTCCTCTAAGCCCTCGGTTTGCTTCTCATACTGAAGCGGGTCAAATGGTCCGTCTGCAATCTTCCACTCTTGCTCCGTGTGGCAACTCGTGTTGGGAGAAACCAGCCACGCGAACTTTGTTCTGGCTGTGAAAGACGGAGGGGAGGCTTTGTCGGAGCAGGGATCCGGTTTTGGTTGGTATACGAACGAAAGCTCGTGAGGAGCATCAATGAAGACAAGCTCAGAAATGTGCTTGAGCTTTTTGGCAAGCGCCGATGTTCTGCCCTTAAAATTTGACGCGTTCTGACGGAAACCATGCAAGCAGAGGATCCTCAACTTCTTCAGCTGCTCACTACCTGCTAAATCATTTCCACGAGTTAAGGTCGACCTCAAGACAGGCAAATTTTCTATTCGAACATATTATAACATTACTAATTCAGACCAAAATGAACAGGACCACACAAATGAGTAGTTTGTCAACCGAAATAGGCTACCCAAACTACAAATAAAAGTTCACGAAGAGCATTTGCCTGGAGCACATTATACTTATAAGCTAGTGGCTCAAGATAAAACTTACTTCATGCTTAAACAAAAAGGCACGCTTGCCTGAGTGTTGATGAAGATATCTTATGAGACATGAAGTTAATTTTGACCCCACAAGTACCAATCCTTTCTCCTCTAAAAAGCGTACCAAATCAAATGTGCATTCATCTTGTTTAAAAGCCCACTGTTTTAGTTCTACCAATGTAGCTTCTATAGATTTAAAGCATCGGCATACATGACGAGATCATAAATAGACAGAGATATCGAGACAGTGCAAAGGTAAATTGATACAGACCTTACCGTTACTCATGGGAGCTTTGGAGGTTGAAGTTTTGTTGCTTATTGATGGCTTTCCATAGGCTGAAGATTCAGATACCTCTGACTCTGTTTGGCAGTCTTGCCTTACAGATGTTGGACAGCATGGTTTCACATTTCTTAGACATAGCTCGCATACATACTCCTTTGTAGAATCCTACAGAAAAAAATGAGAATATTTAGCAGAAAGATTATATTGCCTGGAGCAGCCATCAAGCAAGGAATGAAGTTAAGGTGCTAATTAGCAGCATCTTTTTTCCCCCGAAAAGGCAATAAAAATGTAACATCTTAGATACCTGACATGTGGAGCACACTAGAACCAACATTCTGCAGTGGCTGCAACGGCACCGGGACGAGTAGTCATCATAGGTAAAACCACATATCAAACAAGTTCCAAGTATGTTGTCTTTAAGGCTTCCCACAGAGATTCTGTAGAACCATACTGAAACAAGTCAAGGACCTGAGGAACTGCTAAAGAGGATAATTTGAGGGTTCAAGCACACTATGTAAGGCACTAACCTGTGGTCAAATACAAAATTCTTTCCATCAAAATAGCCACCATCTGGAAATTGCTCCAAATATCTCTGGATGCCACCGTACAACTAAGACAAGCATAACAAGAAATTATCATACATAACGCAAACTACAGAACACGGTCAAGACTACAGATGTCTGAAATGTCAATTTTTCAGGCACCACATATTACCTGAAAGACATTCTCAAAGCCTTCACCTTTGGAGCGGATATAAGCTGAGGCCATCTCACAGCGTATACCTCCTGTGCAGTACCTGAACATACCAACAAGGTAGTTCAGTAAATTGCTTGCCCATTGTGCCTAAGCTACAAAGCAATGACTAGTTCTAAGATTTGGTCACACATACATCATAATTGATTTACCACGGAGCTTCTCAGTATGCTCATCTATCCACAATGGCAAGTCACTGTACTGTCTAATGTCAGGATGTAGCGTCTCCACATTTGGAACGTCGAACTTGCCAATCCGTGTCTCGTAGAGATTTCTTGCGTCCAAAACAACCACGTCATTCTTCTCCGTAGCCGCCTCAGAATCCGAACTAGTTCCTGCTAAAACAGTAGTACAACTTAGCACTGAGCTCTTCTGAAATATTTACTCTAACATCAAAAGGTGATCTCGCTCCTAAGCAAAGTAAGTTACAGAGAGTCACAGACAGCCAAACGCCGCAAGCTTCAGTTCGAGAATCAACCCACCTACACTCTGAAGCACCGAGTGGAACTCAGCTGCCGATAAATGTCTCCCGGCAAATGAGATCTCCGGGGTTGTCAACGATGGGTTCGAACAAAGAGTAACCAGCTCCTGCAATTCCAAGAACAACACAAGTCACACAATGTGATCGAGCGAGACTTCCACTGCGCTACGCAAGCTCATAAACAGTGAAACCATTTGCTATCCTCGCGGAGGAAAGAGGACCTTGACTAGCCGAACGGAGAGCGACGTGAAGCCGCACTCCCTGGCGACCCTCTCGTCCACCGGGTCCTCGCAGGAGGCCAGCTTGAAGTCGGTTCCGTCGAACAGGCTGTTGGCGCTCATCTCCTCGACGTGCTTCTCCAGCGCCGCCATCCTCCCCCCGAGCTTACCAGCACAAAACGTCGTAGCGAATTAAGACTCGCCAAACACCATACAGGAATCCACACCAGTAACAGAGCTGCTCACCGTGGCGTTAACGCCGTCCGGGCCGACGCGGACGCGGCCGACGAGGGCGAGGGCGCGGCAGCGGGCCTCGTAGAGGGCCGCGAGCGCGGGGGCGTCCGGGACCTCGGCGTACCTGTAGTACAGGAGCACGCCGTAGCTTCCGTCTCCGTTTCGTTGCTGCGGCTCCTGAGCCGAGGTCGGCGGCGCCGCCGCCGTCGCGTCCATAGCTACGACGACCACGAGCACAGCGGAACCCTAGGTGGCTGCGGCCGCGGCTGGAGGAGGAAGAAGACGGCGAGTGGGCTCTCCACGAAACCTGGGCCGTATACAGCTCGGCCCATCTACCGAAAGGCCCAGAGCATATGGGCCGTGCAAAATTTAAATGGTGGCTCACGGCCCGTTATCCACCTTATCCTCGTCTTCGGTTCCATTTCGCTGTGCGTCCCCCACCCAAAACCCCCGGAAGAAGAAGAAACTGAAGAACGCCGGTCATGGAGGCCACCGCCGGCTCGTCGCGGACTCTCTTCCTGCTCACGCCTTCGCCGCCTCTGGTCAGCACGGTGCGCCTCGCCGTTGCCGTGGGGAGGCGCCGGCTCGTGGCCGCGGGGGCCAGGAAGAGGAGGGGGAAGGACGGGGACGCGGGAGAGGAGAGGGTGGACTCGCACAGCTTCAACCCCAAGGCCGGCGAGGTCACCGGCCCGTTCCCCGAGTCCGTGCTGCTCAGGAAGGTGTGTGCGCCCTTGCTTTGTGCTGCGGGTAGTTACACTAGTTCTGAAGAGCCTTGTCAATTGGGTGTGCAGTTTTGTTGTCAATTGGGTGTACAGTTTCGTTGTCAATTTCCGCTTACTGGTTCTTTGGTGAATTGTGCAGATTATTCAGTAGACTTTTGATCGAAAGAGTAGGCGCATTAGTGGAGGCAATAGGCCGCATATGCCACAGCTTTGCTCATCTGAATATGATACCATCCGGTGCTCATAGAGCATTTTAGACTGTAGCATTTATTTCTCAATGTTGGCGTGACACGGTGCTGTGTTAGTGTATTGTATTTCTCCAAAAAGTAGTGTGCACCTGTAGAATCAAAAGGGTGTAGGTGTCAAATGATGAGATTTTTATATCACTGATCGAGTTTTCTTGATAGAAACTGCAATGTTTGTAGTTTTGCTTTTGCCAAAATAATGGTGATTGTGGGGGAAGCATTGGATTTTTCTGGCCAATTTTCTTTGCAGCTTCACCTGCCTTCCTTGCCATTTCACCCCTCATCTTTCTAATAGAGGACAGGCTGCAGAGTAGCACAGATTTCTTCGATAGCAATAAAAGTAGTCTATGCTGAGCAACCAGGTTACAAGTAGGATCTACAAAACAACAACCAAATGGGCTGGAAACTCTTAAACAGCAGACTTAATCAACTGTGAGATCAGAGGGCAATGTGAACCACCATTCAGCCTGCAGCAAACAGAACGATAACTAGCTGAAGCAGGATGGAAGTTGCTAGACCGCAGGAACTACACATCAGACCTAGAAATCACTGTTGGTACTCAACGTTTTGTGGCGTACTCCTCTTTCTCCGATAGCAATTTGAACTTCTCCTTGTCCTTCCACCGGTTGCAGTATTATTGGATAAGGCTCTGTAAATAACTTACTGTAGAGAATTACAGCATCAAGTATCAATCGCTGATCACCACCTATCCATCTCGTACAAGTTAGCAATTGGACCGAACTATAACTGCAAAATCTCAAATGACACACGACTGTAATAGTTAAAATCAATTTCGTTTTGGATTCCTTAGATTAAGTTTAACTTCCAATAAATATTGTCCTTGGGAATGAAGTGAAGGATGGGATTTATGGTTGATTGTGTTTATTGTTTTGCAGAAAAAGGTGAAAGAGGACGGTGAGGATTCACCTGAATTTGCTGATGCCGAAGAAGGTGATATTCAGTTTGCACTCATATGGTCCTTTTTTGGTTGATGTAAAGATGAGATCAGTCTAACCCAACTAACTTTGCAGAAAAACTATATGAACTTCTGAACATTCAGCTAGAGAGTGGTTTAAATCTGCAAAGGAGTAAGACCTCTTTAGCAAAACTGTTTTAATTGCTTATCTATGATTGTGTCATTTGCATGCCAATTTAGATGTGGTGATCTAAGATCAGCATGAACTTTCTCCCGTCCTTCTGCAGTGCGGCACTATGAAGTTGTTTACCTCATCCATGAGGACCGTGTGGAGGAAGCTGAAGATGTTATATCAAAAGTACAAGGTGCATTTCTCAATACTCACGCATCATTTATTCACTTTTATAAAGGTGTGGATTAGTCCATGTGCTGGTTGGTTCTACATAAATCCTCAATGAGTTAATATTAGTCATGATGAGTATGACAAACTTAATCGCATTCACATGTTATGTTATGCTAGCAAGAGTTTGAGATTCTCCTGGAGCCATGTCCTGTTAAACATACTCCTGTCGGGCTGTTTTGTTATCTAAACACCTGAAACACACTATTTTGGCTATTCCAGTTCTAGTCCAACATTGTACCACTAAAATGTATAGTATTAACTATGTTTATCGTTCTATTGTAGAATTTGTCAGAGAGAGGAAAGGACGGATATGGAGGGTGAACAACTGGGGACTGCGCAGACTTGCTTACAAGATAAAGAAAGCTACACATGCCAACTACGTCCTAATGAACTTTGAGATACAGGCAAAATGCATCAACGATTTCAAGACTCTGCTTGATAAGGATGAAAGAATCATTAGACACCTTGTGATGAAACGAGATGAGGCGATTACTGAAGACTGCCCTCCCCCACCAGAGTTTCACGCTATGCGATCTCAACAGTTGGATGATGAATATATTGATGAGGAATATGCGAAGGCGGATGATGGGGATGATGAGGGTGAGGATGGCAATGTTGATGATGATGTAGAAGCTGACGATGAACCTGAAATCATTCTTGTTGATGAAGTTGATGATGACAACGCCGAAGACCTGAGAAGAAGGAATAGGAAAATTAAACTGGAGAAGTATACAATGGGGAAGGTCTTGAGGTAGCATTTGTATCTACCTATGGTTTTCATGTAGTATAAGTCGGATATTAGTTCTTATACAAAGGAAGACTTGTATGATGAAGTAACTACAGTTAGGTGTTTTCCCTGTACCAGACTACGCCAACTATTATGATGATATGATTAGTGAGATGAGCTCATTTGGTGTTCTCCCTAGATATAGAGCTGTTGTTGTTTTAGAATTATGCGGTATGATCACTACCCTGTAGATGCCTTCTTTTGTGCACCTTCCTGTTCTAAAAAGTATCAAAATCCCAAATACCATAGTGTGGGTTATAAAACAAAATTAAGAAACTAACACAACTTTATTTTGTAAAACTCCTCTATCTTGTACGCTCAATACAAGTAATTGCTGATGTTATTACAAATATAGGTGATTGGGGGTTGGAATAGATGTTTTCATTTGTCATTATGCTGCTCTATAATTTGACGAGGATGTGCCTCTGCTACTTCTGACATTCTCCTTGTTTGAGTATTTATCAGAATCATTTGTTTCTATATGCATCCAATTTGGTGTTTCTCTGTTAAAAACAGAATGCTTAGTAACTAGTAGGTTGCTTCAGTATCTCATATTCTGCATGACAGTTGCTGAAATCCTTTCCGGAGTCTTCATGTTTACTGGGCACTTCCTTATTTTGGGGGATAAACCTTTGTAGCCTGTGTGTGCTTGCAATTCACCGTCTGTTTCATATCGTAACCTTTGTAGCCTATATGTGCTTGCAGTCCATCGTTTGGTTCATATCGTTGCTCCAAAATTCTAGCATACCTCCATCATCATTGAACCAGACACACAATTTTAGAATTTGTTCCCTTTCCTATACAAGGGACTACATTTCCAGCTGTATTTTTGGTCCACTTGCACTACTAACCTACTAGTAGGAAGTACTGACTTGATTGAACTGATGAGACGATCTAAGCATTATGTTGACATACTAGCGATGCAAAAAATGATTGGCTGGGTATGGAAAGTCGTGAAGTTCATTCATGATCATACCTTAATACTGTTCATCAGTTGTACTGTAGTAGTTGCCTCGCATGCAATAAAGTCTGAGGTGATTGAATTGAATTGTTCAATTAATAACCAGCATTAACGTAGGGAATCATGCCCCCGACTTGTTTGTCTCTGGTCTCCTCCAGGTGTTGTTTCTAACACCTTCTATCGGATAGAGATTATTAGGATTTGCAATTCGTGTCCAGTGAGCTCATCTGTGCATACTTATCACCATCCTTTGCATGTATTTATTTGCAGTGTTGACATATCATTTCTTTTCTGTCATTACCTGCTTTATGTTGTATTTAGGACTTGTAGTTTGAGTTTCGGAAGATCAGACTTGGAGCTGGTTACAAGTAGCCTGTGATTTTCGTAAGCGTATCTTGCTTGAGATTATTAACACGTGTGGTTTACTAATCTGACACTTGTTGATTAATCAGCATGTTTTACCATAATCTGCTTCATGCCACTATACTAAGAATGTGATTCAGCTTATCTAGACTTTCTGAGGAAATAGCAGATCACACCACTTGTTGGTGCTATTTTTGCAAAGAACCACAACAATGGTTTGTTGTTGCAAGGAACACCATATTTTGCTTTAATTGTTTGCACAGAACACATAAAAGTAATTAAGCAGCTTGATGGCCAGTCCGATAGCCACTGTTACGCGGGCAATTCCTCTCGATCTGCCGCATCGTCAGTTTGGACCAGCCCAACTGCCGTTTTTTTTTTGTTTCGTTTCCGATATTCCTTTTTATGTTTATTTTTTCTATTTTTCAAAATCAGAATTTTTAGATTACATATTTTTAAAATCCAACCATTTTTAAACATAAATTTTGTAATAGTCAACTATTTTATAAAACACTATGAACTATACATGCATTTTATCAACACATACTACCTCCATCCTAAGGCTTATGCCACCCTTTCTCATTAGATGCATGGTGACAAAGTACCTCGGGCAGTCCTCGGGGTCGTCGCCGCCGACGATGAGGCGCTGTCATCCAAGGTACTCCAATAGCTTCGCGGCCTCCTCATCGTCCTCCTCCTCCTCCTCCTCCTCCTCCTCCTCCTCCTCCTTCACCTCCGGCTTCGGGACCATGAGGGTCCTGTCGTCGGAACCCGCCGCGTCTCTGATTTGGGGGCGGTGTCGTGTACTCCTTCACCTCGCGCTTCGGCACGGTTTAAACTTGTCAATGCAATGGGACTTACTAAGTGGTGGAATCATAATCTGCAAACCAGCGCGGCAGCAGTGGAGACGCGCGAGTTCCGGTGGCAGGACCCTCCTTGTCCCGAAGCCGGAGGTGGAGGAGGAGGAGGAAGACGAGGCGGAGGCCACGAAGGCCGTGAAGGTAGCGGAGTACCTTGGACAGCAGCGCCTTATCGACAGCAGCGACGATGACTGCCCGAGGTACTTTGTCACCATATAATGAGAAAGGGTGGCATAAGCCTTGGGATGGAGGTAGTATGTGATGATAATATGCATGGGTAGTTCATAGTGTTTATAAAATAGTTTACTATTACAAAAAATTGTTTAAAAATTGGTTGGCTTTTAAAAATATGCAATTTATAAAAATATTCTGATTTTGAATATTAGAAAAAATAAACATAAAAAAGGAAAATCGGAAATGAAACAAAAAAAAAATGGTAGTTGGGCCGGTCCAAACTGGCGATGCGTCAAACCAAGAGGAATTGCCCGCGTAACAGTAAGCATGGCTAACGGATTGGCCATCAAGCTGCTTAATTACTTTTATGTGTTCTGTGCAAACAATTAAAGCAAAATATGGTGTTCCTTGCAACAACAAACCATTGTTGTGGTTCTTTGCAAAAATAGCACCAACAAGTGGTGTGATCTGCTATTTCCTCAGACTTTCTTGACTAAAGAAATCTCACTTGGGCCGAACATAATCATGCTGCATTTCGTAGAGAATTCACTTAGTTCTCACTTACTGTATTCGTTATCTGTCCTGGGGTGCATTGATGAGTTGAAATGGGTACACAACTAGCAATAAATTGTACTACTGTTGTGCATGATCATGCACTTTGCTTTGAACACTGTATCCATGGTCTGGAAACTTTGATCACCCGTTATGGTCTCCTTTATCCATCTGACAATGATCTGGGAACTTCCAATATCTTCCAGTGACCAGTTTCATCTTGGCATCTTGTCGTTTTATTATTGCTCTCTTTAATTCGCCTTCAAACAAATACCCTACCCGGTGATGTCCACCATCACTGTACAGATTAACTTATCGGATTTTTGTTAGTTCACCATGTGATGTACTGAGCACATTATGGACTTTGATGTAGAAAGCTCCATGAGTTTCTGTTCAGTTCAATTCCTGCAGTGGTTAGTAGCTACTTATCGTGCATGCTGTCACTGCCTAACTACTTTGCCCTGTTCATGCCGCAAAAATTGATCAGAACAATATTTCAGCAGATCCTTTTTTTTTGTATGGTATAAGAATATAAGAACTATCCAGGAAAATTTCCAGTAAACCTTTTCTTTATGGCATAAGATCCAGCAAAATTTCCAGTAAATCTTTTCATGGCAGAAAACTTATCCAGGCCAATAGGAAATTGAACAGAAACTTATCCATGGCAGAAATCTTTTCATGTGACATCTTGTCGTTTTATCATTGCTATGTTTGATTCACCTGCAAACAAATACCCTACCCGCTGATGTCCACCATGCTTGTACAGATAAACGTATTGGATTTTTGTTAGTTCATCATGTGATGTACTGAGCGTAGGTTCTCTTTAACATTATGGCTATGTTGTAACGTAACAGTATGGACTTGGATGTGGAAAGCTCCATAAGTTTCTGTTCAATTCCTGCACTGGTTAGTGCCTATTTATCGTGGCAGGCTGTCATTGCCTAACTACTTTGTCCTGTTCATTCCCCAAAAGTTGACCAGGACAATATTTCAGCAGATCCTTTTTTGTAAGGTATAAGAATATAGGAAATATCCAGTAATCCTTTTTCTTTATGGTATAAGAACTATCCAGTAAATCTTTTCATGGCAGAAGACTTATCCAGGCCGTCTATCATGTGATCAATGGAGCCGATTTTCCACTGTTTATAGACCTTAAAAGAAACAGTGTGGATCACTGATTAATCATGGTGTGGTGACTACAGAGAATCAAGGTAGCGTCTTGAAGTTGCATGCTCCGAGCAAGTTGGGAGGCGTGTTGACGTCATACTTAACCAAATACTATGACATAACGAGTTGCACTGGCATGAAAGCGTCTGTAGTCCAACGGTTAGGATAATTGCCTTCCAAGCAATAGACCCGGGTTCGACTCCCGGCAGACGCACTTTTTTGTTTCCCTCGTACGTTTGTTTTCTTTTTCGGGTCACAAATCAACTTGCTAGATGCTTGTCGTTTAGGTCTTCACCCCAATTGGCTCTGTTAAGGAAAGTACTTTGTCTGAAAGCTAGAATTGGGAAGATACTTGATTTGTAGGAGTTCATTTGCTTTCGAGACGAGGTCACACTGTCGCCACATTGCTGCAAAGTTGCTCTACAATTCCAGCAATCAGGGTTGCTCTACCAAACAGCCAGAAATAAACGTTTTAAGATGCAAATGGTATTTTGTGTGTGTTGCTATTTTAGTCAGATTGTGTACTTCTTCCGTCTTGGTTTAACAGGCATGCACACAGTTTAAGACAAATTTTGACCATCGATTCGGTTAACAAAATATAAATTGTATGTCTAAAAAATCTATATCATTAGATTCGTATGGAAAAAGCTTTCCAATGATATAATTTTTGTGAAATTTATTTCATATTTTATTAACTAAAATAATGGTCGAAGTAATTTCTTGAACTACGTGTGTGCCTGTTAAACCGAGACGAAGGGAGTATGTTGTCGTATGGCTAACCATTTTTCTTTTACTATTTTGCTAGTTCTTGGTCGAGTTCTACACTAAGTGTAGATTTGCATCATGATTTGTGCACTTGAGGGATGAGTTAGGTTAAAATTCAGTTGCAACAAAAAAAAATGACTCCGAACCTAGATTTGTTTCGTAATTCGTGTTAATGGTGAGTTGTAACTGGGATTCGATGACGTCATGAAAACTTTCTTAGTCGACTAAGAACTAGTCACACACTTTTTAAAACTTTTGTGGCTATAGTTCTACTCCCTCCGTTGTTTTTTAATTGACTCAGATTTAGTAGAACTTTGTACTAAATTTGAGTCAATTAAAAAGGAATGGAGGGAGTATTATATTTTAAAAACTAACCCTAGCCCAACATATTCCAAACCTTTTTCATAGGCAATAATTTTAAACCATTTCTAATTCTCATTGTATTGCAACACCATTTTTCTTGTAGAATGATTATTGGTGGTCACTATTGAGTATATGATGCATTTGCTTAGATACATCGTGGGCTATGTGTGGTAATCTTTCTAAATATGAATAATTGGATTGTTTTCGTAATAGGATTGGCATGGACAGCTCTAGCGATGCAGTGGACTACATAGGGGTTTCTTCCCTAAGACTACCATTTGTTTGTTAGATTATTTGTATTATCAATATACTTTTTTGAGAAATATTCAGACGCCTTTTCTTACTAACACACTCACATAAAAAGTAATGCGTGTCGAAGGTTTTGACAAACACTTAACAGTACTCCCTATATATATATTTGAATTAAAAGGACTAGTGTAGTTACATACATATGCTTCAGTCGCTCTCATTTTCAAATCTCTCTTTTTCTTCTTCTTTTCGACGCTTATGGTTTCAATAATGTCCAGCCACACTCACTGAAACGTGTTGGCCCCTTTGCGCCCACGAGTCCGTCGTTGCCGGCGAGCATGAGATACTTGTCCTTCCTAGTGAGCATGGTGCACTCGTACCCGAGCGCCGCCGCCATCATCCGCTGCACGCGGTTGGCCACGTCGGTGCTCGCCGCCGCGCCGTTTCTGACGGGAGTCGTGTCGACTATGTCGAGAAACTCCAGCGTGTAGCACATCCTGGGGTTGGCCATGTAGTAGAGCGGGTCCATGGACTTCCAGCCGCCGGCGGTCGTGGCGTGGAACATGGCCGTCTCGACGGCGAGCGCCACGGGCACGACACCTTGGCTGCTGAGCTCGGCGAACAGAGGGCTGAAACGGAGCAGGTATGGCTCGCGGCAGGTGGTGCCCTCGGGGCAGACGACGACGTGCGCGCCGCCGTCCAGGAGGCGCGCCATGGCGGCGCCGTCGTGAACGCGGTCCCTGGCGAGGTGGACGGTGCGGCCGATGGGGGAGAGGAGCTCCGAGAGGCGGCTCAGGCTATAGGACACGGCGCGCACGGGGCGGTCCAGCCCGATGGAGACGTATACGGGGTCGATCAGCGTGCGGTGGTTGCACACGTACAGCTGCCCGCGCGACGGCGAGCGCGATGATGGAGGCGGCGATCCGCGGAGGCGCCAGGACTGGCCCGTGGCGGCGAGGATCAACGTGGCGTAGCGGTAGGGGAGCACGATGGCGACGGTGAGGCGAGCCACGGCGAGTGCAGCGCCGAAGGGGAGCCAGACGAGCATCGCGACGGTGGCGGGCGGCGTCGGAAGGAAGGCGAGGCGGCCGTCGTGGAAGACGAGGGGCCTCGGGTACTCGCGCCGCGGCAACGGCCGCCACTTGCTCTTCTCCTCGGCGCTCACCACGTACACCTCCTTGCACGAGGAAGACAGAGTGTTTCCAAGGAAGAATTCCATGGATCCTCCGGAGATACCCACGACATCGTCGCCGACGAAGGCGCTCTCCCCTTCCATGAGCTTCTTCCTCGCCTTCGACGCCGCTTCTCCGTCGCCTTCCTCCATGAGGCCGGTGTAGAACCCCCACAGCACCTTCATCTCCCTCGCCGCGACGACGTCAGCGGCGTCAGCCATCAGGTACTCTTTCAAGAATGGCTCCACCATCACCCTCGGCATCCTGCTGGCCCACACCACCACCGCCCTCTTACCGGCAGCACCAGACGGCCTCCGCCGCACGGCGTCGAACGCCTCGAGCCCGACGTCCTCCAGGAGCCACCGTGGCAGCACGGCACGGCCGGCGCGGAACCGCGCGGCGCTGAGCCCGCAGAAGGCGACGAAGGCCATAGCCCGCACGGCCACGTCACCGCCACCGATGGCGCCGGCGCAGGCTATCGCAGGGTAGAGGAGGAGAAGTATGAGTGCACGGAAGAATCCGCCGGCCTCGACGGCAACCAGCATGAAGTATGGGAAGAGGGAGTGCGACAGGAGCAAGCCGCCCTCGACGTCGACGACCAGCGCGGTGGCCTCGGCGAGCCGCGCCGCGTCAGGTGCACGCCTGTGTATGCACACTTTTTCAGAGGAGTGTGGACGCAATGCAGCCGGCGGGGCACCGCCGCCGCTGCCATGGAAGAGCAGCGAGAGGAAGTTGGAGAAGAGAAAATTTTGAGCTGCCGCCATCTTGTGTGATCAGCATGCAGCTAGACGTAGCAGTCACCTTTCGTGTTATATATTGCACGGTGGCATGGTACCACTTGCCACGTACTGTACGTGTGCACGCCCAATCAATGTTTTTTACAAAATTGCTAGCTGACAGTCAACAGTTTATCAATTTGCCAACAATTGGACTTTTACTGACCAGATCTTCTTCGTCCTCTCTCTACTCCTTAATCTTGATGCGTCTTGTCGTCAACGAAGCACTTTTTTTTTTAGATGACGAAGCACTTCTTCTAATCTAGCACGCTGAGATAAAGTGGAAGGCTCAAAAAGCCCCCAAGTTTAAATCAATAAATTTATGACCATCAACGATATATGATCAAATAAAAAAACACACATACCGCACAGTTTTGTGATGTACTCCCTCCGTTCATTCTATAGTGCCTATAGTTTTTTGGCACGGAAATTAGCGCAAGAATATTCTTTACATAAGACCCCTGACTTAGCGATTTGAGATCAGAGTAGAATGAGGAAAATTGATAAATTCCTAAATTAACATAACAAATCACACAAATCTCTCTGGTTGACTTTTCATATATGTGCAGTCAGGTTCTACTATTAAGGAAAGAAAAACAATGATTCCTAAATCTAAGAAATCGTTGGGTCATGCATTAGAAATCTCAGTTAATTGTTTCCCTTTTGTATGGATTTTTTTCATGCATGTCATGTGGGAGCTGACCGATAGAGGGGGTAATTGAAAAAAAGCCAAGCTACAACCTTATATTCTGAAACAAATGCTAAAAATCTATAGGCATTATAAAAAGGAACTGAGGGAGTATGAAACATCTTTTTTCCGAAGTCATCTTACCCGCGTCGTCCGAATAGCATCCGACAACTATGCCAGACAATTGCTTAGCATCGGCAGAAACTGCCGCAGATTTGGGGACGGTTACTCACACCGGCGACACATATACACCAGCCCAAAAAAATTCTGTTTTCAAAACAAGACCATAGTTTTACATAAACTTCTATGCTAACTAGTCGATCTCACGGTACAATTTAAAAAACATTACAACTAATACTTAGTTTTGTTTAGCAAACATGCTTAAGAAGATCTAAAGGTAAACGCTCACTGGTCACAAATTTGCCTTACCATATTCATCTTGTCCTTATTTGCATACTAGCTAGCTTTCACAAGATCAAACGGCATGAATTCTAACCTGTTCTTCTGCTCCTTCAGTTCTATATTTTTTAATCATCCTATTTCTT
Source organism: Lolium perenne (assembly GCF_019359855.2). Classification (NCBI taxonomy): domain Eukaryota; kingdom Viridiplantae; phylum Streptophyta; class Magnoliopsida; order Poales; family Poaceae; genus Lolium; species Lolium perenne. The sequence continues at coordinate 57,887,169 of NC_067248.2, read as the reverse complement.
CTTTTCCTCTAGTAGCAAGTTTCTTCTCTCTTTTTCATCTTGCATCACCGACTCAATCCTAGCTTGCACCTCACAGCTCTCCTTCATTTTTGCCATGTTTGCTCCGACACACGGTTCTGAGTGGTATCCGTCCACTTCTTCGCATTCCCATAAGATGGTGTATTTGTTGTCGACCTTATTATTCTCTCTAAACAAATTCTTGATCAACTCTGCATTTTTCATCTTCTCATAAGTTCTAGAACTGTTGATATTCTCATACATGCCCCCACAAAGTAGATAGTGCACCTTGTAATGACAAATGCCACTCAAGATCAGCCAACTCACAAAGTCATAGTTGATGGTATCCTACACATATGAACTATGAACAAACATGGGTAAATCATCGCACTACTAAATTTAAATTATATAGCACCCTACTTTTGTTATGTTTTGAATGGGCGTATAACCGATGGGGTGACGGTCGTGGATGCAGCAATGCTTGACCGATTCGGCATCGGAAAGGTTGTTCCATGTTGGATCGAAAATCGTTTTCTGGTGCATAGTCCACCTCGGGGTACTGCACATCAACAAAAATAGCCCAAATTCTAAAAGAGAGTGGATTTGTTGCCACCCGGTGGCAATGCCTTCCTGGTGGCTGTCGTCAGATGAGTTGGTGGAGATTTGTTCTGTGTTGCCAGATGTCACCCACGATGCAATTAGTACTTGCTCGATCGCGTTGTAAACTGATTTATAACCTAATTAGACGCTTGAAGTGTCAGGGACCTGCAGAGCAATGCAGCGTAAGACCCGTCTAACTGACCGCTTATGTCAGCTCTTACACATGAAAAAGTGAGCCGGAAAAATTGCATATTAAGTGCGCCGTACTTATGCCCTGCATGCACGTACAGCTATGCTAGGATGATGAGCGCTTCATGCATGCTTCGACGTGCTGTTCATTTCGCTAGAACTTAGAACGATGCTGCGACTTTTGCTGCCTACGTGATGCTGTATGTATGATAGTATATTTTATGCCCTGGTGTGTTTAAATACCCACAAGCTAACCTAGTAAGATTGGTACTCATACACGGCCGTCCACAGACTCAACACATGGAGACTACCACGTTTAATCGAAGCTGACTCAAACACGATAAAACCTATAAGCTCCTAACGGCAAGGCTCTTGCTACCTTAGCAACGTAGAAATAATCTTAACCAAAACTAGTACTCCACGTACAAATCAACAAGGGCACTACTCCACATATACATACTAGCTAGGACTAGAACAACTCCACGTACGGTCGGGCCAACCAAAATTAAGTGATGATCCTATCGTGCTCATTCACATGTTTGATAGTACTCCTGGGCGATACAACCAAAATGGTCCTACTCCTCTTGTCTGCACACGCTCAATAGTATTCGGTCAGACATAAAATGCATGCCTCGCTGAGTGCTGACACGCCTGAGTTTGGCATTTTATGGGGGGCGCTAAAGTAGCTTGATTTTCGCCAACCTGCTGCTATGTGACTGCGCATGCTACAGCCCGGCCAGACGTTTTGCATGTCTGTTGCTAATTAGAGCATATCAGAGCATCTGCAGACGGGTCCCAAAACGCACCCAAACGACTCGGATCGAGCGATTGGAAGACGTATTTCGTTCGTGGCCGTTTGGGTGAGGTTGCCTCCCCTAAATAAAATTTTAGATATTTAAAAGTTGAGCGAATTTATTCAAATTTGCTATATATTACATAATTTCGAAAGAAATTCGATGAAATTTAAACTAAACCGTAATCTAGAAGTACTTGCGGCGGCCAGCGGCATCGTAGTACTGGTGGAAGTTGTACATATCGTCGGTGACGACCTCCTGCTTGACGCGCTCGTCGGGCTCGTCGACACGGGCTCGTCCTTCACCACGCCGCTTGGCCCAGCCTCGTCGTCGTTGAGGTCCACGATCGGCTTCCCGGTGTCGCGGATGGACATGGCGATCGCCGCCTCGAGGTAACCCCTCCAGGCGTCCTTGTCGTTCAGCGACGCCAAGCACGCCGCTCGCAAGCCAGGACAGTCCTCGGGGTCGTCGCTGCTGGCGATGAGACGCTGCTACCGCTCGTACTCCGCCAGCAGCGCCGCCGTCCCGGCTGCCTCGTCGTCCTGCTCCTCCTTCACCTCCGGCTTCGGGATGAGGAGGGCGCCGCCGGCGCGCCTTTGCTGCTGCCGGCTGCCGCTGCTGTCGCGCCTCGGATTGATGGGCGGCATCACGAACTCCGGCTCCTCCTTCACCACGCGCTTGGGGACAATCGCGCCGGCCCTAACGAGGAAGAGTTGGAGGAGGACGAGTACATCCTCCTCGGCTGCCAGCGCGCTACAGGAGATGGTGACGGTGACGACGGCGTCTCCAACCTCGGCGAGCCGTTATGGATGTTGTCGATGATGTGCTCCAGGGTGCGCCCCGAAACGCCCCAGAAGAGGAGGCTTATGTCCTTGTTCCAGCTGTTCCGCCGGCCGACGAGGCCTGCGGCGTTGTTCATCTCGACGTCGTGCTGCGCCTGGAAGTAGGCGACCCACCAGGCGTCGTTGCCGGTGGCTGCCCAAGTTGGATCGGCCCGCTCCTCGGCGGTGAGGCGAGACCGCTGGGCCCTAATCGCGTCCCTCCAGCGCTCCGTGCCCGGTGACGGCGGCGGCGGGACGCCTACGCCGTTGACGGCCATCCTCCACCCGCCACTACTTAGCAGGCGCATGTCCGGTGGGACGGGATATCCCACGGGGTACAGCGCCCACGCCTCCGCCACGGTGAGGCTGCCGCGGCCGAAGCCATTCGCCGCGGCGATCTTGCGGGATGATGAGGACGACATTGGCGAGGGAGGAGGAGATTTGGAAGCGTCGAGAGGTTGGAGGGGCGAGAGATTGGTATTGGGAAGGAAGCAGGGGTGCTCTTAATGTGCATCGGCGGCAGGCGAAGCGACAGCGGGGCGTTGGACGCAATAAACGTCGGCACGGATGGCCACGCAGCCATGCACGACGAGACGTGTCCCTGCGTCGCCTGGGAAAGCTGGGACGCAATTAACATCGCTTGACCAAAGTTAGGCGACGGGGTTTTATCCTTCCGAGCCGCTGACGCATCGGGCCCGCGTCTCCTGGCCTCGTTTTTCGTTGTGTCCGGCGTGCCCGGAGCGTCCCATGTGTAGCGGAGACGGGATCGAGGCGCCGGACACCGTATTGGACCGTGCCGGACGGAAAGGGCCTTTGGAGCGCGCGGCTGGGAACGATTTTTCGTCCGGCACGCCCCAAATCCCTTTGGAGGACGCTTTGGGGGACGCGGCTGGAGATGCTCTCATTTGATAGTTCCATTGCATGCAACACGAATCTCTAAGTTTGATCATACGGCATTCCAGAGGGGGGCATTACCACCGGGTGGCAACACCATATTTTGCATTCTAAAATATGCACGAATGGTAAAAATTTCCTTAATTCAAACCCCGAATCTTTACATTGTTGGTGCAATGGGGAAGAAGAACTCACATGGCCGAACAAAGACTCGCTGGAGGTATCTCTATCGTTCCAGCTCAGTATGTTAGACGTTGGTAGTTGGTCCAACTCCAATCGACAACGGTCGCGGAGTAACGCGGAGCGGCCGGATAAGGAGACTCCAAACAATGACGGGAGTGGAGCGGGCAGGCGATGCGACAACTACAAACTATCGGTGTGTCGAATTGTGGGAGGCTTCAAAAGCGATTTGATGGTGGACACCTAGGTGGGAGAAGAGCCGAGAGCTCGCGGAGAAAAACCTAGGGTAGGATGAAATTATTGGGTCGCTGTTGAGCGGGACCTATGAAGGAAATCCTAAGTGGCACGCATTATGGGTTCCCCATGTCGGAGCCAACTTGGTGCCCCATTTGGTGGGGGAGAGGGGTGAAAGAGCATTTCGTCTCCTAAGTTGTTTTGATGTTTGTTAACAACACTTTGATACTAAGCTTGAGTATGTCTAGCTATTCCTAAAAACAAGCAAATGGTGTGGAGTATCTCCGGTTTCGCGACGCAAAGTGAAGGGAAGCCCGACGTTTTTCGTTTCGGTTTGTAGCAAGGTTTCCCGTTTTATCTGCAAGAGATAACAAGAGGTTTGGCGCGGTGGTTTATGTTCATCTACACATCCTATAAACCACCTTTGGCCATATCTATAAAATCCTAGTGTGGTTCCTTGTCGCTGGGCTTGTGGAGCTGATCTTGGAGGTGCTTAGCCGGAGTCCTAAGACATGCACTATGTATATCCAACGGTTACTATTGTTCTAATGAAGGTGAAGTTTCATTGTTGGAAGATAAATCTCTAAAGAAACTTTACCTTCATCAGACATCACTAACGACCGAGCGCATATATGTTGTAGGTTAATATATGTAGTTGCACCATGTATGTTGCATCATTGACTAATCTCAAGCTGAAGAGGAATATGACACCCTCAACGGCCCTCCCCACCCATTCGCCCATGAGACAAGGGTTGTAGATGGTTTTGTTCAGCCCTCGTTCGCCTCCCTTCAACCTTTGTTCGAGCCTGGCAAAGTAGAAGAGATCTTGACCACACCAGTCGCGTCCCCCAAACCGTCCCCCAAAGGGATTTGGGGCGCGCCGGACAAAAAACGCGTTCCAGCCGCGTCCCCCAAAGCCCATTTTTGTCCGGCGCGCCCCGATACGGCGTTCGGCGCCCCGAGCCCGTCCCCGTCCCACAGGGGACGCTCCGGGCACGCCGGACACAACGAAAAGCGATGCGAACCGACGCGGGCCCGACGCGTCAGCGGCACAGGGAAAATTCGTCTCACACTCCCGCCAAATCCCGCCAAATCGCGCCTATCCCGCCGCGCATTTCAGGCCTCCCAAAACATATCCCGCCGCCGATTCATTTCTCCTATCCCGCCGATTTCTTTCTCCCTCCCGCCGTCTACCCGCCGCCGCTACCCTCTCCACATGGCGCCGCCGACAGCCCCCAAAAAGATGGCGAAGAAAGCGGCCAAGAAGCCGCCGGGCAATGGGACGAAAGGGGCGAAAGCGCCGTTCGCGAAGCCGCGGAAGGCGCCGGCTGCGAAGAAGAAGCCTGAAGGATGGACCGACGATCAATGGCAGCAAGATTGTCTGCGCCGGAAGCTATCGACGGCGGAGCGGAAAGGACGGAGGGCGGCGGAGCTGGAGAAGAAGGCTCAGGCGGCGCGCCAGCACCAGCACATAATGGCCGGGTGTATCGCCGCCACCAACGCGAGCCCATGGAGTACGTCCCTGCCGGTGTACGTTCCGGGAGTGATCTCTCCGTCGCAAGCCGCCTTCTACAACGACGGCCCCTCCGCCACTCCCGGGTGCGTGACGCCTAACTTGTCGCCGCACTACCAAGATGCGCTGCCGCACAGCGGCTTCAACCCCAACAACCTCTACTCCCCAGCGTACGAGCAGCGCGAGCCAGGACCCGGTCCGGATGGCGACCCTTTCACCGGCCGCAGGGGTCCGCTCGAATACGACGGCGCCGCTGCTGAGGAGGACGACGGGGTTGAGGAGGAGGACGACGAGGAAGAGGACGGGGTGGAGGACGACGACGAGGACTACGAGGAGGACGAAGAGGGCGGCGAGGAAGAGGACGAGGAGGGTGCCGGTGACGATGATCTCGTGGAGGTAGACGCGGACGGCGCGAGGACGAAGAAGAAGAAGAAGGCGTCGGACACACGAGGCCCGAAGTGGACGGTTGATGACCCACAAGTATAGGGGGTGTATCGTAGTACTTTCGATAAATAAGAGTGTCGAACCCAACGAGGAGCAGAAGGTGTTGACAAGCAGTTTTGATGAAGGATTCACTATAAATGCTCACAGACAAGTATTCAGGGGGTTTTGATATAGCAGATAAATAAAGTACAAGTAAATAAAATGCAAGAGAAATAATTGCAGCGAGTGGCCCAATCCTTTTTAGCTCAAAGGACAAGCCGGTTTGTTTACTTATAATGACCAAACGTTCTTGAGGACACACGGGGATTTTAGTCTAGTGCTTTCGCTTCATGTAGCTAAATAATCTTCATTGTTTTGATAAGTGTTGTGTGGGTGAACCTATGCTAATGCACCGCCCTTCCTAGGACTAATACATACTTGTGATTATACCCCTTGCAAGCATCCGCAACTACAAGAAAGTAATTAAGATAAATCTAACCACAGCCTTAAACTCTGAGATCCTGCGATCCCTCTTGCATCGATATACTAACGGGGGCTTAGGTTTCTGTCACTCTGGCAACCCTGCAATTAGCAACCGAATACAAGATGCACTCTCCTAGGCCCATAAATGGTGAAGTATCGTGTAGTCGACGTTCACACGACACCACTAGAAGAATGACACCACAACTTAAATATCATAACATTGAATATTACTCAACCATAATTCACTACTAACATTTAGACTTCACCCATGTCCTCAAGAACTAAACGAACTACTCACGAGACATCATATGGAATACAATCAGAGGTGATATGGTGATGAATAACAATCTGAACATAAACCTTGGTTCTATGGTTTCACTCAATAGCATCAATAACAAGTAGAGATTAACACCGGGAGAGTTTCCCCTATCAAACAATCAAGATCCAAACCCAAATTGTTACAGCGGTGACGAGGTGCAGCGGTGGTGATGGCGGTGTAGATGGTGGAGATGATGATGATGATGATGATGGAGATGATGTCCAGCTCGATGACGATGGCGATGGCGTCGATTTCTCTCTCCGGGAGGGAATTTCCCCGGCGGATTCCTGCCCGCCGGAGAGCTCTTTTCTCTCTGGTGTTCTCCGCCCCGCAGAGGCGGCTGTAACTCTTCGTGAGGTACCCTCTGTGGCTTAGGTTTTCGGGACGAAGGAGTACGCGAAGAAAAGGAGGTGAGAGGGGCTGTGGGGTGATACGTCTCCAACATATCGATAATTTCTTATGTTCCATGCTACTTTATTGATGATACCTACATGTTTTATGCACACTTTATGTCATATTCGTGCATTTTCTGGAACTAACCTATTAACAAGATGCCGAAGTGCCAGTTCCTGTTTTCTGCTGTTTTTGGTTTCAGAAATCCTAGTAACGAAATATTCTCGGAATTGGACGAAATCAACGCCCAGGTTCCTATTTTGCCCGGAAGCATCCAGAACACCCGAGAGCCGCCAGAGGGGGGCCCTGTGGGCCCCAGATGATAGGGTGGCGCGGCCTGGGCCCTGGCCGCGCCAGCCTATGGTGTCGTCGCCCCTTCGACCCTCCGAGGCTGCCCTTTCGCCTATATAAAGCCCCTGCATCGAAAACCCTTACGGAGGAAGCCAAGGTACGCGAAACCTTCCAGAGCCGCCGCCATCGCGAAGCCAAGATCTGGGGGACAGGAGTCTCTGTTCCGGCACCCTGCCGGACGGGGAAGTGCCCCCGGAAGGCTTCTCCATCGACACCGCTGCCATCTCCACCGCCATCTTCATCACCGCTGCTGCTCCCATGAAGAGGGAGTAGTTCTCCATTGAGGCTCGGGGATGTACCGGTAGCTATGTGGTTCATCTCTCTCCTATGTACTTCAATACAATAATCTCATGAGCTGCCTTACATGATTGAGATTCATATGATGATGCTTGTAATCTAGATGTCATTATGCTAGTCAAGTGGGTTTTACTTATGTGATCTCCGGAGACTCCTTGTCCCACGTGTGTAAAGGTGACAGTGTGTGCACCGTGTGGGTCTCTTAGGCTATATTTCACAGAATACTTATTCACTGTTATGAATGGCATAGTGAGGTGCTTATTTATATCTCTTTATGATTGCAATGTGTTTTGTATCACAATTTATCTATGTGCTACTCTAGTGATGTTATTAAAGTAGTTTTATTCCTCCTGCACGGTGTAATGGTGACAGTGTGTGCATCCGTGTTAGTACTTGGCGTAGGCTATGATTATGATCTCTTGTAGATTATGAAGTTAACTATTGCTATGATGGTATTGACGTGATCTATTCCTCCTACATGATGTGAAGGTGACAGTGTGCATGCTAAGTTAGTACTTGGTTTAGTCATGTCGATCTTTCATGCACTCTAAGGTTATTTAAATATGAACATTGAATTGTGGAGCTTGTTAACTCCGGCATTGAGGGTTCGTGCCTACGCAATGTGTTCATCATCCAACAAGAGAGTGTAGAGTATGCATTCATCTATTCTGTTATGTGATCAAAGTTGAGAGTGTCCACTAGTGAAAGTCTAATCCCTAGGCCTTGTTCCTAAATACTGCTATCGCTGCTTGTTACTGTTTTACTGAGTTACTACTGCTGTGTTACTACTGCTTGTTTACTTCCCGCAATATTACTACCATCAACTGCACGCCAGCAAGCACTTTTCTGGCGCCGTACTACTGCTCATATTCATTCATACCATTTGTATTTCACTATCTCTTCGCCGAACTAGTGCACCTATTAGGTGTGTTGGGGACACAAGAGACTTCTTACTTTGTGGTTGCAGGGTTGCATGAGAGGGATATCTTTGACCTCTTCCTCCCTGAGTTCGATAAACCTTGGGTAATCCACTTAAGGGAAACTTGCTGCTGTTCTACAAACCTCTGCTCTTGGAGGCCCAACACTGTCTACAAGAATAGAAGCACCCGTAGACATCAAGCACTTTTCTGGCGCCGTTGCCGGGAGGAAAGGTAAAAGGCACTCATACTCCGGTTCCAGGTAACAGTACTTTTCTGGCGCCATTCTGTGTGTGCTTGATGACCCACAAGTATAAGGGGTGTATCGTAGTATCTTCGATAAGTAAGAATGTCGATCCCAACGAGGAGCAGAAGGTGTTGGCAGCAGTTTCGATGAAGGATTCACTGTAAATGCTCACAAACAAGTATTCAAGGAGTTTTGATGTAACAGATGAATAAAGTACGAGTAAGTAAAATGCGAGAGAAATAATTGCAGCGAGTGGCCCAATCCTTTTTAGCACAAAGGACAAGCCGGTTTGTTTACTTATAATGACCAAGCGTTCCTGAGGACACACGGGGATTTTAGTCTAGTACTTTCGCTTCATGTGGTTTAATAATCTTCATTGTTTTGATAAGTGTTGTGTGGGTGAACCTATGCTAATGCACCGCCCTTCCTAGGACTAATACATACTTGTGATTATACCCCTTGCAAGCATCCGCAACTACAAGAAAGTAATTAAGATAAATCTAACCACAGCCTTAAACTCTGAGATCCTGCGATCCCTCTTGCATCGATATACTAACGGGGGCTTAGGTTTCTGTCACTCCGGCAACCCCGCAATTAGCAACCGAATACAAGATGCACTCCCCTAGGCCCATAAATGGTGAAGTGTCGTGTAGTCGACGTTCACACGACACCACTAGAAGAATGACACCACAACTTAAATATCATAACATTGAATATTACTCAACCATAATTCACTACTAGCATTTAGACTTCACCCATGTCCTCAAGAACTAAACGAACTACTCACGAGACATCATATGGAATACAATCAGAGGTGATATGATGATCAATAACAATCTGAACATAAACCTTGGTTCAATGGTTTCACTCAATAGCATCTACAACAAGTAGAGAATAACACCGGGAGAGTTTCCCCTATCGAACAATCAAGATCAAACCCAAATTGTTACAGCGGTGACGAGGTGCAGCGGTGGTGATGGCGGTGTAGATGGTGGATATGATGATGATGATGATGATGGAGATGATGTCCAGCTCGATGACGATGGCGATGGCGTCGATTTCCCCCTCCGGGAGGGAATTTCCCCGGCGGATTCCTGCCCGCCAGAGAGCTCTTTTCTCTCTGGTGTTCTCCGCCCCGCAGAGGCGGCTGTAACCCTTCGTGAGGTCCTCTCTGTGGCTTAGGTTTTCGGGACGAAGGAGTACGCGAAGAAAAGGAGGCAAAAGAGGCTGTGGGGCCCCCACACCACAGGGTGGCGCGGCCAGGCCATGGGCCGCGCCGGCCTATGGTCTGGGCCCACAGTGGCTCCCCTCTTCTTCCCCTTCTGGCTCCCTCCGTCATCTGGAAAAATAGGAATTTACGTGAAATTTCCTTCCACAGTTGATCTTCCGAAATATTGCGTTCTGACGGTGCTTTTTCCAGCAGAATCCTGGCTCCGGTGCTTGATCCTCCAATGATGATGAAACATGCAAAATAGATGAAATAACATAAGTATTGTGTCCCAATGTGAAATATATCAATGAATAACAGCAAATTATGATACAAAATAGTGATGCAAATTGGACATATCAACTCCCCCCAAGCTTAGACCTCGCTTGTCCCCAAGCGAAACTGAGCTCGATAAACAAGACCACATGTTTATGGAGTGAAGAGTCGATAAATAAAATACGGACAAGAAGCATCATATTTATTCACACAAGACATTCTAGTAAACAACTTCCTCATATAACTCATCTTGAAATAAGTAAAGAGAAATCACAAGTAAAGGTGCATGAGAAATCATAATTGGTGATGGCAAACTTTGTTCTTGGTCAGAGAACTACTAACGGATTGTACTTCTAAGCAAAGCTTTCATATTAGATTTTATAGCTGAGCCTTCATATTCAAGCATAAAAATCTCCTCATAATCATTGATAACTTCAAAGTCATATTCATTCAGATAAAATTGGTACTAAACAAGAAAGTATAAGAGACATGATTAACTGAATCATAGCATAAATGATTGGTTCACAACAACTCAATTGCTTGCTTGAGATAGAGAGAAATAGGTTTACTGACTCAACATAAAAGTAAAAGATAGGCCCTTCGCAGAGGGAAGCAGGGATTAAATCATGTGCTAGAGCTTTTCAAGTTTTGAAAGCATATAAAGAGCATAAAAGTAAGATTTTGAGCGGTGTTTGTTGTTGTCAACGAATGGTAGCGGGCACTCTAACCCCCTTGCCAAACGAACCTTCCAAGAGCGGCTCCCATGAGGGACGGCATCTCTACCAGCAAGGTAGATCATCCCCCTTCTCTTTTGTTTACACATGTATTTTAGTTTTATTAAGGATGACACTCCCCCCAACCTTGGCTTTCTCAATCCATGGCTAACCGAATCCTCGGGTGCCTTCCAACATTCACATACCATGGAGGAGTGTCTATTGCAAAATTAAGTTGCTTACTGATAAATCAGAGCAAAACATGTGAAGAGAATTATTAATGAAAGTTATTAATTGGGGCTGGGAACCCCGTTGCCAGCTCTTTTTGCAAAATTATTGGATAAGCGGATGTGCCACTAGTCCATTGGGGAAAGTTCGCCTAACAAGATTGAAAGATAAAACACCACATACTTCCTCATGAGCTATAAAACATTGACACAAATAAAGAGTAGTATAGTTTGAATTATTTAAAGGTAGCACATGAAGTATTTACTTGGAATGGCAGAAAATACCATGTAGTAGGTAGGTATGGTGGACACAAATGGCATAGGTTTGGTCTAAGGTTATGGATGTATGAGAAGCATTCCCTCTCGATACAGGTCTTTGGCTAGCAAGGTTTGATAGCAAGCATAAAGGTTGAGGGAAACAAACAAATATACATATGATAGAAACAATCATGCATCTTTCTCATAAGCACAAGCAATTTTAACTTCAGAATACTAAGCATAGAGATAATAGAGTAATATATCTAAGTGTATTTCTCTCTTCTATTTAAACATCATGGTGTTGCTGCTATTGACCAATGCTAAGTTTGCCAAAACCAAATAGATTTACTTGATGCTCCCAAAGTGATATCAATACTTATGTCAAGAGTAATCATATAATGGAGATTGCAAACTAAAATAAGGTGTGCAAAAAGTAAATGATAAGACTTCTCATTAATATTCCATAACGATAACTCACACCAACGGATACATAGATAACTAACTAAGAGAGATACTTCCACATTGCATACTATTCCATATGATAACTTCCCTACTCATGATATGACACTACTTGATAGTAAAAGATAAAGGTAGTGATGATGTGATACCGCGGCACTCCCCCAAGCTTGGAACAAACCAAGGGGATGCCAATACCGATGATGAATTACTCCTTCGGTGATGATGGCGATGGATTCCTCTCGACAAGCTTCTTAACCAGCTCCTTTAAATCTTCAATCTCATAGGTGAGGTTGCGAATCATCTCCGAGTTGTGCTCAACGCGGCTCATAATCATGTCAGGTGGTGAATTCCAACTCTTAGAGTTGTTTCCCCATCCTTCAGCTTCAGATTTCATCTCTCCTGCAATGTCAGAACGATCTATATCCCAATTACTTGGCAACACTACCTTGGGGGTCCTTTCAGTTTGACGATCATAGATTAGATTGCGGTAAGGGTTGTAATTGCTAGGAGAAGATGTCCTTGGAGCCAAGTAATGACGTGGAACCGCTCCTCCGGTAGCGATTCGTGCACTCCTCTTGATGTTGGATGGATTTGATATCACGCCAATACTTGCAACGGTGGCTTGCTGGTGTTCCTGCGGAGCTTCCTCCACTTCTTCCTCATCCTCTCTTGCGTCTTCTTCCTTCAGTTCCGGGTCTTGAATATTTTCCTTCAAAGGTTCCTTGTCCTTGTTGTTGGAGACCATGGTGCTTCTAGATCAAAACAAATCTGGCAGAAAACAGCTCGAAACAAAACACGACGAGAAAACGATATTACGGACCTCCAGGGGTCCGGGGGATTATATAGCAAAAAATTTCACGACATAAGGAAAGTACCAGATCGAACCAGAGTCGGAAAGGGGCAACGAGGCGGCCAGACCATAGGTCGGCGCGGGCCCAGGCCAGGCCGCGCCGGCCTATGGTGGCACCCCCTCGTGCGTCCTTTCCACTCCGTTTCGAACTCGTAATTTTTCATATTTCCTAAAAACAGCAGAAATAATGTTTGGAAAGGTAAACGAAGACTTTTTATTACCTGTACTGTTACCTATTCAAAGTCGAGTTCTGGCGGACTGTCAATTTGTCCTTTGATGAAGGCCTCCGGTGTTTCCACTTGAATAATATCAACATCAACATTATAAGAATCACCCGAGATATAATGCTTGAGTCTTTGTCCATTCACCACTTGTGTGGCATTGCCTTGGAGAGAGCTAATTTTAATTGCTCCTGAACGATACACCTCCTCAACAACATATGGTCCTTCCCACTTCGAGAGTAATTTCCCTGCAAAGAATCTGAGACGAGACCGATACAATAGGACTTTATCCCCAACATTAAACTCTCTTTTGATAATCCTTCTATCATGCCATTTCTTAACTTTTTCTTTAAAGAGTTTAGCATTTTCATAAGCTTCACTTCTCCATTCATCTAGAGAACTTAATTGCAGCAATCTTTTATTACCGGCTAATTTAGGATCTTTATTTAGTTCTCTAACAGCCCAATAAGCTTTGTGCTCTAGTTCTAAAGGTAAATGACAAGCTTTTCCATAAACCATTTTATAAGGTGACATTCCCATAGGATTTTTATAAGCAGTTCTATAAGCCCATAGTGCTTCTTTCAATTTGCTAGCCCAATTCTTTCTAGATTTATTAACAGTCTTTTCTAAGATAGCTTTAATCTCTCTATTTGATAATTCTACTTGACCACTAGTTTGAGGGTGATAAGCAGAAGCAATTCTATGATTAATACCATACTTAGCAAGAGTTTTTCTAAAACCTCCATGAATAAAATGAGAACCTCCATCAGTCATAATATATCTAGGTATTCCAAATCTAGGAAATATAACATCTACAAGCATTTTTATAGAGGTCTCACCATCAGCACTCTTTGTAGGTATAGCTTCTACCCATTTAGTAACATAATCAACAGCGACAAGTATATGAGTGTTACCATCTGAAGAAGGGAAAGGACCCATGAAGTCGAATCCCCAACAATCGAATGGTTCAATAACAAGAGTATAATTCATAGGCATTTCATTGCGTCTAGAGATATTACCAACTCTTTGACATTCATCACAAGATAAAATAAATTTCCTTGCATCTTTGAAGAGTGTTGGCCAGTAAAAACCTGATTGTAGAACCTTTTGCGCGGTTCTATCTCCAGCGTGATGTCCTCCATAAACACTACCATGACATTTATTCAATATCTCCTGTTGTTCATATTCAGGAACACATCTTCGCATAATACCATCCACTCCTTCTTTATATAAGTGTGGGTCATCCCAAAAATAATGCCTCAAGTCATAAAAGAATTTCCTCCTTTGCTGAGCTGAAAAGGTTGGAGGCAAATACTTCGAAACAATAAAGTTAGCATAATCTGCATACCAAGGGCTCTCTCGCGAGCTCACCTTTATTACAGCCAATTGTTCATTTGGAAAACTATCATTAACAGGAACAGGATCATAAGCAATATTTTCCAATCTAGACAAATTATCAGCAACAGGATTATCAGCACCTTTCCTATCTATAATATGTAAATCAAATTCTTGCAAATGAAGCACCCATCTAATAAGCCTTGGCTTAGCATCTTTCTTTGTCATAAGGTATCTAATTGCAGCATGATCAGTATGAATTGTAACTTTCGAATCAACAATATAGGGTCTAAACTTATCACAAGCAAAGACTACAGCTAACAATTCCTTTTCAGTTGTAGCATAATTTCTTTGAGCAGCATCAAGTGTCTTACTAGCATAATGAATAACATTTAATTTTTTATCTACCCGCTGTCCAAGAACAGCGCCTACAGCAAAATCGCTAGCATCACACATAATTTCAAAAGGCAAATTCCAATCAGGAGGTTCGACTACAGGAGCAGTTGTTAAGGCTTTCTTTAGAGTTTCAAAAGCTTCCTTACAATCATCATCAAAAACAAAAGGTACATCTTTTTGAAGAAGATTAGTAAGAGGCTTTGAAATTTTAGAGAAATCTTTAATAAATCTCCTATAAAACCCAGCATGACCAAGAACACTACGAATACCTTTAACATCCCTCGGATAGGGCATCTTCTCAATTGCTTCAACTTTAGCTCTATCAACTTCAATACCTCTCTCGGAAATTTTATGTCCCAATACAATTCCTTCATTAACCATAAAGTGGCATTTCTCCCAATTAAGAACAAGGTTAGTTTCTTCACATCTCTGCAAAACTTTATCGAGGTTTCGCAAGCAATTATCAAAAGAATTCCCATAGACAGAAAATCATCCATGAACACCTCTACAATACTTTCACAAAAACCATGAAAAATAGCAGACATGCATCTTTGAAAAGTAGCAGGAGCATTACATAAACCAAAAGGCATACGCCTATAAGCATAAGTTCCATAAGGACAAGTAAACGTGGTTTTCTCTTGATCTTTAGCTTTATGACAATTTGTGAAAACCCAGAATAACCATCAAGAAAGCAAAAATGAGTATTTTTAGATAACCTTTCTAGCATTTGATCAATAAAGGGTAAAGGGTAATGATCTTTCTTAGTAACTTTATTAACTTTTCGAAAATCAATGCACATTCTATAACCTACAACTATTCTTTGAGGAATAAGCTCATCATTATCATTAGGCACAACAGTCATTCCTCCTTTCTTAGGAACACAATGCACAGGACTAACCCATCTACTATCAGCAATAGGATATATAATACCAGCTTCAAGAAGTTTTAATACCTCGTTCCTTACCACCTCTTTCATCTTCGGAATTAGACGACGTTGATGTTCAACAACAGGCTTTGCATCTTCTTCCATATTAATAGCATGTTGGCAAATAGAAGGAGAAATCCCTTTCAAATCATCAAGAGTATAGCCAATAGCTCCTCGGTGTTTCTTCAATATTTCCAATAACCTTTCGTCCTCAATCTCTGAAAGCTTAGAACTAATAATAACATGATATATTTTCTTATCATCAATATGAGCATATTTAAGATTATCAGGTAAAGGCTTTAGATCAAAAACAGGATCTTCCTTTGGTGGCGGTGTTGTACCCAAATCTTCCACCGGTAAATCATGCTTGAGAATAGGTTGGCGAAGAAAAATTTCCTCAAGCTCATCTCTTTCTTTCCTAAAAGCTTCACTTTCACTATTCTCCAAATGTTGCTGCAAAGGATTATTAGGAACAAGAACAATAGATGCACACTGCTCCATTTTAAAATCATTACTAGGCAAGTCAGCTTTATAAGGAGTTTTGGTAAATTTAGAAAAGTTAAATTCATAAGGTTCACCAGCAAATCTAGTCAAAATTTTCTCTTTCTTACAATCTATAATAGCTCCACAAGTATTTAGAAAAGGTCTACCAAAAATGATAGGACAATGATCACTAGCGAGAACCAAGTACCAAAAAGTCAGCAGGATATTTAATCTTACCACATAGAACTTCCACATCTCGAACAATACCAATTGGAGAAATAGTTTCTCTATTAGCCAGATGAATAACCACATCAATATCTTCAAGTTCACAAGAACCAATTTCGTGCATAATCTCCGTGTAAAGCTCATAAGGAATAGCACTAACACTTGCACCAATATCACATAAACCATAATAGCAATGATCACCAATTCTAACAGATAGCATAGGAACACTAACTTGTTTGGGTTTATTAGGATGTGAAACAATATTAGAAGCATCTTCACAGAAAATAATATGACCATCCTCCACATTTTCAGTCACAAGATCTTTAACTATTGCAACGAGGTTCAATTTTAATTTGTTCTTCAGGTTCTTTAGGTTTCTTTTCACTTTTATTAACCGCACTAGATATAACAGAGTACTCCTTCATTTTAGCAGGGAAAGGAGTTTTTTCAATATAAGCTTCAGGAATAACATTATCAACAGTTTCAATCACTACACATTTGTTTACAGATGAATCAACTTTATCCTTATACGGTTCATGATACTTATCAAAATTCTTCTTAGGCAATTCATAATGAGAGGCAAAAGCTTTATAAAGATTTGCAACAACTTGGGGATCAAGACCATATGTAGCACTCATATTACGAAATTTATCAGTATCCATAAAAGCTTCAATGCATTTATAATCATAAATTATACCTGATTCTCTATCTTTGTCGTTCTCCCATCCTTCAGTATTTTCTTGGATCCGATCAAGAAGGTCCCTTTTAAACTCTTCATTCTTGCGTGTAAATGATCCAGAACAAGAAGTATCCAGCAAGGTCTTGTCTTGAAAAGAAAGTCTTGCATAGAAATTATCAATAATAACATTACCAGGAAGCTCATGAATGGGGCATTTGAGCATTAAAGACTTCAATCTCCCCAAGCTTGGGCAATACTCTCTCCATCATGAGGCCAGAAATTATATATGCGGTTCCGATCTTTGTGAATTTCACTTGGAGGATAAAATTTGGAATAAAATAAAGGCACAATGTCCTCCCAATCAATAGAATCACCATTCTTCAGCAATTTATACCAGTGCGCCGCTTTACCAGACAGCGATATAGTGAATAGTTTCTTCCTAACTTCATTCATAGAAATACCTGCACATTTGAATAACCCGCATAATTCATGCAAAAACAATAAATGATCACCAGGATGGACAGTTCCATCCCCTTCATAGCGGTTATCCATAACACGTTCAATAATTTTCATAGGTATTTTATATGGTACTACTTCCTCACCTGGCGCTTCATCCACTACCGTTGCAGTAGTAGTAGATTTCCCAAATAGATATTGAAGAGAAGATCTCTCCATAATGATTTATAGCAGCAGGCAGAAATAAAATCAGCACAAACAGTAAAGGTTTTCCTTACCAATTCCGCTTACCAATAGCGCTTCACTCCCCGGCAACGGCGCCAGAAAATAGTCTTGATGACCCACAAGTATAGGGGGTGTATCGTAGTATCTTCGATAAGTAAGAATGTCGATCCCAACGAGGAGCAGAAGGTGTTGGCAGCAGTTTCGATGAAGGATTCACTGTAAATGCTCACAAACAAGTATTCAAGGAGTTTTGATGTAACAGATGAATAAAGTACGAGTAAGTAAAATGCGAGAGAAATAATTGCAGCGAGTGGCCCAATCCTTTTTAGCACAAAGGACAAGCCGGTTTGTTTACTTATAATGACCAAGCGTTCCTGAGGACACACGGGGATTTTACTCTAGTACTTTCGCTTCATGTGGTTTAATAATCTTCATTATTTTGATAAGTGTTGTGTGGGTGAACCTATGCTAATGCACCGCCCTTCCTAGGACTAATACATACTTGTGATTATACCCCTTGCAAGCATCCGCAACTACAAGAAAGTAATTAAGATAAATCTAACCACAGCCTTAAACTCTGAGATCCTGCGATCCCTCTTGCATCGATATACTAACGGGGGCTTAGGTTTCTGTCACTCCGGCAACCCCGCAATTAGCAACCGAATACAAGATGCACTCCCCTAGGCCCATAAATGGTGAAGTGTCGTGTAGTCGACGTTCACACGACACCACTAGAAGAATGACACCACAACTTAAATATCATAACATTGAATATTACTCAACCATAATTCACTACTAGCATTTAGACTTCACCCATGTCCTCAAGAACTAAACGAACTACTCACGAGACATCATATGGAATACAATCAGAGGTGATATGATGATGAATAACAATCTGAACATAAACCTTGGTTCAATGGTTTCACTCAATAGCATCTACAACAAGTAGAGAATAACACCGGGAGAGTTTCCCCTATCGAACAATCAAGATCAAACCCAAATTGTTACAGCGGTGACGAGGTGCAGCGGTGGTGATGGCGGTGTAGATGGTGGAGATGATGATGATGATGATGGAGATGATGTCCAGCTCGATGACGATGGCGATGGCGTCGATTTCCCCCTCCGGGAGGTAATTTCCCCGGCGGATTCCTGCCCGCCGGAGAGCTCTTTTCTCTCTGGTGTTCTCCGCCCCGCAGAGGCGGCTGTAACCCTTCGTGAGGTCCTCTCTGTGGCTTAGGTTTTCGGGACGAAGGAGTACGCGAAGAAAAGGAGGCAAAAGAGGCTGTGGGGCCCCCACACCACAGGGTGGCGCGGCCAGGCCATGGGCCGCGCCGGCCTGTGGTCTGGGCCCACAGTGGCTCCCCTCTTCTTCCCCTTCTGGCTCCCTCCGTCATCTGGAAAAATAGGAATTTACGTGAAATTTCCTTCCACAGTTGATCTTCCGAAATATTGCGTTCTGACGGTGCTTTTTCCAGCAGAATCCTGGCTCCGGTGCTTGATCCTCCAATGATGATGAAACATGCAAAATAGATGAAATAACATAAGTATTGTGTCCCAATGTGAAATATATCAATGAATAACAGCAAATTATGATACAAAATAGTGATGCAAATTGGACGTATCAGTGCTCGAAGCTATTTCCTTTAGACTCTGCAATTGCGACATTTGGTTTCTTGTTTACACTAGTTAGGCATAATGGACAACAATGACCTTCTTATTCTATTTCCTGATTTAAGACATGGATGGTTTGATGCTAAAATTAAAAAACCCATGGAACATATTAATATGAATGCTTTGAACACTATTGTTGCTAATGCTATGGAAAATTCTAAGCTTGGGGAAGCTGGCTTTGATGAGCATGATATTTTTAGTCCCCCAAGCATTGAGGAGAAAATTTACTTTGATGATACTTTGCCTCCCATTTATGATGATTATAATGATAGTAGTCTTTTGTTACCACCTGTTATGGAGGATAAATTTGATTATGATTACAATATACCTCCTATATTTGATAGCTACTTTGTTGAATTTGCTCCCACTACAATTAATAAGAATGACTATGCTTATGTTGGGAGTAGTAATTATTTTATGCATGAGACTCATGATAAGAATGCTTTATGTGATAGTTATATTGTTGAGTTTGCTCATGTTGCTACTGAAAGTTATTATGAGAGAGGAAAATATGGTTGTAAAAATTTTCATGTTACTAAAACACCTATCTATGTGCTGAAATTTTTGAAGCTACACTTGTTTTATCTTCCTATGCTTGTTACTTTGCTCTTCATGAACTTGTTTATTTACAAGATTCCTATGCATAGGAAGCATGTTAGACTTAAATGTATTTTGAATTTGCCTCTTGATGCTCTCTTTTGCTTCAACTCTTATTTCTTACGAGTGCATCATTAAAATTGCTGAGCCCATCTTAATGGCTATAAAGAAAGAACTTCTTGGGAGATAACCCATGTGTTTATTTTACTACAGCAATTTTTGTTTTGTTGAGTCTTGGAAGTTGTTTACTACTGTAGCAACCTCTCCTTATCATGTTTTTGTGCCAAGTAAAGTTTCTATGTTAAAGTTGATGTTATATTTGGGATCGCTGCGCAGAAACAGCATTGCTGTCTGTCACGAATCTGGGCACAAGTCTCTGTAGAAAATTCGAAAAAATCTGCCAATTTACGAGCGTGATCCTCAGATATGTACGCAACTTTCATTAGTTTTGAGTTTTTCCGTTTGAGCAAGTCTGGTGCCATTTTAAAATTCGTCTTTACGGACTGTTCTGTTTTTTGACAGATTCTGCCTTTTATTTCGCATTGCCGCTTTTGTTAAGTTGAATAAGTTTCTTTGTTCCATTAACTTTCAGAAGTTTTGTGCAATGTCCAGAAGTGTTAAGAATGATTGTGTCATCTCTGAACATGTGAATTTTGATTATGCACTAACCCTCTAATGAGTTTACTTGAAGTTTGGTGTGAAGGAAGTTTTCAAGGGTCAAGAGAGGAGTATGATATACTATGATCAAGAGGAGTGAAAGCTCTAAGCTTGGGGATGCCCCCGTGGTTCACCCCTGCATATTCTAAGAAGACTCAAGCGTCTAAGCTTGGGGATGCCCAAGGCATCCCCTTCTTCATCGACAACATCATCAGGTTCCTCCCCTGAAACTATATTTTTATTCAGTCACATCTTGTGTACTTTACTTGGAGCGTCGGTTTGTTTTTGTTTTTGTTTTTGTTTGAATAAAATGGATCCTAGCATTCACTTTATGGGAGAGAGACACGCTCCGCTGTTGCATATGGACAAATATGTCCTTAGGCTTTACTCATAATGTTCAAGGCGAAGTTTCTTCTTTGTTAAATTGTTATATGGTTGGAAACGGGAAATGCTACATGTAGTAATTGGTATAATGTCTTGAATAATGTGATACTTGGCAATTGTTGTGCTCATATAGATCTTGTTTAAGCTCTTGCATCATGTACCTTGTACCCATTAATGAATAATTACATAGAGCTTGTTAAAATTTGGTTTGCATGATTGGTCTCTCTAAGTCTAGATATTTTTTGGTTGAGGTGTTTGAACAACAAGGAGACGATGTAAAGTCTTATAATGTTTACAATATGTTTATATGTGAGTCTTGCTGCACCATTTTATACTTGAGTTTGCTTCAAATAACCTTGCTAGCCTAAATCTTGTATAGAGAGGGAATACTTCTCATGCATCCAAATATTTGAGCCAATATTCATGCCATTTGTGTCCACCATACCTACCTACTACATGGTATTTCTCCGCCATTCCAAAGTAAATTGCTTGAGTGCTACCTTTAAACCATTGGAAACTTATCACCTCTGATTTGTGTCAATGTTTAATAGCTCATGAGGAAGTATGTGGTGTTTATCTTTCAATCTTGTTGGGCAACTTTCACCAATGGACTAGTGGCTTCATCCGCTTATCCAATAATTTTGCAAAAAGAGCTGGCAATGGGATTCCCAGTCCCAAATTAATTAACAAAAATAGACACTCCTCCATGGTATGTGATTGTTGGACGGCACCCGAAGGATTCGGTTAGCCATGGCTTGTGTAAGCAAAGGTGGGGAGGAGTGTCATCATAATAAAACTAAAATAAAAAGGCACTCCTTCATGGTATGAGATTGTTGGCAGGCACCCGAGGATTCGGTTAGCCATGGTTTGTGAAAGAAAGGTTGGAAGGAGTGCCACCCAAAAATAAAATAAAATGGGAGCCGCTCTTTGAAGGTTTGTCTGGCAAGGGGGTTAGAGTGCCCACTACCATTCGTTGACAACAACAAACACCTCTCAAAACTTTACTTTTATACTCTCTTGATGTTTTCAAAATCAAAGCTCTAGCATAAATACAGCAATCGATGCTTTCCTCTTTGAAGGACCTTTCTTTTACTTTTATTGTTGAGTCAGTTTACCTATCTCCCTCCACCTCAAGAAGCAAACACTTGTGTGAACTGTGCATTGATTCCTACATACTTGCATATTGCACTTGTTATATTACTTTATGTTGACAATATCCATGAGATATACATGTTATAAGTTGAAAGCAACCGCTGAAACTTAATCTTCCTTTGTGTTGCTTCAATACCTTTACTTTGATTTATTGCTTTATGAGTTAACTCTTATGCAAGACTTATTGATGCTTGTCTTGAAGTACTATTCATGAAAAGTCTTTGCTTTATGATTCACTTGTTTACTCATGTCATTACCATTGTTTTGATCGCTGCATTCATCTCATATGCTTACAATAGTATGATCAAGTTTATGATGGCATGTCACTTAAGAAATTATCTTTGTTATCGTTTTACCTGCTCGGGACGAGCAGAACTAAGCTTGGGGATGCTGATACGTCTCCAACGTATCGATAATTTCTTATGTTCCATGCTACTTTATTGATGATACCTACATGTTTTATGCACACTTTATGTCATATTCGTGCATTTTCTGGAACTAACCTATTAACAAGATGTCGAAGTGCCAGTTCCTGTTTTCTGCTGTTTTTGGTTTCAGAAATCCTAGTAACGAAATATTCTCGGAATTGGACGAAATCAACGCCCAGGTTCCTATTTTGCCTGGAAGCATCCAGAACACCCGAGAGCCGCCAGAGGGGGGCCCTGTGGGCCCCAGATGATAGGGTGGCGCGGCCTGGGCCCTGGCCGCGCCAGCCTATGGTGTCGTCGCCCCTTCGACCCTCCGAGGCTGCCCTTTCGCCTATATAAAGCCCCTGCATCGAAAACCCTTACGGAGGAAGCCACGGTACGCGAAACCTTCCAGGGCCGCCGCCATCGCGAAGCCAAGATCTGGGGGACAGGAGTCTCTGTTCCGGCACCCTGCCGGACGGGGAAGTGCCCCCGGAAGGCTTCTCCATCGACACCGCTGCCATCTCCACCGCCATCTTCATCACCGCTGCTGCTCCCATGAAGAGGGAGTAGTTCTCCATTGAGGCTCGGGGCTGTACCGGTAGCTATGTGGTTCATCTCTCTCCTATGTACTTCAATACAATAATCTCATGAGCTGCCTTACATGATTGAGATTCATATGATGATGCTTGTAATCTAGATGTCATTATGCTAGTCAAGTGGGTTTTACTTATGTGATCTCCGGAGACTCCTTGTCCCACGTGTGTAAAGGTGACAGTGTGTGCACCGTGTGGGTCTCTTAGGCTATATTTCACAGAATACTTATTCACTGTTATGAATGGCATAGTGAGGTGCTTATTTATATCTCTTTATGATTGCAATGTGTTTTGTATCACAATTTATCTATGTGCTACTCTAGTGATGTTATTAAAGTAGTTTTATTCCTCCTGCACGGTGTAATGGTGACAGTGTGTGCATCCGTGTTAGTACTTGGCGTAGGCTATGATTATGATCTCTTGTAGATTATGAAGTTAACTATTGCTATGATGGTATTGACGTGATCTATTCCTCCTACATGATGTGAAGGTGACAGTGTGCATGCTAAGTTAGTACTTGGTTTAGTCATGTCGATCTTTCATGCACTCTAAGGTTATTTAAATATGAACATTGAATTGTGGAGCTTGTTAACTCCGGCATTGAGGGTTCGTGTAATCCTACGCAATGTGTTCATCATCCAACAAGAGAGTGTAGAGTATGCATTCATTTATTCTGTTATGTGATCAAAGTTGAGAGTGTCCACTAGTGAAAGTCTAATCCCTAGGCCTTGTTCCTAAATACTGCTATCGCTGCTTGTTACTGTTTTACTGAGTTACTACTGCTGTGTTACTACTGCTTGTTTACTTCCCGCAATATTACTACCATCAACTGCACGCCAGCAAGCACTTTTCTGGCGCCGTACTACTGCTCATATTCATTCATACCATTTGTATTTCACTATCTCTTCGCCGAACTAGTGCACCTATTAGGTGTGTTGGGGACACAAGAGACTTCTTGCTTTGTGGTTGCAGGGTTGCATGAGAGGGATATCTTTGACCTCTTCCTCCCTGAGTTCGATAAACCTTGGGTAATCCACTTAAGGGAAACTTGCTGCTGTTCTACAAACCTCTGCTCTTGGAGGCCCAACACTGTCTACAAGAATAGAAGCACCCGTAGACATCATGGGGCCCCACACAACATGGTGGCGCGGCCAGGCCATGGGCCGCGTCGCCCTGTTGTCTGGGCCCACCTTGGGTCCAGCTGGCTCCCCCTTCTGGCTTCCTTCGTCATCTGGAAAAATAGGAATTTACGTGTAATTTCCTTCCACAGTTGATCTTCCGAAATATTGCGTTCTGACGGTGCTTTTTCCAGCAGAATCCTGGCTCCGGTGCTTGATCCTCCAATAATGATGAAACATGCAAAATAGATGAAATAACATAAGTATTGTGTTCCAATATGAAATATATCAATGAATAACAGCAAATTATGATACAAAATAGTGATGCAAATTGGACGTATCAACTCCCCCCAAGCTTAGACCTCGCTTGTCCCCAAGCGAAACTGAGCTCAATAAACAAGACCACATGTTTATGGAGTGAAGAGTCGATAAATAAAATACGGACAAGAAGCATCATGTTGATTCACACAAGACATTCTGGTAAACATTCTCTTCATATAACTCAACTTGAAATAAGTAAAGAGAGATCACAAATAAAGGTGCATAGGAAATCATAAATGGTTATGGCAAACTTTGTTCTTGGTCAGAGAACTACTAACGGATTGCTCTTCTAAGCAAAGCTTTCATATTAGAATTTATATAGCTGGGCTTCCATATTCAATCATAACAATCTCTTCATAATCATTGATAACTTCAAAGTCATATTCATTCAGATAAAATTTGTACTAAACAAGAAAGTATAAAAGACATGATTAACTGAATCATAGCATAAATGGTTGGTTCACAACAACTCAATTGCTTGCTTGAGATAGAGGGAAATAGGTTTACTGACTCAACATAAAAGTAAAAGATAGGCCCTTCGCAGAGGGAAGCAGGGATTAAATCATGTGCTAGAGCTTTTCAAGTTTTGAAATCATATAAAGAGCATAAAAGTAAGATTTTGAGCGGTGTTTGTTGTTGTCAACGAATGGTAGCGGGCACTCTAACCCCCTTGCCAAACGAACCTTCCAAGAGCGGCTCCCATGAGGGACGGCATCTCTACCAGCAAGGTAGATCATCCCCCTTCTCTTTTGTTTACACATGTATTTTAGTTTTATTAAGGATGACACTCCCCCAACCTTGGCTTTCTCAATCCATGGCTAACCGAATCCTCGGGTGCCTTCCAACATTCACATACCATGGAGGAGTGTCTATTGCAAAATTAAGTTGCTTACTGATAAATCAGGGTAAAACATGTGAAGAGAATTATTAATGAAAGTTATTAATTGGGGCTGGGAACCCCGTTGCCAGCTCTTATTGCAAAATTATTGGATAAGCGGATGTGCCACTAGTCCATTGGTGAAAGTCCGCCCAACAAGATTGAAAGATAAAACACCACATACTTCCTCATGAGCTATAAAACATTGACACAAATAAGGAGTAGTATAGTTTGAATTATTTAAAGGTAGCACATGAAGTATTTACTTGGAATGGCAGAAAATACCATGTAGTAGGTAGGTGTGGTGGACACAATTGGCATAGGTTTGGTCTAAGGTTATGGATGTATGAGAGGCATTCCCTCTCAATACAGGTCTTTGGCTAGCAAGGTTTGATAGCAAGCATAAAGGTTGAAGGAAACAAACAAATATACATATGATAGAAACAATCATGCATCTTTCTCATAAGCACAAGCAATTTTAACTTCAGAATACTAAACTCATAGAGATAATAGAGTAATATATCTAAGTGTATTTCTCTCTTCTATTTAAACATCAGGGTGTTGTTGCTATTGACCAATGCTAAGTTTGCCAAAACCAAATAGATTTACTTGATGCTCCCAAAGTGATATCAATACTAATGTCAAGAGTAATCATATAATGGAGATTGCAAACTAAAATAAGGTGTGCAAAAAGTAAATGATAAGACTTCTCATTAATATTCCATAACGATAACTCACACCAACGGATGCATAGATAACCAACCTAGAGAGATACTTCCACACTACATACTATTCCATATGATAACTTCCCTACTCATGATATGACACTACTTGATAGTAAAAGATAAAGGTAGTGATAATGTGATACCGCGGCACTCCCCCAAGCTTGGAACAAACCAAGGGGATGCCAATACCGATGATGAATTGCTCCTTCGGTGGTGATGATGATGGATTCTTCTCGACAAGCTTCTTAACAAGCTCCTTTAAATCTTCAATCTCATAGGTGAGGTTGCGAATCAGTTCCGAGTTGTGCTCAACGCGGCTCATAATCATGTCAGGTGGTGAATCCCAACTCCTAGAGTTGTTTCCCCATCCTTCAGCTTCAGATTTCATCTCTCCTGCAATGTTAGAACGATCTATATCCCCACCACTCGGCAACACTACCTTGGGGGTTCTTTCAGTTTGACGATCGTAGATTAGGTTGCGGAAAGGGCTGTAATTGCCCGGAGAAGATGTCCTTGGAGCCAAGTAATGACGTGGAACTGCTCCTCCGGTAGCGATTCGTGCACTCCTCTTGGTGTTGGATGGATTTGATATCACGCCAATGCTTGCAATGGTGGCACGCTGGTGTACTCGCGGAACTTCCTCCACTTCTTCCTCATCCTCACTCGCGTCTTCCTCCTTCAGTTCCGGGTCTTGAATATCTTCCTCCAAAGGTCCCTTGTCCTTGTTGTTGGAGACCATGGTGCCTCTAGATCAAAACAAATCTGGCAGAAAACAGCTCGAAACAAAACACGACGAGAAAACGATATACGGACCTCCAGGGATCCGGGGGATTATATAGCAAATATTTTTACGATAAAAGGAAGATTCCAAGCCGAAAACGAGTGGAAACGGGACGCCGAGGGGCTGTCCCCATAGGTCGGCGCGGCCAGGGTGGGGCCCGCGCCGGCCTATGGTGACGGGCCCTCGCGCGTCTTTTCCACTCCGTTTCGATTCCGTAATTTTTCATATTTTCCAAAAACAGCAGAAATATTGTTCGGAAAGTAAATCGCGGACTTTTTATTACCTGTACTGTTACCTATTCAAAGTCGAGTTCTGGCGGACTGTCAATTTGTCCTTTGATGAAAGCCTCCGGTGTTTCCACTTGAATAATATCAACATCAACATTATAAGAATCACCCGAGATATAATGCTTGAGTCTTTGTCCATTCACCACTTGTGTGGCATTGCCTTGGAGAGAGCTAATTTTAATTGCTCCTGAACGATACACCTCCTCAACAACATATGGTCCTTCCCATTTCGAGAGTAATTTCCCTGCAAAGAGTCTAAGACGAGACCGATACAATAGAACTTTATCTCCAACATTAAATTCTCTTTTAATAATTCTTCTATCATGCCACTTCTTAACTTTTTCTTTAAAGAGTTTAGCATTTTCATAAGCTTCACTTCTCCATTCATCTAGAGAACTTAATTGCAGCAACCTCTTATTACCGGCTAGTTTCGGATCTTTATTTAGTTCTCTAACAGCCCAATAAGCTTTGTGCTCTAGTTCTAGAGGTAAATGACAAGCTTTTCCATAAACCATTTTATAAGGTGACATTCCCATGGGATTTTTATAAGCAGTTCTATAAGCCCATAGTGCTTCCTTCAATTTGCTAGCCCAATTCTTTCTAGATTTATTAACAGTCTTTCCCAAAATAGATTTAATCTCTCTATTTGATAATTCTACTTGACCACTAGTTTGAGGGTGATAAGCAGAAGCAATTCTATGATTAATACCATACTTAGCAAGAGTTTTTCTAAAACCTCCATGAATAAAATGAGAACCTCCATCAGTCATAATATATCTAGGTACTCCGAATCTAGGAAAAATAATATCCAAAAGCATTTTTAAAGAAGTCTCACCATCCGCACTTTTTGTGGGTATAGCTTCTACCCATTTAGTAACATAATCAACAGCGACAAGTATATGAGTGTTACCTTCTGAAGAAGGGAAAGGACCCATGAAGTCGAATCCCCAACAATCGAATGGTTCAATAACAAGAGTATAATTCATAGGCATTTCATTGCGTCTAGAGATATTACCTACTCTTTGACATTCATCACAAGATAAGATAAATTTCCTTGCATCTTTGAAAAGTGTTGGCCAATAAAAACCTGATTGTAAACCTTTTGTGCGGTTCTATCTCCAGCGTGATGTCCTCCATAAACACTACCATGACATTTACTCAATATCTCCTGTTGTTCATATTCAGGAACACATCTTCGCATAATACCATCCACTCCTTCTTTATATAAGTGTGGGTCATCCCAAAAATAATGCCTCAAGTCATAAAAGAATTTCCTCCTTTGCTGAGCTGAAAAGGTTGGAGGCAAATACTTTGAAACAATAAAGTTAGCATAATCTGCATACCAAGGGCTCTCTCGCGAGCTCACCTTTATTACAGCCAATTGTTCATTTGGAAAACTATCATTAACAGGAACAGGATCATAAGCAATATTTTCCAATCTAGACAAATTATCAGCAACAGGATTATCAGCACCTTTTCTATCTATAATATGTAAATCAAATTCTTGCAAAAGAAGTACCCATCTAATAAGCCTTGGCTTAGCATCTTTCTTTGTCATAAGGTATCTAATTGCAGCATGATCAGTATGAATCGTAACTTTTGAATCAACAATATAGGGTCTAAACTTGTCACAAGCAAAGACTACAGCTAACAATTCCTTTTCAGTTGTAGCATAATTTCTTTGAGCAGCATCAAGAGTCTTACTAGCATAATGAATAACATTTAATTTTTTATCTACTCGCTGTCCAAGAACAGCGCCTACAGCAAAATCACTAGCATCACACATAATTTCAAAAGGCAAATTCCAATCAGGGGGTTCAACTACAGGAGCAGTTGTTAAGGCTTTCTTTAGAGTTTCAAAAGCTTCCTTACAATCATCATCAAAAACAAAAGATACATCTTTTTGAAGAAGATTAGTAAGAGGCTTTGAAATTTTAGAGAAATCTTTAATAAATCTCCTATAAAACCCAGCATGGCCAAGAACACTACGAATACCTTTAACATCCCTCGGATAGGGCATCTTCTCAATTGCTTCAACTTTAGCTCTATCAACTTCAATACCTCTCTCGGAAATTTTATGTCCCAATACAATTCCTTCATTAACCATAAAGTGGCATTTCTCCCAATTAAGAACAAGGTTAGTTTCTTCACATCTCTGCAAAACTTTATCGAGGTTTCGCAAGCAATTATCAAAAGAATTCTCATAGACAAAAAAATCATCCATGAACACCTCTACAATACTTTCGCAAAAACCATGAAAAATAGCAGACATGCATCTTTGAAAAGTAGCAGGAGCATTACATAAACCAAAAGGCATACGCCTATAAGCATAAGTTCCATAAGGACAAGTGAACGTGGTTTTCTCTTGATCTTTAGCTTTAACATCAATTTGTGAAAACCCAGAATAACCATCAAGAAAACAAAAATGAGTATTTTTAGACAACCTTTCTAGCATTTGATCAATAAATGGTAAAGGGTAATGATCTTTCTTAGTAACTTTATTAACTTTTCGGAAATCAATGCACATTCTATACCCTACAACTACTCTTTGAGGGATGAGCTCATCATTATCATTAGGCACAACAGTCATTCCTCCTTTCTTAGGAACACAATGCACAGGACTAACCCATCTACTATCAGCAATAGGATATATAATACCAGCTTCAAGAAGTTTTAATACCTCATTCCTTACCACCTCCTTCATCTTCGGAATTAGACGACGTTGATGTTCAACAACAGGCTTTGCATCATCTTCCATATTAATAGCATGTTGGCAAATAGAAGGAGAAATCCCTTTTAAATCATCAAGAGTATAGCCAATAGCTCCTCGGTGTTTCTTCAATATTTCCAATAACCTTTCTTCCTCAATCTCTGAAAGCTTAGAACTAATAATAATAGGATACATTTTCTTATCATCAATATGAGCATATTTAAGATTATCAGGTAAAGGCTTTAAATCAAAAATAGGATCTTCCTTTGGTGGCGGTGTTGTACCCAAATCTTCCACCGGTAAATCATGCTTGAGAATAGGTTGGCGAAGAAAAATTTCCTCAAGCTCATCTCTTTCTTTCCTAAAAGCTTCACTTTCGCTATTCTCCAAATGTTGCTGCAAAGGATTATTAGGAACAAGAACAATAGATGCACACTGCTCCATTTTAAAATCATTACTAGGCAAGTCAGCTTTATAAGGAGTTTTGGTAAATTTAGAAAAGTTAAATTCATAAGATTCACCAGCAAATTTAGTCAAAATTTTCTCTTTCTTACAATCTATAATAGCTCCACAAGTATTTAGAAAAGGTCTACCGAAAATGATAGGACAATAATCACTAGCAGCAGAACCAAGTACCAAAAAGACAGCAGGATATTTAATCTTACCACATAGAACTTCCACATCTCGAACAATACCAATTGGAGAAATAGTTTCTCTATTAGCCAGCTGAATAACCACATCAATATCTTCAAGTTCACAAGAATCAATTTCGTGCATAATCTCCGTGTAAAGCTCATAAGGAATAGCACTAACACTTGCACCAATATCACATAAACCATAATAGCAATGATCACCAATTCTAACAGATAACATAGGAACACTAACTTGTTTGGATTTATTAGGATGTGAAACAATATTAGAAGCATCTTCACAGAAAATAATATGACCATCCTCCAAATTTTCAGTCACAAGATCTTTAACTATTGCAACAGCAGGTTCAATTTTAATTTGTTCTTCGGGTTCTATAGGTTTCTTTTCACTTTTACTAACCGCACTAGATATGACAGACTACTCCTTCATTTTAGCAGGGAAAGGAGTTTTTTCAATATAGGCTTCAGGAATAACATGATCAACAGTTTCAATCACTACACATTTGTTTACAGATGAATCAACTTTATCTTTATACGGTTCATGATACTTATCAAAATTCTTCTTAGGCAATTCATAATGAGAGGCAAAAGCTTTATAAAGATTTGCAGCAACTTGAGAATCAAGACCATATGTAGCACTCATATTACGAAATTTATCAGTCTCCATAAAAGCTTCAATGCATTTATAATCATAAATTATACCTGATTCTCTATCTTTGTCGTTCTCCCATCCTTCAGTATTTTCTTGGATCCGATCAAGAAGGTCCCTTTTAAACTCTTCTTTCTTGCGTGTAAATGATCCAGAACAAGAAGTATCCAGCAAGGTCTTGTCTTGAAAAGAAAGTCTTGCATAGAAATTATCAATAATAACATTACCAGGAAGCTCATGAATGGGGCATTTGAGCATTAAAGACTTCAATCTCCCCCAAGCTTGGGCAATACTCTCTCCATCATGAGGCCAGAAATTATATATGCGGTTCCGATCCTTGTGAATTTCACTTGGAGGATAGAATTTGGAATAGAATAAATGCACAATGTCCTCCCAATCAAGAGAATCACCATTCTTCAGCAATTTATACCAATGCGCCGCTTTACCAGACAGCGATATAGTGAATAGTTTCTTTCTAACTTCATTCATAGCAATACCTGCACATTTGAATAACCCGCATAATTCATGCAAAAACAGTAAATGATCACCAGGATGAACAGTTCCATCCCCTTCATAGCGGTTATCCATAACACGTTCAATAATTTTCATAGGTATTTTATATGGTACTACTTCCTCACCTGGCGCTTCATCCACTACCGTTGCAGTAGTAGTAGATTTCCCAAATAGAAATTGAAGAGAAGATCTCTCCATAATGACTTATAGCAGCAGGCAGAAATAAAATCAGCACAAACAGTAAAGGTTTTCCTTACCAATTCCACTTACCAATAGCGCTTCACTCCCCGGCAACGGCGCCAGAAAATAGTCTTGATGACCCACAAGTATAGGGGGTGTATCGTATTACTTTCGATAAATAAGAGTGTCGAACCCAACGAGGAGCAGAAGGTGTTGACAAGCAGTTTTGATGAAGGATTCACTGTAAATGCTCACAGACAAGTATTCAGGGGGTTTTGATATAGCAGATAAATAAAGTACAAGTAAATAAAATGCAAGAGAAATAATTGCAGCGAGTGGCCCAATCCTTTTTAGCTCAAAGGACAAGCCGGTTTGTTTACTTATAATGACCAAACGTTCTTGAGGACACACGGGGATTTTAGTCTAGTGCTTTCGCTTCATGTAGCTAAATAATCTTCATTGTTTTGATAAGTGTTGTGTGGGTGAACCTATGCTAATGCACCGCCCTTCCTAGGACTAATACATACTTGTGATTATACCCCTTGCAGGCATCCGCAACTACAAGAAAGTAATTAAGATAAATCTAACCACAGCCTTAAACTCTGAGATCCTGCGATCCCTCTTGCATCGATATACTAACGGGGGCTTAGGTTTCTGTCACTCCGGCAACCCCGCAATTAGCAACCGAATACAAGATGCACTCCCCTAGGCCCATAAATGGTGAAGTATCGTGTAGTCGACGTTCACACGACACCACTAGAAGAATGACACCACAACTTAAATATCATAACATTGAATATTACTCAACCATAATTCACTACTAACATTTAGACTTCACCCATGTCCTCAAGAACTAAACGAACTACTCACGAGACATCATATGGAATACAATCAGAGGTGATATGGTGATGAATAACAATCTGAACATGAACCTTGGTTCTATGGTTTCACTCAATAGCATCAATAACAAGTAGAGATTAACACCGGGAGAGTTTCCCCTATCAAACAATCAAGATCCAACCCAAATTGTTACAGCGGTGACGAGGTGCAGCGGTGGTGATGGCGGTGTAGATGGTGGAGATGATGATGATGATGATGGAGATGATGTCCAGCTCGATGACGATGGCGATGGCGTCGATTTCCCCCTCCGGGAGGGAATTTCCCCGGCGGATTCCTGCCCGCCGGAGAGCTCTTTTCTCTCTGGTGTTCTCCGCCCCGCAGAGGCGGCTGTAACTCTTCGTGAGGTACCCTCTGTGGCTTAGGTTTTCGGGACGAAGGAGTACGCGAAGAAAAGGAGGCGAGAGGGGCTGCGGGGCCCCCACACAACATGGTGGCGCGGCCAGGCCATGGGCCGCGCCGCCCTGTTGTCTGGGCCCACCTTGGGTCCAGCTGGCTCCCCCTTCTGGCTTCCTTCGTCATCTGGAAAAATAGGAATTTACGTGTAATTTCCTTGCACATTTGATCTTCCGAAATATTGCGTTCAGACGGTGCTTTTTCCAGCAGAATCCTGGCTCCGGTGCTTGTTCCTCCAATAATGATGAAACATGTAAAATAGATGAAATAACATAAGTATTGTGTTCCAATATGAAATATATCAATGAATAACAGCAAATTATGATACAAAATAGTGATGCAAATTGGACGTATCAACGGTTCTGGAAGATCTTTGTCTGTGCGAGTCGTGGGCGACGGTGAGCCATGACTCCATCATCGGCGCCAACAAAAAATCTGGGAAGTATTGGGCGAGGATCAAGGTCGAGTTCGATGAGCGCAAGCTGATCAACATCGACTACAACAAAGTGACAATGAAGAGGAGCCAGAAAGCAATGTCGATGCGATGGGCCATCATCCAGACGTCGGTGAACTCCTTCCATGGGTACCATCAGGACTTAGAGACCAGAGGCGATAGCGGCGCCGACGTCGCCCAACTGGTACGGCTCTTTCTTCCATATTCCGTAGCGCCTACATTGTGTTCGATGAAATGACTCTGCTTCCTTTGGTTAGTTTGATAGGGCCATGGAGTTGTACTCGAGGAACTCGGAAGGTCACAAGTCTTTCGTGCTCATGCATTGCTATGTCAAGCTCAAAATGAATGAGAAATGGCGGTTGACGCGCTTGTCGCTGTCCAAGGGGAAGGACGCCATTGATCTGGACGCGCCGCTGGCCACTTCGACAGGGCGTCCTACTGGCAACAAGGCTGCCAAGGCCGCCTTGGCCGACGCTGCGTCCCTTGAGAAGACGCAGGCGTCGATCACGAAATGCCTCGCCGACGTCTCCTCGACCTTTATCTCCCGCGACAAGAAGGCCGACCAAAGGTGGGCCGAGCTGCTCAAGAGGCAAGAGGAGAAGCTAGAGCTCAAGAAACGCAGGGACGACATGTCCCTGCTGAGAACGTCGACAGAGGGAATGTCTCCCCGGACGCGAGCGGCGCACAACTTCTTCAAAGGCCAGATCCTCGACTACATCGAAGCCAAAATGGCGGCGGCGGACGCGGCGGCCCTGGCAGCGGCATCGGCGGCAGCGACAGCGGCAGCGCAGCAAGAGCCGGCTGACGCGTCTTCTACTGCTACACCTGCGTCGGCCTCTGCGTCGGCGACGGAGCAGACGCACCATGCACAGCAACAGGCAGATCGCGACGAGGTCATCGTGCTCGACGGGCCTGCGTCGACTCAGGATACGACGCCGTCGCCCAACCCTTTCTTCTAATTTGCATGCACCACCGGTCTGTAATATGATCGCGCGCCCAGTACTTTGATCGCCGCTACTCTGATCGCGATGAATCGGCGGGAACGATCTCTTTTGAATGCATCTATTTAAATTTCTGTTTGGGGCCGGCGTTTGGGGGACGCGGCTGGGGAGCGACGTCCCCCAAACGCGGCACGAATAAAACACGTCCCCCAAATGCTCGATCCAGCGCGGTTTGGGGGACGGTTTGGGTGACGCGCTTAGAACCTGATTATACGCTGATGTGCAACAGAGAACGTGCAGAGGAAGACCTGGCTAGCTGACCCCCTCATGTCAGGTCTTGCACATGAAAATTTGGTTTAATAATTAAGAAACTTGCATGGCGCCATGTACTGACGACGTGCATGCATGGATCGCTACCCTAAAGCTGCTGAGTACTGCATGCATCCATCTCCGGCCCGTTTATGATTTTTATTTGCCAAACTTAGGGCATCTCCAACAGGGGACCATTTCGAATGTTTAAATTATCCGTGAGTGTCCGTTTGCGTGTCCCTTGCGGACGCGACGTCCGTTTGCGTTCGTGGGTGGCTCCAGCCAAGGGACGCATTTTTTTCTACTTGGTTTTTTCTCTTCTCCATTTAAACATAGTTCCAAAAATTACATATTGAAATATGGTTTTACACAAACTAATACATAATTTGGAACATGGTTTACACAAACTAATACATAGTTTAAACCATGGTTGACACAACTTAAAACATTGGAAAATGAGGAAAGCCAGTAGTGTTGGTTCCGTATATTCGCTGCCAAGAAAGAACACTCTCGGGCACACTCAATCACCAAACTGGAAAATCCAGCTGGCATTGATAACCCTGTTTTTTCCATCAAGGTAGGACATACAGAGACCGCCACTACTGACTTCAATTGGCTCGTGGCCATATTCGCTGCAAAGAAATAACACTCTAACAGTTTAACTATCGGTGTCCGAGCCGGACTCGCCGGTGTGGTAGTGCATGCGGCAGTCTGTGTCGTCGAACACCTTGACGATCATCTCGCCGTCCCCCTCGTAGAGGAAGGTGAGCTGGCAGCCGGGCTCGAGCGCGAGGTCATGGGCGAACTTGTCCCACCCCGTGTGCAGGTACATCTTTCCCTGCCCGTCGAACAAGACCTCGAAAGGCCACCGGCAGAAGTTGCAGCTCGCCTCACGTAGCTGCAACTGGGCCGGCTCGGCGCCATCGAAGAACTCGGCGAACTTGTCCGGGAGCCGCTTGATGCCGAGTGGGTCGTCATCGGTGCGGAGGAGGAACTCGAAGTAGCGCTTCTCCTGCGAGATGAGGAAGACGCAGGCGACGGCGACCGTGGGGCCGTAGCTGCTCCACCACGGCGGCCCCTGCCCCGGCCCCGGGGACACCCAGGCCCGCAGCCTCGACCGCCTCGCCGGCCACCAGGACCCAACATGGACTTCCTCGCGGGCCTGGCTGCGGTGGTGCACTTTCGCTCCTCTATGTGTCCTATGGTGTTTAAAACACATTTAGGGATGTTAACAACCCATTTCGATTGAACATGTCGCGTGGTTTGAAAACGGAAACGATGTCTACCAGGGATGTTGTCGCAAAAAAATATGTAGGAGTACTACAAGTATTATCGTCGCAAAAGAATGAATGAATAGTGACAGGCAGTCAAATGAGGTTACATTGGGCTTGGATCTTCAGGCGCAGATGTTGGTGCCAAACCCGAAGCCGCACCAAAGGAGACGAGGCCGTCGCCGTTGTAGTCGACGCCCGGCCTGGATCATGCAGCGGCACTGCGACGGTGGCGGCCTCGCCGAGCCAGCTCGGCGGGTGACATGAACTCGTTGCCGTCGGTGTTGAAGACGCCGAAGGCGTGGCGGAGGTCGTCCTCGACGACTCAGCGTTGGGGCCCGCGCTGATGGTGGCAAACTCAGCGAGGCTATGAAGTCGTTGCCGTCGGCGTTAGCCTCCTCCATCATGTGCGCTACGTCGTCATCCGTGGCGGCGTGGCCGATGCTGGCTAAGAGGGTGTTATGATCTCACTTAGGGTTCCTACGAATTCACCATAGTTTGATTCACAAACACCAGATACAGATCCCACTGGATCGGAGGGAAAGAACCCTAATGGAACATTCGTCTAAATCGTTCGACTGGAGGCGGCGCTCTGCTTGGGGATGATAAGCTGACTCCGTCTCCCTTCCTTCACGTCCTTGGGCTGGGCCTTGGTCTTGTCGTGGGCCTTGGGCTGGGTCGTGACATCCCCTCCCCCTTGAGGCCTGGCTTGCCCCCAAGCCAGCAGTTCTGGAAACCGTAGCATCAACGGTGCTTCATCCTCCCAGGAAAGCGCCGATCTTGGAAGTCCCAGCCAGCGAATGAGGACGCGGGGCACCTCCACGCCACCACGCTGAATGCAACGCCGAGCCAAGATCTTCTCAGGTTGCAGGAGCACCATGGAGTCCAGGTCCAGTAAGGCGAGGTCGTCATTTGTTGGCGTTGCCGACGGCAGCCGGCGCTTCAGCTGCGAGACGTGGACGACATTGTGGATCTTGCTGGTGATGGGTAACTCGAGGCGATACGCCACTTCGCCCACACGCGCCAGGATTTTGTATGGCCCGAAGAACTTGAACGCCAGCTTCTGGCTGCTTCTTGGCGCGAGAGATGTCTGCACATACGGTTGCAGCTTGAGGAAGACCATGTCGCCCACCTCAAAGGAACGTTCGGTGCGGTGCTTGTCCGCCTGCTTCTTCATCCTCTGCTGGGCACGTAGCAAGTGCTGTTTCAGAAGAGCAGTCATAGTCTCTCTTTCCTGCATCCAATAATCAAGATCAGGGACATTGCATGCTGCCGCCGCGGAGATACCAAAGTGTCGAGGTGGGTGCCCATAGAGTGCCTCAAACGGGGCGCGTCCAATGGCTGAATGGAACGCTGTATTGTACCAAAACTCCGCCAAGGGTAGCCAGCGAAACCACTTGGTGGGGCAAGCATGAACTGTGCAGCGAAGAAATGATTCCAAGCACTGATTGAGTCTTTCTGTCTGGCCGTCCGTTTGAGGGTGGTAGGCCGAACTCATCATCAGCTGTGTATCTGTAAGGCGGAACAGAGCTTGCCAGAGTGTGCTGGTAAAGATTTTGTCTCGATCAGACACGATGCATTGGGGGAGGCCGTGTAGCTTGTATATGTTGTCAACAAACGCCTGGGCGACCTGGAGCGCTGTGTAGGGATGCTTTAGAGGAATAAAGTGGCCGTACTTGGTCAACTTGTCAACAACCACCAGAATCACATCATGGCCATTAGACTTGGGCAGTCCTTCAATAAAATCGAGGCTAATGGTGTGCCAGGCAGACGGTGGAACTGGAAGTGGCTGTAGCAGTCCTGGAAGTTTTGTGTGTTCCGCTTTGGCTCGCTGGCAAGTGTCACAGCGCTGGACAAACTCATGGACTGTTTGCTTCAAGTTTGGCCAATCGAAAAGTTTCTTGATGCGCTGATAGGTTGCTAGAGTGCCAGAGTGCCCGCCAATCCCACTGTCATGCAAAGCTTGCAAAATGTGCTGCTGTGCTAAAGTGTTGCCTCCAACCCAAACCTTACCCTTCTTACGGATAACTCCATCTTTTAGTTCAAATCCTTCGGCATTTGTGCCCGAGAGGCTCAATTCAGTCCACAGCTTTTTGGTTGGTGCATCATCAGTGTAGCCCGTAACTAGTTTATCCAACCATGAGGGTACAGCCGCTGATATGGCCAACAATTCCGACGGGTGCTGACAGCGAGAAAGAGCGTCTGCAGCTGCGTTCGTGATGCCTTTCTTGTACTGGATTGTGTATTGCAGCCCCATGAGCTTGACGAAAGCCTTATGCTGCATGCCCGTCCCCAGGCGTTGCTCTGTCAAGTGGAGGAGACTCTTCTGGTCTGTACGAATAATGAACTCTTGGTGTTGCAAATACGACCTCCACTTCTCGACGGCCATAAGGATAGCGAGGCACTCCTTCTCATATGTGGAGAGTGCTTGATTACGTGGACTTAACGCCTTGCTGAGATAGGCCACATGGTGTCCTTGTTGCATGAGAACCGCTCCTACCCCAGATTGGCAGGCATCAGTTTCTACCACGAATTGTTGGGAAAAATTTGGAAGTGCTAAGACTGGAGCCTGGATGAGTGCTTGTTTCAGCTCCTGGAAAGCTCCTCAAAATCGGTGTCCATTGATACACTTCTCCTTTTCGTAACAGCTGAGTGAGAGGTTTACTGATGGGGCCATAGTGCTTGATGAATTTACGGTAGTAACCAGTCAAGCCCAAGAATCCTCGAAGCTCCTTCAAGTTCTTGGGTCTGGGCCACTCTTTGACTGCTGTGATCTTGGAGCTGTCCGTGGCCACACCATCGATGCCAATGACATGTCCGAGATACTCTATGTTTTGCTTGGCAAAAGAGCACTTGGAGCGCTTCAGGTTGAGTTGCTGGTCACGAAGTACTTGGAACACTTCTGTCAGCTGCTTGGCATGCTGCTCCACTGTCTCGGTGTAGACTAGAATGTCGTCCATGAACACTAAGACTCCTTTGCGTAACACC
Organism: Lolium perenne; assembly: GCF_019359855.2. Taxonomy (NCBI): domain Eukaryota; kingdom Viridiplantae; phylum Streptophyta; class Magnoliopsida; order Poales; family Poaceae; genus Lolium; species Lolium perenne. Next base: position 57,848,051 of record NC_067248.2, on the reverse strand, counting down.
TTCTCGAAGACTGAATTCATCACACTCTGAAAGGTTGCTGGAGCGTTGGTGAGACCGAAGGGCATGACCAAGAACTCATACAGGCCTTGATGAGTGCGGAAAGCCGTTTTGTACTCGTCACCCTCTGCCACTCGTAGCTGATGGTACCCTGATGACAGGTCCAGCTTGGTGAACCAACGAGCTCCTGCCAGCTCATCGAGCAACTCGTCCACTACGGGTATGGGATGCTTGTGTTTGATGGTGATGGAGTTGAGTTGCCGATAATCAATACAAAATCTCCATGTTCCATCCTTTTTGCGGACCAAAAGGACCGGGGAGGCAAAGGGGCTGGAGCTGTGTCGGATGATACCTTGCTGCAGCATGAGGTGTATCTGGCGCTCGATTTCATTCTTCTGATGAGGAGCGTACCGGTATGGTCGCACATTGACTGGTTGAGCTCCTGGTACAAGCGGAATGCGGTGATCGTGCTGACGTCGAGGAGGTAGCCCGGCAGCGGGCGCAAAGAGGTCTGCAAAAGCTGTCAACACCGGAGCTATCGCTGGGTGCTCCCCTTCGTCTGTTGCAGTCTCCAGAGTATGCAGACTGCCCTGTTGGTGTACTGGTTGCACTTCAACACATTCAGCAATTGCACCCCGACGCAACAGGCCCTGGAGCTGACGGGTAGTGATTTGACGGCCTGGCGTGTGCGCATCCTGAATGCCTTGCAAGGTAATGCGCTGTCCGCGATGCTGGAAACGCATGCGGCGATTGCGCCAGTGCACCCACATTGGACTGAATTCCTCGAGCCAATCTGCTCCCAGAATGATATCATAGCAGCCCAATGGTAAGATCTTCATGTCCTGCTGAAAGGTATGCCCCTGGGTGCGCCATGTCAGGTTAGGCAGCATCTTGTCGCTGACCATGGTGTCGCCATTGGCGATGACGAACTGGGACGGCTCACAAGGTTGAGGCGAGACGTGGAGCTTGTCGACAAGACGAGTGTCGATGAAGGAGGCACCACTGCCCGAGTCGACGAGGATAAGAACTTCATGTTCGTCCACGTGCCCATGGAGACGAATGGTGCGGCGCCGTGCTGAAGTAGAGCCCGCGATCGCGGCGATGTCGACGCACATGAGTTCGTCGCCCGAACTGGCTTCGCCATCAGACCCTGGGTCCGGGTCTGGTGGTAGAGCATCCAGCAATTCCTCCAGAATATGCAGAGGCACTTGAGTGGGGCACTTGTGTGTGCGGTTCCACTTCTCACCGCAAGTGAAACATTCTCCTCTCGACTTGCGGAAGGCGCGGAGTGCCTCCAGCTTGGCATCCCAGCGTGGTGCTTCTGGCTTCTTCTGTTCATCCCCACGGCTTGAATACTTGGCCTTGTCCGTATTATGGAAGGTACGGTGATTGGTGCGCGAGGATGACGACGAGTGGTGTTGTTGTTGCCGAACATTTTCCTGCTCCGTTTCCTGCAATTGGGCCAAGAGACTAGCAGTATCCACGTCTTCAGGTAAATGCAACAGAACAGCAGCGCGCAATTCATCAGTTAAGCCTGCGATGAAACGCTCCACAAAGAAGACCTCACTAGTGCTAGGATCATGCAGGAGGATTTGGTGTTTCAACTGATTGAATTTTTCTGTGTATGCCTCTACATTTCCTAACTGTCTAATGGTAAGGATCTGGCGCATGAACAAATTAAATTTGTTTTTGCCCCAATAAGACTCTACAGCTTTGTACAAGTCCTCCCAATGGATGATATATTGTTTAGATTGCACTGTTTTGAGCCACAGCGCTGCGTTCCCCACAAAATTTAGCATGGCAAATTTTACTTTCATCATGTCAGAGATGCCGTATATCTCAAAATACATCTCACAGTTATCCTTCCAAATAGTGGGATCGGTGCCATCGAATTTGGGGAAATCCATCTTAGGAGTGGAAGTATAGCGAGTGTGATTCCTAGGTCGATCATATGAATCCTCTTCATGGTATGCAGGATATGGATCAGTGACGATGATCGTACCATTGTCCGGGGGAAATCGGCGAGACCCGGAGGCCTCGTGATTGTACCCCCGTGTAGAGATGTCGTTGCCGTGCCCATCGGGCCGTCGCGCTGCCGCCGTGCCCTGCAGCGGTGTAGTAGGCAGCTGCACGGGCGTTGGAGGTCGTGGTGGCGGCCGCGACTCGATGACGCCCAGCCTCGCAGCGGCATCCTCCGCGTGAAGCTTGAGCGTGGTGGTCGCCGCCGAGAGATCGGCGACCGAGGCGTCCATGGATTTCATCCACGACGCCAAGCCCGCGAACTGCTCGGCGAGGGAGTCCAGCTTGGCGTTGGTGGCTTCCGCCGCGGCAGCGAGGCTCTCCGACATCCTTCGCTCCGCCGCCGTGGGTCTCTTCGGCGCCAGGGTGTACCCAACTCTCCTTGATCAACCGTCGCCGGCCCGGTAGCAGCAGATCGAGATCTGATACCACCGGATTCGCTTCGGAATTAGGATCAGAGAAAATTTTTGGGGGTGGTGGCTGGTGGCTCTGATACCAGGTGTTATGATCTCACTTAGGGTTCCTACGAATTCACCATAGTTTGATTCACAAACACCAGATACAGATCCCACTGGATCGGAGGGAAAGAACCCTAATGGAACATTCGTCTAAATCGTTCGACTGGAGGCGGCGCTCTGCTTGGGGATGATAAGCTGACTCCGTCTCCCTTCCTTCACGTCCTTGGGCTGGGCCTTGGTCTTGTCGTGGGCCTTGGGCTGGGTCGTGACAGAGGGCGGCAAGCTACTAAGGTTGTCACCGATTGAACCAAACAAAAAATCAACTAGTTCACAGGTTTTCCAAATGGGTATAAATACACGTCTTTCCAAAGAAAAACCTCCCGGCGAGCGCGGCTGCCGGCCAACTTCATGTGCGTACAAATCGAGGTGCAGCACAGCGTGTAGTCCTCTTCATAATCAATGCATCTGCTTTCGGGCGCTGAGCCGGTTACATGCATGCACCATGCAGGCGCTAGCACGGGCATCCTTTTTGACCAATCCAAGTGTAAAGAGTACAAACGCGTCTCGGCATAAAATATAACTTTCAGCTCTATTTTACCTAATTCCTCCATGCAGCTTCCTACACGGGAGATGATTAACTTTGACTAAGACAGGTCACAATGGATAGTATCATATACCGGTATCATGCATATGATACTAGTGTATGATACTACCTCTACAATGCATGGTATCATATAGTAGTACCATATTCTTATTGTATTTATTAATTTGTAGAAACTCAATGCAAAATTGTGGACAAGATTTATTTGACATGGAATTTTCTTTTTCTACGTGCTATGATACGGTATCTACCTATGATACTACTATCCTCTCTTTCATCATTAATTGCAGTGCCACATCAGCTTTTTACATGCATGCAATGCATGATACTACCTATGATACTCCCATTGTGGATAGTCTAAGCCGTCCACCCACATGCACAACCTGCCACTATCTGGATCTGGCACGAGTCAGCAATGTTGTATGCTGCAACCTGTGAAAGAACATTTCCCGCCCTTTTGGGTTTTGTGTGTTTGATGTCAACACTAGGTATACATTCATGTGTGTTGATGTAGACAGGTACAAGTTCTCGATAAACATTGTTGATCGGTAAAATGGTTTGGCAATTCTGAAGCTCTGAAGGTTTTTTGGTTCTGGCGGAAGTTCCGGTCCCAACAGCCGGAAGTTCCGCCCTGTTGCTTCCTGCAGAAGGCCTTCAGCATAGTTCTGTTTACAGCTTTTCCTCTCTGGCCGGAAGTTCCGGTGAAGCTGGCCGGAAGTTCCGGTCAGCGGAACTTCCGCCCAACTTCCGGACAAGTTCCGAAAGTCCGCGATTGTGGCTCAGTATGTTCCAGTAAGGTTTTCGCGTTATTTCGGAACTTGGCCGGAACTTGGCCGGAACTTCCGGTCACCGGAAGTTCCGCCCTAGTTCCGCCCTAGTTCCGCCCTCACCGTTTTCTGACAGGTTGCCTGACGAAGACTGCTCCTGGCGGAAGTTCCGGCTCTCTTAGCCGGTACTTCCGGTGCCGGCCGGAACTTCCGGTGTTACGAGAAATGGTCCAAACGGTCAGATCTGAGAGCTCCAATCATATAAATAGCTCTCTTCTCCAACGGGACAAGTTGCTCAATCATTGCACAAGAAATCTGCCAAGCTTCACCACCATTAAAGCCACCTCAAGAAACACAAGATTTGCAAGATCTCCTTCCTCCCCCAACCAAAGCTCTTGATCTTTGGGGATTCGAAGGAGAAGCCACCGATCTACATCCTCACCGAAGCGTTCTTCATTTCCCCCTCACTTGTTTGAGGGATCTCATGCTAGTGTTCCTATTTGGTCCCCTAGTTGATTTGTTGTTGATGTGTTGTTGTTGATTGTTGTATTGTTACAGATTTGGGAGCCTCCAATTCAGTTGTGGATGTGTGCCCCAAGAACCTTGTAAAGGCCCGGTTTCCGCCTCGAGGAAATCCCTTAGTGGAAGTGGGCTAGGCCTTCGTGGCGTTGCTCACAGGAGATCTGAGTGAAGCCTTCGTGGCTGTTGGTTTGGCTTGCGTAGCAACCACACTCCTCCAAACGTAGACGTACCTTCTTGCAAAGGAAGGGAACTACGGGAATCATCTCCGTGTCAACGCGTGCTACACTCTCGGTTACCTCTATCCCACTCTATCTCCTATATATTGCGTAGCTATATCTTGCTTAGTTGATAACCTTGTCATATAGGTAAATTCACTTAGTTGCATATCTAGAGAATTTACCTTTGTGTCAAACCTAAATTGAAAAAGAACTAAAAATTGGTTAGCACCTATTCACCCCCCCCCCTCTAGGTGCGGCATACGATCCTTTCAATTGGTATCAGAGCCTCGGCTCTTATTTCGGGCTTAACCGCCTAAGAGTATGCCGGACGATGTGCCCCCGGTAGAGGCCGGTAAGGTGGTCACCATGGAGGACATCAATTCGTTGAGATCCTCCATGGACGCTCAAATGGAAAGCATGAGAAAATTGATTTCCGAGCTTTTGACTCCGGTCCCTCCTAAGGCTCCCGTCTTAGAGGTAAAGGACGCGGGTGTGTCTGAAGAGGGAGGTGCTTCGGCACTACCCTCCTCTACCAAACCCGTGGAAGGTGATAACTTAAACACTAACAAATCTCCCATTACATCTCCTAGTGGAACTAGTGGAGGTGAGAGCTACAATCGAGTAGCTCCACCTTTTCTATCTCCCGATATACCGGTTCTACATCCCCATTTGAACATTCGAGGCGACCCACCTAAGTTTTCCGTTGAGAATTTCGATACTTGGCAATTTGAGTTTCGCTCTCATGTTTGCAGTGCCTCCAATGAACTTTGGAGAATCATCTTGGAAGGCTTCAAGCCATACAACCCCGACAAGTTGACTAGAAGAGAAGCGGTTGATAGTCAACTCAACAACACCGCCTTGCACATGATCCAAACTAGTGTGGGGACACAAGAGCTTCCTCGTCTTCGGAACTACACCACCGCCAAGGAAGCTTGGGATGGTTTGGCCGCTAGTTGCATGGGAAGTGAGAGCACGAGAAGGAACAAGTATAATGCTCTTCGGAATCAAGCCGAAGGATTCATGAGGCTACCGGATGAAGATCATCAAGTCATGTATGGAAGACTCCTCATCGTTGCCGATGCCTTCCGGCTTAGTGGTGCCACCCACATCACTGACTCTTGGATCAAGGAGAAGTACATTGAATGCATGATGCCTTTTGTTCCTATTGACGTCAAGACCCTTGTTGGGAGAGAATGCTATTCTTCTCTCTCATCTCGAGATGCCGTGCACGAGATGCAAGCCCTCAAGGTGCTCGAGCAAAACTCTCATGATTCTCGCAATCGTGCCATTGGTATGGCAAAAGGGAACAACCTTGCCTTGGTGGTCAACCCCGTTGAAGAAGTGTACCCTCAAGAACAATATAGGGCATCTTGGAGTATGTCCTATCCGGAAGATTTGGAATGCCACTATCATGATCACATGGCCTTCCATGCAAAGTCTTTTTGGGTTGATCCCTCCAAGGCCAAGGAAGACAACATCAAGAGAAACCACAAGAGTGGGTTCACTAGCTTTGGTCCAAAGACAAGATCATGCTACAATTGTGATGACAAGCGCCACTTCATTGCCGAATGCCCCTATGAGAATAGAGAGCTTCATAATGGAAGGCTCATTCCCAAGGACAAGAGCAAAGAATCAAAGGGCAAATATTCAAAAGCCCCCAACAAGAAGTTCTACAACAACAAGACCAAGAAGGGCAAGAGGCCCCCAAGAGTTGTGCTAGTAACTAGGGAAGAATATTCTTCCGATGAAGTTGTAAGCTCTAGTGATGATGAAGGAGAAAGCTCAAAGGAAGTGGCCGCCGTTGTCACTACCAACATTCCCTCTTCATCTCTCTTTGAATCCCCCAATGAGAATCCTCATATCAAGAATGCACATTGCTTCATGGCAACGTCCTCCTTGGACACATCTATTGTGCTATCAACTCAAGAAGAATATTCCTCCGGAGATGATGATGTTGATGATGAAGAAGATGCAACCTCTAATGGATTGGTCGCTCTTGCCTCCCTCTTCACTAACTCTTCATCACCAAGTGAATCCCCCAATGAGATCTTTCATGTGGAGGAAGAAAGTTGTCTCATGGCCAAATCCTCCGAGGTATCATCTCCTAGCCCCTCTATGCCTAACATATCAAGTGATCTAGGGGTTGATGATGCTAGTCTAAAAGTGAAACAAGAAATGCTAGAATTTGATGAATTCATGCTTAACCTACAAGGTATCAACAAAAAGCATGTTTCAAATCTCATGGCTCGTTTAGCTCAACAAAATGATATGCTTGAGAAAAAGGGTCAAATAGAGAGAGAAGACTCTCTTGAAATCCATGCTCTTAAAAATGCCCTTGAGGAAAGTCAAGAAAATATAGCTTCTCTTGAGGAGAGGCTAGAAAATCTTGAAGAGCCTCAAGATGAAATTAACAAGCTCACTAAAGCTAGAGATCATGCTAGGGCTAAGACTAAATTGCTTAAAAAGGAAAAAGCCCAATTTGGTGTTGATCATGAGAAACTTGTGAAGGATCTAGATGAACTAGACAAAGCTCACAAAGCCTTGAAGAGTGAATACTCTCTCCTATCCAAGTCAAATGAGCAACTTCAAATTAGGCTTGCTTCATATGATGTGCCTAGTTCCTCTACCCCTTCTTGTGATCATGCAAATATTATTGAGGAAAATGCTAGGTTGAAGGATGAACTTGCTAAGGCCTCCTCTCCCCAAAGTAAACTTTCTTTGGATGATCTTTTGAGTAAGCAAAGATCAAACAATGGGAAGGAGGGCCTAGGTTACAATGCCAAGGCGAAGAAGGCAAACAAGCAAAAGGCCAAGCCCGCACAAGAGAAGAAGAAAGCTATCACCAATGGTGAAGCCCCTAAGGGCAAAACCATTAATGATGATAATGCGGGAAATGCTAACCCTCACTATGTTCTATTTAGAGATTATTATGGTGATGTGTATGCTAAATATGTTGGCCCATATGATGGTTTTGTTGCTTGGTCTATTTGGGTCCCAAAGACCCTTGTTGCTAACAAAAGAGGACCCATTGAGAAATGGGTACCTAAATCCAAGAATTGATCTCATGTAGGACTATGCCGCCGGAGGTTCAAAATGGGTACTTGATAGTGGATGTACAAGTCATATGACCGGCGGCAAGAACCTCGTCAAGGAGTTGAGGCCCAACATAAACAATATCACCGTCTCCTTTGGCGATAATTCTACATCCGAGGTAATGGGTTTTGGCAAGGTTGTGGTTGCACACAACATAACACTTGTGGATGTCATGCTTGTCAAAACCCTTGGTTACAATTTGCTTTCCGTTTCCGCCCTTGGCAAGATGGGTTTCGCCGTCTTTATTGATAATGATATTGTGGTCCTCTTGTGGAGCAAGACTCTAAAAGTCGCTTTCGTTGGGTATCGCGAACATAACTTGTATGTGTTGGACTTTTCGGGGACCACCACTTCAAGTGCGATGTGCCTATTCGGAAAGGCGGATGTGGGTTGGTTGTGGCATCGCCGCCTAGCCCATGTCAACATGAGAACTTTGCAAAGTCTTCACAAGGGGAACCATATTGTGGGACTAATGGAAAATGTTTCTTTTGCCAAAGATCGTGTTTGTAGGGCTTGTGTTGAAGGCAAAATGCATGACTCTCCGCATCCAAGCAAGACTATCATCTCTTCCAAGAGGATCTTGGAGCTCCTTCATGTGGATCTCTTTGGTCCCGTTACTCATGCAAGTCTTGGTGCGAAGAAACATTGCTTGGTGATTGTTGATGATTACTCAAGATACACTTGGGTCTACTTTCTCAAGACGAAAGATGAGACTCAAAAAATATTCATTGACTTTGCCACCGAGGTGCAACGCCAACACAACCTCCTCATTATGGCAATAAGAAGTGACAACGGCTCCGAGTTCAAGAACTACACACTCAATGATTTTCTTAGTGATGAGGGGATTCGTCATCAATATTCCGCTGCTTACACCCCTCAACAAAATGGTGTTGCGGAGAGGAAGAACCGGACTCTTATGGATATGGCAAGATCTATGATGGCGGAGTACAAATCCCGCTATAACTTTTGGGCCGAAGCCATCTCCACCGCTTGTCACTCTTCTAACCGGCTCTATCTCCGCAAAGGATTGAACAAGACTCCATATGAAATACTCACCGGCAACAAGCCTAATATCTCATACTTCAAGGTGTTCGGTTGTAAGTGTTTCTACAAAATCAAAGGAGTTCGTTTGTCTAAATTTGCTCCTAAAGCTTTGGAGGGTATATTTGTTGGTTATGGTGCCGAATCTCACACTTATAGAATCTTTGATATAGCCTCCGGGATTATCATCGAATCTTGTAGTGTGAGGTTCGAAGAAAATGATGGCTCCCAAGTGGGGCAAGTTGATGTATGTGCAGGTGATGAAATACCTCAAGATGCCATAGTAAGAATGGGTGTGGGATTTTTCCGCCCCATTGAGGGACACGGTGTGGCGTCTCGGGAAGAACTATGCTCTACCACGGTGGAGCCCTCATCCTCTCAACATCAACAAACCCCATCTCTTGAAGCTAATGATGCACCAACCCAAGAACAAGAAGAAAATCCTCCCTCTCATGTACAAGATCAAGGACAAGATCAACCAAGAATTCAAGATCAACCATTCGATATTTGCACTTCACCAAACATTGTCCAAGATCAAGCACATGAGGATGAGCATTCTCAAGAAATTGAGGAAGCTCAAATTGAAGGTCAAGACGGGGACCCAAATGATCAAGTTGATCAAGTGACACCTCCAAGGCCTAAAAGAACCAAGGAGGAGATCGAGGCCCGTCGTCTAGCAAGAATAGATAGGATCCTTGAAATTCGTGGACACACTCATGACAAGGTCCTTGGTGATGTTCGAGCAAAGGTCTCCACAAGAAGGCAATTGGCTAACTTTAGCAATCATCATGCTTATATCTCCGTTGTGGAACCCAAGAAAGTATTTGAAGCCCTTGAAGATTCGGATTGGGTGGAAGCCATGCATGAGGAACTCAACAACTTCAAGCGCAACAAAGTGTGGACCTTAGTAGAGAAGCCAAAGGAGTGCCGCAATGTTATAGGCACTAAGTGGATATTCAAGAACAAGCAAGATGAGTTTGGAAATATTGTGAGGAACAAGGCAAGATTGGTGGCTCAAGGTTTCTCTCAAGTTGAAGGAATTGACTTTGGAGAGACCTATGCTCCCGTGGCTCGTCTTGAGTCCATCCGTATCCTTCTTGCTTATGCATCGCATCATAACTTTAAGTTGCAACAAATGGATGTTAAAAGTGCATTTCTTAATGGTCCTTTGCATGAAGAGGTTTATGTTAAGCAACCCCCGGGGTTTGAGGATCTCAACTTTCCTAACCATGTCTACAAGCTTGATAAAGCACTTTATGGTCTCAAACAAGCTCCTAGAGCTTGGTACGAGCACCTTAAAGAATTGTTGGTAGACCGTGGGTTTGATGTTGGGCTAATCGATCCCACTCTTTTTACTAAGAGGGTTAATGGGGAGCTTTTCGTTTGCCAATTGTATGTTGATGATATTATCTTTGGCTCTACTAACAAAGCTTTCAATGATGAATTTTCAAAGCTTATGACCGATAGGTTTGAGATGTCTATGATGGGAGAGATGAAGTTCTTCCTTGGTTTTGAGATCAAGCAATTGAGAGAAGGAACCTTCATCAATCAAGCAAAATATCTCCAAGACATGCTCAAGAGGTTCAAGATGACCGAGTTGAAGGGTGTGGCCACTCCTATGGTTACCAAATGTCATCTTGCACTAGATCCCAATGGTAAAGAGGTGGATCAAAAGGTATACCGCTCCATGATTGGATCCTTGCTTTACCTTTGTGCATCTAGACCGGACATAGTGTTGAGTGTTGGTGTGTGTGCAAGGTATCAAGCTTCTCCTAAGGAGAGCCACATGATGGCTCTCAAAAGAATCTTTCGATATTTGGTTGATACCCCAAGATATGGTATTTGGTACCCCAAAGGCTCAAGCTTTATTCTCAATGGATATACCGATGCGGATTGGGCGGGTGACAAGGATGATAGGAAGTCAACTTTCGGGGCTTGCCAATTCCTTGGTAGGTCCTTGGTGTGTTGGTCTTCTAAGAAGCAAAATTGCATATCTCTCTCCACCGCCGAAGCCTAATATGTTGCCGCCGCAAGTGGATGCACTCAATTGTTATGGATGAGGCAAACTTTAAAGGAATACGGTGTCATTTGTGACAAATTGCCTCTATTATGTGACAATGAAAGTGCTATCAAGATTGCCTATAATCCGGTGCAACATTCAAGAACGAAGCATATTGAGATCTGGAATCACTTCATTAGGGATCATGTTGCCCGTGGTGATATTGAGCTCATCTATGTTCCTACCAAAGATCAACTTGCCGACATATTCACGAAGCCTCTTGATGAAGCAAGGTTCTCTTATTTGAGGAATGAGCTAAATATCATAGATTCAAGGAGTATAGCTTGACCATCTTGCAAACACACCTTTGTCTCAAAACTTTATTTGGTTTAGATGTGGGCATGGAAATAGGGGGAGTGCGGTTTAAACTATTGAGCTATCCCTCCCCCCATAATGCCAACATTAAATAAAATCATTCTCTTTATATCATATAATGATATGTGAGCTTCAATGATGAGTAGTGGTTTTGGGCCCAAGATACATCTTCGCGGTGCCATGCCATAACACTCATATATGGTGGCCTAGGCCACCACACTCTTCTTTGTGAAGAGTTGGAGTCATGTGGATTTTAATTGGTTTTTATTTGACATCTCCTTGTTTATGGGAAATCACTCATTTTTGGCCTTTATTTGCATTATTTGCAAAAAATGAGTGATCATGTACCATCTCACAGTTTGGCGTATCTGTCCTAAGCCTATCTCATCTAAGACATATCCTTCACCTCTCAAGTGCACCTTGTTCGTGTCAAAATCCTGCTTTTAGGCACAGTTTCATGTTCCACCGGAAGTTCCGGTCGTTTCGACCGGTACTTCCGGCTGGTATCTTGTCGCCTGTTCTACCTTGTTCGTGTCCTACCTGGCTGGTTCCTGCGAGACCGGAAGTTCCGGCTCCAACGAGCGGAACTTCCGGCCTTAAGTGGCCACTATATAACTGGGCCGAACGGGTGAGCAGTTCCATCTTCCTCAGTTTTCCCCATTTCCAAGATCTATTTGGTGGTGCTCCTCCCCTGTGACGGCTGCTGCTCCTCCGGCCGGATCTCTCTCCTCCGGCGACCTCCGCCGGATTGGCTCCGTGGATCGGCATCCACTCCCTCTCCTCTTCCATGGCTCCTCCCGGTTTGTGCCCTCTCCCTCTCTATGTGTGGGTAGACCTCACTAGATGAACTATAGGGCATACTCTAGGCAAAGCTATGGTAGAACATCTCTAGATGCCTTTCCCTGACTAGAACTTGCTTAGGATGTTGTTGTGATGTGGATTATCGAGTCATTGCCTCAGATCTGGTGAGAAATTGTGCTGTTTTTCGAACAGCCGGATGTTCCGGCTCCAAGGGCCGGAACTTCCGCCACGGGGCGGAACTTCCGCCGGTTCTCACCGGAACTTCCGGCTTGGCGAATTTTTCTGCTATTGCTCAATATCCTGTGCAGGCTCTAGTTCTTTGATCTCCTGATCCTTGTGCACTCATGTATCATACCTATCATGCTGTTTCCATCCCAGGTCCTTCCAAGAAGAGGAACAAAGGTCCCGTGGACGAGATTGAGGAAGAACTTGAGCAAACTAGGCCCTCCAAGCTCACCGCTCGTCAGCAAGCATCTCAAAGGCAAAAGACACCCGCTTCTCGGGGCAAGAACATCCATGTATCCGTGAAGAACATGCAATATCCTGAGTACAAGGAGATCCGTGACTTGAACCCTTACCTCACTCCTCGGAACAATCGGGTTACGGATAAGCGCTTCCACAACAAGACTCAAGAGGAGATCTTCTATGAGGTGTATGTGCCATTCAAGAAGGGGGTAGCCCCTCAATATGCTATTGACACCGGCAAGATGGCCGCTTCGAAGTACTTTGCCGAAGCATACACTATGTGTGGAGAGTTTGGGCTCTATCCCATAATGGAGCTCACCAAGGAGTATGATGTGGAGTTGATCCATCAATTCTATGCCACCGTCCACTTTGACTCGGATGAAGCTAAAACTTTCCGGTGGATGTCTCATGACCAGCTTCTTGAGTCTAACTTGGCGAAGTTCGGGAGTGCCCTTGGATACCCTCGCCTCCCGGGCGTTGATGCGAATGGTTGGAGGTGCCACGACAGTTCATTTTCTCAACCAAGGGAAGTGTTGGAGCCCCTCTATATCAAAGGTTGGGGCATCCCGGGCAAGAGTGCGGATCTTCTCCCTACTTGGGACATCATGCTTAGGGTCTACCGGGAAACCATTGGACCAAAGGGTGGCAACCTTGATGAGCTGCACTTATATGAAGTCGACCTTATGGCAAACTCCTTTGCAAAGAGGGGCACCGGTGAGAAGCTTGATGTGATGGACTACATCTACAATGAGATGTGGTCATGTGTTATGGAGAAGAAGCTTCCCGCCTATGCTCCGTACATTATGAAGCTCATTGAGGACACTTGGGTGGATTCTTGTCAGACTTCCCTCATCCACTCTATTCCTCTCAATGTCACTATGCATGATGTGAAGGTTCTGAGGACCAAGCGCCACAACTCCCCTATTGAAGATGTTCCCCCCATGGATGAGAAGCCACCTAGCTAGGCTTCTAAGCTTGCTCGCCGCATGAGACAGATCTTTTGCCTCACCGCTGCAGTCAACCACCGTCAGTATCAGCAGCACGCAGAAGCCAAGAAGTCTCGGGTTCGTCAGAAGAGCATCATGAGGGCTCTTGCGGTGGAAGTGTCTCCTCCCGGATCCGAGGAGAATATCACTCTGGAGGCTGAGTGGATATCTCAGCATGGTCTTCCTCTTCCTCCAGATGGGCTTGAGATCGAGTCTCCTCCTCACACTCCACCCTTCCCCGGCGCTTCATCGGATCTTCCTCCCGGCTGGGCTAACGCCGACCCTTGGGGCGTGTAGTTTCTCCTTTCCCTTTTTGGTGCCTTGGTGCCAAAGGGGGAGAGTGAGACCTTCTAGGTTGCTCTCCGGTGGGTATTTGCATGGGGGAGTCACAAGCTCGTATTTGGCTTTGATTTTTATGGCTTGTGATTCTATTTATCCTTGTGGTGTCGTCATTTATCTATGTGGTTGAACTATGTTCTTAGTTATTTGGCTTGTAAAACTCTATCTATGTGGATGGTTATCTCCGTTTATGTGTCTTCCATGGTTATCTATATGTGCATGATTCTATTATCCATATGCTTATCACTATGTTGTATTGCTAACCCATGGAAGACGGATGCTAGATATAGGGGGAGCTTCCTATACCCCAATGCTCATATCTAGGGGGAGCTCCTCTATATCTTTCACTTTGTTGACTTACATTATTCATTCCTTGCAAATACGTGTGTTGTCATCAAACACCAAAAAGGGGGAGATTGAAAGAACATTTCCCGCCCTTTTGGGTTTTGTGTGTTTGATGTCAACACTAGGTATACATTCATGTGTGTTGATGTAGACAGGTACAAGTTCTCGATAAACATTGTTGATCGGTAAAATGGTTTGGCAATTCTGAAGCTCTGAAGGTTTTTTGGTTCTGGCGGAAGTTCCGGTCCCAACAGCCGGAAGTTCCGCCCTGTTGCTTCCTGCAGAAGGCCTTCAGCATAGTTCTGTTTACAGCTTTTCCTCTCTGGCCGGAAGTTCCGGTGAAGCTGGCCGGAAGTTCCGGTCAGCGGAACTTCCGCCCAACTTCCGGACAAGTTCCGAAAGTCCGTGATTGTGGCTCAGTATGTTCCAGTAAGGTTTTCACGTTATTTCGGAACTTGGCCGGAACTTCCGGTCACCGGAAGTTCCGCCCTCACCGTTTTCTGACAGGTTGCCTGACGAAGACTGCTCCTGGCGGAAGTTCCGGCTCTCTTAGCCGGTACTTCCGGTGCCGGCCGGAACTTCCGGCCCTCCTGGCCGGAACTTCCGGTGTTACGAGAAATGGTCCAAACGGTCAGATCTGAGAGCTCCAATCATATAAATAGCTCTCTTCTCCAACGGGACAAGTTGCTCAATCATTGCACAAGAAATCTGCCAAGCTTCACCACCATTAGAGCCACCTCAAGAAACACAAGATTTGCAAGATCTCCTTCCTCCCCCAACCAAAGCTCTTGATCTTTGGGGATTCGAAGGAGAAGCCACCGATCTACATCCTCACCGAAGCGTTCTTCATTTCCCCCTCACTTGTTTGAGGGATCTCATGCTAGTGTTCCTATTTGGTCCCCTAGTTGATTTGTTGTTGATGTGTTGTTGTTGATTGTTGTATTGTTACAGATTTGGGAGCCTCCAATTCAGTTGTGGATGTGTGCCCCAAGAACCTTGTAAAGGCCCGGTTTCCGCCTCGAGGAAATCCCTTAGTGGAAGTGGGCTAGGCCTTCGTGGCGTTGCTCACAGGAGATCTGAGTGAAGCCTTCGTGGCTGTTGGTTTGGCTTGCGTAGCAACCACACTCCTCCAAACGTAGACGTACCTTCTTGCAAAGGAAGGGAACTACGGGAATCATCTCCGTGTCAACGCGTGCTACACTCTCGGTTACCTCTATCCCACTCTATCTCCTATATATTGCGTAGCTATATCTTGCTTAGTTGATAACCTTGTCATATAGGTAAATTCACTTAGTTGCATATCTAGAGAATTTACCTTTGTGTCAAACCTAAATTGAAAAAGAACTAAAAATTGGTTAGCACCTATTCACCCCCCCCCCCTCTAGGTGCGGCATACGATCCTTTCAACCTGCTAGCTGTTTTACAGCTTACAGCTTGTGTTTTTTCCGCTTGGTTTGCATAAAAACCCGCTTCTCTCATTAAGTGTTCAGAAAGTATAGGGTTGAAGCACGTGGATCAAGAGTGAGATTTTTTGTCTATCCAAATGATGGATAGATATACTCTGGGCTCTCTCGGTGGAATATCATCCAAATTACGGGGTGTCTTACCGTGACTGTCTTAATGAGATCTTCCACGGAATACTCAGGTGTTGGAGCATTGCTATAGTCTAGCTCTTCAAGTGCTTCTCCACTTCTTTCATCATCTTGAGGTATTCAACGGGGTTTGGTTCTGGTTTACCTCCAACTCTTGCAAGTATAATAGTTTCAGCTATCTTCCCCAGTAGTGTCTCAACGGTCTTTGCTCTCTCCTGTAAAGCTTGAACATCACTCTTGAGAGAAACAGTTCGGTTAGATAAATTCCCTATCATAGTGCTATGATTTTCAATAAGCTTTGTAAGGGTACTATTTTGTTCATCTTGAGCATGCATAAAATTCTTGAAAGTACTTTCAACTGAAGTATTACCATTGATTGCTCAATTACCGTTGCTGAAGTTATTATTAGGAACTCCCGCATTATTATTATATGGTCTAGGAAAATTAGAGCAATAGTTTTGACTCTTCCATCCAGGGTTATAAGGATTTCTTGCTACAAAGTCTATTTCCTCAACTTTAGTATTGGTGATGGCATTAACTTCAGTAGTTTCTTTACCCTTTAGAATATGTAAAAGCTCATCTACCTTTGAAGTGAGTTCTTTATTGTTACCTTCGGTGATTACATTCACCTTTCTTGAAGAGGATCTGTCTACATGCCATTGGGCATGATTGCTTTGCATATCATTAAGAAGCCTCCTTGCCAGCTCAACTGGCTTGCTCATGAATATTCCTCCTGATGCAGTATCAAGCATAGACTTTGACATTGGGTTACGGGCATTATAAAATAAATGTAGGATTAACCAATCCTCCATTCCATGACTTGGACAGATCATGGTGGCCTCCTTCGTCCTTTCCCATGCAAGCGCTAGTGGCTCGCGGTCTTCTTGTTTAAAACCAGTAATATTAGAACGCAGTTGTATAGTCTTTGTTGGTGGAAAAAACTTAGTCAAAAAGATATTAGTGCATTCCTCCCATGAAGTTATACTGCCCTTAGGCAAAGCTAGCATCCAGTCTTTTGCTTTTCCTCTTGATGAAAAGGGAAACAAGCGCAATTTAATAGCATTTGGATCAACATCTTTAATTGCATCATATCACATATTTCAGTGAATGTGTT
This sequence comes from Lolium perenne, assembly GCF_019359855.2. Taxonomy (NCBI): domain Eukaryota; kingdom Viridiplantae; phylum Streptophyta; class Magnoliopsida; order Poales; family Poaceae; genus Lolium; species Lolium perenne. The sequence goes on along the minus strand of NC_067248.2, from coordinate 57,831,319 downwards.
TAAGTGCATACCTGAATCCTCAGCGGCTGAGCCTCCAAATTGGTTCTGCTGAACCAAACTTAAAAGGTTAGGCTTAATTTCACAGTTCTCCGCTTCAACTGCGGGCTGAGATATGGGTGCATGAATAAAATCATCATTGGGGATAGCATATTCCCCAAGCTTCTTTTCTGCCATAGTGATTATCTTTTTGGGTTTTCGTTCTATGGTTGAAAATGAACAAGTAACTAAATTTTTTGGGTTTTCAAGTATAAGTAAAACAGTAAACTAACAACAATAAATAAAAACTTAAAACTAAAAATAAGACAACTAACAAGGTATCTAGTAACCTTACCGGAATAGCGAAATTGCTTCCCCGGCAATGGCGCCAGAAAAAGGGTTGATACCTCCGATCCGGATTACGGATTGTAGTATGGTCAGCTTTTTTCCTAGAAGACCTAGGTTTAATCGAACCTTGGGAAGCACTGCTAAATGGTGTATGAAGGAAACATCTACAAGACTTTGCTAGTGTATTTTATCTTCAGTTTATCGGACCTATCTAGTTCACTTTTGAGGGGGTTGTGTTCAATGATGGAAATAGGCCATGGTTAAGGTTCTACCTCCAGCTATGCATACATATATAAATAAAGCTCATATGTGTAACAAATACAATATAGATAAGAGATTTGTGGGTAGCACATCCGTAAATATCCTTGCCCTAAAGCCAGAGGTGACAAGAGCCTAATGGTCCAACCACTATCCTCACAGCAGCAAGCAACAACAGTTATTAAGTAAATACATACCAAAACGTTAAGCAAGATGATTATGCTATGATCCCGAATGAATCACTAAACATGTACCGGTACTTTCCCTTTTCTGTCACTGAGGTTTCGCGTGTGCACGTTGTTCTTCAGTCATCCCACCTCTTCCCTTGAACCTCTCTAATGACATGGGTACCTGCAGATCAAAGACAAGGCAAAGAGGCTAGGATACAAGATCGCAAAACTCCTATTCAATCCTTACACATAACATAATATTAGATGCACATAGTTGCTGCGAGGATTCACCCCAACCCACAGCCCGTGAGGACTACTCACACATAATATCAAGATCAAGATCAAACATACAAATCATTGTGCAAAATACTTAGATTGAAATCACAATATTCTTACAATGGTCGCCAATTCTCAAGGAGATCTCTATTACAATGGTGATGACTATGGCTATGGAGGAGATGGAGGATGGAATGGATGAACTATGGGGATGGATCTCCTTCGGTGTGTTGTAGATGGATCTGGTGGATGGCGGCTCTGTTTGGCGACGAATGGCTCTCTTTTTAGCATCGGTCTCTTCACGACTTTTACAGTGTTTGACCTCGGGAATGCAGCGGCACACGGTACGGGCGGGGCCTGCCCGTACCGGTGCCTGTTAAAGCCATGGAACCGCCTTTCCGAGCGTAGTCAACTTTTGCGATGCTCCTAATGTGATTTTCTTCAGTAACTGCAGGTCCATTTGCCATTATGACGTGATATCCTGTACAACATCCAAAAATAGAAGAGATTGCACATCTTTGCATTGATTAGGCATTAGTGGCACGTTGAGAGGCAAACTTAGTCAATTTCTTGACTTAGATAGGGGTTTAAACGCGAGAAAATATGGCGTATTTCACAGCCATCACGGTCCCTCGCCGGGGACCTCAGCAGGTGCCCCAAGCATGATCTTCTCAGCCCGCACCAAGAACACATGCCATAAGAGGTGTGGCTGCTCCCAAGTATAGATGAAAACGGACATGAAAAACATTAGTGAGGCCTCATACATTGGGTCAAGGGACTGCCCTCAAACAAAGTCCAGTGTGCAAGTAATGTGACACACACGACTAAGTTTGAGGGCAACACCTTGCCTTCCGTTGTGCCATTGTTGAATCACTGGCCAATGGAAAATTGAAGAAGCACAAAATTCCTCATACATTGGGTTAGAAGGCAGGCAAAGGGAGTGGCCACAAACTAAGTGTAGTGTGCAACGATTGTGTCACACATGACTAAGTTTGAGGGAACCACCTTGCCTTCTATGGTACCATTGTTGAATCATTGGCCAACACAGAAGAAAAACCAAAAGAAGCCTCATACATTTGGTCACACAGCGGGCAAAGGGACTGTCCCCAAACTAAGTCTAGTGTGCAAGAAAAGTGGCACACACGACTAAGTTTGAAGGCAGTACCTTGCCTTCCATTGTGTCATTGTTGAATCATTGGTCAACGTAAAAGACAAACCAAAAAGAGGCCTCATATATAGGGTCACACAGCAGGCAGAAGGACTGTCCACAAATTAATTCTAGTGTGCAACGAATATGGCACACACGACTAAGTTTGAGGGCAGCACCTTAACTTCCTTTGTGCCATTGTTAAATCATTTGCCAACACGGAGACAAACCAAAATGAGGCCTCATATATTGGGTCACACGGCAGGCAAAGGGACTGTCCGCAAACTAAGTCTAGTGTGCAACTGATGCATGTAAAATGCAGACATGAACTTTGTCCTTTATCATATTGAATTCCCACATATTTGCAACATATATGATGATAATACCATATTTTACAAATAGTCAAAAAAAAATACCATGGTTTACATTGATTTATGGTGATTTACCAGTGATCCCCTTTATTTGGGTTATAACACTGCAGAATAGGAAAACCATGTTTTGTATATTTTTCACTTTCAGATACCTATATGGAGTCAAATTAACCTAGGATTTTCGGATCGTCACTTTTTCATCGAGACAAGAACCCTGGGCCCTGGAAGCACACCTGGAGAGGCCTGAGGGCGAAAGAGGCCAGGTGGCGTGCCCAGTATGTTAGGGCGCGCCACCCACCTCCGTTCGGCCATCGATCGTCCGATTTTCCTGATTCTTTCGCCCACCGACGTATTTTTTCCTAAAACGACTATATATATGAACCCAAAGAGTTATCGTGAGGAGAGCGCCGCATAAACACAGAAACACAAAAACGGAGGCTGTTGAAAAGAAGATTGGAGGGGGAAACTCTGCCGGGATCACCGTCGGAGGGATCTCCACCTTTTCCAACGTCTTCATCATGATCACCATGACCAAGAGGGAGTAGTCCACCTCTGTACTACGGGTTTGTGGCAGTAGTTTGATATATTTCTCTTATGTTCTTCATAGTTCTTAGTGCCATATGAGATGCCTATCATGATTATGGTCATATTTGTAATACCTATGTGGTGGATCATTATTCTATGATATTGTTTTATGAGATCTGATCATATTATATTGTGAGATGTATTGATCGATGCATATTATGTACCCCGTTCTTAAGTATTTGTTCTGATCAAACATATGTGCAAGAGCGTGTGTGGGGTGATGTGTGTATTAGATGGAGTAGCATGGTTTTAGTTATTGGATAGTGACAATATGTTCAAGATCTATTATGGCTTTTCCATTCTTTTGCTACCTCACTAGGGATAAAGTGAATGCATGTGCTATATGTTCATCACGTGACAGTAGTGGTGATCTTGTTTGTTCAAGGTAGCATATTTGATATTCAAGATTCATACTTATTGCTATGCTCTGTTAATTTTTAATGCAAGATTGATGAAGTTTCTTTCTTGTGGAGTATAAGAGATATGTGTTGCAACATCTCTATGTTAGGACGTGATGCCCATATTAATTCTGATCTTACATGTACTATTATCCGCACCTTCATATCTCATTGATGAATTGCTATTTGACCATCACAACTTTACGAGAGAATAGTCAAGTGAACCCAGGAACCCCGGTCCACTTTTTATCATAAGAAACACCTTTATATTGCTTTTACCTTGTTTTCTATTTGCTGCACTATTTTAATTCGAAAATACAAAATATTTACTTTTCCTATTTGCATCCAAAACACCAAAAACAATCAACCTCTTTACAGGTTTTACTTAGTTATTTTATCTAGTCTAGTTTTATTCGCTTTATTTATACTTGTGTTATTTACTTACATAAAACCTTGTGCTTGACAACCACACGGTGAAGTTGGGGACACAAGACATTTACTTTATTTGCAGGATTGCTAGAAGAAGAGAGAAGAGTATACTATTTTGTCTAGTTCCCCAAGAGTTTGATATAAACCCCTGAGTCACCCTTGTGGGGAAAATACTTTGATGACGCTACACTCTGCACTTGGAGTCCCAACATCATCAGCAACGAATACGGCACAGACGACTAAGTTTGAGGGCAGCACCTTGCCTTCCGTTGTGTCATTGTTGAATCATGGGCCAATACAAAATTGAAGAGAGGCAAAAACATGAAAAAAGGTAACATACACCCCATAATATGAGGACATATGGAGGAGATGTTTGATCAGAACCAATGGCATGGTCATGTCCAGTCATGCCATAGGTTCTGATCAATCATCTCCCCATACTATGATCCCTGGTTATAATCATTGGCCTAGTTCAATCACAAACAACACAAGTACCAGTTCAAATAGTGTACATTACGAGTGGTACTTAGGGTATATTACAAATGCAGGCTAGTGTACATTACAAATGCTACTTAGGGTACATTACAAATTCTACCTAGCTCAACCATTAGAAGAATCTCCTACACTACATCTACAATACATTCATCACTCATCACAAATACCCTTGATCCTCTTGAGCTTATCTTTTGCAAAATTCACTTGGAGCAGATCGTATATGTCATACTCTAGCTTTCTCTTTCAGCCACCAACGCATTTCTTTCTGCCTCCCATTCATGTTTCTTAGACCTCATAACTTGTGCTTGAGTTCTCTGCACATTCTTGAGCAGAGCAACCTCGTTCTTCAACTCGTCTATCTTGTATTGAGCTCGGGTCTGAACAAACTAGCGTGACTCATCTTAATCTTTGGCACAACAATCACAACATGCAAAACCCCAGCACAAAAAATCATTCCCCTCTTTGCATGCACAGTAAAAAATCAGACAGGTCGACCAATCTCAGTCTGATCTAGAAAGGATTTACCGCGATTGCAGATTACACTAAAAGATCTAAGAAAATCGCAACCATGAACACCAAGCAATCGTCACGAATAACAAGCAATTGTGACGAACACCAAGAAATCGTCTATCCGAACCCAATCTTGATGGAAACCCTAGCAGATCTAATCTGCATGTCATCGCAAATGGTGAAGCATGGCATGTTGTCGCACAACAACGACGAAGTTAACAGGAAGAGGAGCTTACCGCCATTGTTCATGTCGAGGACGAGGTGGCCCGAACTCGAGATGCCGGTGAAGAGCGCGATGCAGGTTGGGGCCGAGGTCGCGGTGGTTCTTGCCGTCATCTCCTCCTCCGGTCCCGCTGCTCCTCCTTGCGGTGGTGCGGCAGATTTGTCGGTGGTAGAGGAACCGCCTTGGTGATGTGACAGTTTGGGACGATGAGAGTGAAGAGGCGAGTGATACGAAGGAGAGGGGGGCAGTGAGGCTAGTTATGTCTCGTGTTCCCGAAAGGACGCGGCGTTTCCATCTCCCTTCCTCACGCGTGCAGCCATCTCACGGCAAGGGCCAGGCTCCACACTGCCATTTCGGGCGTTCCTCTAGGACCTATCCCGGAGGTGCTTAACAATGCAGATAACTTCAAGCAACCAAACGGTCCGTTTCGCTTCTCACTCCATGCCAAAAAAAAAAGGCTCTGCAGGCTACCAAACGCTCCCTAGCTGATTGGGCAATGTTTGAGTTTATAGGGCACAGGCCACGGTGTGATCTTATGCTCTTATCACACCTTTGTTCAATAAAATTTAAATTAACATTCATATGATCTTTTAGTCCCGAGTCTCAACCCTCTTTTGGAAGGCCAGTGCTTCCATACACCCCCCAGGAGTGAAAGGGTATCATAAGCAGAAACACAAGAACGGCCAGGATTTAATCTCAGTTCGGCTCGAGCCGAGCCTAGAAGGCTGGAGTGGCCAGGATTTAATCTCAGTTCGGCTCGAGCCGAGCCTAGAAGGCTGGAGTTGTGTTAAGCCTAGCCAGGTTTGAACTCCCAAGTCTGACAGTTTAGAAATTATCTAGTCTAAACAAATCGTGGTAAAAAAATAAAGAAATCAAATCCGTAGCTGCCAAGATTCGAGACTGGGTATCCCAGGAGACACACATGGAGCATAGCCACTGAGCTATGTCTAGGTATATGTTTATTGTAGAATAAAATTTTATATAAACGCACCAAGCCGAGCATTTTAACAAATAACTCACGCGAAAGAAAAGTAAATTTCAGGGGCAAGAATCGAACTTGCGACCTCCCAAGCAGGCAGCAGGGCAGGGCGTTTGGGTTAAGCAGCTGGCGCAATACTGGTGTCTGTCGTACTAATACACGTAGGGATTAAATAGATTGAATTTTCTCATAGATAATTAATATTTCTATACTATTCTATTTATTAAAAACCGGCAATAAAAAGAGTGAACCGGCGGTTTAACCGATGAACAAAACTACGGATGGTACGCGACTGCGATAAAGATTTCAACCTTTGTTGACTCTGAAATCCAGATTATTCAAACTAATTTTAAAAAATACCAACATGAAATTGAAATATAGATGAACCCAATTTTATGAAAAACTTGATAATTATATCAAGTGATTTTTTACCTACTTGAATTTTTTCTACTATATTGACAAAATTAGGCATACTTGACAACTACTTTTATTTTGTGACAAGTCTACATGGTTTGTAGTCTAAGCCTGGTGCATGTGGGTCTAAATGTCTAGTAGTTGTTATAGGTACGTATCTGCCATCTTTGGTACATGTGGAACTACATGCAACCCACTTGACATATTAACCTAGCACATTTGTGATATATGGACCCACATGCAACATTGATGACCATCTATTTATATAACCACCATGTTCAACACATGTGGACCCACAGGCTCAACAAATGTTTCAAAAGAATGCATTTTAGGTCAAAAATCTATGAAAAAAATGACAAATTATTTAAGCTAATCTAGCAGAAGTGAGGCTCAACTTTAGGTACTCACGTGCTTGTATGACATTTTGGGTATGTGGACCCAGATGAAAACACTCCTATCATGTCAGATTGGTCTACCCTTAGCACATTTGGAATATGTGGACCCACACACGTCTATCCCTACCACCTTTGGAATATGTGAACCCCACATTCAAGTATCCTACCTCGCGCACTAGGTCAACCCTTACCACCTTTGGAATTCATCGTTTTTAAGATATAACAAGAAAAATTTAATGTGGAGAGATAGTCTACCAAAATAAGGCTTGTATAAGTTGGGTGACTTCATAACTGCCAATCAAAAATATCTTCACCTTGGAAGAGTGGTTAGTGGTGTGCATGCCATGTAGGAGCATGCTGCGGAAAATTAACCCATTACTCGATCGTAGGGTCTGTCGATCCATTCATTCATGTCCAAAAAGGCCCTAAAACCCTTGTTTTTGGCCGTCTACCATGCCTAGAGCATGGCAAACCATACAGTTTTTGCGCAACAAACTGATATTGTTGTTTCATATGTCATGTTGATCCATCTTGCCAAGTCTGAGGCCATTCCTCAAAAGTCTGGAAACTAGTTGGTACTGGTAGACGTGTTCCCCCTACTGACATAGACCAGAGCCGCGAACTGTAGGCACTTTTAGAAAATCAAAAAATCTTCACCTTGGAAGGGTGGTTAGTGGTGTGCATGCCATGTAGGAGCATGCTGCGGAAAATTAACCCATTCCTCGATCGTAGGGTCTGTCGATCCATTCATTCATGTCCAAAAAGGCCCTAAAACCCTTGTTTTTGGCCGTCTACCATGCCTAGTGCATGGAAAAGCACACAGTTTTTGCGCAACAAACTGATATTGTTGTTTCATATGTCATGTTGATTCATCTTGCCAAGTTTGAGGTCATTCCTCAAAAGTCTGGAAACTAGTTGGTACTGGTAGACGTGTTCCCCCCTACTGACATAGACAAGAGCCACCAACTGTAGGCACTTTTGGAAAATCAAAAAATCTTCACCTTGGAAGGTTGGTTAGTGCTGTGCATGTCATGTAGGAGCATGCTGCGGAAAATTAACCCATTCCTCGATCGTAGGGTCAGTCGATCCATTCATCCATTCAACATGGCTAGGAGTATTACGGTGGGGTGACATATATCTCAAAAGTTGTATGGGCAGACCTATATATCTCGCAAGGAGGGTTGCATGTGGGTCTACACATGTGTCGAAGGTGGTAAGGGTAGACCTAGCGGGTCAAATAGGAGTGGTCCATGTTGATCCACATGTCCCAAAGGTGGTAGGGGTAGACATATGTGGGTCCACATGTCCCAAGGGTGCTAAGGGTAGACCAAGCGAGCGTGATAGGAGTGTTTTCATGTGGGTCCACATATTGATTGATGTATACCTAGATGGCTAGGAATATCGCAGTGGGACGACATATATCCCAAAAGTTGTATGGGCGGACCTATATATCTTGCAAGGAGAGTTGCATGTGGGTCTACACATGTTTCAAACATGGCACACTAAATATTGTGTTGGTCCCACTACATGCAACATACATAGGCGTGTTGCATGTTGACCAGGTCGAAAAAAATCACTTTATATATCAAGCTATTCATGAAAATGAGTTCCTCTATATTCCAATTTCTTGTTGCTAATTTTTTAAAATTAATTTGTAATGATTTGATGCTCAATTTTAAACTATGGCGTGTTGTTCGATTTGTTCTGTGTTCTCCACGTAAAATATATTATTTAGTAAGATGCATAATACGTGGTTACTCAAACTCCGATGGTCGCGCTCGCGCCCGACCTCCGGCTCGATCTCATGTCGTCCTGCTTCTCTTCTGGGCTCTTCCACTTCAGCCATCATATGATCGCACCTTGCTCCGCACCCAACACCCCGACGCACACACCAGTATTTCAATTTCATGTTGGTAATTTTTTAGAATTAGTTTTGAATAATCTTGTCCTAAATTTTAGGGTCAAAAAAGGGGAAATCTTTGTCCCCGTCTTTCCGTCTGAAATTCAATTAACGTCTCCCGCTAAGTTTCTATGAGCTCCCATTATGCTCCAATCACAAATTGATATGTGGCTCAGTGGCTTTGCTCCTTGTCTCTTGCCTGGAAGATTTAAGTTCGAATCCCTTCAACCACATATTTGCTTATTTTTTTCCAGCGATCGACTCAGCTAATCCGAACCGGCGAGGGTCTCGGTTCGCAATAGTGGACAATTATTAATAGTCTGTTCGACAAACGAAAGTATTTAACCAATTCTTGTAGATCAATGACACGAATCTTCTGCAACCCAGTTGGTTACCGCAGTATTTTGGCGTCCATGCACTGCGCAGCGACGCAGGTTCCAATCCTGCCTTGCACACATTACATTTTTAGCTGGGTCAGGTAAGTTCTTGTCCGCGGCTCGGCTCGAGCCGAATTGGCTTACAAAAAATAATCGGATCAGCTTGGCTCGGTACGTTTATGTGATTGTGAGTTTGGGGGTGTATGGAAGCAGTGACCCTTTTGGAAAGAAAAAAAAAGAGACTCCATATTTAGGTGCGGTACAGTTCAAGGCCCAAGCGAGAGCGTGAAGCTATTCTTCAAAATGTGTGAGAGTTCAGATTTATATTTAGAAAAGATAAGTATATACGCAGTATTTGATAAATTAATCCGTAGCAACGCATGTGCTTATTTCCGTTTTTGGCCTACTCTCACGAACCTCGGAGCCAGAGTGGCAGCGCTGACGGCGGAGATGTGCCACCGCAAGTGGAGGGAGAGACCGGGGGAGTGAGCGAGCAAGTGACGATGGTGAGAAGAGAGAGCCTGTGAGGTGCCAGCCGCCTATACCTGGGCATGGGAAGCCCGGCCCGACCCGACCCGGCCCGAAAATCCCGGGCCGGGCCGGGCTTTTTCTCTCTATCGGGCCGGGCTCGGGCCAACATTCTTCAGCCCGTAACTAAATCGGGCCGGGCTCGGGCCACAGGAAAAAGCAAATTACCATTAGATCGGGCCGGGCCGTCGGGCCAAAGCGGGCTTTTTCGGGCCGCGGGCCGGGCTCGGGCCTAAATTTGCTGAAAGTTGGTCGGGCCGGGCCGGGCTCGGGCCAAGGATTTCCCGTCGGGCTTTTTTCGGGCCAGCCCGAAGCCCGGCCCGGCCCGAGAAATGCCCAGGAAGACAGCCGCCATCTTCTCAGCCATGTATGTACCTTGTATATATAGCACATTGTACTAATCATGCAGATGCCATTGTCCTTTCTTTCATGTGTTGGGTACTTTGGGTGGCCGTGTCCAACAAAATGGAATACTGCATTTTTCTTCAATTAGTTGGATACGCATATCGATCCATCAACTAGGGGTGTTCTTGTCCGTTACCACCCAGATTGCCACGTTGAGGACGCCAGGAGGACAGTGTTTAGATCAATCACAGATGTCAGCAGTCCCTAACGCATTTTTCAACATTTTGCTTCACATCAGATTGTTCCTCCTTTATACTAGTTTCGTTTCAAACATACGTTGTCGGTTCTCATCTCCCATGGAGGCACCCCGGTGTTTTGGATCGATCTAGAGATAACGTTTCCAAGTTTACTTCATTGGAGCAGGGCACCAGTGATCTCGTTTTTTTTAAAAAAATAAAAATAATAGTTTTGAGTTGTAAAAAATTCTGGAAAAAAATCCACACATAGTCAATGATGTATCCCACAAACTGGCAAAAAATCAATTTTAAATACTAAATATTTTGAGCTACACAAAAATGACAAAATTGTAGATCTGAGTAGTCATTTTCAAATTTCCAAAACATATCAGAATTTGTTATTTTTGTCGAGGTCAAAATAAAAAGAATTTCGGATTGGAAATTTTCATGATTGTGGGATGTATCAATGGTAATCTACAGAATTATTTTCATGATTTTTTATAACTTGTAAAAATATTTTTAATTTTTTTTAACTGAGCGAGAGCACTGGAGCTCGTGAGCTAAAAGCACTTTTCGATGGATTTTAAGAATTAGGTTAGTTCATGTGCACTAATAAATGAGTTAGCTGAGACTCTTCTAGGCTCCAACAACGCTGGCTCGGCATTACTGTGGCTCATCAAAAGACACTGTTGTACACCATCACTTCATGCAACAGGGTTTTGGGGGACAGATTAGATGCAAAATCAGGGCTAAACAGTGTATTACTGGAGGAATGTCAGCATTGAATGCAAAGAAGACGAAAGTTTAAGCAAGAGGGTGTAGCGCCTAGCTGTAGCCAACATAGGCACATCTGTTAAATTAGGAAGACTAGTGTTAACAGCTTAGCTAAGAAACAAAATGATTAACAGAAACTGAAAAAATGTTCTAAAGATACATCTCAGCAAGCAACAGTCAACAGATAATAAGAAATGAGAATCATTGTGGATTTTCATAAGAGAGAGATATTTCCTAATAAATCAATAAATGCCAAACAGTATTTCTTAAGGGAACTTTTCCCTCAGAATGTGGAGCAAAAATGCTAGTTGTTTTGGTGTTGGCTAGATATAGATATCAGCAAAACATAAAATAATAAATAAATAAATGCTGATGGTGATAGGAACTTCCTTTTAATTGTTTCTGTTGATTTCTCCTTCATGGCGATATTAGAATGTTTTTTTATTGGAGAGTGATATCAAACTCCAGTAGGTTTCAACATTCAGAAGAAAATCATGCTTACCAATTCGGTTGATGGTGTTCTGATTCAACAAGAACAGCCACTATATTTATTTCTGTGTTCTTTTTCTTTCCATTGGAAGAGTGAATTCCACTTTTTACCTTCTAGTTATGTATTTGTGACACATATTACCCCATTTAGTAGAATGCTTAGCAAAATATAACATTTACGAGACCTTGAACACAGTTTAACCTCAGTTTCGCATTTTGCTTGTTATTGTTAGATGGGACATGCATGATATGTCGATGTGACGGGACAAAATATGTAAATATTGGAGGGCGTCATCGAGGATTATGTCCATATTTCTTTTATACATATGTTCCATTCCTCGTCACTGTTTTGATATTTTTGGATCCCGGCCGTCACCTGACACCTTACCCAATGAATTTTTTTTTTTTTTGAAACGGAGGCAAAAGCTTTGCCTCGTCTATTAATTAAGAAGAAAGTGCCAAGTTTTTAGGAGAAAACCAGGCGAAAACCTACAACAACATGATCATGTCCAACCAAACACCGTCCACCCACACACACGAACAGCCAAGCCTAACGTACAACAAGGCCCACTGAAGCCAACACCAAGATCACAGAGCCACACCAACGAACACTTCAGACACGACACTTACACAACATCGACAAATAGACCAAGGCAAAGGGAGCAACCATCAAGCAACTGCAGATGTCTTTCCTGTACCACCTCTCTTCTTGCTTCTACACTCGTCTGGGCTAGCATCATCACTCTTGGACGTACCCTTACACCCAGGATAGGCAGCAGCCAAGGTAGCGAGAAAAACGCAAATCTCCCTAGCAACGAAAGCTCCGGGTACAGGCGTCAACATTCCTGACTTACCAACCACCTGCATGCTAGACCCCGGCAAGAGAGAGACCGCCGCGTCGACAACAGAACTCTTCTCAAGGTCAAGCGCCTCAGCCACAATCACATCCATGCCCTCACACTCAGAGGCAACCGACACATCAAGTAGCGATGACGGGCCACGAGGAGAGAAACAACCGTGGAGATGCTCTTCCTCAACCCTCGACGACTTCTGGTCAGAGTCAAGCGCGATAGAAACCTGCGCTTTGGCGAGCCCCAAACTATCAGAAGGACATGCCACGGTCGGCTCCAAAGAAACACCAACACTCGCCAACAACAACTTGAGAGCTGCCACCTCTTCACGAAGAGGGCGAGACGCCTCCTCGACACGAACATCAACCAACTGAAGGAGCTCCATGCGCATCAAGGCAATCTGAGACTGAAAGAGAGAGTCAAACTTGGCGTTGTCCTTGAACTGCTCGCAACTCCCAGGAGAGGGTCTCAGCGGTTCCGTTGCAACCGAGTGGCCCACGACCTCTGCCCAACTTCGCGGCGACGAGGGACGATGAGGCTGAGCAGACAGAGAACGACTCTGAAGGCATGGAGCAGAAGCGACCGGAGATGGAACACAAGTGACCACATCTTCACCAAGAGCGGCGGGAAAGCGAGCACGGCAAAAACGTTCCCGGTGACCAGGACGACGGCAGCGGATGCATCTGAAGGGCCCGCGACATATGTTGACCTGGTGGCCACGCTCGAGACACCTAAAACATCTCCCTCGAGCCCAACGCTTGAAAGCGAGACTACACTCGAGACCTTCCCCTCGAAGCAAAGAGGTTGGCTCCCGGCAGGGGCGTCCGCCTCGACCCACCTTCACCCAACCTTCCTCATCAATATTACTTTTGCACCGGAGGAGTAGCCGCGTCCAAAACTTATAAAAAGGGCAATCTACGTAATTTTTCATTTGACAGGGTAATTAGTGTCACAAATGCCCAAATAGAGGGTAAAAAGTGGAATTTACTCCAAGATAATTAAATTATCGTCTTGAGAAATTGTTTCTGTGAAATCAGCAGTTCTATACTTCGTTAAACTTATCAAGCTATAGACGCTGCAGAGAAGCTCGCTCCATTTTCCTTTCTATCTGACTATGTTGCAGACAGCAGAAATATGTAGAGGCCATAAAAATAAAAAAATCAGGTTCGATACTATAATTTCCCAAACTGCAAAAGGGTCGCCATTTGAAAAACAATGTGTGACCACAAAATTCATCATGAGATTATGAATAAATGATGCCTGGTTTAATCACATCTGAAAAGCTACCTAACCTGAGAACAACATTTGGCAACCTACCAAGCTAGAGATCTAGACCAATTAAGATGGGCAGCAATATATTGACCAAGTTCAGGAGCATACTAGCCATTCAGGTGGTTAACTGTATCTGTAGGTTAGAACCTGCAGTGTCATGATCAGAATGTCAACAGCGGTCCTGTGTGTGTCAACTTTGCACGAGTATTGCTCTGACCTCTGAGCATGCCACAACCAACAATGCTTGAGAAAATTCAAATCGCCTGAAGTTTCAACTCCATCCTGAGGTCTTGACAGGGTCTTGACAGCAAGAGTGAAGTTGGACGAGTTATTTGAAGTAAGGGTGGGGGCTGTTCTGTCTCCCGGAGAAATTTGTCATGGCAGACTGGCAGAGGTGACCGACCACCGCCGTGTCTGCGACTGGGCGATTCCAGGTGATCAGGGTGCACAAGGATGTCGTTTCATGTCATGTTCAGCTGAAGGGAGCCCTGACACTGGTCATTAGGTTAGCAGCTGTAACCGAAAAGGAGCCTAATCAAAATAGCCTGTTGACGTGAAAGTCAGGTAACAGTAACATCTGAGAGCAACATTGGTACTGTACAAGCATGACCATTGAACATTTTTCTTTTGATTTGACGCATCAGACCCTATGAGTAAACATTACAGCAAATACTATGTAAACCAATCTGCAAAACTAAACATTGCAGCAAAATACTCCGTAAACTATAGCGCAAGCTGACACTGGAACAGCTCATCTTATAGAGAATTGAAACCCAGTGGGCATGCTAGAAAAGAAGGTAGTGGGCTCAGTAAAATTTGTTTCATCAACCGCTAAACAAGTACATGTAGCCCAAAACAAAAGTGAACATCATCTTCTACAGCAAGTAGACAGTAGAGTTCCAACACCATAAAACTAAATGAGATTGATACATTTTTGTCACACAGCCAAGGCACCATCACCAGCAAGGGACACACACTATGATGACAGACTAGATGGTTTGCAAGACGTACAAAAAGGACCCGATTTCATTGGCGGCACACATAATATGATGATCATGTTTCTTTTATAGCAGACTGTTTGCTTCTCCGCTGGTGCACGTCCCAGTTAAATATCCGAGCAATTGTAACCTGGCAAAAGAAAATGAGTTTCGAGCTAATGAGCGTCTGAAGATGGTGTGTATCATATGCTCAATCGAGCACAATTTGAGACTAGTGAACTAGTCATGGCCATTTTACCTGAGTTATGGTTTGTTGGTCCCGCAGGAACTGAAGATCACCAACAAGGACTTCTAAACTGGCCCTCGCATTTTCCAAATTCTTTTTCAAGAGGTCATTGGCCTGTAAAAACTCCAGGAAATGAGGGGGGAACTAAAATCTAAAGACTGGAATATGACTATGTTTGGTCTCCCAAAAATAACCTCGTCGCAAGAGTATTCCAGCATCACATTTGCACCCAACCATAGACACACTGAATCAGAGTCCTCGATTTTCGCACGTGAATAGATTCCCTCAGATAATTCAAAATCGGCTATGAGTGCCTGCATTAAGTGTACGAAAGCCACAGATAGTTAACTACTTAACTTTCAGCAACATGATCTCACACAGAACAGCTAGCATCCAGCATGGTTAACGTTTCATGAAATTACCAACATTTGAACCATTTTGTTTTCAAAAGATGTACTTAAGTGATGTTAGCAACAGACAATGAATCATGGTTTTAAAGGCGTCGCCTAGGCGTCGCCTTAGGGACGCCTAAGCGTCCAAGCGCTCCCCCTCCGCCTTAGAAAAACGCCCGCCTTAGGCGCCTAGGCGTCCAAAGCGTCCGCCTAGGCGTCGCCTAAGCGTCGGAGCGCCCCCCCTTCGCCTTAGGACGCCTTGGCGCCTTTAAAACCATGCAATGAATAATAACAAAATGATCCACATTAGTATAGTCACGAAGGGTAATTTTGGAGATAACTGAAACAGGTAACACAGAGTAATAACCTAGCATATTGGAATAAGGTAATAAAACAGAAGAATGGTTAGCAACAGGCTTAAGTATTAAGAAACATGCAAAAGGTCAAACATGGTATTTTATGCGTCTAAATGCTAAGATACTCTATCTACAACCTTCAACCTGCAAACGTTTTTATCATGGTATTCAATGTAAGAAATGTAACACAACTTGAGGCATTAAGCTGAAATAAAAGGGAGCATCCCATACACAGAATTGGGAAAACAATTGAAAAAAGGAATGGAGTTCAGGAAATTATGCAAACCTCGCCCAAAGCCTTTTTAGCTTGTAATGTCGCAACAATACCCAAGCATTTCTCTATATCAGGAATTTTTGCCTGTAATAAAGACCAGATGGCTACAATATGTTATGTGTGCTATAATTAGCATGCATCATTGACAACTGCTAGTAAAAGTAAGTATGGTACTTGTAACACAAGTTAGATTAATGGCCAAAAGTTGACTCCATGTTAGCGCTGGCATCGTTTTTAGTACTAATTCACTTTTATCTGTATAAAGTAGAGAACAGTTGTGCTCTGGAATATCATATTGCAATTCAGGAGCATGAGACCATCACCAAATGTAAAATCTAATCATACTTACACTCAGAAGATCGATGATCAAGTTAAGTAATGCCACATTTACTAATAATGAAATGTAACTCGTATTCAATAGCTTGCATCCACAAACATAAACAGATAAGGTATGAGCACCTGGAGTTCTCTTTGTTGTGCTAAAAGCTTCATCTCCACCATTTTGTACTGCTGCAGCCTACGCAAAAAGACAGGTTAGATTTCTCTAAAGCACGACCAAGTATCCTACCAGAAAAAACACAGCCAGGTAAAAAGTGGAAATGCACACATGTAGAGAGACGAGATATTTGCCAAAACCTGCTGGACAATAATGCTGAAATTTCTTTTACCTACCAACTAGAAATGAACACTGAAGGCAAGAACAGTAGATCACATGTGGTTCGCTAAAAAAGACAAGCAACATGGCATAATATGGTCTAAATCACGAAGGAACAATACTAACAAATTGTCAGTCTGAAAAGACAAACTTAATTATAAATTTATAATGGAAGATTTATTTGCAGGAACGAAGAGGTATAGAGAGTAACAACTGCATGCAAGCTCTGAGCATCTCATCATAAGCAGTTTATGCAACATCTGAATGAACTGTATCCCATGATTGAGTGGATAATAAGATCTCAGCCTCGCATGGACCAAGGTTTACGAATCGAGCCAAGTCTACAGGGTACCTACTCATGGACATAGTCATGCAAGTAGTGACGACTAGTCAAGGTTTTCGGTTACCGACTCATAGACTAGTCGTAGTCGAGCTATCCTTGGCGTGGACTCTGCAGCTTAAGGCAGAGTTTGCATATTCTCGGCGGTAATGAATTAGGAGTGAAATACTGTGAAGGGGTGGACTAGTAAGCTAAAATATCCATCCACAAGTAGGCACCGAGAAAGATACTTGCAGAGATCCAATCCAAGCACAGCACCAGTTCAATCCCCTAATGGCTACCGGAAGCTCTTAGCTAATCTGGCAATGAAATAAGTGGCCAAAGCAGCATGGCCCCTACAAGGATCTAACATGTTGAGGATCTTGCAGAGATAGATCAAAGATACATGGCAAGGACGCATGAGACCTCCAGAGCAACGCGAAACGCCCCCGCGTCTCAGACGAATCCTGGATCAGGAGCGAGCCGATGGCCACCGCGACCCAGCTCCCCAATTCACCAAACAGGTGGAGTGGAGGGCAGGGTGCGAGAAGCAGCCCAAGGATCCATCCTCCCGGTTGCAGCAGCAGCCGGACCAGAGATGAACACACGGAGAGAAAGGTAGGGTTTTGGGGAGAGAGGCGGGGCGGAGCAGCAGCTACCTTTCTTGGAGGAAGGCGAGGGCGGAGTTGACGTCGAGCCCGGCCTGGCGGAGGTAGGTCTCGACATCCTCCACGAAGGACGCCGCCGGGATCCCCCGCCGCTCCGGCACTCCCTGCGGCGTGGATGCCGCCACCGCCGACGAGGAAGTGGCCGCCGCCATGAGCACGGGACAGGGAGAGGAGGCGAGGAGAGAAGGCCCAAACTGAAGAGGGGGATGGGAGTGTGCCCAAGCTAGGCCCAACTGGGGAGTATGAGGAGAAGCTGTGCGACTGTTAGGTGGGTCCATCTTAGTTTGGGCTTTCGGACCGGCCCAGCGGGTTGGCTCGCAACGAAAATGGGCTTAGCACGGGCTGACATTAAAATGAGAATAGTTCGCCAAACGGAAAGTCATTTTGCCTCCCGAGCACAAGTGCTCTCGACATATTAGAAAAATCGAAAATTATATTTACAGATTGTAAAAAGTATAAAATAAAATTCTAAAATCAGCTAATGATATATCCCACTGACGTGAAAAATCTCAATTTCAAATGTTTTCGATTCTGAGCTACACAAAAATGATAAAGTATACCCCTTTTTTTGAGATTTGAAATCACTATGCTTAGATCTACACTTTTATGATTTACGTGCAGCCTAAACTATACATTATTTTCAATTGGAATTTTGCATACATTACTAGCTGCATGATTTTTTTCAGAATTTTTTGAAACTTAGAAATTTGATTTTTGATTTTTTTAATAAAAAGATCGCTGGTGCACAGATGCACCAAATCTGTCCCCAAATGGGAAGTCAATTTGCCTCCCGAAAAATCGAAAATTATTTTTATAGATTATAAAAAAATTATGAAATAAAATTCTAAAAGCAGCTAATGATATATCCCACTAATGTGAAAAATAAAACAACATTGTACTGATTTTTTTTATAGGAACAATGGATAAAAAAAATCATCACATCTCATTTGGTTATCGCGACTGAGTACGTATTCTGAGAATTTAGGTTCAGTTTTCTATCATGAAGTTCCTTGTTTGGAGTTGGATGCCTCTGGAGTCAGAAGTCTGTGAGAATTATCAGCTCAAAAAAGGAAAACTAACCACATCATCATGCACCCAACTACACATTAACCACATCAATGCTAAACGTAGCAACAACCCAACCATGTCCCACTGGTGCGAGGTAATATCTAATTGTCTCCCACAGACCATACAAACATAGTAGCTTCAGGATCCTACTGACAATTAACTGAAATACCTAGCCTTTTCATGCAGAAAACCAGCTGAGAACTTGTTCATCTTAGCAACTCACATGGCTGGTTGCCCTCACAACTTCAGATTACTTGCTAGCAACGACCTTGAGGTCGCTGAGTTGGTACAGCTGGCCGCCCGCATGAAACGCATAGCCAACCCTATCCCCGTTGCGGTTCCTTGTGACAATGCAGCCACCGGGTCCAAATGCAACACTGAAGCCGCTGTCGACGAGTTGGGTCACTGAGATGATGTTCTCGGTGAGCCCCGGGACATAGCTGACGCCAGGGACCATGAGCTGGGTAGAGCTCAGGGACCCCTTGCCACACACCTGCAGCATCTCCCCCGTGTGCGTCCGGACTGGGCGGCCTGGCCGTGTGGGGGTGAAGTTTGTCAGGAGGTGCAGGTTGCCGGTCATGTGTTCAGCAGCATTTGAGACGATGTACCAGGTAGTTTCACTGATCAGATACAGAAGAAAAGATTAGGACTCCTTGCAGTATAAATATCTTGCTGAGTAAGAAGTCAATAGCAACCAAAGGCAACAGACAGTTCATATGTATCCATCAGAGTAGCATGACTACTTTTAAAATTTTAAGTATCATGTCAGTAGACTAGTAGAGTAAAATTTTAAGTATCATGTTAGTAGACTAGTAGAGTAACTAAACCATACTGTGAACAATGTGGAACATGAGCTCTAATCTAGCAAAGCTATAAACGATTGAATAGGAAACAACTTAGCGAAATTTTAGGGCATGGCCATTTTAGTATGACCTGCTGATTTTGAGTGGTCCAGTGGATCATACTGCCATTATTTTATTACAGAACCAAGGTTAACTAATATAGATTTACAGCTACATATGCCTACACAAAATACTACCATTTTTGTTTTGTTTTATGTTCCAGGTATTAGTTCTTAACATGATGTCCATGATATGTGCTGCCATCACATCACAAATGGTTGCGTCAGGTATAACACCCTTTTACTGTACGTGTCCCATAATTTGTAGATTTTTATGGAATTTTTACTGGTAAATTTGTATGCAGCTAGTCAGCTACTAGTCATATATAGAATTTCATGTATTTTCATTTTGTCAGACTTGTCCGGTTGTGCCAGCATCTGTAAATTTGTACGAAGCTACCACGGTTAGACTCTCAACTTCTAGTGTGTTGGATATCAATTAATAAAAGGAGCGTGAAGAATAAGTTCATCAGACATATATGCAAAACTATTGTCATTCTATTTGTGCATGGTAGCCAGGCATCACTTCCTTAAATCAACATAGCTCATAAGGAATGACACATTTGACATAAACCATTTTACTGAAACTTCCCTCCCCGCAAGATGAACAGCTGTGATTTGGACTCACCTTAACCCTATGAGACAAGGAAGAGCGCAATAAAAAATCTCAATAAACTATCACTGTACTGTCCTCTGAGCCATACTTCAGTGCATGCAAATTGCGCATTCAAGGACACACCTTAGAACAACTAAATCAACTAACTACCATGATAACTTCTTAGCATAATAAGAAAACATAGAACATTCAGGTAAGTAGTTATTGGTACCTAATGGCATCAAGAAAGTCGAGCTCATACTCATAACTTCCATGGCGTCCTTTGCCAACTATTGTGCCATCAAGGCGTGCAATAGAACAGTCTAAACTCATAAGGACTGTAAGGTCCATCTGGGTCAGTTGGGCAGTCGCCACCATATTCCCTGTGGCCCCAGGAACATACCATACGTCATCGAGCTTGATCCTGTTGCAATTCACAGACCCCCGAGCACAGACTTGCATGGGCGGCCCTGTCCCACCAGGGGTACGGACCCAACGATCATAGACAGGAGTGAGGTTCGTGAGCAGATTCAGATTGCCAGTTATGTGATGGCCATTTACGACGAGACACCAAACAGCATCAGCTGCATTTGCAATGTCTTTGGCAGAGAGCTCATCCCGGGGATCAAGCATGGAGCTCAGGGCAGCACTGTTCTTATTCCTGAGAAATACAAGTCAAAACAACAGCAAAAATAAAAATAAAATTGCATGCACTGAGAGTGAACCAAAGCGTAAGGAATATCTTGAAAGTTACAATGAAAAGATCAGACCTATAATCACTGTAACAAACATTTTAATAGGCTATTGGGAAAATAGCTAGCGGACAGGGTCCCTGATCTATAAAGATCCAAATGCAGTCACATAAAACCCAAATATCAGCATCTCTAAGGCCACTAGAATAGAATGCCAAAGGATGCACAGGGCAGGTCCAAATAATAAGTAGCAAGTAATTGTGTCATATGATTTGTAAGAACTGTAGCATCATTTATGGTGATCACTTTTAACCCGGCGGTGGGACCTTCTTTAGGGGATCCACGCATGAAAAATGTGGTTCATTGTGAAATGGAACTGGGTGTAGGCCTGTTGCTCTATAAAAACTACGCCATATGAAATGGCATATTTCATCTGGGACCTATACTTTGACAACAAATAATTGAGTGGATGGGTTAAACATGAAATGGCAATACTCCAATGCCCCCCAACCAAACAAGATGCCCTGTTGTCAGAATATGCACAATTCACCAATTCCAAACAACTCTACTACATCTGTTCTTTGAATAATCGATTGAATGCATGATAACAAAAAGTCTGCAGATTTGTCATTAATCCATATTTGTCACAGTATTCAGCGCTAGTGCAGGTCACAGGTCCTTACTGCGGCGATTTCTCCTCTCTTTTTTATTTGAACTAGCAGATTCAGCCTAAAACAAACATTTTGCCTAATTTTGCCTCTGTCGACCCAACAAGAACCTAATTCCAAGGGAAGTTCATCAATGGTACACAAATTCAAAACGTTTTGTTTTTGAGATATTGATTGGGTACAAAATACACCATCTACAAATTTCCTAATTTCAGATTTTGTCACCGGTTTCAGTGCTAGAGCCCGTTTCTCTACCGATTTACAAATCCAAACCTTTCCGCTAGTAGCTTTAAACTATTAGATCTAAACTCCAACCGACCAAACAAGAACCACGAACCGAATTCCGTGCGCCGTGGCTTCTCTCCTCTCGAAGAATGCAATAATAAACCCTAGACAGCGCAAACCCCACATTACCTCACCAAAACGCAAGCCAGCCAAATACAAGCCTCGGGCGCTCGCCATCCCCGTCGGCGTAGTAGCAGCGCAAGACTGCTCGCGCGAGTGGGTTACGACTTGGGGATTTGCGGCTAGGTACGTACCTGATGGCGTTCAGGAGGGCAGGGTCCTCAGTGGCGGGGTCAACCTCGAGCAATGTGAGCACCCTCCCCTCCTCGGCGCCGACGTCGAGGGTCGTCTCCGCCTTCGCAGCCGTCGGCTTCTTCCCCTTCTTCCCCATTGCCGGTGGACACGGAGAAGTGGATAGTGCTATAGAGCCTAGAAGCAAGGCAAGGTGGAGTGGAGTGGGGCGGCGCACGGGTTGCCGGGAGCACTTCGCCTTGGAACTTGGAAGCCGTGCGTTCAAAATAAAAGTTTTTTGTCCATGAATAAAAAAAACTTGGATATTGAAGCTCGCAACCACGCTAAGCAAGCACTTATGCTGGTACAGTTAATAGCACCTCATGATCATTTTGCCATCCTAAGTAGTCTCAATGATTAATAAACAAAGCGGGTTCCAAAAATAGTGGTGTAATCAACAACAACAAATGATATTGCTATTTCCATTATTTTGTAACGAGAAAAGAAAAAAAAAGTTTGTTACATCAAAGAGAAAAAAGTGAGGAAGCAAGTTCGACATTATCGCTGCTTACACCTAGTCTAGGCTACAAGCAAAAAATTGTTACTTCATCCGCCATGAGAGAGAGAAGACATGCAGGAAGATTACTCAACAGAGTTGATCTAAACTGAAGGGAAAGACAAGAATGTGACTAACCTAGGCTCAATAAAGAGAAGTGATTCGGGCTTTTGGGATGACCCAGTGGCCCAGTGGGTTTCCATGGGCCCAATAAGGCCTAGCAAGTGCTGACATGAGAATATTTTTTCTTAGCGAGAATGTCCAGCATGAGTACTACTCTGACCCGTAGATATTCTCAGAACAAGAGACTACAAAGCGAGGTTCATCTTGCCCTTTAGTCTAGTCCAAAATTATCCCCTAAGAGCCTAGGCTCGAGGGCTCGCTACACTGCCCCTGTTCTCATTGACACATGGTAGAAGGAAATTTTCTTATGTGTGTGTGTTTCTTCTCCTATGTGTTGTCCTCCTCCTTCGTTATCAATCCCACCGCCACCACATCGCCAGGCCTTCTTCGCCATGCCTACTGCTCGCCGCCATATCCACCTTGTGTCGCACCTCCTCCTCTAAATCCAATTGTCGCCATTTTGGCCCACCTCCTCCCCGACCACACACCAGTGAAGCTACGAGGGTAGAGAATATGGGAGAAAAAGAAAAAATTGTGCCACTGCCAATTGGGTCCCATGTGTCGTAAAATGGGGTTGTGACATAGGGAGATTGTGGGAGCAACTCACAAAATTTAGGGTATGCGAAGTATGGGGCCCTTACATGTCAAGTAGGGGTCCTATTTTAGCTAGGAATAAGAAGCATGGTATAGATAGGCACGGATGGGTCAAGCCACGAGAGAACTTTGTAAAGTTGAAGGTCGATGCAGGGTTTAGCATCGATGAAGGTGTTGGGAGCACGGGAGCAATTATCTGAGATGACCTGGGGTTATTTGTGGCAGCGAGCTGTTGTGGTATACCCTTCATCTCTAATCCATCAATGGCTAAGGCTCAAGCTCTCTTCTCGTCTGTCTACTACAACAATCTCTACTACGACAAGCTTTGGCTGGCTCCGGTGATGGAGGCACGAGGACGGAATCGCGTCTTTCCCTCGCGCTAGTGTTTGTAGTCGTCGCTAGGTGGTCCAGTGACCTATTTGTATTTTTTATTATTTTTAGACATCTTTGTACTGCTGTTGATGATTATTAATAGATCGGTGAAATTTTCGCAAACAAAAAATCCATCAATGGCTAAGGCTCAAGCTCTCCGCGACGGTCTATTTCGGTCTATTTCTCGCTGGCCAGGTGGGGTGCAATAGGATTGAGGTAAACTCGGATTGCATGGACATGATCCACGTGATGAATAGCGGCAGGAATTCTCTCGGATCGGCTGATGCTCTTTATGAAGAGTGCACTTTATTTTGTCGTAATTTTTCAGAGATTGTTCTCTCTCATTGTCCTATGAAAGCCAATATGGCCACTCATGTTCTAGCTAGCCCTTTGGAGGGCCCTATGTAGATTGTTTGGCAAAAGGAGCCCCCCCGAGTTTCCTGCTGGTGTTTTAGCAGATGATACATCTTTGATGCCTAAGTAACAAAATCCGACATTATGGCTTTCCTTAAAAAAAAAAGGTCCTATTTTGGGGGCTATTGCTGGAGACGCTCTAAGCCTTTACATCCCAATCAGGCAACAAAAGAAAACAAAAATGTAATAATTTTATTGGCATTTTTGTCTTGATAATACGTGGTTCCCAGAACTGAGCCCAAAATCTGAGAATGTATGTTTGCTACCCCCTGTCTTTGTATACAAGGCCACTGCATCAAGAAAGCAAAGTCATGATTAATCATCTGGAAAGTCCATCCAATCCTTGGCTGTGAAACCTGTTACATCTACATGATGTGCTTCTTTCTCATTACTACATGCAACATGCAACACTCGCATTACCATTGTACTAGGGAGAAACCAAACAAATTCCTCTTGGAAGAAAGAGTGGCCTTGTATTTGTAGAAAACCAGGAATTTGTTGTTTGGAATTGGATGCCTCTGGAGTTGGAACTGTGTATGAATTATAAGCTCATAAAAGATAATTAACCACATCATTAGACAAAACCATAGTACACGTTAACCACATCCATGGTAAATGCAGCAACCCAAACATGCGTAACTGGTGCGTGGTAATATCTCACTGTCTTCCATAATCCATACCAATAGCCCATACGTACTCCTGGGAGGTTTTTCATACAGAAAACCAGCTGAGAGCATCTTTGCAACCAAACGACCTGAACAGGTAAACTTCCTCTTCATCGGAGCAACTCATACGGCTGGCTGTTACCCTCCCGACTTTAGGTTCAGAAGCTATTTGCTGTCAGCGACCCTGAGGTAGTCGAGCCGGTACAGCTGTCCGCCTGCATGGTAAGCGTAACCAACCTTAGCCCCACCGCGGTTCCTCATGACAGTGCAGCCATGGGGGCCGAACGCGACACTGAAGCCACTGTCGGTGAGCTGGGTCACTGAGATGATGTTCTCGGTGAGCCCCGGGACGTAGCTGACACCAGGGACGGACAGCTGGGTGGAGCTCAGGGAACCCTTGCCACACACCTGAAGCGTTTCGCCTGTGTGAGTCCTGACAGGGCGGCCTGGGCGAGTGGCGGTGAAGTTTGTCAGGAGGTGCAGGTTGCCAGTCATGTGTTCAGCAGCATTTGAGACAATGTACCAGGCAGTTCCACTGATCAGATACAGGAGAAAAGGTTAGCATTCTTTGCAGCATAAATATCTTGCTATTCGGAAGTAGTTCAGCAAGGCAAATAGACAATTCATAGGTAACCCATCAGAGTAGAATGACTACATTTTTAAGTAGCATATCAGATTATCAGTAGACTAGTATAGTTAACTAAGTTAAACTGTGAACAATGTATACCATTTGAGAGTGGACTTTTGGAGCAGGTGCTTGGTGAGCACCCGTATCCATACCGTGTATACTGCATCAAGATTCGTGCAAATTCTTTTTGTTCCCTTCTCAAACAATTTCTCATTTTTGTATCTCTCACACCACACATTGTTTGAACAAAAAAAATTGCAGATCACGTAAACATGACAATTGGAACGTGGGAAAAATATTTTGGATTTTTTATTTTATTGTGTATATATATTTCAAGATTTTTTTTTGAATTTTTTGAAAATTTAAATTGCACAAAAAATTTCCGAACTATTTTATCCTATTCCATTTGTTATTTTTAAGTGACTTGCAAAAAAATCAAATCAAAATATGTAATATTTTGAGAGATATAGAAAAGAGAAAGTCAAAAAATGTGAGGGTGCGCAGAACGCACCTGCACTCTCACACTTTTCCCATACCATTTAGCTCTAACCTAGCAAAGCTATAAGAAATTGACTTGATAACAAACTACGGAAATTTTTGGGTACTACCACTTAAATACGGACAACTGATGGACAAACTGATTTGAGTGATCAGATCGATCATATTACCCTCACTTCAAACAAAGCCAAGGTCATATTACTGTTACTTCAAACCAAGCCAAGGTCAATTAACAAACTACACAGGTCTACAAACGCAATGCAAACTTTTTTCCGGTTTATGTTCCAGATATTAGTTCTTAGCACCATGTCCACGATATCTGCTGGTCATTGCATCATACATGGTGCGTGTGGTATAAAAAGAAAGCATAAATATAATTGACTATTCTAGTGACCATTCTGCATGTCTATAATTTCTTGTAATTCCATTTTCCCATGAGTGTCTGATCATTTGTAATTTTAATGTGTGAATTCTATGCAGCATCGTGTGTAAATTTGTATGCAGTTACCAGTCATGCACACAATATCTTGTAGTTTCAATTCGCCTTACTTGCCCTATCATTTGTAAATTTGTATGCAACTACCAATGTGAACCTCTTGACTTCTAGTGTGCGGCACATCAATTATAATTAGAGACACTTCCTAAGAAATATATGCAAAATTAATGCCATTCTATTTGTCCATGGCAGGCTGGCAGAGCTGCCTTAAATCGACATAGCTCATAAGGAATAACACAGTTGACACATAAAATTTTACTCAAACTTCCCTGCCCTAATAATACGTAGCTGTGATTTAGAATTACCTTACCCCTATGAGGCAAGGCAGAGCACAATCAAAAGAGTCCGAGAAACTAACAATGTTTTGGAGCCACACTTCCCTGCATGTAAATTACGTATCTGTGGACACACTTGACACCTTAGCATGTCCAAACGAATTAACTACAGTGACAACTTCTTAGCATACCGAGAAACCATAAGAGAAGTAAATCATTCAGGCAAGTAGCCATCATACCTAATGGCGTCGAGAAAGTCGAGCTCATACAGCTCGCTTTTAATGTGTCCTTTGCCAACAACAGTGCCATCAAGGCGTGCAATAGAACAGCCACCGCTTTCCACACTGACTTTAAGTTCTTGATTGGTAAGATTGGCAACAGCAACCATATTCACTGTGACCCCAGGAACATACCATACGTCGTCAAGCTTGATCCTGTTGCAGTTCACAGATCCCCGTGCGCAGACTTGCATAGGTGGCCCTGTCCCAGCGAGGCTTCGTACCCAACGGTCACACACAGGCTTGAGGTCATTCAGCAGGTTCAGATTGCCAGTTATGTGGTTTCCATTTATGACGAGATACCAAACAGCATCAGCTGCATTTGAACTGTCTTTGGTGGAGAGCTCAGCACGAGGATCAAGCATGGAGATCAGGGCAGCACTGTTCTTTTTCCTGAGGAATCAATTGTCAACACAGCAGTATAAACAACAAGATGGCATACACTGAAAATGAACAAAATCATAGGGACTTTCTTGAAAGACCTTATATAATGGAACGAGCACACCCGTAATATTTACTGTAACAAACATTTCTATCGGCTAATGTGTGAAATAACTGGCAAACAGGGTCCACGATACATCAAGATGCAATTACATAAAACCCAGAATATCAGCATTGCTCTGAGGCCCTAAGACGAGCATAGGATGCCAACATGCATGGGGCCAGTCAAAGTAATTAGCAACTGCGCCATATGAATTGTAAACTTCTTTCCCCCAGTGCTGGGGCCCTCTTTAGTGATGTATTATGCCTCGTTTGGAAATGCAGCCTGTGAGGCATATTTCACCTGGGACATGTACTTCAATAAAAAAAAAAACTGATGGATTGGTTCAACATGAAATGGTGATGCCCCGAGGTTCCCGGCCAAGCAAAATGCTTACAGGTTTCTTCCATAGATAAAGGTGTGCATTTCAAAAACTGTACACATGTGCACTAAATTTGTGTTTGAATTATCGGTTGAATACATGATA
Organism: Lolium perenne; assembly: GCF_019359855.2. Lineage (NCBI taxonomy): Eukaryota > Viridiplantae > Streptophyta > Magnoliopsida > Poales > Poaceae > Lolium > Lolium perenne. The sequence goes on along the minus strand of NC_067248.2, from coordinate 57,803,378 downwards.
AATCTTCTACTACGAAAAGTCACAATTCCTATTTTTCACAGAGTTCGGAGCTAGAAGTCACCCCTTACTGTGGTCATTTCTGAACATTTTGTTTTCTGCACAAGCAGATTCAGCCCGAAACAAACATTTTCGACTAATTCCGTGAACCAACAAGAACCTAAGTTCCAAGGAAAATTTATCAGCAGTACAGACCTCCACAACATTTCACTGAAACTACAGTTTGGTACCCAACATATAATCTACAGATTTCTGATTTCAACCTAATTCACAGGGTTCAGTTTCTAGAATAGATCGCCCCTTTCTCTACCAATTACACAGATCCAACCCTTGGCCACAGTAAATTTAACCTGGTAGATGCATTTGGACTAACCATCCAACCCAGCAAGAACCCCGAACCAATTCCGTGCGCCACGGCATATCCCGCATATTCCTCCCAAATAAGCCAATAAACCCTAGACAGCCCCGAACCCCCACCTTATCTCATCAAAAGGCAAACCAGCCAAGGACAAGCCGCCCCGCACGCCATCCCCGTCGACGTCGTCGTGCGCGTGCGTGTGGGCGACGACCTGAGCGAGCGTCGATCGAGTCGACGTACGTACGTACCTGATGGCGTCGAGGAGGGCAGGGTTCTCGTCGGCGGGATCCACCTCGATCATCGTGAGCACCCTCCCGTCCTCGCCCACGACGTCGAGGATCGTCTCCGCCTTCGTCGCCGTCCGGTTCGCCCCCTTCTTCCCCATTGGCGGTGGTGGCGGTGGTGGCGGTGGTGGCGGTGGAGAGTTCTGGAAGCGGGTGGAGTGCAGCGGCGGACGGGTTGCAGCCTTGCGGGGAGTGGGCACGCTTCGAGTGCGTTCAAAATGGCCCACATAAGTGGACTGGGCTGGGCTGGGCTGGACTTGGCCACAAAGATAACCATGAAAAGGCTGAAGATAAGTCACGATGTTTCCATAAATGTCCAGCGATGGACTTAGTTCCAGATTATCTATTTTCCGATCTATGAAAAATTCTAATTCAAACTTGTCTAAGTTTGATCTGGTTATAAAAATAGTATATTATAGCTAGAATAACACATCTATATAGAATGAAAAATTCAATTAAACTGAATTTCTCATTTTTTTAATAATGTTTTATAACTCCTTTTCTTGGTGTCGTTGGTCCGCTGTTAGGGCATGTACAATGGTAGAGACTGCAAGCCATCTCTTAGCCCTACATGTCATCAAGAGAAGAAAATAGATACAAGTTGTATAATGCATTATCTAGTATTGTCATCCGTAGCATTAATGAGAATCAACTCTGTTTTAATAAGAAATTAAGTTGCTAAGCGATAAAATACGGTACAACGCATGAAATGGCCTTCTCTTGTTTTATAAGCGAGAATCTCTTAGCTAAGGGAAGACAACCTCTTATTTCTTATTTCTCTCTTACCCAACTAAGAAAAAAATTCAATATGGCAACTCTAAGAAAAGTATGATGTCAGTCAATTGTACGTGCCCTTAGGAAAGCAACTACGCAAGCAGCTCAATGGATTGAAGCACATGCATAGCTAGCTAGCAAGGTATGTGGTTGCATCCACCCGAAGGCCCAACCCGATCTTCTTGTCGCTGTCCTCGTCCTTGTGGACGATTTTGACGAGCTAGGGCATCAACAATGGCAGTAGGAAGAAAGCAACGATCCGTGACAAAAACATATTAACAATAGATGCGGAAAAGCTGATCTTCTCATCGGGAAAAGAAGATTTACGCTGAAATCGAGCCTTTTCGCGTTGAATGGAGCTCACGAGTGGCGGCCCCGTCATTGCTTTTATACTAGACTTGATCAATATTCTAGGTGCATGCTTGATAAAGAAGCTAGTATGACGTTCATATATATATATAGATGAAAATTTATGAAGCCCAAAACTTGTTAAATGGTTTACTTGTTGAACATAAAATTGGAATTAGCTTAGGTGAAGCTGGATTTTTAAACCTTTTCTGTGAGGATCCTCTAGGGTAAGAAAAAAAGGAACAAGAAACTATGAGTGCCACCAAGAAGGGAAGCTTAAATGGGGTGGAAAAAGAGAAAGGAGAACGTAAACAAGTGGAGGAGATTAAAAGTGTCTAATATTGAAATGATCATTTACTTAATCTTGAAAAATGTAGCTTGCATGAGTTATTATCTATGCTTAAAAATATTCAAGTGTGATCCCTCAATTAATATGCATTGAACGGGTTTTGGATCTACATGGCTGATCCTGTGATTAGAGAAAAGATTAATAGGAACAATAAGAGGCCATAATGCCACCTAAGCTTGGGGATATATGGGATCCAAAAATACAAGTCAGGGAGTCACCATATATAGGAAATATTACCATAGTTGTGCACTTGTGCTTGATTTGGGGTCTAGTGTGAGTGCTATACTGAAAACTTCATATGATACTCTAAACATTGGTCCTATCAAAAAATGCAATATTGATTTACATTTGTTGATTGTTCTACCAATCATGGTTTAGGTAGAACTAATAGTGTCATTGTTGAATTGCATATGACATTTGTGTCTGTGGATTTCATTATCATGGAGATGGAGCATAAAAATCCATGACCTATAATTTTTGGAAGACCTTTTCCTAGAACTACAAGTGTTGTCGTTTATTCAAGGGAGGTAAATGTCAAGTTTTAGTTCAAACATATGAAGTTCATGGAGCACTTCCCATGGAAGAACGAGGGAGAAAGAAATAATTTCTCCCATGATATGTGCACCTCCTAAATAAAAAGGTATAAATCATAGCTATATAGTTATAAATAAAATGCTTTGCAAGAAGCAACTTGGTTGTTTTTATTTCTGCTTGAGTCTTTGATGTCAGTTTATAGGTTCGATTGAGTTAAGTATCGGTATGTTCAGTTGAGCCAAATAAAGTGACAAGTTTAACCCACTTGAACTTTGAAAATGAACACAATTGCCTGGGGTGAACTTTACCTACTGTAAAAAAATCTCCATCAATTTCAGAAATTCTATATAAGATGTGATTTTTTTTTTCATCTTGAGTTCATCTTTAAAAAGGCATCTTCACGACGAGAAATTTGAAAAAAATCACACTATTATGATGATAGTTAATGATTAATAAGTTTCAATATCTAATGCATACATTGTCGGATCATTACCGAACACACTCTAACCTGAAAGAAAAAAAGGCGACCATGAAAAAACCTGTAGACAGTCAAGCAAAATGTTCATTTTTTACTCCACATTTTTTTAAAAATTTCTTACATAATTGTATGCTAGAAATCTCCTTATTGAGATATTTGTTAGGACATATCCAATAAATATTTCTACCAAACTATTAAATATATTTAAACATTAATGTGGATGTAAAAGATAAGGTTGCGTACAATTTTTTCAATGTACGGTAGAAAGAAAATTATTTTTTAAATACATTTGTTTAGTACAAGGTAAGTGTAATAATCAATGTACATTGCAACAAAAAATATTATTAACATTTTATATTTGATTAACTATGCTAACCGATGGAGAATCTATAAAAAATTGTAGTATAATAAAATAAGTTATACATAAGTATAAAATCGTTTAGTGTATATTATTTTATTTAACTTGCTCCGGATCCAAAATTTAACGAACATCTAACACACTGGTACCCCCCGGATTACCTGATATTACCATAACGCACACCTGCTAGTGCGTACACGTCCGCCCCAGTTTTCTGTCAATATGAGCCCACCTAGAATAGTCAGCTGCGTATATATAAAGCTCCACCCTCCCTTGTCACGTCTCTCAAACATCTCTCTGCTCACCACACCCCCTTCCCCTCCCATCCCGTCACCCCCATGCACATCTCCCCCACCGCTACGCTGGCACGAGCTCGTCGGTTTTTGTTCCGGCTGGGGAAGGAACGAGCGAGGGAGATACTTAGGCAATCCCTGCTGCTTGCACGTGTTGGATGAACTGGTATCGTAGTCTTGTCTTGGTTTCTGTAGCGTGCGTGGATGGGTCGATCCAGCAAGGTGCATGGTTGCGTTGCTACTTTCTTGGGTTGTGATGAACATCTTGCGAGGAATGGATTTGCATTGTGTTCATGCACGAATCATCTTCCTGCCTTTGCAACCACATATTAATGCTCGATTTTGCTAGTATATCCGGCAGCCGAGGCGATGTTGCATCTTGTTTTCTTCTCGTAGCAGATCAGGCAGCGAAGAGCTAGCTGTGTTAATCCGATGATATCTGCTACTCCTTTTCAATGATGTATCAAGAGAGACATGTTCTTACTTCATGTTGGAGATTTGGGTTATTTGTCTTTTGGGTCCGTTTCTTGGGTTCTCATGGATGAAGTGCGAGACTACGATGAATCTTTTTTTCTTCTCTTGGATTTCGCTCTTATTCATCTTCTCCGGCCTGGATCAAGTCCAGTAGCATATAGCGCAATGTGGACTTGTTTCTTGTTACAAAATGGATTTCTGGTTGCAGAGGAGGAAGAGCACGTGATGTTACACGCAGACGCAGATCTTTCTTTGGTAAATGCTCTGGTTTTGTATGTTCTCTTTTTCTTTTTCCCCGGTATGGCGGAACTGGGACGTGAGGTGTTTGTGCTATTAATAACCAGTTTCATTGTATGCAAGCCTCCATCATTGGTCATATGCCAGTTCCAATGTGATCGTCTCATGTCAACATTTCTGTAGCCCAAGGCGTTCGTTTATTGGTTTACCGTCAATCCACATGTTGCGTTGTGTGCTCCCTCGAATTGCACTGTGGAGTCCGCGCTTGCATCTCAGTTACCAGATTATCTCACAGTGTAATGGCCTATTTCTTTGGTTTACTGACGATTTCTGATCGCTGCCTTGTGTGCTCACGACGGCGCCGAGGGCTGCGTGTCGGTGAGCGTGGGCGCGTGTGGCCTGCCTCGCCAGACAACCATGAACATCGCCAAGGAGCCGGCCAAGACCGAAGTACTCTTCTAGTATATGCTTTCGCATGCAACCTCATCCTTCTCGGCTTGGTGCTACCAACAAGAACATGGATGCATGGATGGATTAAAAATCGAGCTACACTGCTAAGTTCGTTTCGTAGGAGGCCAAAAAAATCGGGCTGCTGCTTTTTTCAAACACACCAGCACTAGTAGAAAAATGGGGATCCATCTAAGTCATAAATACCGGTTTCCTTACGAACCGGTACTAAAGGGTGCATTAGTACCGGTTGCACTGCCCAGACCTTTAGTACCGGTTCGTAAGGACCTTTAATACCGGTTCGTGACACGAACCGGTACTAAAGGGTTCGCGTCAGCTGAAAAATAGAAAAGAAAATGATAGAAAATTCAAAAAAAAAATGTTTTCAGATTCTTCTATGTTATGCAACCTACTATTAGGGAAAATTAACAAATTTAAATTTTCACTTTTTTTGCAAAAAAGTTTTGAAAAATGGTAAAACTGCAATAACTTTTGCATGCGACGTCGAAAAAAAACGTATAATATATCAAAAAAAATTCGTGGAAAAAGTTACATCCGATTTCACCCGGGTTTACCCGGTTAGCCAATTTTTAGATTCTCAAAATTCCAAATGAAAATATAAAAGCAGGAAGATTTTAGGTTTTTCCCAAAAATTTAGAATTTTATATTTTCTTTATTTTTTAAAAATTAAAATTAATAATTATAAGATTTTTTGAATCCCAGAATATTACTATTACTTTTAGCAAATTATAAGATTTTCAAATTTTCAGGTTTAAGGTTTGGCAAAAAAAATATTAAAAAATTTAAAAATAAATAAAAATAATACAAATTAAAAAGTTAATTTTATTTATTTATTCAACATTATTATTACATCATTACTTTTGTTTATTAAAAAAATTATTTGCAATACAAATAATAAAGAAGTGTGACATTGACCAACATGTTAATAGGATTGATATGATAGTACTATCAACAACATGCGCGCGAAGCACTTGGAAGTGGGACGGAAAGGAACCCGGAAGTTAAGCGTGCTAGTGTTGGAGTAGTGTGAGGATGGGTGACCGACCGGGAAGTTTGACCAAGGGTAAGTAATTGACTAGAGATTAAGTGTAGTTAGAGAATAACGGAAATATTAAAAATTGTGAAAAAAATGGAGTGAAAAATAATTAGAAAAAAATGGATAAAAAAAATTAAACGAAATAGCCTTTTTGTGAAAAAAAAATAAAAAAAAGATCTCCAGCCCCGCGGGCACCTTTAGTACCGGTTCGTAAGGAACCGGTACTAAAGGTGGGAGGCTTTTAGTATCGAATAATTAGTACCGGTTCCAAAACCGGTACTAAAAGCCCTTTGGAACGGGTACTAAAGGGGGGTTTTTCTACTAGTGCAGGAATCAAACCTATATATGCACCGACGATTCATGGAACCATTAAGAGAGAAAAATAGAGAGAAGAGGCCATATGGGATCACCTACAAAGGACGATCGGAGGAGTGACCGCTCGCTCGCCTACGGCCGGTGAAACTTGATGACGGTGCTCGCCTCTGCCCAGGTGATCCAGCGTCATACCTTTTCCTCTCCTCCCCTCGCCAAAGTCAATCTCTGTTGACCTATCCAATGCTCTAGACAATTTTTAGGCTAATACACCAAACCTAACACACGTCAAAATTTATTTGTTCGCTTGTAGGAGCTAGTCAGCACGGAAAGTGTCTTTGGCACATGAGCACCAGTGCTCCTGTTTTCTAAAAATCATATTTTCGAATTCCAAAAAAATTGATATTAAATACCCACATAGATATAAACATTTCGAAGATATGGTGTGAATTTTGTAGAAAAATATGTTGTATTTTGAGCTATACAAAAAAGACAAATTTCTGACAAATATATGCCACTATACGTAGCAATAAATTTGTTTTTTCCTGTAGCTCAAAATACAATGCAATCTCTAACAAAACTTTGCACGAGTATTCATGACATAGGTATGTATTCACGGAATAAATGTGACGATTTTTTAAAACGTGGATATACAGTTTTTAAATATTTTAAAAATCAGGGAGCACTGGTGCTCATGTGCACCAAATTTGCTTCCCTAGTCAGCACCACTAACTTTGTGTCATACATTGGAGCAAGCCAAAATGATCAACCATGGCGAGTCTAGATATATTGTAGTCTCTCTGTAATGGAACCTCCCCTAGCTGTAGCAAAAGTTACGGTTCATTTTTTATACTATGTATATTTATTCAAAAAATTGACATGAAAAGTTGTGTAGAAAAAACATCTTGATGAGCCTTGCAAGTCGCTAGCAAGTCGTGCGTATGCGAAATTTGCAGGATTCATAATATTTTGATGATAGTTAGTGATTAATAATTTTCAATATCTAGTGCATGAATCGTCAGATTATTATTAAACACACTCTAACCTGAAAGAAAAAAGTTGACCACGGAAAAACCGGTAGACAGTTAAGCAAACGGTTCAATTTATACTCCAAAAGTTTTTATAAGTTCTCTTACATAACAGTGCACTAGAAATCTGTTGGGGTTCGTTGCATAGAAAACAAAAAATTTCCTACCGCAAAGACGAATAAATCCAAGATCTAATCTATGTAACACCCAAGATCTAATCTATAAGATCGGAGCAACGAGATTGATGTGAGACTAACCCTCGAAGATTTCCAGAGCCTACGAGATTAGATCTCGTTGTTGGTGTAGACGATCGTCCCCGGTGCTGCAATCCGGCAGCACTTCCATACTCGGTCGCGCGTACGGTGTCGATGAAGCCCGTCCTCTCCCCGTTCCAGCGGGCAGTGGAGGTGTGGTAGATCCCCTCGGAATCCCAGCAGCACGACGACGTGGTGGTGGAGGTGGAGGAGAAATTCCTGCAGGGCTTCACCAAGCCTGCGCAGGAAGAAGAAGGGGGGAGAGAGGGGCGGCTAGGGCTTGGGGGGATGATGTGCTGTGCCCCAGCCCTCCCCTCCCTCTTATATAGGCGTGGGGGGGCTGCCTTGGCCCCCCTCCAAGCCTTTGGGTCGGCCAAAACAAGGGGGGCAACTTCCCCCCCAAGTTAAGCCCCTATTTTCAAGGGATTTGATCTTATCCACTTGGTACAGCCACATGGGCCTTAGGGGGCTGGTGTGCCTGGCCCATGTGGGCCTATGTGACCCCCTTCGGTCCATGTTGGTCGTCCGGGATAGGTGGGCCCCACTATGGTACCCTCCGGAACCTTCTAGAACCTCCGGTACAATACCGAAAAATCCTGAACTTTTCCGGTAACCCTGAAAATGACTTCCCATATATGAATCTTATTCTCCAGACCATTCCGGACCTCCTCATGATGTCCTGGATCCCATACGAGACTCCGAACAAACTTCGTCTCCATACCATATTCGATATCTACTTATGCGACATCGAAACTTAAGCGCGTCACCCTACGGTTCGCGAACTATGCAGACATGGTCGAGACTCCTCTCCGAGCAATAACCAATAGCGGGATCTGGAGATCCATAATGGCTCCCACATATTCAACGATGACTTAGTGATCGATTGAACCATTTACATACGATGCCAATTCCCTTTGTCACGCGATATTTTACTTGTCCGAGGTTCGATCATCGGTATCTCCATACCTTGTACAACCTCGTTACCGACAAGTACTCTTTACTCGTACCGTGGTATATCATCTCTTATGATCCAATCATATGCTTGCAAGCTAATCATACGACATTTCACCGAGAGGGCCCAGAGTATATCTATCCGTCATCAGGATGGACAAATCCCACTATTGATCCATATGCCTCAACTCACACTTTCCGAATACTTAATCCCATCTTTATAACCACCCATTTACGCAATGGCGTTTGATGTAATCAAAGTACCCTTCCGGTGTAAGTGATTTACATGATCTCATGGTCGAAGGACTTAGGCAACTATGTATCGAAAGCTTATAGCAAATTAAACTTAATGACTTGATCTTATGCTACGCTCATTTGGGTGTGTGTCCATTATATCATTCACCTAATGACATAACCTTGTTATTAATAACATCCAATGTTCATGATCACGAAACCATGATCATACATTAATCAACAAGCTAGTTATACAAGAGGCTTACTAGGGACTCCTTGTTGTTTACATAACACACATGTATCAATGTTTCGGTTAATACAATTATAGCATGAGATGTAAACATTTATCATGAACACTAAGATATAACAATAACTAATTTATTATTGCCTCTTGGGCATATCTCCAACAGTCTCCCACTTGCATTAGAGTCAATAATCTAGTTTACATTTGAAAAGATATAACACCTTGGCCTTCTGGTGCTTATCATGTTTTGCTCATGGGAGAGGTTTTTAGTCAACGGATCTGACTGTTCAGAAACGTATGTATTTTGCAATTCATCTGCGTCTCTACGCATCACTCATTTTTCAAATGAGCCGGCATTAATTGTATATGCTTAGTCCTCTGGTGGAACCTTAATTCCGCGGTCTGAAAATAAGTCACTAATATTGTCATACACAATATAGCTTCAAAGTTCTGACACTATCGGAACTACACCAAGTTCTCAAAGAACTCCTCGACTTAACATCCTCAATCATTGTCAAAACAATGACATACTCTGCATTCGTTTGTAAAATCCGTCACAATATTTAGAACTGATCTAAATCTAGCATAGACTTCTTCTATCTCATTGTGCTACCTTTTAAATAACACTTAGCCTAATTGAGATTGAAATTTTATTTTTATATGTGATCAAACTAATATCGGTGCAACACCTTACAGCGATTTGTTTGTCATTACCCCATACAAAAACTATATATATATATCCTTGGTTCTTCTAAAGCACTCAGGGATATTCTTACTGTTGTCCAATGATCATTACATGAATCATTCTGGTATATGCTCGTAACACTTTAGAGCACATGACATCTGACTTTGTACATATTATTCGTGATCTAAAATCACTCATCTGTTTTTACTCATCGAGTGTCAAATACACTCAAGTCCTGTTAAACCTTCACATGGAAAAGAACACCTTCGTAATATTTTTATATTGAACCACTTCAATATTCATTCTATGTACTTTGACTTAAACTTATTATGTGTTTCAATCTATCTTCATAGATCTTGACACTAAATATGTTTGAGTCCATATCCTTTCATTAAAGTTAATTCTCAATGAAACCTTTTAGTCACATCAAATATATAATTACATCAATTATAATTAATGATATGTCATCCACATATAATATTATAACTATGTCTCAGCGCTCCCACTTAATTTCTTGCAAATGCAATCATCTTCATCGTTTCTGATGAAATCACAACTCTTTGATTATTTCATCCGGTGAAGATTCCAACTCCGTGATACTCACTTCATCCAATTGAAGTTTGTATACTTGTCTAGTGTTCCACGGATCAGCAAAACTCTTGGTTGTATCTAGTACACACTTCTAGTAAGGAATGTATTTCTGCCATCCTACTATCATATCTCATAAAAGGAATATGTAGCGATTACTAGAATAATCCACATAGACTATAAGCATTGCTACGGAAGATCTAATCTTTTCGTAGTCAACTCTTTGAACTTTGTCGTAAACAACTTTCCGACAAGTTGAGCTTCTTCAAGGATATTCCATCCAAGTCCATAAATTTTATAGATCCATCTACTTTCAAAAAGTGTTCACCTATCTTGGATTTCATGGCGCATAGCCATTTTAACGGAGTCAGGGCCCATCATAACTTCTTTGTATGTAGTTGGTTTATCATTGTTCAAAATCAATCCTTTGTCCACAAATCATTCATTTGATCACAAAGTAAACCACATCTACAAGGTTCAATAGGTACTTTGATCTCCATGACTATAACACTTTGTAGACATGGGAGCCATGATCATCGTGGCCGCTTAAGGAACCATTTCCGATGCTGCGCTACTCTGATCATCATGCTCAGGTTCATGAACCTTATCAAGTTCCATTGTCCTCCCACTCAAATACTTCGCTACAAAACAATTTCTTGGAAATAAGCAAGTAACATTAACAAACACTTTTGTCTTTTACTTCATAGTGGGAAGAATTCCCAATTAGATTCTCTGGGATAACCAACAAAGATATTCATCCGATTTTGGTTGTAAACTTATTTACTTATGCTATGCATACCAAAATTTAAGAAATGACTATTAGGGTTTATACCCATGCCATAACTCGTATGGTGTCATTTCAACGGATTATGATGATGCTCTATTTAGTGTAAAAGCGTTAGTCTCTAAAGCATAATCCACAAAAATATAATGGCGTCATTTTATTTTATCTCATCATTAACCCAACAAGGTTTGGATACGTCTCTCGGATATTCCATCATCACTATGATACTCCAAGAAACGTGAGGTTGTAGAACGATTTCATAACTCTCTTAGATGTTCGCTAAAACTCGTAATTCAAATATTTCCACCATGATCCAATCACAGATATTTGACTTTTCTATTACGATGATTTCCACTTCATGCTGAAATTTATTTGAATCCATTCAAATGTTTCAAACTTCTTCCTTATGGAATAAATATATCCACATATATATACTCAATCCATTGTTGGAAGTTTTCATGAAGTAGAAGAATCTCCCGCACACAACTATGCCCAGTGAACCACATACACCATCATGTATGTTTCCACTAAGTTAGTTGCACGTTCAACTCTTGGCCTATGAACGGTATTTAAGTCACTCTTTTTAGAAGAGATTTGCAAGCGCCAAACGATTCAAAAATCGAATGACTCCAAAAGTCCATTTGCATGGAGTTCCTTCATGCATTCCTTTCTAACATGACCTAAATGGCGGTTCCACTAATGAGTGGAATTCACATCATTTGCCTTATGGCATTTTAGCGTCAGTGTTATGTATGTGTGCTTCATCATAAAGATTTATAATAACTTATCCATCGTACATGGAGTAATTTCATAATTTGAACAACTCATTGTTTTCATTTGACCAGAGCAAAATAACAATTATTAAGTTCTTTATTATAAATTCTAAGGGCTAGGTAGAATGCCAACGACAAACATAATAACACTTTATTATATTCCAGAAGTGCATTATTACCATATTCCTTATCAGTCACTTAGGCCATCGTATTCTTGTATTGCGTTGTACTTTATGACATTTCATACCAACCAATCTGGTACTAATACCCAAGAATTTTATTATGTGACCAAACAAGGAATACATCCATAACATGTATATCATCTATATACCTGAGCAAGACTTTCTAGTCTTTTTCTTTCTTTAAGCCAAAATATCTTTTTTAGTTTCTCTTTTAGCTTTCCTCATTCTCAGAAAAACACTTCACCTTCAATAACTTCTAGGTCCATTGGTCAAATACCAATAACTTTGAGTTTTTTTACTTTGAAGTTTTGATCATCATATGACAAGTGTTCTAGATTTCACTATTAGTAATTTTGTAACACGATGAACAATTTCACTCATAATTTTATCCATTATATCATGACGACTTTCCGAGACCATATCTGTACATGCTAGGCTCGTAAAGTTTAACCTCAGCATTCGCATGTGCAAATCTGGCTTGCACCCGTTGTATGCACACGTAGAATCTATAACACCCGATCATCACGTGATGCTTCGAAACGACGAGTCTTAGCAACGGTGCATACTAAGGACGATCACTTCATGGATATGCGAATATCGTTAGTGCCCAACTAGTTGGAGGATTAGGACGCCTGGCGTCTTCAACCTTCGTACATTCCCATAAAACTTATGAGTTTATGTAGTCTCACTAGATTATATTCTATCATCTTGCAATAAGGTCTTATATCTCACATATATCTCATACCTTGCTTATTTCTGAAAACAAAATTTCCAGCTCCTTACTTTTCAAACGGATTTGAACTTCAAGTTTCACGGAGACAAGATGATTTAAGGTACTAATTGAAACCATTGCTCTTTGAATCATCAATGTGAGGTTTACTAAAAGTTTGCATTAGGACTTAATCATATCTTGATTATTTAACAATACGGTACCAGTCTGTAAAGTTACTTGTCAGACTTAACAGTATTTCTATCTCAATTACAAGACTAGCGCATGGTAGATAACGGATGCCAATTCTACAAATTTAATTCAAAATACTATTCAGACTATGTTCATGATAATTAGTTTATGTTTTAATCTAATTACTAATGAACTCCCACTTAATACAACATCCCTCATAGTTGTTAAGTGGCACACGATCCACATTCACTACACCAAAACCGATCATCACGTGAGATGATGTAGCTTCAATGGTGAACATCAACATGTTGATCATATCATCCATATGACTCGTGTTCAACCTTTCGGTTTCCGTTGTCCCGAGGCCATGTCTGTACATGCTAGGCTCGTCAAGCAAACCCAAGTATTTCCGCGTGTGCAACATGGCTTACACCCGTTGTATGTGAACGTAGAATCTATCACATCCGATCATCACGAGATTCTTCGAGACGACGAACTGTAGCAACGGTGCATATGAGGGGAGAATACTTTATTATCTTGATATTAATGTGAGGGATCATCTTATAATGCTACCGTCGCGATCTAAGCAAGATAAGATGCATAAAGGATTAACATCACATGCAATTCATAATATGTGATATGATATGGCCTTTCTTTTTGTGCTTTTGATCTCCATCTCCAAAACACATGAGCATGATCTCCATCATCACCAGCATTGCACCAAGGTCCATAGCGCCGCTTCATGGTTGTCCATCACTTATAGGTACTACAACAACTACTTGAAATAAAGCTATTACATGATGAATAGACACGCAGGTCTTAACAAATTTGAAGACAACCATTAGGCTCCTGCCGGTTGCCATAATACAATAATGAACATCTCATACATCAAATATAATCATCATCACATCATGGCCATATCACATCACCAAACCCTCCAAAAACAAGTTAGACGCCTCTAATTTGGTTTGCATATTTTACGTGGTTTAGGGTTTTCGAGTAAGATCCAATCTACCTACGAACATGAACCACAACGGTGATACTAGTGTTGACAATAGAAAGTGCAAATTGGAATCTTCACTATGGTGGGAGAGACAGACACCCGCAAAGCCACTTATGCAATACAAGTTGCATGTCAAGCGTGGAGCAAGTCTCATGAGACGCGGTCATGTAAAGTTAGCCCGGGCCGCTTCATCCCACCATCCCGCAAGATGCAAAGTACACAAACTAAAGCAACAAAAACATCACCGCCCACAAAACCATTGTGTTCTACTCGTGCAACAGATCTATGCATAGACATGGCTCTGATACCACTGTTGGGGTTCGTTGCATAGAAAACAAAAAATTTCCTACCGCAAAGACGAATAAATCCAAGATCTAATCTATGGAACACCCAAGATCTAATCTACAAGATCGGAGAAACGAGATTGATGTGAGACTAACACTCGAAGATTTCTAGAGCCTACGAGATTAGATCTCGTTGTTGGTGTAGACGATTGTCCCCGGTGCTGCAATCCGGCAGCACTTCCGTACTCGGTCGCGCGTACGGTGTCGATGAAGCCCGTCCTCTCCCCGTTCCAGCGGGCAGCGGAGGTGTGGTAGATCCCCTCGGAATCCCAGCAGCACGACGGCGTGGTGGTGGAGGTGGAGGAGAAATTCCTGCAGGGCTTCGCCAAGCCTGCGCAGGAAGAAGAAGGAGGGAGAGAGGGGCGGCTAGGGCTTGGGGGGATGATGTGCTGCGCCCCAGCCCTCCCCTCCCTCTTATATAGGCGTGGGGGGCTGCCTTGGCCCCCCCCCCTCCAAGCCTTTGGATCGGCCAAAACAAGGGGGGCAACTTCCCCCCCCCCCCCCCCCAAGTTAAGCCCCTATTTTCAAGGGATTTGATCTTATCCACTTGGTACAGCCACATGGGCCTTAGGGGGCTGGTGTGCCTGGCCCATGTGGGCCTATGTGACCCCCTTCGGTCCATGTTGGTCGTCCGGGATAGGTGGGCCCCACTATGGTACCCTCCGGAACCTTCTAGAACCTCCGGTACAATACCGAAAAATCCTGAACTTTTCCGGTAACCCTGAAAATGACTTCCCATTATGAATCTTATTATCCAGACCATTCCGGACCTCCTCGTGATGTCTTGGATCCCATCCAAGACTCCGAACAAACTTCGTCTCCATACCATATTCGATATCTACTTATGCGACATCGAACCTTAAGCGCGTCACCCTACGGTTCGCGAACTATGCAGACATGGTCGAGACTCCTCTCCGAGCAATAACCAATAGCGGGATCTGGAGATCCATAATGGCTCCCACATATTCAATGATGACTTAGTGATCGATTGAACCATTTACATACGATGCCAATTCCCTTTGTCACGCGATATTTTACTTATCCGAGGTTCGATCATCGGTATCTCCATACCTTGTGCAACCTCGTTACCGACAAGTACTCTTTACTCGTACCGTGGTATGTGATCTCTTATGATCCAATCATATGCTTGCAAGCTAATCAGACGACATTCCACCGAGAGGGCCCAGAGTATATCTATCCGTCATCAGGATGGACAAATCCCACTGTTGATCCTTATGCCTCAACTCACACTTTCCGAATACTTAATCTCATCTTTATAACCACCCATTTACGCAATGGCGTTTGATGTAATCAAAGTACTCTTCCGGTGTAAGTGATTTACATGATCTCATGGTCGAAGGACTTATAGCAAATTGAACTTAATGACTTGATCTTATGCTACGCTCATTTGGGTGTGTGTCCATTATATCATTCACCTAATGACATAACCTTGTTATTAATAACATCCAATGTTCATGATCACAAAACCATGATCATCCATTAATCAACAAGCTAGTTATACAAGAGGCTTACTAGGGACTCCTTGTTGTTTACATAACACACATGTATCAATGTTTTGGTTAATACAATTATAGCATGAGATGTAAACATTTATCATGAACACTAAGATATAACAATAACTAATTTATTATTGCCTCTTGGGCATATCTCCAACAAAATCTTCCTATTGATATATTTTTTATTACATATCCAATAGAGATATATATATATATATATATAAACTATTAAAGATATTTAAACATTAATGTAGATTTAAAAAATAAGAATGCATACAATTTTATCAATAAACAGTAGAAAGAATATTGCTTTTTTTTAGGGAGTGACTAGACAACAGCCATCTGTTTTCTAATTGGGAAACAGGCACTTTTTCTAGCCAATTAAATGATGACAACTGTCAACTTATAAAACTCAATGAATAAGCCTCGGTTAAAAAAGTGGCTGTTTCACCCAGAGAAAACAAGACAGATTCTTGAACAACCCACATTCAGCATCCCAGTTATTTAACTGAGTTGTAACGGCTTCTTTAAGCCCAGAACAATAAAATTCAGAAAATAAAACAAAAGGGATAGAAGCATATAAAACAGAACTGGGCATCCCCTTGTAAGACCAAACACGCCTATAAGATCTTCTCCAGTAGCCTGCAAGCGGCGTTGCCGCAACAGTCATGCAAAAGCTACATCAGGACAAAATGAGTGATGGAATCAGATTGGAATTAACCAAAACTCAGTCCCGCATCCCGTGCCGCTTGACACCCTTATTCTCTAGCAAGAAAACTATCTCACCTGCTCCAACCGCAAAAAGCTGCCACTGCTCCTCATCCACAATTCGTGTAAAAACTATGGGAGATCGAGACGCTTCCACAAGAAGAATGGAGGAAATAGCCAAGGCAAATCAGCGATTGCCTGAAGTCATTTCTGTTATGTAGAGTATTAAGAGAGATAGTACTAGCTGGTCATGCCATAGCCAAGACTTTGCTGGAGTCTGGCACCAGCACGCGCCGACACACATTCAGCAACTTGTATTGAATGATTGTAAAACTATCGTATATGAATGAAAGCCTCTCTTGCACTTAAAATCACTAAACACTAAGATACCCACTTAACAAGGGTGATCAAAGTTAAAATAAAGAAGTTTCAGCTCTCATGATATTAAGATAGAAAAGTGACAATGAATCACATGTTTTGGGTGGCGTTGCACTAGTGTTTAAAAGGAAAATTTTCGTAAGCAAAAAAATCATATTACATAGAATGGGATGGTATTGGAAGAGGGAGGGAGAATTATATTATGATTTAGGAGTGAAAGAAGATACTGATCCAATATTGTATTAAAAAAAAAACGATGCTCACGATTTATGAATAAGACATAGATAGTGGATGACTAAATCAAAAGGAGGTGGATGATGAACTCAAGAGTCAGATCAAGAAATTCAAAACAAAAGAATGATGATTGAGCTTTGAAATGCCGAGAAATGAGTGACTGAAAAACTAAAGTATTAAAGGGAGATTAAAAAATGCCAAGAAATGAGTGATGAAGAACTGTACAAACTGAGCTACAAAGATCTAAAAAATGAACAACTAAGATATTGAGTAAGTGCCAAAAAATGAGTGACTGAAATAATGAGAGACTTAAGAAAATGTGATGAACTAAGGAAATTGTAATGAAAATAGGAACTAGAAATACTTATGATTGAAAACTACGGACAAATAAATTGAATGAATACTGAAACATATGACTGAGAAAAAAGGAAGATTTTTTATAATGACAAGAAAACTGAGAAATGAATGACGATGCAAACTGAGTTATAAATGTAAGTGAGAAATGATGAATGACAAGTCAATTTGGACTGAATATCAAAGCATGATAGACTGAGCATTGAGGGCTGATGATACTGACAAACTTAAGAAATTAAGCTGAGGAACTGAGGTGTTGTGACACTGAAATGACCTTGAATATCGAAAACTGGAAAATGAAGAATAAGAGCTATAAACAGACTAACTGAATAGAATGAAGACTAAAGACTGAATTCAACAAATGAGAATATAGAGGAATTAAAAAATGAAATTAAGACAGAGAAACTGAAAATGGAATATTGAATTGACTGAAACATCATAAACTTAGTTACTAAAAAATTAAAGACATCAGTTAATAAATAATGAATGAAGACTGAGATCTGAAAGAAACTGAAGAAATGAAAAAAATACTGAAGAACTTAAGACTGAGCAAATAACAAGAAAGAAACTGAATTACTGAGCAAGTTTAACTGAAGAAATGAAAATCTGAAACTTAGCAAATATAGACAGAGAGATACAGAAAACTGAGAGACGGCACAAATATAACTGAGTGAATTCGAAAAAATAAGGGTGACATGCATGATAATAATTATTGAAAGACTAAAAAGCTGATAGACTGAGAAAATGTAATGGAACACTAAAGACACTGAAAAAAGAGGATAATTGGGAAACTAAGTCACTGAAAAATTTGACTGAGAGATTAATGGTAATGAAAACTGAATTAACTGAGAGAATGAGAGACGGAGAAACAACCATACGCAAGTGACCACTACATGCCATGTAAAAAATAGAAGCATTTAAAACAATTTTATTACTTGACAAAATAATATGTGGGACAGTCATAATGATGACATATTCAATTGCTGCAGGTAATCAAATGTTAGCACCACAATGACAGACCTCCTTAATCAATTTGATGGATCAATGTTCTTCAAGGTACAAGATTTTTATATGGAAAAAGATTCAGAACTTATTAATACTGTTTTCATGTATCAAGAAATTTGAAAAAGGACGATTACGTTTGCATAACACATCTTAACACTTCATGCAGGAAGATTTTTCATACATGGCTTTACTGAATGGCGAGATCGACATGAACTACTCATCATCAAATATACATATGAAGGTATGAAAAAAAATTGCATCAAAATACAAAGTTATGTATGAAATGAATGAAAAATAACTGACATATTTCAATTGCTGCAGGTAAATACCTTCTTTGGTGCTGAAGGACAATCTGGGAGCACACCATATCCTGAATCTTCTTCCAGTATGACCACCACACAGGAAGAAAAGAGCAAAGTCATTGGACAAAACACATTTGACACACCTAAAAAATGATTGCTTCTGAAAACATTAACAGAGAAAACAAAATCTATTTACACATTCATCATTGAACACAGAGAATTAGCCTTTTATAAAAAAGATGACACTATGGTTTCAGACAAAATGAGTACCAGATAAAATGGGTACATATATTACAACCAGATAGGAGCAGAGCCGGAGGAGGGGAGGACGTTGCAATGGGCACAACTAGCAAATGGGGCTGCATCATATAATACAAAACAGCTATATTTAAAATAAAAACATGAGTAACAGATACTTTGTACGAATACTGAAGCAATATTTGCAGACTACAGCTCGACTAGTCGACATGTACATACATTAATTATAACCAGATACGACCAGAACCAGAGGAGGGAGGACGTCGCAATGCTTCTGGTCAACAACGGCGGCGGATGGTCACTGGATGGCAGCGGCGGCCTGCTCCTACGTGAGGTGGCTCGTTCTTGAGCAAGCCTATTAAATAGCTAGTGTTCCAACTTTCAATCTAGCAAGTTGAGCGCCTCACTAATTCAAGCCCAAAAAGTGAGTCAGTGTACTCAAATAGTTCATGACTAGTCGCTCAACTGCTCGACTCACGAACTCCATGAATGAAGGGAGACCAACTGCAAAAAAAAAGCTACACATAACAACAACAAAATCTGACAATTCATCATGGCTACTGAAAATGAGATAATCTGGCAACCACCAAAATCATCAAACACAACTGCAGATGAACTTCAGACCACTGACAAAAACTACATAACACCTCCCCACACACAAGAAAATACTGTCACTCAAAAGAGCACTACAACACCAAATATAACAATTCCTTGTGGTTAATCGTGGATAATGAAAATTGACACACCAAGCTACCTCCAAATCAAACAGCACAAAAAACATATTAAGGTGAATTTCAGAGAACTAAACAAGCTGTCCCAACTACATTAAGGTGAAAATTGACACACCAAGCTGCCTCCAAATCAAACAGTACAAAGACATATTAAGGTGAATTTCAGAGAACTAAACAAGCGGCCCAAACTCAAATCCTAGACTCAAAATATCACTACGACACCAAAATCATCCTCAAAAAACGAGAAGGAATCATCAATCATCAATTCCAGCAGGTACTTGTTCACACGCATGATATAAACCTGCATGAATAAATTAACAAAAAACACAAAACAAGGACTGACGTGTTTCAGTACATTATGCTTGAGATCGAGCCACCCTATTCCAAGTGAAAAGCCGCCACCAAAATCTACAAAAATTAGCGAACGCATGACAAAGTAGGACAGAGAAATTACCCATCTCGCATCCCGCGAACTTGCCTTCCACGCTCGAGATTCGCTGGCCTCTTCCCAGATGCAAGGCGAAGAGCACGAACAGCACCCTTCCCAATCTCCGCTCCCACCTCCGCCGGCGACTGCAGCGTCAACCCACCCCCCAGACAGCGGCCGAGCGTGTCGAGCCGTCCCGGCACGACCTTCCCCCACCTCCGCCGGGCGAAGAGGACGACACGCCCCAGCAGCCGCCAGAACGACAAGGATACAACGAAGCAACGCCGCTCTCCGCCATGGATCCGCCTCGGCGACGCCAGCGAGGACATGGAGACGAGAAGCGGGGCGCGGGCGAGAATGAGCTGTGGGAGGAGACTCAGTTTGGACAGGATAATTGAGAAAAAAAAAAACGGGAGACTCCTAACGGGAACAACCACGCCACGACAGACAAACTGAACCGGCACTGCGCCAAGATTTGGGAATGAATCGTACGGTCCAAAAAGTAGCTGTTTGCCAATTGAAAAACAGCTAGCTGTTTATTAGGAAAACTGTTTTTTTAAATATATACTTTTTTTAGCACAAGTTAAGCGTAATAATCAATGTACATTGCAATAAAAAAATAATAGTAACATTTTATATTTTATTAACTATGCTAACCGTATAATGGAGAGATATCAAAAACTGTAATGTAATATAATAAAATAAGTTGTAGATGAGTATAAAAGTTTATAGTAAATTATTGTATTAGACTTGAGATGGGTCCAAAATCTATTTGGACCGGTCCTAAGAGGCAGTAGGAGCGGTTGCGCCGGTCGGAGGAACAGTACAGCTTGAACCATGAAGCACGGTGCAATACATTATTATTTTGTTATGTACACCCCAATGTTGCCAATTAATATATTGCCGTATGCAAATCCCACGTAGAAACAGAGAGAGCGGGCAGGCATATTTGACAACATGTGGTGGCCCATGGTCGTAACAAACTTCTGATATCAATATACACCTGGATTCTCTGATATTATCATAACGTGCACCCGCTAGCACGTACACATTCGCCCCAGTGTCTCTGTCAATACGGACCAACCTAAAACAACCGGCTGCATACATATACATCCCATCCATCCCTCGTCATGGCTCTCAAACATCTCTCCTGTCATCCGGTGCCTCGCTAGTCGCCACATAATGCTCGATTTTGCTAGTGTATCTAGCATCCGAGGCGGTGTTGCATGTTGTTTTCTTCTCGTAGAAGATCCATGTGTTCATGCACACGCACCTTGTGCTCGGACACTGCCAAGAGCTAGTTGTGTTAATGTGATATATCTGCTACTCTTTCTCGGCCATGATGCCTCAAGAGAGCATGACGTGGGTTCTTCATTGCTTGGGTCCGTTTCTTGGGCTCTCGTGGTCGTGGATGAAGTGCGAGACTGCAACGAATCTTCTTTTTCGCTCTCGGATTTCACTCTTATTCATCTTCTCCGATCTTGATCAAATCCATCAGCGTATAGCACAATGTGGGTTTGTTTCTCGTCACAAAATGGATTTCTAGTTGCAACGGAGCACGCGATTTTAGAGGCAGACGTAGATCTTTGCTTTGGTAAATGCTCTGGTTCTGCATGTTCTATTTCCCCCCCTCCGTAGCGGAACTGGGACGTGAGGTGTCTGTCTGATTAATAATCAGTTTCATTGTATTGAAGCGTCCATCGTTGGCTTTTCACACGATCAATGTTCTTAGCTCCGTGCCATCTCGTTTGCTTGAATTGGAGAGCTAGCGCGTTTCTTTACTCCCAACGGGCATGCCAATTCCAATTCGATCGTCTCCTGTCATCGTTTCTGTAGGGTAATGCCTTAGTTTATTGGTTTACCATCGATCCACATTTGATCGTCACGTTGCGGGTCAATAGCTCCTATGCGACGTCGTTGAGTGAAATTCTCCACGGTGCGACGTAGTTGGCTAAAATAGCTCCCATGCGTCGTTTTTTCTGGTTCAAATAGCTCGCGTGCGACAGGCAGGTGACGCGGGTTAAGACACTTAGTTAGGATGCGATTAGGTTAGGACAGTGAGGGTTATAACAAGTGGGGTCCACCATGGTCCAGGTCATGTAGAGTCAACCGTTCACGACTGAGGGTCCCGCACGACTCAACGGTCAGCTCGACTCGCGCGTGGTGAACTGGGAGCGGCGGCGAGCGGCGGCGCCCTGGGCTTCTTCTCCGACAGCGGCGGGCCTAGTTTTTCATCTGGACGGCGGCGGAGCGTCTATCTCGACGGCGGTTTAGCCATTGCAAGTGAGTAATTGCGAAATCCTAGTCTCATACCCCTGGATCTTGTCTTGATGTTCCGTTTTGTTGCCGATTTAGAATCAGCGTATCTGGGCGGATCGAGAGGAGCGCGGGCTGAATCAGATGGAGGGAGGAGTCGGTGCTTCAAATCGGTAATGCGCCCCTTCTTTTGATGTTATCGTTATCGATTTGGGGGCCGATTTGGGGGTCAATTGCTTGCTTACGCCGCCGCTGCCCACCATTGACAGGGGAGATGCTGCGCCCGATTCTGCCACCACGTTCGCAATTACAGTCGAATTATTTCCCTGTAAAGCCAAGCTGAGTGATGGAAGCGTCCAAGACATTGCAAATAGCACCGTGAGGTTGGCCCTTGATCTTGAAGATGTTGATCCGCAGGAATTGGAGGGAAAGGAGGAGGAGGCCGTGCGCAATTTGGTGGAGAAGATAGGGGAGAAGATTGTTTGGGGTCCAGAACAAGAGGTGTCTGTGCTACGGTTTGACAACTATAAGGGTGAATATGTGAGAATTGAAGATGGAGAATCCATGGTTGCTGAAATTGATCGTCAAGAAGGGTGGGAAAGCAATCAAGTAAGTTTTCATGCAGAGCTTATTGATCTACAAACAAATTCCAGAGTAGGTTATGTGCAATCAAAGATGGCTGCTCAGATGCAAGATGATGAGTGGGCTTCACAAAGGAGGGGGCAGATGTTGTCATTGTTCACTGAACCGACAGTACTAGCTGAAGATACAGGGGCTGATGCAGATGCAGAGGAGGGAAACCATGGTGCTCAAAAGATTGTTGTTGACTCGAATGTAGTAGAGTTGAATGAAAAAACAGATTTAGTCATTGCACCAATATCTGACATTGAAATGGCCAAAATGTTTGGCATTCCAGTTGATGACAGAGATGAAGGCCATGCAACTGAGGATGACAGTTCTTTGCCTGCACATGGTAACACAAATGCAGGCCGTGGAAATGAGGATGAAGAAGAGCTGATGAGACAGGCTGCAGATGATGTGGATGATGCAAATGACAATGAGCTGGTCTTTTTGTATGACAAAGAGAACCCAGTTGTTGAGGTTGGAAAGTTGTGGCCAAATATGAATGAGTTTAGGATGTCTTTTAGGACCTATGCAGTGAAAAAAGAGTTTGATGCCAAGACTATGTGGACTGATAGGAAGAAATTTTATGCTAGGTGCAAAGGCTATGACGGTGGTGGAAATCCATGCAAATGGTACATATCTGCCAGACTACAACCTGATGGCAATACAGTCAGGGTAAATCAAATACCAAACCAGCATACATGTATGACCACTTCATAGAGAGTTTCAAATATGACAAACCAGCTTTGGATAACAGAGAAGATTACTCCTATTTTAGCAAAAACTCCAAACACTACTGCAAAAAGGCTTAAAGTGGACTTGGATAAGCTGTACCCCATCAAACTGAAATATACCACAGTTTGGAAGGCAAAACAAAGGGCAATGAAATCATTGTATGGTGACTGGGCAAATACATTTAGGATGTTATATAGCTTTAAAGCTGAGGTGGAGAAGAGGTCACCTGGAAGTGTGGTGGAGATAGATACAGAGGTTACAGAGGATGACAGTGTTTACTTCAGCAAGTTTTTTATGTGTTTGAAGCCTTGCATAGATGGATTCAAAGCAGGATGTCGTCCATATTTGAGCACAGACTCTTCTTTTTTGACTGGCAAGTGGAATGGTCAGTTGGCTGCATGCAATGCTTTGGATGAACACAACTGGATGTTCCCAATTGCAATTGGACTGTTTCAATCAGAGACAGAGGCAAGCTGGACATGGTTCATGATGCAACTGAAAAGATGCATAGGGCCAGTTTCACCTTTGGCCATCCACACAGATGCATGTAAAGGGCTGGAAAATGCTGTAAAAAATGTTTTCCCCCATGCTGAGCAGAGAGAGTGCTTTGGACATATGTAGATGAATCTCATAAAAAAATTCAGAGGAGATGAATTTGGGCGCATGTGGCCAGCAGCAAGAGCTTACAGAGCACAGACACATTCCTACCACCTTGGTAAGATCATGGCAGCTTGTGCTGACAATGAATTTGCTTCCTGGTTGAACACATACCATTCTCTGTTGTGGTACAGATCAGGTTTTAATACTGTAATAAAATGTGATCACATCAATAACAACTTGGCAGAAAGTTTCAACAATAAAGTGAAAGATTTAAAAGATTTGCCTGTGCATGACATGGTGGATCAAATAAGGATCATGATCATGCGTTTGTGGGACTTGAGAGGAAGACTTGGTGATATGTTGGAAGGGGACAAGCTTCCAGCAGTGGTACAACAGGTGGTCAACAAGAGTAGAAACCTTTCACATCTATCTGTTGAGAAATCCTCCTTATTTGATGCTGAAGTTAAAGATGCAAGGAGTGTAAAGAGGCATGTGGTAAACATTGAGTTGCAGGAGTGCACTTGCCTAGAGTGGCAACACACTGGAAAACCATGTGAGCATGCCATAATTTTTTTGGCATCTAAACCCAGGTTAAATGTGCACCCATATTTGCATGAGTATTACTCAGTACAAAAGTTTAAGGCTGCATATGTGATGCGCGTAGATGTACACGTCCGTTGGGAACCCCAAGAGGAAGGTATGATGCGCACAGCGGCAAGTTTTCCCTCAGAAAGAAACCAAGGTTTAATCGAACCAGTAGGAGCCAAGAAGCACGTTGAAGGTTGATGGTGGCGAAATATGATGCGGCGCAACAACAGGGATTCCGGCGCCAACGTGGAACCTGCACAACACAACCAAAGTACTTTGCCCCAACGAAACAGTGAGGTTGTCAATCTCACCGGCTTGCTGTAACAAAGGATTAACCGTATTGTGTGGAAGATGATTGTTTGCAAGAAAACAGTAAAGAACAATTGCAGTAGATTGTATGCGATGTAAAGAATAGGACCGGGGTCCACAGTTCACTAGAGGTGTCTCTCCCATAAGATAAAAGCATGTTGGGTGAACAAATTACAGTCGGGCAATTGACAAATAGAAAAGGGCATAACAATGCATGTACATGATATGATAAATATAGTGAGATTTAATCCGGGCATTACGACAAAGTACATAGACCGCCATCCAACTGCATCAATGCCTAAAAAGTCCACCTTCAGGTTATCATCCGAACCCCATTCAGTATTAAGTTGCAAAGCAACAGACAATTGCATTAAGTATGGTGCGTAATGTAATCGACAACTACATCCTTAGACATAGAATCAATGTTTTCTCCCTAGTGGCAACAGCACATCACAACCTTAGAACTTTATGTCACTGTCCCAGGTGTCAATGAAGGCATGAACCCACTATCGAGCATAAATACTCCCTCTTGGAGTTAAGAGCAAAAACTTGGCCAGAGCCTCTACTAATAACGGAGAGCATGCAAGATCATAAACAACACATAAACAATAGATTGATAATCACCATAACATAGTATTATCTATCCATCGGATCCCGATAAACACAACATATAGTATTACAGATAGATGATCTTGATCATGTTAGGCAGCTCACAAGATCCAACAATGAAGCACAATTAGGAGAAGACGACCATCTAGCTACTGCTATGGACCCATAGTCCAGGGGTGAACTACTCACTCATCACTCCGGAGGCGACCATGGCGGTGTAGAGTCCTCCGGGAGATGAATCCCCTCTCCGGCAGGGTGCCGGAGGCGATCTCCTGAATCCCCCGAGATGGGATTCGCGGCGGCGGCGTCTCTGGAAGGTTTTCCGTATCGTGGCTCTCGGTACTGGGGTTTTCGCGACGGAGTCTTTAAGTAGGCGGAAGGGCAACGTGGGGGGCCACACGAGGGCCCGCCACCACAGGTCGGCGCGGCCAAGGCCTGGGCCGCGCCGCCCTATGGTGGCGGCCCCTCGTGGCCCCACTTTGACTCCTCTTCGGTCTTCTGGAAGCTTCGTGCAAAAATAGGACCCTGGGCGTTGATTTCGTCCAATTCCGAGAATATTTCCTTACTAGGATTTCTGAAACCAAAAACAGCAGAAAACAACAACTGGCTCTTCGGCATCTTGTTAATAGGTTAGTTCCAGAAAATGCGTAAATACGACATGCTACTTTATTGATGATACCTACATGTTTTATGCACATTATATGTCATATTTATGCATTTTCTGGAACTAACCTATTAACAAGATGCCGAAGAGCCAGTTGCTGTTTTCTGCTGTTTTTGGTTTCAGAAATCCTAGTAAAGAAATATTCTCGGAATTGGACGAAACTTTCGCCCAGGGTCCTATTTTTGCACGAAGCTTCCAGAAGACCGAAGAGATAACGAAGTGGGGCCACGAGGCGGCCAGAGGGCAGGGCGGCGCGGCCCAGGCCTTGGCCGCGCCGACCTAGCCCCTGGGCCCCTCGTGTGGCCCCTCGGGTTGACCCTCCGGCTCCGTAAAGCCGCCGGCGCGAAACCCCCAAAGACCGAGAGCCACGATACGGAAAACCTTACTGAGACGCCGCCGCCGCGAATCCCATCTCGGGGGATTCTGGAGATCGCCTCCGGCACCCTGCCGGAGAGGGGATTCATCTCTCGGAGGACTCTTCACCGCCATGGTCGCCTCCGGAGTGATGAGTGAGTAGTTCACCCCTGGACCATGGGTCCATAGCAGTAGCTAGATGGTCGTCTTCTCCTCGTTGTGCTTCATTGTTGGATCTTGTGAGCTGCCTAACATGATCAAGATCATCTATCTGTAATACTATATGTTGTGTTTGTCGGGATCCGATGGATAGAGAGTACTATGATTATGGTGATTATCAATCTATTGTTTATGTGTTGTTTATGATCTTGCATGCTCTCCGTTATTAGTAGAGGCTCTGGCCAAGTTTTTGCTCTTAACTCCAAGAGGGAGTATTTATGCTCGATAGTGGGTTCATGCCTTCATTGAATCTGGGATCGTGACAGTAGGTTCTAAGGTTGTGATGTGCTGTTGCCACTAGGGATAAAACATTGATGCTATGTCTAAGGATGTAGTTGTTGATTACATTACGCACCATACTTAATGCAATTGTCTGTTGCTTTGCAACTTAATACTGGAGGGGGTTCGGATGATAACCTGAAGGTGGACTTTTTAGGCATAGATGCAGTTGGATGGCGGTCTATGTACTTTGTCGTAATGCCCGGATTAAATATCACTATATTTATCATATCATGTATATGCATTGTTATGCCCTTCTCTATTTTGTCAATTGCCCGACTGTAATTTGTTCACCCGACATGCTTTATCTTATGGGAGAGACACCTCTAGTGAACTGTGGACCCCGGTCCTATTCTTTACATAGCATACAATCTACTTGTTTTACTGTTTTCTTTGCAAACATCTTCCACTCGATACGTTTAATCCTTTGTTACAGCAAGCCGGTGAGATTGACAACCTCACTGTTTCGTTGGGACAAAGTACTTGGGTTGTGTTGTGCAGGTTCCGCGTTGGCGCCGGAATCCCTGGTGTTGCGCCGCATCACATTTCGCGACCATCAACCTTCAACGTGCTTCTTGGCTCCTACTGGTTCGATTAAACCTTGGTTTCTTTCTGAGGGAAAACTTGCTACTGTGCGCATCATACCTTCCACTTGGGGTTCCCAACGAACGTGTGAGTTACACGCCATCAAGCTCTTTTTCTGGCGCCGTTGCCGGGGAGATCAAGACACGCTGCAAGGGGAGTCTCCACTTCTCAATCTCTTTACTTTGTTTTTGTCTTGCTTTATTTTATTTACTACTTTGTTTGCTGCACTAAATCAAAATACAAAAAAATTAGTTGCTAGTTTTTCTTTATTTACTGTCTTGCTCTCTATATCAAAAACACAAAAAAATTAGTTACTTGCATTTACTTTATCTAGTTTGTTTTATTTACTATTGCTAAAATGAATACCCCTGAAAATACTAAATTGTGTGACTTCACAAATGCAAATAATAATGATTTCCTATGCACACCTATTGCTCCACCTGCTACTACAGCAGAATTCTTTGAAATTAAACCTGCTTTACAAAATCTTGTCATGAGAGATCAATTTTCTGGTGTCAGTTCTGATGATGCTGCTGCCCATCTCAATAATTTTGTTGAACTTTGTGAAATGCAAAAGTATAAAGATGTAGATGGTGATATTATTAAATTGAAAGTGTTTCCTTTCTCATTAAGAGGAAGAGCTAAAGATTGGTTGCTATCTTTGCCTAAGAATAGTATTGATTCATGGACTAAATGCAAGGATGCTTTTATTGGTAGATATTATCCTCCCGCTAAAATTATATCTTTGAGAAGTAGCATAATGAATTTTAAACAATTAGATACTGAACATGTTGCTCAAGCATGGGAGAGAATGAAAACTTTGGTAAAGAATTGCCCAACCCATGGACTGACTACTTGGATGATCATCCAAACCTTCTATGCAGGACTAAATTTTTATTCGCGGAATTTATTGGATTCAGCTGCTGGAGGTACCTTTATGTCCATCACATTGGGGGCGGCTACAAAACTTCTTGATGATATGATGATAAATTACTCTGAATGGCACACGGAAAGAGCTCCACAAGGTAAGAAGGTAAATTCTGTTGAAGAAACCTCTTCCTTGAGTGATAAGATTGATGTGATTATGTCTATGCTTGTGAATGGTAGATCTAATGTTGATCCTAATAATGTTCCTTTAGCTTCATTGGTTGCTCAAGAAGAAAATGTTGATGTGAATTTCATTAAAAATAATAATTTCAACAACAATGCTTATAGGAACAACTCTGGTAATAACTATAGGCCATATCCTTCTGCTAATGGTAATGGTTATGGTAATTCTTATGGGAATTCTTACAATAATAATAGGAGTGTACCCCCTGGTCTTGAAGCTATGCTTAAAGAATTTATTAGTACACAAACTGCTTTTAACAAATCTGTTGAGGAAAAGCTTGATAAAATTGATATTATTGCTTCTAGAGTTGATAGACTTGCCTCTGATGTTAATCTTTTAAAATTGAAAGTTATGCCTAATAATGATATTGATAATAAGATTACTACTACAGCAAATGCCATCCAAGTTAGAATTAATGAGAATATAAGATTAATGGCTGAACTGCGTGCTAGGTGGGATAGAGAAGAAAATGAAAAACTAGCTAAAGAGAATAATGTAGCTAAAGTTTGGACTATTACCACCACTAGTAATGCTAATTCTTCACATGTTGCTGCACCTCCTACTATCAATGATAAAATAATTGGTGTTGGCAATGTTTCTACTCCTAGTGCAAAGCGTACAAAACTGCCTGAAATTGCTAAAACTGCTGAAACTGCTTGTGATAAAACTGCTGAAATTTTTTCCAACCTTGGGAACAATGATCCCATTGCTGTAGCTCATAATGATTTAGATTTTGATGATTGCCACATCTCTGAAGTTATAAAGTTCTTACAAAAACTTGCTAAAAGTCCTAATGCTAGTGCTATAAATTTAGCCTTTACAAAACATATTACAAATGCTCTCATAAAAGCTAGAGAAGAGAAACTAAAACTTGAAACTTCTATTCCTAGAAAGTTAGAAGATGGTTGGGAGCCCATCATTAAAATGAAATTCAATGACTTTGAATGTAATGCTTTATGTGATCTTGGTGCAAGTATTTCTGTTATGCCTAAAAAGATTTATGATATGCTTGACTTGCCACCATTGAAGAATTGTTATTTGGATGTTAATCTTGCCGATAATGTTAAAAAGAAACCTTTGGGGAGGATTGATAATGTGCATATTACGGTTAACAATAACCTTGTCCCCGTTGATTTTGTTGTCTTGGATATCGAATGCAATGCATCTTGTCCTATTGTGTTGGGAAGACCTTTTCTTCGAACTGTTGGTGCTGTTATTGATATGAGGGAAGGTAATATTAAATATCAATTTCCTCTCAAGAAAGGTATGGAACACTTCCCTAGAAAGAGAATGAAGTTGCCTTTTGATTCTATTATTAGAACAAGCTATGATGTTGATGCTTCTACTCTCGATGTTACTTGATTTGCACTTTCTGCGCCTAGCTGAAAGGCGTTAAAGAAAAGCGCTTATGGGAGACAACCCATGTTTTTACCTACAGCAATTTTTTGTTTTATTGAGTCTTGGAAGTTGTTTACTACTGTAGCAACCTCTCCTTATCATGTTTTTGTGCCAAGTAAAGTTTCTATGTCAAAGTTGGTGTTATATTTGGGATTGCTGCGCAGAAACAGCATTGCTGTCTGTCACGAATCTGGGCACAGTTCTCTGTAGAAAATTCGAAAAAATCTGCCAATTTACGAGCGTGATCCTCAGATATGTACGCAACTTTCATTAGTTTTGAGTTTTTCCATTTGAGCAAGTCTGGTGCCATCTCTAAATTCGTCTTTACGGACTGTTCTGTTTTTGACAGATTCTGCCTTTTATTTCGCATTGCCTCTTTTGCTATGTTGGATTTATTTCTTTGATCCACTAATGTCCAGTAGCATTATGCAATGTCCAGAAGTGAAAATAATGATTGTGTCACCTCTGAATGTGTGAATTATTAATTGTGCACTAACCCTCTAATGAGTTTGCTTGAAGTTTGGTGTGAAGGAAGTTTTCAAGGGTCAAGAGAGGAGTATGATATACTTTGATCAAGAGGAGTGAAAGCTCTAAGCTTGGGGATGCCCCCGTGGTTCACCCCTGCATATTTTAAGAAGACTCAAGCGTCTAAGCTTGGGGATGCCCAAGGCATCCCCTTCTTCATCGACAACATCATCAGGTTCCTCCCCTGAAACTATATTTTTATTCAATCACATCTTGTGTTCTTTACTTGGAGCGTCGGTTTGTTTTTGTTTTTGTTTTTGTTTGAATAAAATGGATCCTAGCATTCACTTTGTGGGAGAGAGACACGCTCCGCTGTTGCATATGGACACATGTGTCCTTAGGCTTTACTCATAATGTTCAAGGCGAAGTTTCTTCTTCGTTAAATTGTTATATGGTTGGAATTGGAAAATGCTACATGTAGTAATTCTAAAATGTCTTGGATAATGTGATACTTTGCAATTGTTGTGCTCATGTTTAAGCTCTTGCATCATATGCTTTGCACCCATTAATGAAGAAATACATAGAGCTTGCTAAAATTTGATTTGCATATTTGGTTTCTCTAAGGTCTAGATAATATCTAGTATTGAGTTTTGAACAACAAGGAAGACAGTGTAGAGTCTTATAATGTTTACAATATGTCTTTTATGTGAGTTTTGCTGCACCTGTTCATCCTTGAGTTTGCTTCAAATAACCTTGCTAGCCTAAACCTTGTATCGAGAGGGAATACTTCTCATGCATCCAAAATCCTTGAGCCAACTACTATGCCATTTGTGTCCACCATACCTACCTACTACATGGTATTTCTCCGCCATTCCAAAGTAAATTGCTTGAGTGCTACCTTTAAAATTCCATCATTTACCTTTGCAATATATAGCTCATGGGACAAAATAGCCTTAAAAACTATCGTAGTATTGAATATGTACTTATGCACTTTATCTTTTATTAAGTTGCTTGTTGTGCGATAACCATGTTTCTGGGGAACGCCATCAACTATTGTTGAATATCATGTGAGTTGCTATGCATGTCCGTCTTGTCTGAAGGATCTATCATTTTAGTGGTTGGAGCATGCAAAATTGTTAGAGAAGAACATTGGGCCGCTAACTAAAGCCATGAATCATGGTTGAAGTTTCAGTTTTGGACATATATCCTCAATCTCATATGAGAATAATAATTGTTGCTACATGCTTATGCATTTAAGAGGAGTCCATTATCTGTTGTCCATGTTGTCCCGGTATGGATGTCTAAGTTGAGAATAATCAAAAGCGAGAAATCCAAAATGCGAGCTTTCTCCTTAGACCTTTGTACAGGCGGCATGGAGGTACCCCTTTGTGACACTTGGTTGAAACATGGCATGCAAAGATCCGGTAGTCCAAGCTAAGTAGGACGAGGTGCGGGCACTATTAGTATACTATGCATGAGGCTTGCAACTTGTAAGATATAATTTTCATAACTCATATGCTTTATTACTACCGTTGACAAAATTGTTTCATGTTTTCAAAATAAAAGCTCTAGCACAAATACAGCAATCGATGCTTTCCTCTTTGAAGGACCATTCTTTTATTTTTATTGTTGAGTCAGTTTACCTATCTCCTTCCACCTAAGAAGCAAACACTTGTGTGAACTGTGCATTGATTCCTACATACTTGCATATTGCACTTGTTATATTACTTTATGTTGACAATATCCATGAGATACACATGTTATAAGTTGAAAGCAACCGCTGAAACTTAATCTTCCTATGTGTTGCTTCAACACCTTTACTTTGATTTATTGCTTTATGAGTTAACTCTTATGCAAGACTTATTGATGCTTGTCTTGAAGTACTATTCATGAAAAGTCTTTGCTATATGATTCAGTTGTTTACTCATGTCATTACCTTTGCTTTGATCGCTGCATTCATTACATATGTTTACAAATAGTATGATCAAGATTATGATGGCATGTCACTTCAGAAATTATCTTTGTTATCGTTTCACCTGCTCGGGACGAGCAGAACTAAGCTTGGGGATGCTGATACGTCTCCAACGTATCGATAATTTCTTATGTTCCATGCTACTTTATTGATGATACCTACATGTTTTATGCACATTATATGTCATATTTATGCATTTTCTGGAACTAACCTATTAACAAGATGCCGAAGAGCCGCTTGTTGTTTTCTCGCTGTTTTTGGTTTCAGAAATCCTAGTAAAGAAATATTCTCGGAATTGGACGAAACTTTCGCCCAGGGTCCTATTTTTGCACGAAGCTTCCAGAAGACCGAAGAGATAACGAAGTGGGGCCACGAGGCGGCCAGAGGGCAGGGCGGCGCGGCCCAGGCCTTGGCCGCGCCGACCTAGCCCCTGGGCCCCTCGTGTGGCCCCTCGCGTTGACCCTCCGCCTACTTAAAGCCTCCGTCGCGAAACCCCCAGTACCGAGAGCCACGATACGGAAAACCTTACTGAGACGCCGCCGCCGCGAATCCCATCTCGGGGGATTCTGGAGATCGCCTCCGGCACCCTGCCGGAGAGGGGATTCATCTCTCGGAGGACTCTTCACCGCCATGGTCGCCTCCGGAGTGATGAGTGAGTAGTTCACCCCTGGACCATGGGTCCATAGCAGTAGCTAGATGGTCGTCTTCTCCTCGTTGTGCTTCATTGTTGGATCTTGTGAGCTGCCTAACATGATCAAGATCATCTATCTGTAATACTATATGTTGTGTTTGTCGGGATCCGATGGATAGAGAGTACTATGATTATGGTGATTATCAATCTATTGTTTATGTGTTGTTTATGATCTTGCATGCTCTCCGTTATTAGTAGAGGCTCTGGCCAAGTTTTTGCTCTTAACTCCAAGAGGGAGTATTTATGCTCGATAGTGGGTTCATGCCTTCATTGAATCTGGGATCGTGACAGTAGGTTCTAAGGTTGTGATGTGCTGTTGCCACTAGGGATAAAACATTGATGCTATGTCTAAGGATGTAGTTGTTGATTACATTACGCACCATACTTAATGCAATTGTCTGTTGCTTTGCAACTTAATACTGGAGGGGGTTCGGATGATAACCTGAAGGTGGACTTTTTAGGCATAGATGCAGTTGGATGGCGGTCTATGTACTTTGTCGTAATGCCCGGATTAAATCTCACTATATTTATCATATCATGTATATGCATTGTTATGCCCTTCTCTATTTTGTCAATTGCCCGACTGTAATTTGTTCACCCGACATGCTTTATCTTATGGGAGAGACACCTCTAGTGAACTGTGGACCCCGGTCCTATTCTTTACATAGCATACAATCTACTTGTTTTACTGTTTTCTTTGCAAACATCTTCCACTCGATACGTTTAATCCTTTGTTACAGCAAGCCGGTGAGATTGACAACCTCACTGTTTCGTTGGGACAAAGTACTTGGGTTGTGTTGTGCAGGTTCCGCGTTGGCGCCGGAATCCCTGGTGTTGCGCCGCATCACATTTCGCGACCATCAACCTTCAACGTGCTTCTTGGCTCCTACTGGTTCGATTAAACCTTGGTTTCTTTCTGAGGGAAAACTTGCTACTGTGCGCATCATACCTTCCTCTTGGGGTTCCCAACGAACGTGTGAGTTACACGCCATCACGTATCAATATGCAACTCCAATTCCAGCCCTGACTGACCAATCTCAGTGGCCTGAGGTGGATATAGAATTTACACTGTGTCCCCCTCTGAGTAAAAGAAAGGCTGGGAGGCCCAAACAGAGCAGATACAAAGCTTGGTTTGAGAAGGCGGGTTGTAGTAAGAAGGGGAAAAAGGAAAAACCAGAAAAGCCTAAAAGCCTAAAAGGGCTTGATGTCTACTCACGCTTCTTTTCCTGTAGACAGTGTTGGGCCTCCAAGAGCAGAGGTTTGTAGAACAGCAGCAAGTTTTCCCTTAAGTGGATCACCCAAGGTTTATCGAACTCAGGGAGGAAGAGGTCAAAGATATTCCTCTCAAGCAACCCTGCAACCACAAAGCAAGAAGTCTCTTGTGTCCCCAACACACCAAATACACTTGTCAGATGTATAGGTGCACTAGTTCGGCGAAGAGATAGTAAAACACAGGTGGTATAGATGGTGGTAATATTGCAGAAAGTAAAGATGCAGTAAAACAGTAAACAAGCGGCGCCAGAAAATAGCTTGCTGGCGTGGGAAGAAATTCTTTGTGGTGGAAACAAGGCCTAGGGATCATACTTTCACTAGTGGACACTCTCAAAATTGATCACATAATAAATAAGTTCTCTTTCCTTTGTGCTACATATACTCTTGTTGGATGATGAACACCACTAATTGTGTAGGATTACACGAACCCTCAATGCCGGAGTTAACAAGCGCCACAACATTCGATATTCATGTTTAAGTAACCTTAGAGTATAATAGATCTTTGCAAAATAGACCAAGTACTAACATAGCATGCACACTGTCACCATCACACTATGAAGGAGGCATAGATCACATCAATACTATTATAGCGATAATCAACTCCATAACCTACAAGAGATTATGATCATAATCTACGACAAGAACTACACAATGCACACACTGTCACCATTACATCATGCAGGAGGAATGGACTACTTTAATAACATCACATGAGTAGCACATAGATAAATAGTGATACAAAACACATTGCAATCATAAAGGGATATAAATAAGCACTTCACTATGCCATTCATAACAGTGAATAAGTATTCTGTGAAATATAGCCTAAGAGACCCACACGGTGCACACACTGTCACCTTTACACACGTGGGACAAGGAGTCTCCGGAGATCACATAAGTAAAACCCACTTGACTAGCATAATGACATCTAGATTACAAGCATCATCATATGAATCTCAATCATGTAAGGCAGCTCATGAGATTATTGTATTGAAGTACATAGAGAGAGATGAACCACATAGCTACCGGTACAGCCCCGAGCCTTGATGGAGAACTACTCCCTCCTCATGGGAGTCAGCAGCGGTGATGAAGATGGCGGTGGTGTCGATGGAGGAGCCTTCCGGGGGCACTTCCCCGTCCCGGCGGCGTGCCGGAACAGAGACTTCTGTCCCCCAGATCTTGGCTTCGCGATGGCGGCGGCTCTGGAAGGTTTCGCGTACCGTGGCTTATTCGTCTCGGGGTTTTAGGTCAGGGAGCTTATATAGGCGAAAGGGGAGCCTCGGAGGGGCTACGGGGGGCCCACACACTAAGGCGGCGCCCCCCCTCTGGCCGCGCCGGCCACATGTGTGGGGCCCCTGGGCCTCCCCTCTGGCGGCTCTCGGGTGTTCTGGAAGCTTCCGGTGAAAATAGGGTACTGGGCGTTGATTTCGTCCGATTCCGAGAATATTTCCTTACTAGGATTTCTGAAACCAAAAACAGCAGAAAACAGCAATGGCCCTTCGGCATCTCGTCAATAGGTTAGTTCCGGAAAATGCATAAATATGACATAAAGTATGCATAAAACATGTAGATATCATCAATAAAGTAGCATGGAACATAAGAAATTATAGATACGTTGGAGACGTATCAGCATCCCCAAGCTTAGTTCCTACTCGTCCTCGAGTAGGTAAACGATAACAATGATAATTTCTTAAGTGACATGCTATCATAACCTTGATCATACTATTGTAAGCATATGTAATGAATGCAGCGATCAAAACAATGGTAATGACATGAGTAAACAAATGAATCATAAAGCAAAGACTTTTCATGAATAGTACTTTCAAGACAAGCATCAATAAGTCTTGCATAAGAGTTAGCTCGTAAAGCAATAATTCAAAGTAGAGGTATTGAAGCAACACAAAAGAAGATTAAGTTTCAGCGGCTGCTTTCAACTTATAACATGTATATCTCATGGATATTGTCAATGTAAAGTAATATAACAAGTGCAATATGCAAGTATGTAGGAATCAATGCACAGTTCACACAAGTGTTTGCTTCTTGAGGTGGAGAGAAATAAGTGAACTGACTCAACATAAAAGTAAAAGAATGGCCCTTCGACGAGGGAAGCATCGATTGCTATATTTGTGCTAGAGCTTTGATTTTGAAAACAAGAAACAATTTTGTCAACGGTAGTAATAATTCATATGTGCTATGCATAATACTTCCTACAAGTTGCATGTCTCATGCATAGAGTACTAATAGTGCTCGCACCTTGTCCTACTTAGCTCGGAAGACACGGATTCTCATCGCATAACATAGGTTTCAACCAAGTGTCACAAAGGGGTACCTCTATGCCGCCTGTACAAGTGTCTAAGGAGAAAGCACGCATTGGATTTCTCGCTTTTGATTATTCTCAACTTAGACATCCATACCGGGACAACATAGACAACAGATAATGGACTCCTCTTTTAATGCTTAAGCATTCAACAACAGTTAATATTCTCATAAGAGATTGAGGTTGTATGTTCAAAACTGAAACTTCCACCATGATACATGGCTTTAGTTAGCGGCCCAATGTTCTTCTCTAACATATGCATACTCAAACCATTTGATCATGAAATCGCACTTACTTCAGACAAGACGAACATGCATAGCATCTCACATGATATCCAACAAAGGTAAAGTTGATGGCGTCCCCAGAAACATGGTTACCGCTCAACAAGCAACTTATAAGAATTAAGACACATAACTACATATTCATCACCACAATAGTTTTTAAGCTATTTGTCCCATGAGCTATATATTGCAAAGGTATAGAATGGAAATTTTAAAGGTAGCACTCAAGCAATTTACTTTGGAATGGCGGAGAAATACCATGTAGTAGGTAGGTATGGTGGACACAAATGGCATAGTGGTTGGCTCAAGGATTTTGGATGCATGAGAAGTATTCCCTCTCGATACAAGGCTTAGGCTAGCAAGGTTATTCAAAACAAACACAAGGATGAACCGGTGCAGCAAAACTCACATAAAAGACATATTGTAAACATTATAAGACTCTACACCGCCTTCCTTGTTGTTCAAAACTCAATACTAGAAATTATCTAGACTTTAGAGAGACCAATTATGCAAACCAAATTTTAGCAAGCTCTATGTATTTCTTCATTAATGGGTGCAAAGTATATGATGCAAGAGCTTAAACATGAGCACAACAATTGCCAAGTATCAAATTATTCAAGACATTCTACCAATTACTACATGTAGCATTTCCCGTTTCCAACCATATAACAATTAACGAATCAGTTTCAACCTTCGCCATGAACATTAAAAGCTAAGAACACATGTGTTTATTTGAACCAGCGGAGCGTGTCTCTCTCCCACACAAGGATGAACTTATTCAAACAAAACAAAAATAAAAACAAACAGACGCTCCAAGTAAAGTACATAAGATGTGACGGAATAAAAATATAGTTTCACTAGAAGAAACCTGATAAGTTGTCGATGAAGAAGGGGATGCCTTGGGCATCCCCAAGCTTAGATGATTGAGTCTTCTTAAAATATGCAGGGATGAACCACCGGGGCATCCCCAAGCTTAGACATTTCACTCTTCTTGATCATAGTATATCATCCTCTTCTATTGACTCTTGAAAACTTCTGCCACACCAAACTTCAAGCAAACTCATTAGAGGGTTAGTGCATAATCAAAATTCACATGTTCAGAGGTGACACAATCATTCTTAACACTTCTGGACATTGCACAAAACTTATGAAAGTTAATGGAACAAAGAAACCCATTCAACATAGCAAAAGCGGCAATGCGAAATAAAAGGCAGAATCTGTCAAAAACAGAACAGTCCGTAAAGACGAACCTGAAAGGGGCACTTAACTTGCTCAAACGGAAAAACTCAAAACTAATGAAAGTTGCGTACATATCTGAGGATCACACACGTAAATTTGCAGATTTTTTTGATTTTTTTACAGAGACTTATGCTCAAATTCGTGACAGACAGCAATGCTGTTTCTGCGCAGCAATCCAAATCTAGCATCAACTTTACCATAGAGACTTTACTTGGCACAAAAACATAATAAGGAGAGGTTGCTACAGTAGTAAAGAACTTCCAAGACTCAACAAAACAAAAATTGCTGTAGTAAAATAAACACATGGGTTATCTCCCAAGAAGTTCTTTCTTTATAGCCATTAAGATGGGCTTAGCAATTTTAATGATACTCTCGTGAAAATAAGAGTTGAAGCAAAAGAGAGCATCAAGAAGCAAATTCAAAACACATTTAAGCCTAACCCACTTCCTATGAAAAGGAATCTTGTACACAAATAAATTCATCAAGAACAAAGTGGTAAGCATAGATAAGCAACACAAGCGCAATTTCAAGATTCTCAACATAAAGAGGGGAAACTTAATATTATTAAGATGCATATAACCATGTTTCCCTCTCTCATAATAACTTTCAGTAGCATCATGAACAAACTCAACAATATAACTATCACATAAAACATTCTTGTCATGAGCCACATGCATAAAATTATTACTCTCCACATAAGCATAATCAATTTTATTAGTTGTAGTGGGAGCAAATTCAACAAAGTAGCTATCATTATTATTCTCATCAAGTGTAGGAGGCATAGTATAATCATAATAAAATTTACTCTCCATAGTAGGCGGCACCAAAAGACCACTATCATTATAATTATCATAAATAGGAGGCAAAGTATCATCAAAGAAAATTTTCTCCTCAATGCTTGGGGGACTAAAAATATCATGCTCATCGAAACCAGCTTCCCCAAGCTTAGAATTTTCCATATCATTAACAACAATGGTGTTCAAAGCGTTCATACCAATATCATTGCTACTAGCATGCAAATAAGATTCCATAGGTTTTTTAATTTTCGCAGCAAACAATCCATGTCTTAACTCAGGAAATAGAATAATAAGCTCATTGTTACTTTCCATTATGCCTAACTAGTGTAAACAAGAAACCAAAAGATGCAATTGCAGGATCTAAAGGAAATAGCTTCGAGTACTTACAACGGCGCCGGAAAATAGCTTAGTAGCCGAGATCCGAAGGGTGAGTACCTTTTACCTTTCCTCCCCGACAACGGCGCCAGAAAATAGCTTGATGTCTACTCACGCTTCTTTTCCTGTAGACAGTGTTGGGCCTCCAAGAGCAGAGGTTTGTAGAACAGCAGCAAGTTTTCCCTTAAGTGGATCACCCAAGGTTTATCGAACTCAGGGAGGAAGAGGTCAAAGATATTCCTCTCAAGCAACCCTGCAACCACAAAGCAAGAAGTCTCTTGTGTCCCCAACACACCAAATACACTTGTCAGATGTATAGGTGCACTAGTTCGGCGAAGAGATAGTAAAACACAGGTGGTATAGATGGTGGTAATATTGCAGAAAGTAAAGATGCAGTAAAACAGTAAACAAGCGACGCCAGAAAATAGCTTGCTGGCGTGGGAAGCAATTCTTTGTGGTGGAAACAAGGCCTAGGGATCATACTTTCACTAGTGGACACTCTCAACATTGATCACATAATAAATAAGTTCTCTTTCCTTTCTGCTACATATACTCTTGTTGGATGATGAACACCACTAATTGTGTAGGATTACACGAACCCTCAATGCCGGAGTTAACAAGCGCCACAACATTCGATATTCATGTTTAACTAACCTTAGAGTATAATAGATCTTTGCAAAATAGACCAAGTACTAACATAGCATGCACACTGTCACCATCACACTATGAAGGAGGCATAGATCACATCAATACTATCAGAGCGATAATCAACTCCATAACCTACAAGAGATTATGATCATAATCTACGACAAGAACTACACAATGCACACACTGTCACCATTACATCATGCAGGAGGAATAGACTACTTTAATAACATCACATGAGTAGCACATAGATAAATAGTGATACAAAACACATTGCAATCATAAAGGGATATAAATAAGCACTTCACTATGCCATTCATAACAGTGAATAAGTATTCTGTGAAATATAGCCTAAGAGACCCACATGGTGCACACACTGTCACCTTTACACACGTGGGACAAGGAGTCTCCGGAGATCACATAAGTAAAACCCACTTGACTAGCATAATGACATCTAGATTACAAGCATCATCATATGAATCTCAATCATGTAAGGCAGCTCATGAGATTATTGTATTGAAGTACATAGAGAGAGATGAACCACATAGCTACCGGTACAGCCTCGAGCCTTGATGGAGAACTACTCCCTCCTCATGGGAGACAGCAGCGGTGATGAAGATGGTGGTGGTGTCGA
This sequence comes from Lolium perenne, assembly GCF_019359855.2. Classification (NCBI taxonomy): domain Eukaryota; kingdom Viridiplantae; phylum Streptophyta; class Magnoliopsida; order Poales; family Poaceae; genus Lolium; species Lolium perenne. The sequence continues at coordinate 57,762,174 of NC_067248.2, read as the reverse complement.
TGGAGGAGCCTTCCGGGGGCACTTCCCCGTCCTGGCGGCGTGCCGGAACAGAGACTTCTGTCCCCCAGATCTTGCCTTCGCGATGGCGGCGGCTCTGGAAGGTTTCGCGTACCGTGGCTTATTTGTCTCGGGGTTTTAGGTCAGGGAGCTTATATAGGCGAAAGGGGAGCCTCGGAGGGGCTACGGGGGGCCCACACACTAAGGCGGCGCCCCCCCCCCTCTGGCCGCGCCGGCCACATGTGTGGGGCCCCTGGGCCTCCCCTCTGGCAGCTCTCGGGTGTTCTGGAAGCTTCCGGTGAAAATAGGGTACTGGGCGTTGATTTCGTCCGATTCCGAGAATATTTCCTTACTAGGATTTCTGAAACCAAAAACAGCAGAAAACAGCAATGGCCCTTCGGCATCTCGTCAATAGGTTAGTTCCGGAAAACGCATAAATATGACATAAAGTATGCATAAAACATGTAGATATCATCAATAAAGTAGCATGGAACATAAGAAATTATAGATACGTTGGAGACGTATCAGGGCTCAAAAAGGTAACAAAAACAGGTGCAAGTTGTGTGAGGAACTTGGGCATAGAATTGGTTCCCCAAAATGTCGTTACACTCCTGTACAACCAAAGTATGTTAATGTTAATTCTCCAATTTATGTACCTTGTTTCATCTGCTTATTTCAGTATCTAATTTATATCTTTGTTCCAATTTCTATGCTTTTTTAAGGAGGAAGCGTGGAGAAAAAGGCCCACCTCTTGTTGTTGAACAGTGCTGGCCAATGAAAAAGCCAAGACTCAATGGCTATAGAAAGAAAAGAAGCAGTTTGGTCAATGCACCAGTGCCAGATGAACCTGTTTCAGAGCTACTTCTGTTGCCTCAACCAGATTTGACTATTGAGTTGCCAGATGAACCTGTTCTGGAGGTTATGATGAATTCTGAACCTGTTCTAGAGGTTGTGCTGAATTCTGAACCTGTTCTGGAGGTTGTGCTGAATTCTGAAGCTCAGGAGGTTATGCCTATGCCAGATGTGCCTGTGGGTGATGTGCTTTTGCCTGTGCCTGCTGATGTGCTTGTGCTTGTGGCTGATGTGCCAGATGTGCAAAAGATGAGGGGGCCTAGTGGTTGCGGCAAAAAGTTCAGGAGTATGAACAAACTATGCTATGGTACTGCAATGAGAAGTGGTAGGAACAAGCAGAAGAAATAGTTTGATGTAATGGTTTTAAACTTATGTGCTATGATGTGGAAACTTATCATTTGTAATTTGAATAAATTTCAAATTTGAACCAATTTCAAATTTGAACCAAATTTGAAAGTTGACATCATTTTTTGATGTTGCAATGCTATTTGAATGTTCTGCACTAGTTTGTTATAACTTGTTAATCAATTGGAACAATTTTGTGGAGTAAACTCATTTTCATCACTTTAATGAAAGATGTGTTCAAGAACAGCCTCCGGGTGAGGGTAAACGACCCCATTTCTAAGTAACTTTTTTTTCAACCTTGTCTAAATCATCTTATGTTACTTGAGTTGTTGCTACATGACATAAGAAGACAATGTGAGCAGGTTTCATATTTTTTTGAATTTTTTTGAATTTTTTATCCTCATTTCAAATCTGGTCAAAGCTATGGTTTGACTAGCATTTGAACAAGTTCAAAACACAAATTTGAGAAATGAAGCATGGATCCTTCTTACTTACACCAAAATGAACCTATTTCCAAGTTTTGGTTCCATTCCATGATTCAAAGTTCAAACCCTTCTCTCAAATCCTCGACTTCGTACGGCAGAGTTCAAGATATCACATTGTACACATGATTTTTTCTTTACAATGTATCTAGACCATGTTTATCAACTTGAGTTGTTGCTACATAACATAAGAAGACATTGTGAGCAGGTTTCATATTTTTTTGATTTTTTTGAATTTTTTATCCTCATTTCAAATCTGGTCAAAGCTATGGTTTGACTAGCATTTGAACAAGTTCAAAACACAAATTTGAGAAATTAAGCATGGATCCTTCTTACTTACACCAAAATGAACCTATTTCCAAGTTTTGGTTCCATTCCATGATTCAAAGTTCAAACCCTTCTCTCAAATCCTCGACTTCGTACGGCAGAGTTCAAGATATCACATTGTACACATGATTTTTTCGTTACAATGTATCTAGACCATGTTTATCAACTTGAGTTGTTGCTACATGACATAAGAAGACATTGTGAGCAGGTTTCATATTTTTTTGAATTTTTTTTGAATTTTTTATCCTCATTTCAAATCTGGTCAAAGCTATGGTTTGACTAGCATTTGAACAAGTTCAAAACAAAAATTTGAGAAATGAAGCATGGATCCTTCTTACTTACACCAAAATGAACCTATTTCCAAGTTTTGGTTCCATTCCATGATTCAAAGTTCAAACCCTTCTCTCAAATCCTCGACTTAAATGCAGAGTTCAAGATATCACATTGTACACATGATTTTTTCGTTACAATGTATCTAGACCATGTTTATCAACTTGAGTTGTTGCTACATGACATAAGAAGACATTGTGAGCAGGTTTCATATTTTTTTGAATTTTTTTGAATTTTTTATCCTCATTTCAAATCTGGTCAAAGCTATGGTTTGACTAGCATTTGAACAAGTTCAAAACACAAATTTGAGAAATGAAGGATGGATCCTTCTTACTTACACCAAAATGAACCTATTTCCAAGTTTTGGTTCCATTCCATGATTCAAAGTTCAAACCCTTCTCTCAAATCCTCGACTTCGTACGGCAGAGTTCAAGATATCACATTGTACACATGATTTTTTCGTTACAATGTATCTAGACCATGTTTATCAACTTGAGTTGTTGCTACATGACATAAGAAGACATTGTGAGCAGGTTTCATATTTTTTTGAATTTTTTATCCTCATTTCAAATTTGCTGGCCAGCTAACCCTAACGGCAAATCTGGACCGTCAGCTAACCCTAAGGACCAACCGCATTCGTCCGATCTGTGCTTCTAGAAGGATTCCGCGGGCTGGCGAGCGTGATCTGTGGGAGGACTAGTTCTCGAATCTGATTGGCCGCCATCTTTTCTCCCTTTGGGCTGAGCTCACATCCTTTTGTCCGCTGGGCCGAAACGTGTCGCCTCCCGGAGAGCCTGCGCGCCCGACCCAGCCATCGAGCAGAACGCCCACGTCGGCATGCATGCCCCATGCAGCGTCGCAGCAGAGCTATTGTGTTGTAGAGTGCAGCGTCCTCGTCTCAGCCTTGCCACTCCTTTTAAAGCTACACATAAAATACGGGGCCCTAAAATACGAGGCCGGGCAGTGTGTGTCGTCTGTCATTGGCATCTAGAGGAGCAACGGTAAAACCAACGGTAACAAAACTTCTTTATTTTATTCAACAAAACTGATTTTGTGTGCCAAATACAAGAATAACATACTTAGTTTTTGAAAATCAAAATCATGCTTGTGTGTCATTGCCAAATCCAAACATAACATACTCATTTTGATTTATTCAACTCATTTTCTTGTGTCTTTGCCAAATACAAGAATAACATACTTAGTTTTTGAAAATCAAAATCATGCTTGTGTGTCATTGCCAAATCCAAACATAACATACTCATTTTGATTTATTCAACTCATTTTCTTGTGTCTTTGCCAAATACAAGAATAACATACTTAGTTTCTTCAAAATCAAATCATGCTTGTGTGTCATTGCCAAATCCAAACATAACATACTCATTTTGATTTATTCAACTCATTTTCGTGTGTCTTTGCCAAATACAAGAATAACATACTTAGTTTCTTCAAAATCAAATCATGCTTGTGTGTCATTGCCAAATCCAAACATAGCAAAACTCATTTTGATTTTTTCAACACATTTTCATGTGTCTTTCTCAAATCCAAGCATAACAAAACTCATTTTCTTTTATTCAACTCATTTTTCGTGTGTGTTTGCCAAATACAAGCATAACATAGTTTCTTTAAATCAACTCATTTTCGTGTCTATTTTACAAACTCATTTTATTTTAGTCGATTCATTTTCTTAATACTCTACTTTAAGTTCAAACGGTCATGTACAAACATACACAAGCAAATCAGAAGGGCATCTTTTTTCAGCCCTGCCGCGTAGTACGGGAGCTATTTATTGCGTCTCAGGCCCGTGTCGCAGTGCGGGGGGCGGCGTGCTCTCTTTTAAAGTTTTGGTTGTGTGGGGCCCCTGGGCCTCCCCTCTGGCGGCTCTCGGGTGTTCTGGAAGCTTCCGGTGAAAATAGGGTACTGGGCGTTGATTTCGTCCGATTCCGAGAATATTTCCTTACTAGGATTTCTGAAACCAAAAACAGCAGAAAACAGCAATGGCCCTTCGGCATCTCGTCAATAGGTTAGTTCCGGAAAACGCATAAATATGACATAAAGTATGCATAAAACATGTAGATATCATCAATAAAGTAGCATGGAACATAAGAAATTATAGATACGTTGGAGACGTATCAGGGCTCAAAAAGGTAACAAAAACAGGTGCAAGTTGTGTGAGGAACTTGGGCATAGAATTGGTTCCCCAAAATGTCGTTACACTCCTGTACAACCAAAGTATGTTAATGTTAATTCTCCAATTTATGTACCTTGTTTCATCTGCTTATTTCAGTATCTAATTTATATCTTTGTTCCAATTTCTATGCTTTTTTAAGGAGGAAGCGTGGAGAAAAAGGCCCACCTCTTGTTGTTGAACAGTGCTGGCCAATGAAAAAGCCAAGACTCAATGGCTATAGAAAGAAAAGAAGCAGTTTGGTCAATGCACTAGTGCCAGATGAACCTGTTTCAGAGCTACTTCTGTTGCCTCAACCAGATTTGACTATTGAGTTGCCAGATGAACCTGTTCTGGAGGTTATGATGAATTCTGAACCTGTTCTAGAGGTTGTGCTGAATTCTGAACCTGTTCTGGAGGTTGTGCTGAATTCTGAAGCTCAGGAGGTTATGCCTATGCCAGATGTGCCTGTGGGTGATGTGCTTTTGCCTGTGCCTGCTGATGTGCTTGTGCTTGTGGCTGATGTGCCAGATGTGCAAAAGATGAGGGGGCCTAGTGGTTGCGGCAAAAAGTTCAGGAGTATGAACAAACTATGCTATGGTACTGCAATGAGAAGTGGTAGGAACAAGCAGAAGAAATAGTTTGATGTAATGGTTTTAAACTTATGTGCTATGATGTGGAAACTTATCATTTGTAATTTGAATAAATTTCAAATTTGAACCAATTTCAAATTTGAACCAAATTTGAAAGTTGACATCATTTTTTGATGTTGCAATGCTATTTGAATGTTCTGCACTAGTTTGTTATAACTTGTTAATCAATTGGAACAATTTTGTGGAGTAAACTCATTTTCATCACTTTAATGAAAGATGTGTTCAAGAACAGCCTCCGGGTGAGGGTAAACGACCCCATTTCTAAGTAACTTTTTTTTCAACCTTGTCTAAATCATCTTATGTTACTTGAGTTGTTGCTACATGACATAAGAAGACAATGTGAGCAGGTTTCATATTTTTTTGAATTTTTTTGAATTTTTTATCCTCATTTCAAATCTGGTCAAAGCTATGGTTTGACTAGCATTTGAACAAGTTCAAAACACAAATTTGAGAAATGAAGCATGGATCCTTCTTACTTACACCAAAATGAACCTATTTCCAAGTTTTGGTTCCATTCCATGATTCAAAGTTCAAACCCTTCTCTCAAATCCTCGACTTCGTACGGCAGAGTTCAAGATATCACATTGTACACATGATTTTTTCTTTACAATGTATCTAGACCATTTTTATCAACTTGAGTTGTTGCTACATGACATAAGAAGACATTGTGAGCAGGTTTCGTATTTTTTTGAATTTTTTTGAATTTTTTATCCTTATTTCAAATCTGGTCAAAGCTATGGTTTGACTAGCATTTGAACAAGTTCAAAACACAAATTTGAGAAATGAAGCATGGATCCTTCTTACTTACACCAAAATGAACCTATTTCCAAGTTTTGGTTCCATTCCATGATTCAAAGTTCAAACCCTTCTCTCAAATCCTCGACTTCGTACGGCAGAGTTCAAGATATCACATTGTACACATGATTTTTTTGTTACAATGTATCTAGACCATGTTTATCAACTTGAGTTGTTGCTACATGACATAAGAAGACATTGTGAGCAGGTTTCATATTTTTTTGAATTTTTTTGAATTTTTTATCATCATTTCAAATCTGGTCAAAGCTATGGTTTGACTAGCATTTGAACAAGTTCAAAACAAAAATTTGAGAAATGAAGCATGGATCCTTCTTACTTACACCAAAATGAACCTATTTCCAAGTTTTGGTTCCATTCCATGATTCAAAGTTCAAACCCTTCTCTCAAATCCTCGACTTCGTACGGCAGAGTTCAAGATATCACATTGTACACATGATTTTTTCGTTACAATGTATCTAGACCATGTTTATCAACTTGAGTTGTTGCTACATGACATAAGAAGACATTGTGAGCAGGTTTCATATTTTTTTGAATTTTTTTGAATTTTTTATCCTCATTTCAAATCTGGTCAAAGCTATGGTTTGACTAGCATTTGAACAAGTTCAAAACACAAATTTGAGAAATGAAGGATGGATCCTTCTTACTTACACCAAAATGAACCTATTTCCAAGTTTTGGTTCCATTCCATGATTCAAAGTTCAAACCCTTCTCTCAAATCCTCGACTTCGTGCAGCGAGTTCAAGATATCACATTGTACACATGATTTTTTCGTTACAATGTATCTAGACCATGTTTATCAACTTGAGTTGTTGCTACATGACATAAGAAGACATTGTGAGCAGGTTTCATATTTTTTTGAATTTTTTATCCTCATTTCAAATTTGCTGGCCAGCTAACCCTAACGGCAAATCTGGACCGTCAGCTAACCCTGAGGACCAACCGCATTCGTCCGATCTGTGCTTCTAGAAGGATTCCGCGGGCTGGCGAGCGTGATCTGTGGGAGGACTAGTTCTCGAATCTGATTGGCCGCCATCTTTTCTCCCTTTGGGCTGAGCTCACATCCTTTTGTCCGCTGGGCCGAAACGTGTCGCCTCCCGGAGAGCCTGCGCGCCCGACCCAGCCATCGAGCAGAACGTCCACGTCGGCATGCATGCCCCATGCAGCGTCGCAGCAGAGTTATTGTGTTGTAGAGTGCAGCGTCCTCGTCTCAGCCTTGCCACTCCTTTTAAAGCTACACATAAAATACGGGGCCCTAAAATACGAGGCCGGGCAGTGTGTGTCGTCTGTCATTGGCATCTAGAGGAGCAACGGTAAAACCAACGGTAACAAAACTTCTTTATTTTATTCAACAAAACTGATTTTGTGTGCCAAATACAAGAATAACATACTTAGTTTTTGAAAATCAAAATCATGCTTGTGTGTCATTGCCAAATCCAAACATAACATACTCATTTTGATTTATTCAACTCATTTTCTTGTGTCTTTGCCAAATACAAGAATAACATACTTAGTTTTTGAAAATCAAAATCATGCTTGTGTGTCATTGCCAAATCCAAACATAACATACTCATTTTGATTTATTCAACTCATTTTCTTGTGTCTTTGCCAAATACAAGAATAACATACTTAGTTTCTTCAAAATCAAATCATGCTTGTGTGTCATTGCCAAATCCAAACATAACATACTCATTTTGATTTATTCAACTCATTTTCGTGTGTCTTTGCCAAATACAAGAATAACATACTTAGTTTCTTCAAAATCAAATCATGCTTGTGTGTCATTGCCAAATCCAAACATAGCAAAACTCATTTTGATTTTTTCAACACATTTTCATGTGTCTTTCTCAAATCCAAGCATAACAAAACTCATTTTCTTTTATTCAACTCATTTTTCGTGTGTGTTTGCCAAATACAAGCATAACATAGTTTCTTTAAATCAACTCATTTTCGTGTCTATTTTACAAACTCATTTTATTTTAGTCGATTCATTTTCTTAATACTCTACTTTAAGTTCAAACGGTCATGTACAAACATACACAAGCAAATCAGAAGGGCATCTTTTTTCAGCCCTGCCGCGTAGTACCGGAGCTATTTATTGCGTCTCAGGCCCGTGTCGCAGTGCGGGGGGCGGCGTGCTCTCTTTTCAGCCATGGAGCAGCTCACATTGGCGGGCGGGCAGTGCAGACGTGCCATCATTTCAGGAAACGCGGGCATGCAAACGAACACGGGTCATGCTCATCCATTTAAGGGCCCTCCATTTTAATTTTCTCACACGCCCCCTCCCCTTCTCCTTCTCTTTCACACGATGCCCCCGTCCACTCCCATTCTTCCTCTGGCTATTTAAGGGCACCCATCCCCTTCCTTTTCACCACTCACCACTACTGTCCTTCTCTCAAGCCGCAACCGTCCCATCCGTGCCCTAGCCACCATCACCAAGCCCATGGTGTTCACCCACCCAACGTACCGTCTCCCTGCGACCGTCCCAGAGCGCGAGTTCCCGGCGGGAGTGATTGTGGAGAACCAACTCCGTGTGTGGACCATTTCTAGGTGGAGGACTGGTAGGGAACTTGCGGAGGTCTTCCTCTCGCAAGGCTACCGCCACCTCAACCGCCCTCGCGGCGCGCCGCCCATGTTACACCTCGACGCGTACTTCGACGGGGGCAACGGTGAACTCCAGATCGGCCTCACCGTCCGCTTCGTCAACCCCCACGACGCTTTCTTCCTTCTTGGGAGGTGTTTTGGTGTGGATGCGAGTTCATCGCATTCACAACCTACAACATCTTCACCAATTTCCATGCGATCTTCCCCTCTCTCGGAAACATGCACTCCCCTACAACTTCCACTACCCGCCCACCATCGCCATCGAGGAGGAGGAGGAGTGACCACCGGAGGAGCCAAGCCAAGGAGGAGCCAGGCCAAGGAGGAGCCAAGGAGGACGGCGTCGCGTCATCTTTTATTGTTTTCTAGTTTTTATTATCTATTGTCGTTCTGTGTGTTTTTTATCGTGTGAGTTTGCATCGTGTGAGTTTGTACCGTGTGCTTGCTTGGGCATATATGCCCCACTTTATGTATTCTATTTAATTTCCATGTTTTATGAGTATTTTTATTTAATTTCCATGTGGTCAAACATTTATGCATTTGGTAAAACGAAGTGCATCACATTGCTCAATCCTAACCCTTAAACATATGAAACTGAGAAAAGAGTGATATGAAATGAAAAACCCAGGTCATGCTTTACATTTAACTTAACAGGCCGGGCCACAGGGTTAGGTCTCAATCCTAACCCTTTTTTTTCGTTTACAGACGCAGCCCGCTTTACATTTAGCTTAACAGGCCGGGCCAGGCCCAGGCCGCTTCTCTTTTCCTCCACTTCTTTTCATCTATTTCTTTTTTACTTTTTTTCTTTTGCTTCTCATTTTCTGTCCTCAAATTTGAATGTTACTCATTTTATTTACAAAACTTTATACTACAATTTGCTCATTGCCTGATATTGAAGGCTACATAACAATGCACTTTGTTCTTCTATCACAAAAACAGTGCACGTTGAACGGTAATTAACATTGCACAAAAACTAAATTGTAATTCATTCTTGACGGTCATCTAGATGGAAATCAAACAAGACCATGTGCCATGTCATTCATATCTAACTTCATCGTCTATCGACTAATGATCAGCACATAATCAATCCCAAGAGCAATTACACAAAGATAAAAGAATGCAGCCATCATATTATCCTGCTTCTTCAGAACCACGAGTTTCTTCATCTGCTTGTGCATCTGCTTCAGCTCATTCAACTCAGCTGCCTTGAATTCTTCCCCATTCCCAACAGTTGAAGCAAGCCCGCTGGTGGTGGGAGCTACAGATTTGTCCAACATCAGCCCCAGGGATGCGCCTTGACCTTGAATCCTATCGATGTACTCGTCCAACCACTCAAAATGCTTGCAACTGCGTAGATCCTGAAACCAATTCCCAAATCAGAATGATGAACCCTAATTCCCAAATCGGAAATATGAACCCTAATTCCCAAATCAGCTCAAAAATCAGAAATTGGACACACCAAAATGAAATTGGGAGAGGTATAACCAAGATCTGACCTTCCCCAGCTCTGGCTTGCTGTCGCACTTGACATACTCGCGCCCAAGATTGCCGTGCGTGTCGGACATGGTGACACGCCGCTTCAGGGGTGCGGTACGGGGGCAATCCGGGCACCTCGTCATCGGCACTGGACCATACTGCGGCCAGCGGGATTGGGAGGATGAAGCGCTCGACATCTGCCGCCGCGATTTGTCGCCGGAGCCCGAGAAGAAGAGGGGAGAGGGGTGGAAGGTGCGGGCAACGGTCGGAATGGTGGCGTTGGATGGCTCCGGGGAGTGGCGGCTCTGTTTTCAGTTGTTAGTTGTGGGTCCCACGCCGTGACGTGGACAACTGGTGGATCCCGCGCTTGAGGCCCCTCGGCTGATGTGTATAAGTTGTGGGACCCGCGCTTGAGGCCCCTCGGCTGATGTGTATAAGTTGTGGGACCCGCGAGGATCACATAATACTACCACTAACCTGTGTCTGGGCCGACTGTCGCACATAGGCTATTTGGGCCATCTTAGCTGTCGCATGAGAGCTATATCCACCAACAACGTCGCATTCTGGACGCGTTTCTTCAACGACGTCGCATAGGAGCTATTCGCCCTCACGTTGCATTCTGCAGGCCGCGCTTGCATCTCAATCACTAGGTCGTCTCATTGCTTCCTTGCATCCCAATCACTAGATGGCCTTAATTAGTCATCTCATTACTCAAACCTACCTAATTAACGCTACTGACTAATTTATGCGGAATAAATTGTCAACCTTCTTTTTTTAGTTTCCGAGTTCCGAGTGGGCAACAAAGGGCGAACCGTTGTTCGCCTTCTGACTTTATGGAGGCGAGGAAGAAGAAGAATGCATCTCACATTTGGAATGCGATTTTATTTGGAAGAGAGGCACTGACAGACGGCCTAATCAAACGGCCAGGCGATGGTTCAACAATTCGGGTGTGGGACGACCCTTGGATCCCTAGCAACTATAACAAAAAGCCGTTAGCCCAGGCTCCTGGCGCTATGGTTACGATGGTCAGTGAGTTAATGGTCGATCAAGAGGCTAGCTGGAATACTAAAAAGCTTGAGGAGCTCTTTATCCCCTCGGACGTATTTGCCATTCAAGCGATACCCATCGGACGTTTCAGTGAAGATTTCTGGTCCTGGACGTTGGAGAGCTCGGGCAATTTCAGTGTACGATCGTGTTATCGGTCTATTGCTATGAAGTCGAGAGTGATTGCCAACACAGCTTCATCAGGTCAGGATGAGAATAGATACTGGAAAAAGTTGTGGCAACTCGAAGTTCCACCGAAGGTACGCAACTTCTGGTGGCGGGTCATTAATGGATATATACCATGCCGACAACTTCTTAAGAGGAGGCATATGGAGGAAATTGCACATTGTATCACATGTGGAGCGGAGGAAGAATCGATATTTCATGCGTTTTTCCAATGCACCTGGGCGGAACTGTTCTGGAAAGAGCTTAAGGAGGCAGCTCGGATTAAGATCCCAGACTTACACCCTGATTCGTGGGCTATTGATTTAATCGAAGGCTCAAGAATTTGCTCGGAGAGTGCCTCTGTCATTTTATGTGGGTGCTGGGCAATCTGGATGGAACGAAATTCAGTATGGCATGGAGAAAGTTCCCGTTCGGTGGCAGCATCAGTGAAATGGGCATTGGATATTACATATGATCTAGCCCAGCTAGGCAAGACCAAACCGCCGACAGCACCTAAGGAGAAGCCGGTCTGGAAGAAACCGAGAGAAGGAATAGTAAAAATCAATGTGGATGCAGGATTTATCGAGATGGATAGACAAGGTACTACAGGGCTGGTTGTTCGAGATCACATGGGCCAATTGTTATTAGGCCAGGCGTTGTGGTACGAACATGCCGCTAATTCGTTGATCATGGAGGCTCTGGCGGTACGTGATGGGGTGCAACTCGCAATTGATCTTAATCTTGTATCGGTAGAGATTGAAACCGATGCCAAAGTGGTGTTGAACCAGTTGGAAGATCCCGGGGGAAGTAGATCAGAAATTACTTCTATTTGCCCGGAGATAAAGGAGCTTAGTGGGTTTATTTCTAGCATTAATTTTAAGTTTATTGGCAGACTAGCAAATGAGGCAGCTCATCTCTGTGTCAAGAGTGCTAGTAGTAATAGGAGAAGATGTTTGTGGATTAATTATAAGCCACCCTTCTTAGAGAATGTCCTATCGAAGGATTGTAATCCCATTACTTAATCAATGAAGCTCCGTTTGATCGCGAAAAAAATAGAACCCAGGCCGGTTTCGGAGCGAGGTTCGTCGGGTGCACATACATACGGTGCAACATACTATCGGGCGCACCGTACCGCGAAAGCGATCTCCACGGAAAATCTTCCTGCAAATCGTCGCGGTCGTCTTCTTCCTCGAATATGTCGCGGCTCCTGCAGCACGTTGGGTTATCGAAAGACACGGCGCACATAACCCTGCTCGGAATATCGGCCGCTGTTTTGTCAATGGCAGCGTGGAGGCTATACAAGCAAGAGCTGAAGCCTCTTGTCTCCAGGCCGGCCCTCCTCAAGACCCTGGACGCCGGCAAGCTCGACCCGGTCATCGGCCGCGACGACGAGATCGACCGCGTCATCTGCATCCTCTGCCGCCGGACCAAGAACTGCGCCGCGCTCGTCGGGGCCGCGGGCGTCGGCAAGACGGCCGTCGCCGAGGGCCTCGCCCTGCGCATCGCCGCCGGGGACGTCCCGGACGCGCTGGCGGGGGCGCGCGTCGCCGAGCTCGACGTCGGGGCCATGGTCGCGGGCACCCGGTGGCGCGGCATGTTCGAGCAGCGCCTCAAGGACGCCATCGCGCAGGCGGAGGACTCCGACGGGAAGCTCATACTATTCATAGACGAGATGCACATGATCGTCGGCGCCGGAGACCGTGGGGGCACCGGCGACGCCGCCAACATCCTCAAGCCGGCCTTGGCCCGTGGCCGCATCCGCTGCGTAGGCGCCACCACCTCCAAGGAGTACCGCAAGCACATCGAGAAAGATTCCGCGCTCGAGCGCCGGTTCCAAAAGGTTGACGTCGACGAGCCCAGCGTGGAAGCCACCATTGCCATCCTGCGGGGGCTCAAGAAGCGGTACCAGAAGCACCATGGCTTGACAATCGACGATGATGCTCTAGTAGCCGCTGCACGCCTCGCTGACCGTTACATTACAGGTACGTATATATGTTCCTCAAGTCATCAATCAAAGAGTTAGTTCAATTTACTAGTCTCGTGCATGTTGATGGATTCTTGTTCATGTCAGGTCGCCAGTTTCCTGACAAAGCAATCGATCTGATGGACGAGGCATGCACTGCGGTGAAGCTGCGTAAACAAAAACAAGTTGAAAACATTCAAGGTAGCACAATAAGTGAACCCAAGGAGGTTCTTACTGTTGGTCCAGGACATGTCGCACAGGTAAATTAACCTCCCTAATCATATCTGTGTAAGTAGTACTCCCATGTGATATTCATGTCATGCTCCCATGTTTCTGATCAAGGCTGTGAGCCGATGGACCAAAATTCCTATCACCACATTTGATCAAGAGGGGGAGAAGCTGATCAACCTGGCACAGAAGTTGCATGAGCGAGTTGTTGGTCAGAACAAAGCAGTCAATTTAGTTGCACAGGAAGTGCTACGTTCTAGGGCCGGCTTTGGTCAATCTGGCCAACCAGTTGGCTCTTTCCTCTTTTTGGGTCCGGCAGGCGTTGGAAAGACAGAGCTCGCTAAATCACTTGCCGAGAAGCTATTTGACAACGAGAAGGCGTTGATTCGCTTTGACATGTCTGAATATGCTGACAGTGGATCCGTGTTGCGTCTCTTAGGAGGACCTCGAAGGTTTGACTTTCACACCTTTTGCACTCCTACTCCTTTACGACACTTCATTATCATGCATGTCTCCAGGGCCCTGCATGTCTCACACTTCTACTTATTTGAATTTCCATAGCTATGAAGAAGGAGAACTCACCGAGAAAGTCAGGAGCCAACCATTCAGCGTTATTCTTTTTGACGAGGTGGATAAGGCAAACCCCTCAATAGTTAAGATTCTCATTCAAATCCTCGGGGATGGTATGTTGACTGATGGCAAAGGACGGACCGTAGACTTCAAGAATACTATCATCATTATGACCTCAAATCTTGGAGCAGAGAACCTAACGACTAGAATAGCCGGAGAAAACATGAAAACTACACGAGATCTTGTCATGAAAAAGGTATGTGAAAACTCCCAAACTACCAATGGTAAAGTAATCAATGTGCATCTACCGATTGTCATTTATGCATGTTCATGCAGGTTGAGGAATGCTTCAAGCATGAACTTATCAACAAGCTAAGTGAAATTGTGATGTTTGAGCCGCTTTCACATGACGAACTGAGGGAGATCGTGAGAATCCAGATGAAGGGTGTCATTGCCACGGTAGCTGACAAGGGCGTCTCCCTGTTTGCAAGTGACGCCGCCTTGGACATCATTTGCTCAAAGTCACATAATGATGTAAGTATACGTTATTTGAACAAACCAAATACTTAGTTGTGTAGTTGCTTGTATATCATGGTAACGATGTATCAATGGGCTCTTGCAGGTGCATGGCGCAAGGCCAATTAAAAGATGGATGAAGAAAAATGTGACGACAGTTCTTGCGGACATGCTGGTCAATGGAGAAGCCTGTCGAGGCTCGACCATTTCCATCGATGCTGCTGACGATAAAACAGGCCTCAAGTACCAAGTGATGACGAAGCAAGAGGTGACAGATCCATTAGGGATATAAATAAATAGGTGTCAGATCCATGAGACCAGCTATGAGTTCTGAGATTAAGAAGATGCTTAGGCATGTATATAGCGTCAGCTGAAAAATAATCCCCTTTATTTTGGAGTAGTACTGTATTACTATTGGTCTATGTCTCTCTACATTTGTATTATTATAACACAAGTTAGATGTGCTATATATTATGACATTTGACCGCTGGTAATACAAGTTGTTGTGTCTAACTCCCTTTTTGAAAGAAAGAAAGAAAGAAAGAAAGAGAGAAGCTATCAAAATAGTCCGAATATATGTCCGTTAGTACCACTTAAAGGTTTATTGCCTTCAGCGGAAGCAAAAAATTGGCACGATGGAAAGTGCATGTTGATTGGCTAAAATAACTGCAACAAAATCACTAAATGTCTTCAACAACGACAACTAACTTGTGCAATATATGTGCGCAAATATCCCAACTAAATTACCAGATGTACGAAACAACAATAAAGGCACATGCAACACTCAAAAAGCTTGTCAACAAATTGTGGACTCGTCAACAAAAATATCGAATCAATGCAATGAAAAGAAAAGAGACATATAACATAGATTTTTTTTTTTGAGAAACACAGTACAAACGCAAGAGCTCACATACACGCGTATACACTCACCCCTATGAACGCACACACGCACACCCTACCCCTATGAGCGCCTCCGGAAGACTGAGCCGGCAAATTGGATCTTGAAATTGACGAAGTCACCACAGGCGCCTCGCTGTCGACAGGAACGTCGCCTCCCACTGAATGAATATTCCGCCTTTATGAGACACACAGATGTCAAACCCGAGGTTTGAACTCTGGTGGGCTGGAGATACAACCATCCTCCTAACCACCCAACCTCAGGTTGGTTCTCATAACATAGATTTCTTTTCTAGGAACCATTGGGATTTTTCATTGTGATAGCACCTTCTTTGGTTCTGAGAGCTGAGCCCGCAATATGAGAATTAATGTTTCCATCATGAATTTTTTACTATTTGTAATCGGATTTCACTAGAGTTGGAATTGGAAAATTATCAACTCAAAATGAAAAGTATCCATATCACTGAGACAAAACCATACATATTAACTACATCCACGGTAAATGCAGCAACCCAACCATGAGTAACTGGTGCGTGGTAACGTCTCATTGTCTCCCAATACCTAGCACATACAGACATATAAGTAGTAGCATCAGCATCCTAACTGAAACACCTAGAAGTTTTTTCATACAAAAGACCAGCTGAGAACTTGTTTGCAGCCAAAAGGACACTGAACGGCTAAACTCCCTCTTCATCTTAGCAACTCATATGGCTGGTTACGCTCACAACTTTCGGTTCACAGGTTATTTGCTGCTAGCGTCCCTGAGGTAGTCGAGCCGGTACAGCTGGCTGCCCGCATGGTACGCGTAGCCGACCTTCGCCCCGCTTCGGTTCCTCGTGACAGTGCAGCCATGGGGACTGAATGCGACGCTGAAGCCACTGTCGGTGAGCTGGGTCACCGAGATGATGTTCTCAGTAAGACCTGGGACGTAGCTGACGCCAGGGACAGCGAGCTGGGTGGAGCTCAGGGAACCCTTGCCGCACACCTGCAGCATCTCGCCCGTGTGTGTCCGGACTGGGCGTCCTGGGCGTGTGGCGGTGAAGTTTGTCAGGAGGTGCAGGTTGCCAGTCATGTGTTCAGCAGCATTTGAGACGATGTACCAGGGAGTTGCACTGATCACACAAGAGAAAATGTTACTCCAGCACTATTCTCCGTACACACATAAAAACTACTGGTGACAAGTTGATAGAAACCAAATGCAATGACTATTCATAGGTAACCATCAGAGTAGCATGACTGTTTTGTAACTAGCATTGCATGCAGAGTAACTAAATCATACCGTGAACAATAAGCTCCAACCTAGCAAAGCTACAAACCGACAACTGGAAAATAACCATCTGAAGGATATTAGGGTATAACCACTTTAATATGCACCTCTAATTCTGCACTATCTGAAGGATCATATTACCCTTACCTCCAGTAGGGAGGAAAAAGGTTACCAATACCCAAACTGGTTAATATGGATGTACTACTACAAAGGTATACAGGAAACGTAATAAAATGCAAATTTCTTTTACATTTATGTTCCAAATTTTAGTTCTGAATTGTTGCGCATCATACGTGCTGGTCATCACATCATACATGGTGCACATGGTATATGAAGAAATCATTCATCTGATTGTCTATTCTACTGACCATTACACGAATGACAAGACAAATATACAGTTTGTTGTAATTCCATTTAGCCGTCCCGAGTGCCATTATTTGTAATTTTATGCAGAATCAGTTGTAAAAACGTAATCAGGTATCATGGTGAGCCTCTGGTGCTTTGCCTAACACTTTTTTTTTAACATTTGCTTTGCCTAACAATTGATAAGATGAGCATGAACAATACTTCACAAGAAGGTGTGCCTTAGAATGCACCCTATGAGGCAAGGAGTACCATAAGAAGAGCTCAATAAACTGTGTACTGCCTTCGTGCTATTCTTCCATACATGCAAATTACACATTCATGGAGAAAACTTTGCACATCTAAATCAATTTACCACAACCATGATAACTTAGCATACAGAAAAACATAGAAAAACAATAAATCATGAGGCGAGTAATTATTGTACCTAGTGATGTCGAGAAAGTCGAGCTCATACAGGCGGTCCTTACGACGACCTTTGCCAACTACCGTGCCATCAGGGCGCTCAATAGAACAGGCACCTCCTCCCATACTAATTTTAAGTTCTTGATCGCTTAAATGAGCAACCGCCACCACATTCGACGTGACCCCAGGAACATACCATACATCATCAAGCTTGATCCCATTGCAGTTCACAGATCCCCGAGCACAGACTTGCATGGGCGGCCCTGTCCCAAAGAGGGATTTGACCCAACGGTCATACACAGGCATGAGGTCCGTCAGCAGGTTCAGATTGCCAGTAACGTGGCAGCCATTTATGCCGAGATACCAAACAGTATCAGCTACATTTGAACTGTCCTTGGCGGATGGATCATGACGGGGATCAAGGATGGAGGTAAGAGCAGCACTGTTCTTCTTCCTGAGAAATCACAAGTCAACACAGCAGCACAAATAAATAATGGCATACACTGAATGTGAAGCAAAGGATAGGGATCATCTTGAAACACCTTAGATCACAGCGATAATTAATGAAACAAAAAATTTAATAAGCAATAATGAGATATGTAAAAAAGGATAGTGTACATGTGGATAGTTTGCATGTGTAAGAAAAGGCCTATGATCATTTGAGTTTTTCCTAAGAGGAACACTAACGTGCAACAACCAGCATAATATCACCATGAAAGAGCCAAAATTCGTGATCCACGGCTACAAAAGGCAGAAAGTACACTCCAGAATGAAAAACCAGAATAGGTTCATGTTGACTAGGCCCATGAATATACAGCCGCATAAAACCCAGAATATCAGCATTGCTCTGAGGCCCTAAGACGAGCATAGAATGCCTATGCGATGCGCGTGGCAGGTCAAAATAATAAGTAGCAATTGAGTGCACCAAGCATATTTCAATAACAACAAGTGAGTGTATTGGTTCAACATGAAAAGGCGATACCCGAAGACCCCCTATCAAACAAAATGCTTAAATGTCTCATCAATAAAAAAAAGGAGTGCAGTTCACCAACTGTACACAATAACCGACATTTTTTTTTGCGAGAACACAATCACCGACTTGTTTTCAAATTGTCGCTTTAGTACATGATTAATCGTCTACAGATTACACCATTAAGTTCTATTTGACACAGGATTCAGTGCTAGTATAAATCACCCCTTTCTGTGGCCATATCTAATTGCTTTTTGCAATAGTACACTCAACCTATGACAACATCTGAGTAAGTCTGCAACCCAACAAGCAGAGAACCTAAAATCCAAGGCAATTCATCAATTTTACAAAAATCCACAACATTTTTCAGTACGATCCTACGAATATTCGACATTTCAGTTTCTGTGACATGAGCCAGTGCTTGTGTCGACCGCCCCTTTCTCTAACAATTTGCAAATCCAACCCTTTGCACTAGCAGATGCGTTACGCTGCGTCTGAGTCAAGACAGCGTGCTTCATACGCAGTTCCCGGAGCTACATTCTAACGAACTCCGCGAACAATTCCGCGTTTTTCAGTACGTACCTGATGGCGTCGAGGATGGCAGGGTTCTCGGTGGCGGGGTCCACCTCGACCATCGTCAGCACGCGCCCCTCCCCGGAGGCGACGTCGAGGATCGTCGGCACCTCCACCGTCTCCTCCTTCGCCGGCGTCGAGTTCGCCCCCTTCTTCCCCATTGGCGGTGGTGGAGGCGATGGAAAGTTCTGGAAGCTACAGGTGGAGTGGAGTGGAGTGGAGTGCAGCGGCGGACAGTTGCGGCCTTGCGTGGAAGTAGGCTGGAGGCAGGCTTCGTCTTGGGAACCGTGCGTTTGAAATGGCCCGCCGAAATGGGCCGGGCTGGACTGGGCCGTTGAGACGCCATCGAAGGGCTTGAAGGGAGATCCTAAAGAAGAGGCGAGAATTTTCTGTGGCTACATTTAGCCGTGAACGACGCGAAGCAAATGGAGAAGCACATCGACTGGCGCGATCATCGACTACTTTAGATAGTGGTAGGCATGTGTGGTTTGCTCCTCCGAGTCATCTTGGAATTTCTGTAAACGTTCCAATTATTTGAATGAAGCTTCGGTCGTTTGCTCAAAAAAAAAAGAATTATGAACAAAATAACTGCTACTTGGTTTATCTCGGAAAAACTACTATTCCTCGTTGTATTTCCAATGAAGAAGAATCGAGACCCAAAAGATTGAGATAGGAGAACCTCTGTCGCCGGAATATTCAGAACATGGGTACTATTGATCCAACATTAACAGTAGAATGAAAAAAATGTAAATAAAATTTTAAAAATAGGTTTACATGTTGAAAATGTATGCAGGTGCGTACATGCCAGGTTTCGAACTTAAATTGGAAAGTGTAAGTTGGGTAGAAAAAGAAAAGGTATTTGATAAACTAAATAAGTTCCGGAAATTCGCCTTGCAAGTTACATATTCTCTTTTTTTTGTGGAAGCCACATGAGTACGTTTTTTTTTCTTGAAATTTGGCATGCTAACTATGAAGGCTATATGTAAGTGACGATTTATCAAAATTTTCTAAACTTATAAATACAATTTTTGAGCCGGTTTGAAAATTGGGATCATGAGAACCCCTCGAAACCACAACAAACGGATGAAGCATCTGATCTAAAGCTGTTTGCTCCATAGAACCAAAACAAGCTCCTCGACAGCAATCACTAGGTCAGGCCCATCAACACTGAAGCGTGCACGGTAATATAAGTGGGGAGCAGGAAAAATGGTGTTATGTGTACAGTCTTGGACTCTTGGTAACTCCTAGCTGCTTTGACTTGATTTTTTAAAATTCTAGACACATGAAATTGCACATCGTTTAGCCTAAAATCTCAGTACAAGTGTACAGTTAGCAAAACAAAGCTACAATTTCAAAAAAAAAAAAAAAAAAAAAAGTGGTGTTGCAGTGAGAATGGTTGGATTTATAGCCCAGTTTTCTGTTAACCAATGGATGGTTTTGCCTCGTTTAAAAAAAAACAGAATGGTTGGATTTTTTATTTTTTTTGAGAAACACAGTACAAACGCAGGTTAAAAGAAGTCAATCAAAGTTAAAATGGAAAAAAAAAGCAACTCATAAATAGACGATCCTTGTATTGTCAGTACTAAAACAACCAAAAAATAACACCACTCAATTGATGGCTTAACAGCACTGTGAGCAACAACGGTTGATTTCTCTAGTTATGGACTTATGAGGAGGCAGGAGAAAAACAACTAAACAAGTATGAACCTTACAAGGTTCCTGGTGACCCAACTTGATCATCTCTAGAACAATCTACACAGCAGCAGCAGCAGCAGCATCTTCAAGTTACAAATTCAACCAAGATCACTGGACCAAAATGATAGGATGTTAGTGGCGCACCACCATGCAGCAGTGAACCCAAAAGTGCGAGCCTCAACTTACTACTCTAATCTTTGCTGCAGTTCGAGGAAGTTCAGGCCTGTGTCCGGAATTCAGAGAGCACCTCCCTCTGCAATCTTCAGCATTAGCTGTTCCAGTATTAGGCTTGTGCCAGGTACAGATCCTTCTTAGGTACGGATCGTTCTTCAGTTAACACGTCGCTGCACCGACGTTCCCTCACTCACACGCTCACTCGCCTTAGCAAAAGCCCGAACCTTCATTCCTCGATGATGGTGCTGTTCTTCGCAGCAGCTGTTGCGTTTCGCTGCATCTGTGTCTGGACGTTGTACTTCCTTTGCAGTTCCCGGAGCTTCTCTAGAAGCTCTTGGAACGATGGGCGGCTTTGTGGATCACTGCTTGCAGCAAGGGCAGTTGTAGTAAGAACATAAGATGTATCAGAATACAGTGCAATTTTGATGTTTCTGAAGTCTGAAGTCTAAGTATTTTACTTACGTTTCCCAACAACTCAGGATGAGTGATGTCCAGAAAGGATCTGTGTCGGTAGGAATCTCCAATCTTTGGTTCATGAAACCTACTGCACCAATGACCTACATAAGAAAAGAGTTTCAGGAATTAATATACATTGTACATGACTTACCAAAACTCTTAAAAGAAAAACAAGTGATCTAGAAAATGATTAGCGTAATAAAGTTGTATGCTGCACAAGTGAGCACCTATGCTGCTATCACAAGAAAATGTCACACAATTCTTGAGGCATCGCTAGACTAGGAAAAACAGTAGGCTTCTTATAAATCCAGTTGGCATTTCTACGTGACCAGTGATATGGAACAGCCTTTGGCTTCTCGAGGTTATCCCATGCCCAGGAGGTGCCTGTAGCCCGATAAATCCCGCTTGGGCGCCGTGGTCAGTGAAGGTCACGAGGGCAGGAGAAGTAGCGGTGGATTTTTTTTTCGAAATGGGGGAAAAGTAGCGGTGGATTAGGGAGCTTAAGAGATCAAAGTCTGAATCCCTAACACACGCTACTGCTCCTTATAAAGGGGATGACCAACTTCATTTGTAAGGAAAATAAAGACCGAACTGTACACTGACTCTATCCCATGAGAATAAATCCTAACTGGATTCAAACAAACACATCTATGATAACCACCACATATTTTTCACCTGCTCATCTTACTGTGCCAAACTGAAAAATGTAATGCAGCCAACCTAAAAGGAATAAATTACTCGCTAATTTAATTGTTACTTTTGTGAAGCTGCTGAAATAAATATTACTCTTAAGTTTTACAGCATCTGAAGTTCGCAATCTGTCACCAAATGTATGGCAAAAATCATTGGATCCATCACCAGACAAAGCTAGATAAAAGCAATATACCTGCATCGAATTGAGATTTTCCCAGGGTATCTTCTGAGTAACAAGTTCCCATAAGATCACCCCATAACTATACACATCAGACCTATGTATGTAGCACCATTGAAATCATTAGCAATCTAGTACTATTGCAGCTGAGACTACAGAAAATTATGTTCATTAAAATTGTCCAATACTTACTTCTCGTCTGAAGGTTCATTACGCAATACCTCCGGAGCCATCCATTGCGGCTGCATAGGAAAGCATCATCAATAGAGTTAGGAAAATAAAGTAATTATTTATGCTAATCCCATTAATTCCTAGAACCCATGCATGTATATCAAGCAATCAAATAAATTTTGCTTGTACTTACTGTTCCTTTTCCTGTTTTTGTTGTCAGATACGTTTCACGCTTGAGACGTGAAAGACCAAAATCTGCAACCTGATTAGACGAGATGAAATGAGAGGAAGCAAGTACAAATGTGAGAAAAGTTTGGAGACTAAATAAACTGTAACATTACCTTGACAGTCCAGTTCTTATCAACCAACAGATTTGACGATTTTAAATCTCGATGAATGATAGGTGGGCTATAGTGGTGAAGATAATTCATGCCCCTTGCCTGCAAAAATATAAATATTTTTTCAAAACCTAACAGTGACTGGGAATCAATGTCTATACAAACAATAATCTAATAATATTCTCTGCTTTTTTCTATCCTTAACTGCATTTGTTTCAAGACTAAAAGGAATCTGTGATCTCTGAGAAATTCTTTCCTCATGCCATGATGCTAGTAGACAGAAATACACTTACAACATCTAAAGCCATGTGAACACGTCGTCTCCAATCCAACTTGGTCGTGTTTCTTTGAAGTAAGCGAAATAAACTTCCTCTGCATTTGAGAAACAATGAAGAATGAAAACGAGACCCAAACTTTTTTCTGTAGGTAAAAATCATGAAATCTGGGTAGTAGCCATATTATGTTCTAAAAAATGAAACAAAAACCAACTTTTATGTACTAGTGAAGCATATTAACACATATCTTGATGTGTTAACATGGTAGCAAAGAACAAGATCTCTCCTGGTTTATTAGCAGATTTCAAAGGCTATACGTGCAACAGGGGCAATGACCCCATAAGTAGGAAAAACATAATACAATCTGCATACAGTTGAACATCCTATTAAACGGCATGACCCCATAAGTATGCATGTAATAAGAGAAAAAAGGGACAACGACCAGTGTAATTAAACCAAGGCCGTGAGCTTTTGTTTTATCTAGGATTAAGTCCACATTGTTACACACATTCTACTTTCTTTTTCTACTTAGCATTAAAATAATGTTATTAATGGTCCGTAAGAACGCAATGCTAACCATAAGAATTAAGTCATTTTTTTATATATGTGTGTGTGAAATCTAAAGAAAGGTGTTGTTTTACTCTTTAGTATTCCTTAGAAGACTACAGTACATCTGGTCCTAGGTTGTATGATTATGGAGTGGTGTTCTTGGGTGTATTTTAAAATTTTGTTGTCATCTGAACCAATCAACCAGTGGGAAGAAAATGGCACCCTCTCGTGACATCTTTTGAACTCAACTTCAGTACAGAGATGGCATTTGTCATGCCTTAATCAACTGTGTTTTTTGTGGAATAATCAACTGTTTTTTTGCAGAATAATCAACTGTGTTCGTATAATCAACGCGGTAAAACAGGATTTACACAAACAGCTCTGCCCATTCTCCTGTACATTTGAAACAGCGAGCAACAACCAGAGGAAGTACTTCATCTAGGGTTGTAAAACGTAGGGAACATACCGTGGGAGGTACTCTGTTACAATACAGAGGCGGTGTGGAGATGTAACCGCACCCATGAAGAGCAGTATATTAGGATGACGTAGCTTCTTCATAAGGGATACCTTCACATAAGATTGATTGCAATTCATTTAAAAACAAAATTTAAAATGATGTAATGAAATCTAAAGTTAGTGCACACTTTATTTATGTTTTCCCAGAATTAACTTTAAAAACACATGTGAAGATCTAGATCTGTAAGCATGATATTTTTATATTTATTGACATGCATGGTAACAATGGCAATGGACAATTTCGTCGGCATGCTGAAAACACAAATTCTCCGCCAACTTCAAGTGTCTTTTGAGAGGCCCAGACAATCATTAAAGCATCACAATTCTGATGCTAATAAGGCTAAAAATTACTGAAAATCATTTTTCTGATTAGAGGGATGCAGATTCTTGTTATATATTTCATGAATTAACTACCTCTTGTCGAAAGGACTGAATCACTTCATCCGAATATTCCTGACTGGAGAAAACTTTCACACCAACATCCTGCAAGAACATGCCACACAATGATAAAACTATAACAAAAAGTAAACAGAGATAAGTAACAAATGCAATAAAGAAAGGACCGAACATACCGAGCCATACCACAAAGCATGATATACTGTCCCACAAGAGCCTGCACAGTTATAAATTGAGAAGCACAATTAGATGGCTCGACATAATAGAAAACAGTACACCACATTGTGCTTATACGTTTTTTTGCCATGATTGTACTCAGTCAATAAGAACTAATAAAGACTATTACTCGTTGATATAACTTTAGACATTTTGAAATCCAACCCAGTATAGTAACTAAACTCACAGACTATTTAGAACTGGAGAAGTTTGGGCCATAAATGAAAGGGCTAATAAAGAATATTACTCGTTGATATAACTTTAGACATTTTGGAATCCAACCCAAGCTAAACTCACTGACTATTTAGAACTGGAGAAGTTTGGGCCATAAATGCAAGGAAAGGTAGGAGAAGTCAGGAGCATGTCTTATTGGTGTGTTCAGGTCCTAGTGAGAAGCATATGTGTTTGAAGTAGGCCAAAAGTTACATCAAATCAAATTCAGTCAAGAATTTCAAAGGAAATTAAGCTAACCATGTCAAAACCCAAAGGCTTTAGGGTCTCACTAGGAGCTTCAACTAGATGGCCCCACTTGGAAGAAAGTTAGAACCAAAGCTTGGCCGAACTGTGATAAAACAGGTTACAACCTACAACTCACTACATTTGTAGTTGTGATACTATCTAGCTATTTTGAAAAATGGAGGTTGTGCAACTATAAGATGAATATGAGGGAAAAGAACTATTCTGAAGTAATGAAATGCAGATAAAGCCAGTGCTGACAATAACCAATTAGTCAATTACTAAACCTGCTGATAAAAAATTAGAACTATGAAATGGTGCATTCAAGTGATCAAAGAGCTATACAAATAAGAGTTCAGAAAAGTAGAAGCAACTACCTTGACCTACTTGTTCTCCAATGACAAGATCCTCCCATAGGATTTCATAATCCAGACAGTCTGCTTCATGGTCTACTTTGTAAAGAGCGCTGCTATTAGTACTTCCAGTGCTGCTTGCACTACTTGAGCTGTTGTTGTTGAAGGAGGACCAGGAACCTGATGCTTCATTTTTATTAGGTTGGTTGAATTCAGCACCTTGCCTGTCAGAATTTTTCTGATTACTCTGGTCATTCTCTTGCTCACCATGCAAAGATGGCCAGATTACTTCATTCTTTCCATCAGGTCCATCATTCTCCCGCCCTTTCCAAGGCCATGTTATCCCTTTCTTGTTCAACAATGCCTCTGCTTTTGAACTCAAGATCTTGTGAAGACCTATTTTCCCATCTGATTCATCGCTATTCATTTTGTTTGATTTCCCAGGGGAGTTCTCTTCAGTAGAGAATGCACCACATGGTGCATCTCCTCTTGGTGTACCTGGTCCACTAGATGTTGGCTCTTCCTTGTTATCACGATCAGAGCACTGGCTCTCACCACTACCACCTTCCCGTACTATGCCATTCTCATCCATCTTGACCCGAGACCGAACTTTATTTGAAACCTTGGTAGCCTGTGTAATTCCAAATATCAAAAAGGAATGTAGTAGCAAGGAAATTAGAATACATACTAGAGAAACAATATTACATTGCAACTCAATAGAAGATTTATTTCTGCTTCTTGCTAAAAATAGTAACAGAACTCACCAAATTTGTTATCTTGGAGGCTATAGTAGACTGTAGGGGAAGCTGTGAGTCAAATGGACTTTTGTTCAACAAACTAGGTTTCCGGCTGTTGTTACTGCAACTTCCATCACAACAGGTCCTTGCAGAGGTTGAAGGTCCACTGAGTATCTCCTCCAAGGCACGTGAATCACTTGAAACGCAAATAATGCCCACCAAACTGCCATCCTCGTCATAAAAAGGAGTGTTGGCGCCAACAGCTAAAATTCTATCACCTGCCTTGTTCTTAACTGGGAATTTACCAGTCCAACTCTCACCCAAGGAAATACGGCGGAACATATCATTTACCACACTGAGGTCACGGGAATCAACCAGCAGCATGAGGGCATCCTGACCAAGCACTTCTGAAGCAGGGTAACCATAGAGATTCTCTGCAGATCGGTTCCTGCATCATAGTAAATGACAGGTCTTGGTGTTAAGGAAGCATTAACATTTATAGTAAGAAATAAAGAAGAGAAGAAACTGTCCATGCAAAACTACAGACTAGACAGCTATTTTATGATGTAAGTTCCATCATCGCATCGCGTCTAGGATTGGTATGCTTCAAACAGATACAAAACTTGGCTATTGACATGTTTCTTAAGCCGATACATTTCGATCACAACTCCCAGTGGATGCATGGTCACTTCATTGCAGCGTAATAAAAGCAGCACAATCGAAACAAATCAAACAGACATTGAAGAGCTAGAAATCTCACCAGTATATGATCCTTCCATCGAGGTCAAGAATGTGGACGGACTGCCCCAGCGACTGGAGCACCCTGCGGTACTGCCTCTCCGCCAGCCCCGCGCCCGTGGCGCCGCCTTCGGCCGCGGCACGGCCTTCCCGCTGCAGCGGCGACGAGTGCGAGAAGGACGCGGAGCCACGGCCCCACGCCCGCGGGCCTCCATCAAACCCCCCAGAGGCCCGCCTCGAAGGAGGCGGCCCCGGCGCCGGCGCCGGCCCCGGATGCGGCTGCGCGCCGCGGGAGGGCGAGACCGACTGCGAGCGCCGCCGCTCTGCTCCGCTGCCGGTGGGCGGCAGCGCGAACTTGGACATCTCCTGCTTGAGCTGCGCCTGGCCCACCTCCAGCTTCCGGATCTTCTTCAGCAGCTCCTCCCCACTGGACTCCATCGATGGAGGCACGAAGCGAATCAGAGCAGCAGCATCACCACCACGGCCCTCCCGACCGCTCCAAGGCCGCCTCCTCCTCCCTCACCTCCTGGGAGCTCGAAAGGCCGCTGCTTTCGCAGCTCCCGAGGCAGATTCGAGCTCAAATGGAGCAAGCAACAACTCGCACCAAATAAATCCTCCTTCCCCCAAAGAGAGATCCAGCTGAGGCTCGCTGAGAGACAGAAGCAGACCAAATCGAGAGGAAACAATAGCGATCCTTTCTCGGGAGCAGTTCTTGGCTTGTGCTCGGACAAGTAGCAGCCGGGGCGGAATCTATCTACAGCCCACACCCAAATGGGAGAATTAAATAATTAAACAGGCTACTCCTCTGTATGGGGAAATGAAATTGGTGACTTGGTGATGAGTTCTTGAGGGGTCCTCCTCCTGTGATTGGTCAGCTTGCCAATAAAAAACACAGCCTGCTTGCTGGCTTATGCAAGCTGATAGCTCCGGTCTTAGTTTTATTTGGGGTCTTGGAATTTTCCCTAAATGTTTATCTATTTATCTAGTATGATTTTTTATTTATATCATTTTTTTGTAAGTGTGTGTTGTGATGATCCACCCATCCATCCACACACACAGGAAGGAGAGGGGTCCTTGTCCCTATCCATCTACCTTGCTGCCAATGCCAACCTGTGTCGTCATCTTGTTAGAGGGAGAGAGGGAAAATGGCAAGCCTGTTGGTCCACTTTATCAATGCCTTTCCTACTTGGTGTTGCCACAATTGGGTTAGGGTTTGGCTTCTAACTGCCTGTTTGGTGTTTTGTTGTGTGTTTGTATTTGTGCTGCACTCTTTCAGCTTTGATGCTCCCTTTTTGTGGTGGTTGATTTGTTGAGGTTAATGTTTGTATGCACATGTTGATCTCTCTTCGTCAAGAGCTCGAATGGTTTCCAGACTTCAACTTCATATCGATCATGAATCTTCAGTGCTACAATGTTGGGCACAAGATGTTGTGAACCCACACATCTAGGTTGTACGGCTCATCGCTATAACAATAAGACGTGCGGCTTCTCCCCTCCTAATCTCATTTATTTCTCTCCCTGGATCAGTTTGTTTTCCGGAGCATGTCAAGGTTAGCCTTGTAAGAAATTTGGGTCACTAATGCTAAAACAAGACAAAATATAAACAGATAAGCATAGTATTGGACATATAAAAACTATAAATATGCTTGGAGCTTATGTTCATAACTGTAGTGAACTTTCCTTAGCTTAAGTACCATGAAACTAGAGACATTTATGTGCAATGTTTGGTCTAATATATTCTTATCGATGTACTATTTGTCAAACACTTTGATACCGATGTTGACAATTGTAGTATACTTCTAAACATTATGATACTTGGAGAAAAATAGGTGTCTATATCTTTGGAATAATAGGAAAAAACATGGAAAGTCAACTATTTATTTATTTATAATAGAATTGTACAAGTTGATTGAGTTGTGGTTTGTCTTTAAGCAGAATCTTTCTCTTTTGAGAAAACAATTTGTCTACTTTATATCTAAGAAATAGGCTAGAATCTTCGTGGAATTGTTGATACTTGGACATTTTCTCCATAATATTATCGGTTTATTGTCAAAGTCCAATTTTGATCGCATTGGTCCGAAACTCTGTATATTTTTGTTGACTTTGCTTATCAACCCTATTTCTTATAACATTATTTTCCACTTCTCACATAATCATCAGGAGTATAATGTGGGGGCTTCCCCACGGTCTGAGTTTATTGTACTCCTTAAATGTTGGTTCTATTTCAATTTGTATTACTGTCTTCTTTTGGAGTATTATAAAATATAATATTAGCTGTGGAAGTGACAATTTTATTGCCTACGGTGCAAAAAAATTACCCTATCTAGTAGTATTTACTATAGCATGTTATTAGTGTTAAAGTAAGTAGTCAACCATCATGTACAGGCACACCCAACCCAACAGTCCACATAGCACTTTTCCCTATCCATTGTTATCCTGATAATAATCCACAAACAGTACTAGTACCAGTAACAGTCGCATGTAGAAACTGTCCACAAATGGCGTGGTGAATCTGCCGCTGGACCAGTCTCTTTCAGCTGTCAAATTTGTCGAGGCTTCCCTTTCCTCTCACTTAGGGGAGCATATCCTCCAAAAAACAAAACAAAAAATAGAACTCCCCCAAATTGCTGGATAACCGTCAGCTTTGCATGGGCCCGAAGCAACCCATCTATTCTGCTGGCCGTGCTCCCACACGCAATCATTCCTCCCTTTTCTCGCAGTGCATCCCATGAGAGGCTTTTCTGCAAGTTGCAGTCCCTGTGAATTTGATGTCTAACGGCACCTAATTATCAGCCATTCTTTGTGGGAAAAGAAGAAAAAGATGGAGCGGAAAAATCAATGTGACAATGAGAATTGAACTTAAACCATTGGTTCTTTGTTTTTCATTGGTGAGATTGTCGCTGTCGTCTCTTTTTCTTTGACTCCGCCCTCGTGTAAGATGTCGCATTTCAGTGACTGGAAAGGATCTAAATTATGATAAAGCCAACCCTGAT
This sequence comes from Lolium perenne, assembly GCF_019359855.2. NCBI lineage: Eukaryota > Viridiplantae > Streptophyta > Magnoliopsida > Poales > Poaceae > Lolium > Lolium perenne. The sequence goes on along the minus strand of NC_067248.2, from coordinate 57,732,239 downwards.
ATAAGTGATAGAGCGTGAGTAAAGTCAAATACAGTGAAGCAACAATTAAGTGGAATGAAAATAGGTCGCTAGTCGGTACACATGCATCACGAATATACATTTGACCCCGTTTTGAATGGTTGATAGTGTCCCTTCTCCAGGTTCCAGTTGTGCAGAAAAGGATCCATGACAAACTGAGTGAATAAGCAGGGTACACATTGCCTTCTTCTACACCACGCCTTTTTCGCGGCGCCTCGTCAGCCAGCCACCACAAGCTGTTTGTTCACCATTCATGGATGGGGAGATGCCATTTGCATCTTGCACAAAGCAGGTGGCATCTTGTAAAGCAGCATCACAGGCCAAAGTGGAGGCGTCAGCATCATCTTCCATGGGCCCTTGACTTGCCCCAGCTCTCATCAAACGATTCCAAAACAGGAACTCAAGACATCTTAATCAGCAGCATCATGGAACTGCTCTAAATGGCAGAAGAGCATCAGCAGCTCAGGAGTAGTGATACCCAGATGAAGCGGCGGGCCCTTGAGGTCCAGGAAATCAGAGCGTCGATCAGCGGGGATTCTGAATAAACTTTGTTTGTTTCACCCTTGATTGTAAGGAGTTGGAACTTGAAAGGCACACTGCCGACTGATTCTGCGAAATTTAACAACAAAACAAGGCCCTACTCGCTCAGCCTATAATACACTACAATCTTCTGAGAGGCAGAAGAGAAACTGGAGAGAGGTGGGGAGGAGCTTAATGCTTACAGACAAGACGATACCCGCCATTCCGTGCCCTAGGGGCTACTACAACTGCAGTGCTTGCAGCCTTGGTACCAGATTGGACGGGCTGGCCTGATGCTGCACACGCTCATTGCTGAGGAGGAGTATGTTGATGGTGCCGGTCTCTTTCAGCCAGGCAGCCACAACAGCGCTGGGCGACACAAACCTCCCAATGTTGAACCGCTCGACCTGGAACGGTGCCCCGATCGAGTTGAGCAATGCCTCGATGACGTAGCGGAGAGTGCTTGCGCCTGCTATCTTGCTGTGCTTTCCCCATCCTGTCAGTATGCTGTAGAGATATACAGAACAGACATGGCTTCAGATCAACTAAACTTAAAGTTCACATCCTACACATTTGCACATCCGGCTACTGTAAATGTTACAAACACAATAAGTAAGTTTTGGCATCAGATACCTTAGAAACTCAGGCATAGCTCGTCCTGCGAAGACAATAGAGCGCACATTCAGAAGCCATGCATGAACCATTGCTTGAGCTGCTCCACACGACATAAGGTGCAGGTCCAAGCAAAATTCACTCCATGTGTTCTCCCAAACACGGCGATTTACCCCTTCCAGCACAACTAGCTGAGCTCCTTGCCTCTGAAAATGGTAAGGAACATCCATATGTCAGGACGGACTAACCCTATATTATATAAAGTTAACTACTTGTCTCTGAAAATGGTAAGGAACGCCAATTGTCAGGATGGATTAACCCTATATATGGAGTTAACTAGGAACATTTTATATACAGGCTTGGTAGCCTACATACGAAGAAGTTTTGGTACAACTCACTCAAATGAGTATAATACCAAGCCATCCAAGCAAGTAACAGTTCAAGGAAGTTTGGCTAGCACTAATCAGGAAAAGAAGTTCCAACAAATCATAAGTGTAAATGGGCTACACCAAAATGTTTTACATGAAACTTTTGAATTCCATTTCAAAAAATGAAACTTTTGAATGACAGTCTATGAAACTCAAGAGAATGGAAGTTATAAACACCCCATGTCCTTATAAGACCTAAATTAAATAACTCGAGCAGTATTATGATGCTATTTCTTCTTCTATAATCGAATAAGTCAATTAGAATAAAATTACCACTAAGCATTGCTTGATTACTGAGGATTACTCAAGGATTTGACCTTTTAACAATATACAATACAATACTTAAATCAAGATGAACACTGGGAGTAGCTCCTACCTGGCCAAAATGCCATAGCACATCAGTAAGAGCATTGTAAAAAGCAGAAGATGTTGATGAATCCATGCGCCCCAACTGACTAAAAAGCGACTGTGCTTGCGACCAAATTTCTTGATGACCCATAAGTAGGCCATGCGCAACACCGTAGACAAAGTTATCAAGAAGGCGAAGTTGTTCCAGTAATAGGGCTGCATCTTCGAAGTTATTACAGCGACTGAAAGAAGAAGATTAAAGTGAAGTGTTACAATTGGACAACATATATATGCAGGGTGGAGCGAAATATAATGTTTACTATGCTGATTCAGATTTATACGACAACATGATTTCACGGATAAATTTGCGGTGTCAGCTCTCATATTATTCCATTTCTATTTAAGGTCATAACGACATCTTCAGCTTACAATCTTCTCTGGAGCCACAGAAAACTGAGGATTTATTCTGTACTCTGCTATTCAGATTTATATAGCAACATGATTTCCCAGTAAAATTTGGAGTGTTAGCTCTCATGTGTTATTCGTTACTATTTTGATCAAGGTCATAACTACATCTTCAGCTTACCGTCTTTTCTAAAACCAAAGAAAGGTGAGAGGTCATAAAATAGATAGTAATCTTCAAATTTACCCAAAACATGTAATGCGAAGGCTAAACTTGTGCAAGTACAAATCGAAGTCGAATTTATCCAAAACATGTCACGCGAAGGCTAAACTTGTGCAAGTACAAATCGAAGTCGAATTTAGCAAATTCAAATTGATATGCAAAAAAACAATTAATTTCCAGTATAATGCAGCACCAATTTTGTAACGTTCAATTATTATGCGAAGTTGCATTGTTCTGGTTAGAAAATGGCTAGGCAGCATATAGTCACAAAATACTAAGAACTAGAATGAAATTAGCACTGAAAGACTTCAACAAAATAAATTAAGATGTACCTGCAAGCATTCAGGATGGCAGAAAATGTAACCACATTTGGCCTTACACCCTGCTGGACCATCTTCTGAAACAATTCTAGAATGAAATACAGTTCCTGTGACCTCCTCATCCGGACATCGATGGCAGACCGTCCTCTTGCAACTGGATTAGCAGCTCTAATGATCTGGCCATTATAAACCCCAACAATTCCCATGTCCCCAACTTCGGGATCCTCCTCAGCCAGAACCTTAGACTTGCCATATGCATCAATTATTGTGTTGTACGTGACCACATTTGGCTTGATACCCATCTCAGTCATATCATTAAGCAGAGATAATGCCCACTCTACCAAGCCATTCTTGGCCAATGTGTCGATGAAAGAGCTGAACAGAACAACATCGGGTTTCAGGCCAGATTCCTTAAAATCTAAGTAGACATTAAATGCATCGACATGCATTCCTGCCTTTGAATAGATATCTATCAAAGTTGAGTATGTGAGTACACTAGGAGCTACTCCCCGTCTCCTCATATCTTGAACGAGGAAAGAGACGATATCCAAGCGTCCCTGCTTTCCATATCCATTAATCAAAGAATTGTAGGTGACAGTATCTTTCTCAATCCCCAAGTCCTCCATCTCGTCACACACAATAGCAATTTCTCCATACTTTCCGGTCTTCACATAAATAGCCAGCACAGTGTTGTAGCAAACTCGGTCCAATTTCATTCCCAAAGACTTCATCTTCTCATACAGCTTGAGCGCCTCATCATACTTCTCCAGCTTGGAGTATCCATCAATCAATGTACTGTATGTAACTACATTTGGCTTGACATTTTTCGCTTCCATATCTGACAAAACCTGCATAGCCAGCTCTATGTTGCCACACTTGCAGATTGCATCAACAAACGTGTTGTACGTGTAAATGTCACGCCCAATGCCGAGATGGATCATTTCATCAAAGACAGCACGGGCATCCTCCAAATGCCCTGAGCGGCTGCAAGCAGACAGGAGTGAATTGAACGTCTTCCGGTCTGGACAGAGCCCATCCCGTAGCATCTGGCGGAAATATCCGAGCGTGAACCTGAGGTCAACACCCCCTTTACCGCACGCATCAATCACCGCATTGTACGTGACGGTGGTAGGCCGCAATCCTGCACCCTTCATCGACTCGAGCACGCCCATTGCCTCGTTCGCAAGACCGCTCCTCGCATATGCCGAGATGAGCGCTGAGTAAGCAAACACCGTTTTTCCATAACCCCCTGCGATGCCGGTTTCGAAAGCTCTTCTTGCAAGGTCTGGCCGCCCCATCTTGCCGAGAGCACCAATGGCGGCGGTCAAAAGCTTGCCCTTATCGACGGAGCCATTGCCAACAAGGGGCAGTGCGGCGTGGAACACCTCAAGCGCACGGGGTGCGGACTTGTCCCTGTCGCCGAGCTCCCGGAGGACATGGCAGTAATCATCGGGCGAAACCAGCTCCCCACGGAAAGAGGACAGCGACACCCCGAGCGCCCGGCGGTCCTCCGGGGCCACGCGGAGCAGCTTGTCAACACAGCGCCCGGCAGCTGCCGAGGAGGCGCGCCCGCCGCGGTCCTGAGAACCTCCGCCGCGGTTGTTGCGCTTGGAGATGTTCTTGGTGGAGCGCGCGCGGCGGAACTCCGGGCCGAGCGCGGACGAGGCGGCGCGCTGGGGCTGCACCGCCCACGGCGCGGCAGGGCCGCTGAATATCGGGTTCTGGACGGGCGGGCACGCCGCGGAGCCCGCGGCGAGGAAGGGCGGGCAGAGCGCCGCCGCCGCGGCCGGCGCGGGCGCCGACGCGTGCAGCCGCGCGGTCGCCGTGGCCGTGGCGGCCGCCGCCGCCGCAGCGGCCGGAGGGTGGTGGGAGGCGGCGTGCGCCTGCGAAGGCGTGAAGTGCGTCGCCGGCGCCATAGCGACCACCGGAAGAAGCAATCACCTTCCTGGACGGACTCCGTGCACCGTACGTATCCGGCACGGAGACTCTCCCGAACTCCTCCGCAAAATCCTTCCACGGAAGCGCAATTCCTTCAATCTCTCTCCCAAACTCCTCCTCAAATTCCTTCCAAGGACCAAACCAAAATCAAGCAAATCCCCGGGAGACAGCGACCAGGGGAAGCTCCGGTAAAGGCTGGATTTTTACGGCCAGGACAAGATCGTTCCCGCGTGCGGCGACGGCTAGGGGGGTTACAGATTCGCCGCGCGCTGGCAGCATGCTAGTAGTTGGGGAATGATTTGGCGATAAGGCTGGATTAGGCGAATTTTGGGGATTGGAGGGGAAGAACGCACCAGGGCTGCGCGGGGGAGGAGATAAGACGCCGGCGCAAGCAAGGAGGAGAGGATTAATTTCTGAAGATTTCTCGACTGGAAAGCTTGACCGGTTGCTTGGTTGTAGACAGTCAATGACTTGTGGGGTCGGTACGGGAGGTGGCCCAGTTGCTGGGAGAGCAGACAATGGTGGAGAAAATGTGTGGCGTGTAAAGCGGATGACATGTGGGACCGGCTGTCTCCAGGTCGGATGGCTCGCCGGCTGCTCAGTTGGGGACACTTTTTTTCGATCTGGTGCTAGTGCCGGCATGGAGAGCGTTACAAAAATTTTAGTTCCAATATTCCATTCATAGACTGCAATGAATATGATGAGAAAACTGGGGTTTGATGAGAGATGGATTTCTCTAATAATGGTCTGTGTTAGTTCAGTTAGGTATCAAGTGAGATTTAATTCTGAGGAAACTGAGATGTTTGAGCCTACGAGGGGTCTCCGGCAGGGGACCTCCTTTCTCCCTACTTATATTCCTTTTATGAGCAAAAGGTTTGTCGAGTCTGTTGTTGTTTGAAGAAGAAGTTGGTGCATCGATGGGGTAAGGGTGTGCATAAATGCGTCGTCAGTATCACACATTCTATTTGCTGATGATTCCTTAATCCTCATGAAAGCGGATATGACTAACGCAACTTCCTTACAAAAGTTTTTGACACGTATTGTGCAAATTCAGGTCAACTAGTGAGTGTATCAAAGTCAAGTATTTTTTATCACCAAATACTAATGTGATTGCAAGAGTAGAAATATGTGAAACCTTGCACATAGACACACAAGCTTTGCCTGAGTATTTGGGGCTGCCTGCGATTGTTGGAGCACACATGAGTGACTGGTTCCTTCATTTTGTTGAGAGGATCTGTTGTGGGTATACTTCATGGGTGTACCATCGACAGTGCCTAGATCCGGCAAGCCCGGGTGGCCCACAGACGGTGATGAGGCATGTGGCCCATCGGGCGGCCCAGTTGTTGTTGATCCTGACGGAAGATGTCCGGCCCAGGAACAGGAAGCCGGATCCGACCGACCTTGGGAGTAACCCGGATCCATGGAGGCCCAGTAGGGACCCGGATCCAGTACGACATGTAAGGAAGGCGGATCCGTGACGTGCACGGCAAGATATTGTACCGTAGTTAGGCTATCTGTAATCCGGTTAGGACTCTCCGTGTAAACCCTAGATCCGTGCGCCTTTATAAGCCGGATCCCGGGAGCCCTAGAGGCACAACCACAACTCATTGTAACAACGCGAAAGCGCCCAGATAATTCCAGACAAGCAGCAGTAGGCCCTGTCATCGTGCAGGTGTTCCGAAGCTGGGTAACTCGCGTACCACCGTCCCGTGTGCACTCCGCCCTATGGCCCCTACTTCTTCTCCCCCTCGTGAGGATCCCTCCTCCGAGGTACCGTCGATTAGGCAACGACAGTTGGCGCCCACCGTGGGGCCGAGGCGTCCGGAGGCCGGAATCGGGAGGGCTCCGCCATGGGAAGCTACGACGACTCGATCGGCGTGGGCGTGTACTCTACGCCGGAATTTTCCGATCGTCCCCGGACGAGTGCGGATTCCGGCTAGGTCAAACCCGTCAAGCTCTCCATCGTCCCAATCGGCGGCATCCACATCTTCATCGGGGAAACCGTCGATTCCGACGGAAACCCACTGGTAAGTAACGCTGACGCGACCGTCGCTGAGCAGGACGGAGTCGCGAAGTTCCGATCTGAGTCGCAGGAGCTTCCTAAGGAAGATTCCGCCTTAGATCTGAAAAATTTCAAACCCACCCAATCCGCCCCTAAGCAGGAAATAACGGTGGAAGACCAATGCAGATCCGCCTGGGTCTCCCAGGTGTTAGAGAAGCAAAGGTGTCACTTCGTACACTTCATAGCCCATACCGCAGGAGCCGCCCCTCAAGAGGACGGAGCTGGTCCTGTGCAGGTTGAGGCGCCGGAAAACGCTGCTCCGGATCAGCAGGAGGCTGTCGGAGAAAGCGGAGCCCCGGTGGAAGAGTCGATTCTGGGAAACTTAAGCCCAATTCCCGGAGATACCCAATCCATGGACACTGAAGAGTTCGATCGCAGGGTGAAGGAATATGGATACGGTGCCCAGCCTGAAGTTGATTCCGCCCAGCCAAAGCAGGTCCTTGCGACCGTCGCTGCGCTGGGAGAAAACGGATCAGAAACAGCAGACACCCAATCTGACCCCCAGCCATCTCGTCGGGGATCCCCAATGTCACGGGAGCGGCCCCGCAGGGATTCTTCCTCAGAGGAACTCCTGTCAACTGAAGATATGATCGCACAAGCAGGCATGGATGCGGCTTATCGCTCGGATATTCTTAACAAACCTATCACTCCCGAAGACGTAGAAGCTTTGGAAGCTAAAAGATTGGAGCTGCTGGCCACAGCCAAAAAGTTTAAGGACACTGCAGCCGCCATGCTTGAAGAACGCCAGCATGCCGCAGTTTTTGTGGAAGGCTTCATCCAGCGTGAGCAGGAAGTGGACGAAGGACTGGCAAAGGTCAAGGAACTCCGAAAGCATTGGGAGGACAAAATCGTTGAAGCTCATCACGAGGTCGAAAGGGTCCGGCGTGATTTGGTAACTCCCCGCAGGATCACCTTCGCAACCCCAACAGAGCAGCAACCGCTTGCCACCCCGAAGGACAATATGACGAAGGCTGCAGAGATCTTGAAGAAAAAGAACGAGGAGATCGATATCGACTACGTTCGCAAGCTCGTCGCGTCAGCAGTGGTACAGCAGAGCAAGGCAGACACTTCGCGCAGGTTAGAATCTAACCCGGAGCTTTGCGTCTCCACTGCGCAGAAGGACGCCCATGACAATCGCCATCGAGATAACGAATCGCGTACCGGATCTTCGGAGCGCAGAAGGCAAGCCAGAGAACACCCAAATTCGATCCCCGTACCATCAAAAACACCTCCATCGGATCCGAGAAGGGGAAAGGATGCAATGTACTCCGGACGAGACAAGTACCGCCACCCCACTCCTCCGCCTAATGGTCACCCGCTTCCCCCTCGCCGCCGTAGTCCAGCCGGAAACACCAGGCCCCAAGGGCATGCTGGCATTGTTATCCGCGACAACGTGCTGCCTTCAAGAAACAGAAACAGGGAGCGCACGCCGGAACCTCGCCGGAATCAGAATAATGATCATGAGCCCGAGCCAAGGAGGAGCCGGAATGAGGAGCGCGACCCGGAACCCCGCCGGAGCCGGAACGACCAGGGCAGCCAGCGCCACGGCGAAGGCAGCCACAGAAGCCGGAGCCAGCACCAGGAAGGGCGGGGAGAATCTGAAGGCGGAAGCAAGAGGTCAGATCGGCCCCCTCGCAGGTCTCCCTCGCCACCACCTAGCGGTGGCGGCGGAGGTGGAGGCGGAGGCAGCGGCCGGAGATCTCGCTCTCGCTCAAAATCCCCCCGCCACGGTTCGCGCGACGCACGGGAACGTCTCAACGAATACAGAACCGACTACATCGGACCAAAGTGCTTTGGCAGGATGATTCAAGAGGAACCAAAGCCAAGGAGCTCCCTCAAGCTACCCGGAAACTTGAAGCATTATGATGGCACCGAAAGGCCGGATACCTGGATTGAGGATTACTATAATGCAGTAACCTTTGCCGGAGGGACCCCTAACATCGCCTGCCGCATGCTCCAATTGTACCTTGTAGGCCCAGCCCGGATCTGGCTCAGTGACCTCGAGAAAAACTCCATCTTTTGCTGGTTTGACCTGAAGACCGCTTTCGAGAAACACTTCAGAGGCACCTACAAAAGACCTGCCACGGCAAGCGACCTACAAGCTTGTATCCAGAAGAAGGGAGAATCCTCACGGAACTTCCTCACGCGATGGTTAGCGTGCAGGAACGAGTGCGAAAACGTCGACCACACCACTGCCATGTACGCCTTCATCGGCGGACTGCAAAGAGGAGGACTGCTGAGGCATAAGCTCACTTGTTTAGCTAATGCAAATAAGTTAACTTTGGATGAGATGATCTCCATTGCCAGTGACCACACTGCCGCCGATGACGACGCAGGCGGTGACATCGCAGCCACAGCAATCCCCCTACACCAACAAAAGAAGAACCGTGACAACGGCAATAGCAGCAGCCATAAGCGCAAAAACCCTGATGACCAGAAGAGTGGCGGATCCGACTTGGTCGCCATGGCGTTCCAACGCGGAGGTTCAGGAGGCGGAAGAGGACGCGGCCGTGGAAGCGGAGCCGGCAGGGGTCAGCAGCATGGCACAGAGGCCACAGCTGGCGGATCCCGCGCCCCGCAAACCTACGAGGAGTATAGGGACATGCCCTGCCTGGCCCACTTGGATCCGGCTACAGGGAAGTCCACTCACACCAACCGCAACTGCAAGTGGGTCAACGACTTAAAGAACGACCCGGAGGAAGGATACAAGCGAGCCCGGAAGCACCGCCCTCGCGGCAAAGGAGGCAAGGGCAAGAACAAAGACAAGGATGAGGACAGCTCCGAGGCAATGGATGAGGATGATAACTCGCCGGATCCCAAGGCAGGGTCCGCAGGTAAATCCAACCCGTTTGAGAAAAAGAGCGTGGGGGCTTACCACACTTTCCTCGGAACCCCAACAGTCCGCGCCACCAAGTCAGCTGCCAGGATCCTGAACGCCATAGTTCCGGCTGTGCCGCAGTATGTCAGGTGGTCGGAAATCCCGTGCACATTTGACAGAGAGGATCATCCTGTCATTGTGCCAAAGGAGTGCTACGCCTTGGTTGTAAGTCCCCGCATAGACGGGTATGACTTCTCCAAGTGCCTTATGGATGGTGGAGCCAGCTTGAACATCATGTACCTGGAAACTCTGGAGCGGATGAACCTCACCAAGGAACAGCTCAAACACAGCACGACTGAGTTTCATGGCGTGGTTCCGGGTAAGAAGGCAAATTCCCTCGGCAGCATCACACTTCCCGTGGCCTTCGGCGATGTTCACAATTTCCGCGAAGAGAGGATCACATTTGAAGTTGTGCCCTTCAAGAGCTCCTATCACGTCATCTTCGGCAGGCCCACCTACCACAAGTTCCACGCAAGGGCGTGCTACATCTACAACAAGCTCAAGATTCCAGGTCCTAAAGGTATGATTACCATATCCGGAGACTACAAAAAGGCTCATGAGTGCGAGTTAGGCGAAGCCGCCTTCGCAGAGTCTGTGATATCTGGAGAGGAGCTGAAAGGCTACAGAGCCGCGGTGGATCCGACTGAGATGCAGACCACCAAGAAGCAAATCTCTGAACAGAAAACGTCCTTCAAGGCCGCGATAGAGACCAAAAAAGTCAACTTCAAGGAAGGCGACGATACCAAGCAAGTCTCAATCGGAGCCAACATGGACCCCAAATAGGAAAGCGCGCTCGTCGAGTTCCTCCGCGCTAACATGGATATCTTCGCATGGCAACCTTCTGACATGTCCGGAGTACCTAGGGAACTCGCCGAGCACTACCTCAACATAAATCCGGGGGCTAAACCGGTGAAGCAAGCTATGCGACGCTTTGGAGATAAGAAGCGCCGCGCCATAGGAATGGAATTAGCTAAGTTACTAGAGGCAGGTTTTGTAATAGAAGTTATCCACACAGATTGGGTCGCAAATCCCGTCCTTGTACCCAAAAAGAACACCGTAATACTAAGAATGTGCATCGATTACTCTGGCCTGAACAAACATTGCCCGAAAGATCCGTTTCCCCTGCCGCGCATTGACCAAGTCATTGATTCGACGGCAGGGGCGGAACTTCTGTGTTTTCTTGATGCGTATTCCGGGTATCACCAGATCCGGATGAAGGAGTCTGACCAAAAGGCGACCTCGTTCATCACCCCATTTGGCACTTACTGCTATGTTACTATGCCCTTTGGCTTGAAAAACGCAGGTGCCACCTACCAACGTACGATGCAGCGGTGCTTGAAGGACCAGATTGGCCGGAACGTACACGCTTACGTCGACGACATCGCAGTCATGACTCGGAAAGGATCCGACTTGATCAGCGACCTCACAGAAACCTTTGAGAATCTCCGTCGGTACAAGATGATGTTGAATCCGCTGAAGTGCGTCTTTGGCGTACCAGCCGGAAAACTCCCTGGCTTCATTGTCTCTAACAGGGGCATTGAAGTAAACCCGGAAAAAATCAAGGCAATTTTGTGCATAAACAGGCCAACTTGTCTCAAAGATGTGCAACGGCTTACTGGTTGTGTCGCAGCAATCAGCAGGTTTGTTAGCCGTCTTGGCGAGAAGGCACTTCCCCTGTACAAGCTATTGAAGAAAACAGACAAGTTTGTCTGGGACGAGGCAGCGGATGCAGCACTACAAGGGTTGAAGGAGATACTTACCTCCCCACCTATCCTAGCAGCTCCAGGAGAGTCAGAGCCTATGCTCCTTTACCTGGCAGCCACCAACAGGGTCATCAGCCTCGTCATCGTGGTGGAACGACAGGAAGAAGGTCACGAATATGGAGTCCAAAGGCCAGTCTACTATATTAGCGAGGTCCTTACGGAATCCAAACAGCGCTACCCTCACTTTCAGAAGTTAGCCTACGGAGTATTCCTGGGCAGTAGGAAGCTGAGACATTACTTCCAAGAACATCCAGTAACAGTCGTGAGCAAAGCTCCGCTGTCAACGATTCTCAACAATGCTGACGCAACAGGACGCACAGCAAAATGGGGCATTGAATTATCCGCCTTCGACATCAGCTATAAAGCCAGGACCGCGGTCAAATCCCAGGTTTTGGCAGATTTCGTCGCAGATTGGACAGAAGCTCCGGACGCAAATTTGGAGCCGGAACCAGAGACATGGGTTATGCACTTCGACGGATCCAAGCAGCATCAAGGCTCAGGAGCCGGAGTCACCCTGAAGTCCCCTACCGGAGAAGAACTGCAGTACGTTCTGCAGATTCACTTCGAAGCTACAAACAACATGGCAGAATACGAGGCTCTACTACACGGACTGCGCATCGCTAAGGAAATAGGGATCAAGCACATCATCTGTTGCGGAGATTCCGACCTGGTGGCACAGCAAGTAGCCGGAACCTGGAACGCCAGAAATTCCGTCATGGCGGCTTACAGAGACGAAGTTGACGAGATCGCCAAGTGCTTTCTAGGATACGAAGTCAAGTATGTCCGGAGAGACGACAACGCAGCGGCAGACATGCTGTCCAAGCTCGGATCCGGTAGGAAGCCAATTCCGCCTGGAATTTTCCTGGAGCATCTCCGGATACCTTCGGTGAAGGGCGCTAACCCGGAAAACCCAGAGGTGGCAGTATCTCCGGCCAAAGAGGTGATGGCTATCATTCCGGCTTGGACACAGCCTTTCCTGGACTACCTCATCGATCAGAAGTTGCCGGAGGACGAGGTCCTCGCACGACAGATCATCAGACGAGCAAGATCCTACACAATTGTTGATGGACAGCTCTACAAACGAAGTGCAACAGGGGTATTTCTCAAATGCGTCTCTAATCAAGATGGCATTGAAATCCTCAGAGAGATCCACGCAGGGGATTGCGGGCATCACGCCGCCCCCAGGTCACTCGTTGCAAAAGCTTTTCGGCTAGGTTTTTATTGGCTTACAGCTAAAGAAGACGCTGACAAAATAGTCAAAACCTGCCGGGGTTGCCAGTACTACGCTACTCAACCAAACGCTCCAGCTCAAGAGCTGAAGACCATACCTATCACTTGGCCATTTGCGGTCTGGGGGCTTGATATGGTTGGTAAGTTAAAAAGATCATCTCCTGGTGGTTTTGAATACGTCTTGGTCGCTGTTGACAAATTCAGCAAGTGGATAGATGCAAAGCCAGTGAGAAAGGCCGACGGTGCCACGGCACTAAAATTTGTCTGCAGCCTCGTGATGAGATTCGGCATCCCACACAGCATCATAACAGACAATGGCACAAACTTCGCTCAGGGAGAATTGAAGGATTATTGTGAGACAATGGGGATCCGGTTGGACCTTGCATCTGTGGCTCACCCACAATCCAATGGTCAAGTCGAAAGGGCTAACGGTTTAATATTATCAGGAATCAAGCCACGCCTTGAAGAACCGCTGCGACGAGCAGCTGGAGCTTGGGCTGACGAACTGGATGCTGTCTTGTGGAGTTTGCGAACTACCCCTAACAGGTCAACAGGGTTTACACCTTTTTTCCTGGTATACGGATCCGAAGCCGTGATTCCCTCCGACATCATCCACGATTCACCGCGAGTTTCCGCCTACAATGAAGAAACAGCTGACGAGGCCAGACAGCTATCTGTGGACCTGATCGAGGAAGCTCGGAATTTAGCTGACCAGCGCTCCGCCATCTATCAGCAGAAGCTCCGACGCTATCACAGTCGTCGAGTACGGAACCGCTCTTTTATGGCAGGAGACCTAGTCCTCCGCCTTCGGCAGGTGAAAGACCATAAGTTGCAGTCTCCATGGGAAGGACCCTTCGTCGTTAGCAAAGTGCTCCATAACGGGTCGTACTACCTTGTGGATTTCCGAGAGCTGAGAGACAGACCTGCTAATTGGCACCGGAAACGCAAGCGTGAGGATTCGGATGACATTTACGACGAAACAGATCGCCCCTGGAACATCGCACAGCTACGTCCTTTCCACACTTAGCATATTTTTTCCGAGTTACAAACTCTGTAATAGTTATACATGATCAATGAAATAAAGCTTTTGGTTCACTCTCTTGAGTCTTTTACCTCATTTACTTGTTCATTTTTCGATCGTGTATGTTTTCCGACTAAAACCGCAGAGCTGGATATTCCCGCCTAGGCGTGTATGAAAGTTGTGGTTTTCAAAAATCGTCCTTCAGGACGTAAGCTTAAGTTTTCTGATTAAATTGTTATCTGTTGCGAACTCGTGGATTCCTAGTAGCGATTTCCGGCATCTATGCTTGGGGGCTTGTTTCCGCGGTTATTGACGGATTACCATTGGGTTTCGTCGCCGCTGGCGAGCATTTCCGGCTAAGGTCTTCCGGCTCGCGGAAGGTCAAGCGAGCAAGCCGGAAAACAACGACATCAGCACTTGCTTTACGACATAAAAACGAAACATGCAGAATAATATTAAAGGATAGTAGGATAAGTTGTTTCCGCCCACGCATAGTTGTTTCGTACCTAGCTACTTAAGAATTTAAGTATTATTACAAACCCACTCTGGGGCCAAAATGATGCAACTTGTTTCATTGTTCTAAACAGGAGCTCTACTCGGAGTCTTCCTCTTCAGATTGCTGGTAGTTGGAGCCGTCATCACTGTCACCAGATCCGGCTTTGGAGCCGTCACCAGAGCTTTCTCCGGAATGCTCGCCGCTTGACCCGGATCCTTCCCCGTAATACTCCGGCTCACCTGCTTCTTCCTCAGCATCGGAAAATCCTTCGGGTAGATCGTGCTTGTTATACCAGAACGAGTGATCCACTCGCCTGACAAACAGCTGTTCATATCCTTCGGTTTCCGCGAGGAGGGCGCCCATGTCGGAACCCTTGGGGGCTCCGCGTGCAACAGTCGCCAGGTTGAGCGAGGGGAAGTGAGCCTTGCAGGTGGCCAAGACTAGGGAGGCGACTCCGCGTGCTGAAGACTTCTGCCAGTCCTTGATGAAATCCGGCACCAATCCCATAAGTTTGGTCATCGTATCGATGACTGTGGTTTTGGCCTTCTTCAGAGACAGAGCCGTGGCGATTCCGCGACAGGCTTCAATTAACTTGTCAATTGATATACGCGCTTCATCGTATGCCTCCGTCCTCGTAAGGTTTGACTCTTTTGTCCATTCGAAGCCAAGGCTCGCTGTGGAAGAAGCAACAGTTCCGTTAGAGATAAAGCTTGCGAGATAGTCGGAGCAACAACACGGAAAACGCTTACGGAAGATAAGTTTGTCAATGGCCTCCGCCTCCGCTTCCAGAACTTTGTTCTTGGATATCACGGAAATCACGCGGCCCTGGCTTTTCTCTAGTTTTTCATTCAGCTCCGCCAGGTCGCGGGCATGTTTTTCGGACAGCTCCTTCCTCGCTTGATTTTCCTGGGAGGCGGATGTCTTCACAAAGTTCTTGAGGGATTCATTCTCCGCCTCAAGCACCTGGATCTGGGCGGACAGCTCGTCAAACTTGGAGTGCTTGGCAGTCTCTTCTGTACGTAGACAGAATTGCGCATATTATGCATCCTGAACAGCTATATCAAAACAAGAGTAAGACCCGGATCTTGTACCTTGAAGGCGGTTCTCAAGCAGCTGGATAGCCTTTTGGCTATTTTCCGCGTTCTGGCGCAGCCCCTCGATCTCCGCGATCTGCTCCAGCACATGCACGCGCAGGTCTTCGTGCAGTTTACGCGTGGTCTGTGCAGAGGAGTTAGTCGGATATTTAAAATCTTGGGGGCTAGCGAGGAATTCAAAGTCTTGGTACAAAAAATTTAAATTTCCGCCTCAGGTACATTTTTCGGAAAGCATCGGCTAATACATGTTACACGGAAATATATCACCCAATGCTTGGGGGCTAGTATTACCTGCCGCACTTCCCTGTGCTTGGCGAAAAAATCCTTCAGGCTGACCTCCAGGTCGGCGAGTTCACGCACCTCTTCGTCCGGTTTACCCCACACTTTGTTCAGCATGGCGGAAACTTCCGCGTGACGCTGTGCAAGGGTGAGCTTTTGAAAGGACGGAGTTGGTTGGAGGTGGACTCGAGTCGCGTTGGTTACTTGAAGGAGCTTAGCCTTTTGCTCCTGTTCCTCTTCAGTAGGCCCCGCGAACGCGGAGCTTGGTTGATCTGGCGGAGGAATTGGTGAGGAGGTCCCCTTGGCGGAGTCGCCATGATGAGCGGGGTCTTCAGGAAGGTCATCAATGTTGATAATATCCTTTGGATCCGGCTTGGAGGTGGATGAAGCTTTAGGCGGAACTTCAACCTCAGGAGTAATGGGAAAAGAAGCCGGAGATGGCTTGGTTCTCTTCTTAAAGGTCTTTGGGGCCTTGGGGGGCTGGCTTCCGGAGCTTCAGTAAAAAACATACAAGTATAAGAGCGAGCGTTGAATCAGGACTTGGGTCTCGGAAGTGGACGTTTACCCGGAAGGTTTGAAGAAGTGCTGGAAAGCAGGCTGCCCTCTGTTGCTGGTATTAATTAGCGAGAGGCGCTTCTTTTCCGCCTCCAATTTCCGGGTAGCCGCAATGCTGAGCACTTCGCGGGCGCGTTTCGCACGGGGGCTGGAAGGTGCTGGCTTCTTCCTCTTAGCGGGGCGGGAAGCCTCGGGAGCTTCCGCCTCCGATGCGGCTTCCGGGTCCGCGTTGCTGGTGGATGGGACTCGGAGGAGAGTTCCGAGTTCATTTTCCTCAAGCGCCTCGAGCTAGTACAAAGTTAAACACTTAGATGAAAAAAGTGAAGAAAAACAATAGACCAAAGTCAAGGCGACGTACCGCGGTTCCGGATCCATTTGTGTGGATGTCTTTGTTGCATACGTGAACATGGAGTTCACGTGAAATCTTGATGAGGACCCGGATCCTTTTGTCGAGGGCGTCGGCAGAAAGATTATCTTTGGTGGCGCGCATTGGATCGTCGCGCCCTGTGTACTCAAACATCAGGCGGTCCCTGTGTTGCAGCGGTTGGATCCGCTTGGTGAACCAGGAAAGGGTTAAGTCTTTCCCCGTCAGCCCTTCCTCCGTGAGCTTGCAGATCCGCCTGACAGCGCGGGTCAGCTGAGGCGAGTCGGAGAAGTGGGGGCAGTGCGTCCATGACGGAAGCTCGTTGGCGGGGCAGTTTTTAAAAGCCGGAAGTTTCTTTTCGCTCGCAGGGTCGGAGACGTCCTTCAGATAGAAGAAACCCGCGGACCAGTACCTCGCGGATTCGTGGCGGTCGGTTGGGGGGTAGACGTGGCCCGGGCGGAGCATAAAAGTGATGGATCCGCATGTGGCGAGTTCGCCGGATTGCCGGATCTTCTTGACAGAGAAAAAATATTGGAACAGAGAGATCTCAGGGGTTACCCGGAGATGGCCTTCGCAGAGGGCGACGTGGTTGCTGATGGCGAGCACGCTGTTTGGAGATATGTTGTGGGGTTGGAGTCCATACGTCTTCAGAATCTCCAAGAAAAAGTCTGAAGGCGGAAATGAAAATCCGCGCTCCACCAGTGCCTTCGTCAGCACCATCTCATCGTCCCTCGGAGCCGGAGCAAGTTCATCCGGAACTGACCTCCAGCTTCCGGGTTGCAGAAAGCCCTCCGACTCGAGGTTCTTCAGCTCCATCTCGGTGGTAGTACAGGGCCACCATTTTCCTTTAGCTTCAGAATCTCGCTTCCGAGCTTTCGACTTCTTTGTGACCTCTTCCGTTTGGTGCTCCGTCTGACCCGCCCCGGAGGTTTTCTCCGGGTGAGCAGAGGTCCCCTCCGCCTCCTTGCCGGAATCCTTTGAAGGATCCAGCCTGATTGGAATGAAGGGAGGAGGGGCGGAGGAGATTGGGGTCGCCATGATTGGTTCCGAGGTCGGAGGCGGAGTCGTTGAAGACATCTGAAGAAAAAGGGTTTGGCGGAAACTTTCTTTAGTCGGATCCCACGTCGTCTTCCCAAAATTCACCCCTACCAACTACGGCGTAAGAGTGAAGCTCGAAGACTTACCGTAATGGCGAATGCGGTGGCCTGAGCTGCCGGCGGCGAGTTTTCCGCGCGGTGGCTCGCCGGAGTTAAGAACACGAAGAACACTGCGGTGGTGGATTCGCTCCGGTGAAGCTCCGGCGACTATTCCGGCAGGATCCGGCGCGGCGGAGGAAGAGCTCACGGGCGGCGCTCGGCAGAGAGGTGAGAAGGGGGGTGAATGAGGGTAAGGGGCCTCGACGGTGGATATTTATAGGCTGAAGGGATAAGATTCGTGCTCCACATCCTGTGGTCGGAACGCAAGCGTTGCGCCGTTGGATGCGTGACACGTGTCCCAAACCCTAACGGTAAAAATGGCTAGAGATAAGTTACCGCAGAAATCGCGCGAAAATGGCGCCAGAATTGGCGGAACCGTTTGAGTCTTTTAAGATTCCGGGTAATTGCGTGAGAGTAAGTTAGCTTCCATTCGCGAGCAGGGAGTAACCCGGAAATGTTCTTTGGAATGTCGATGGATGAAGTCCCGCAGGATGGGAGCATTTTTCGACTGAAAGTTGGGAAAAGAAGAAAATGCAAAGTTGGAGCTCTTCAAGTTTCTCCGCGTTACCAACGATGCCGGAAACTTACGGCAGAAGCATGGCGGAAACTGCAGGCGAAACTCAGAGAACTCTGGGGGCTACTGTTGTGGGTATACTTCATGGGTGTACCATCGACAGTGCCTAGATCCGGCAAGCCCGGGTGGCCCACAGACGGTGATGAGGCATGTGGCCCATCGGGCGGCCCAGTTGCTGTTGATCCTGACGGAAGATGTCCGGCCCAGGAACAGGAAGCCGGATCCGACCGACCTTGGGAGTAACCCGGATCCATGGAGGCCCAGTAGGGACCCGGATCCAGTACGACATGTAAGGAAGGCGGATCCGTGACGTGCACGGCAAGATATTGTACCGTAGTTAGGCTATCTGTAATCCGGCTAGGACTCTCCGTGTAAACCCTAGATCCGTGCGCCTTTATAAGCCGGATCCCGGGAGCCCTAGAGGCACAACCACAACTCATTGTAACAACGCGAAAGCGCCCAGATAATTCTAGACAAGCAGCAGTAGGCCCTGTCATCGTGCAGGTGTTCCGAAGCTGGGTAACTCGCGTACCACCGTCCCGTGTGCACTCCGCCCTATGGCCCCTACTTCTTCTCCCCCTCGTGAGGATCCCTCCTCCGAGGTACCGTCGATTAGGCAACGACAGGATCATTGAGAGGATAAATGGCTGGAAAGAAAAGCTACTATCAATTAGTGGTAAAGAAATCTTGTTAAAGCCAGTTGTGCAAGCGATTCTGGTGTTTGCTATGTCAGTTTTTCAGATCCCTAAAGGCGTGTGTAAGAGAATGATGGACGCCATTTCAAAATTCTGGTGGGGAGATGATGACAATAGTAATAAAATGCATTGCCTAGCTTGGTGGAAATTGTGTGGATCGAGAAAAATGGCGGAGGCCTTGGCATTGAAAGAAGGTATGGCGATGGCAAACTAAATGGGAGTCTCAAATCTTGTAGCTGAATCCGATTCTCTGGAGACGGTCCAGGCTTGTTCTGGGGTCAACAATGGCACAACGAGTCAGCTGCTATTTTTTACGATTGTGTAGATCCGGTGGCTCCATTGGTAATGTGTCGTTTACCCACCGTCCTTGGGAAGCAAATATGGTGGCACATAATTTAGCTAGGGAATGTTTTTCGGCTATGTCAAAATGTAACTGGGTCGATGAACCCCTTAGCTTCATCCTTGAATCTCTTGTAAACGATGTAACCATTTTGTGACCCTCAGGTAGCAAGTTCCAGATGCACTCTTTTCCTTCCAGGGTACCGAAGGGGACTGGAAGGTTTTTAATTAGGTGGCTTGCTGACTTAATATAATTATGTTCCACCTCTGGACTACGGGTTTGTGGCAGTAGCTTGATCTATTTCTCTCATGTTCTTTATATTTCTTAGTGCCATATGAGCTGCCCTACATGATTATGGCCATATTTGAAATACATGTGTGGAGGATCCTTATTCTATGATATTGTGCTATGAGATTTGATCATAATATGTGCAAGATGTATTGATAGATGCATATTATATACCCCGTTTTTAAGTATTTGTTCTAATCCAACTTATATGCAAGAGCGTGTGTGGGGTGATGTGTGTATTAGATGGGCTAGCATGGTTCTAATGATTGGATAGTGACAACAAATTCATGATCTATTATGTTTTTGCCTTTTCTTTTGCTACCTCGAGTCACCATTGTGGAAAAAATTGCTTCCTGGACTGCACACTCTGCACTTGGAGTCCCAACGCCATCAGATATGTGTGTTATGCTTCCAATCATTTCAAAATATTCATTTTTGTGTAATTTAAAGCTCATAGGAAAATAAGGTATGAAAGGAAAACACCACGCATGTTATGGGTTTGAATAATTATGAGTAATGAGCTAGGTTGGAACCATGTCGACATGGGGAATGCCTTTCAACATTGCACTTACCCTTGAGTTATCATCATTTGCTTTGGATTACTGGTTAGCCATATCGTGTAAAGTAAAGGGGTTATCAAATAAAGCCTAGATTATGCAAATATGTTAGAGAAGTGCATTGGGGCACTGATACGCGTAGATGTACACGTCCGTTGGGAACCCCAAGAGGAAGGTCTGATGCGTGAAAGATCGAGATGTCGCCTAGAGGGGGGGGGGTGAATAGGCAATTACAAACTCTTGCGGATTTGTCTTGTATGAATGCGGAATTAAACTATCGTTTAGTTTACAAGCACAAACCCTAAATATGCTAAGCTCAACTAAGTGTAACAATAGCAACTAGAGCTAAGCAAGATAGGCACAAGATATATGTAGCACAAGTGATAGCAAGATATATGTACTTCAAGCACGATGGCTATCACAAGGAAAGAGAGCTCGGGTATAGAAATAACCGAGGCACGCGGAGACGAGGATGTATTCCCGTGTTCCCTTGCTTTGCAACAAGGTACGTCACGTTTGGAGGAGTGGAGGTCCCACGAAGGATTCCCCGCGCCACGAAGGCTCACCCTATTCTCCGAACCACACCCACGAAGGATAATGGCCCTTTCCTTATGGTTAGCTTTTCCTCCGCTCCAGAGATGGCAAGCTCCACAACCACTTCACAAGCTCCACGAAGGAGAAGCCCGGGCCTCTTCACAATCTTCTTGAAGAGATCACCGGAGCACCAATCACCAAGCCAACTAGGAGGTCACCCTCCAAGAGTAACAAGCTCACGGTCTCTCACTCGAACAAATCGTGGTGGAGAGCTCAACACTATGCAATGATGCAAAGCAAGAACACCGGAGGTGTTCAAGTCCTTCACACTCAAATCCCACCAAAGCAACGAATGCTAGGATGAGATTGGAGAGGAAGAACAAGGGGGAAAGTCAACCAAAGACTCCAAGATCTAGATCCCAAGAGATTCCCTCACTTAGAGAAGAAACGGTTTGGTGGAAGTGTAGATCTAGATCTCCTCTCCCAAATCCTCAAATATGAGCAAGAATGGTTGGAGGAATCAAGGGGGAGAACAAGTTCTTCAAATGGTAGCAATGGAGGAGAGAGAATGGGAAGAACTAGTTGCTCAAGGTGGAAGAAGGGTCTATTTATAGCTAAGGGGGAAAAATAGCTGTTGGGGGAAAAAGACAGAAAATCGGGCAGAAAAAATAGTCAGAAAAACGCGGCCAGCCAGCCGGCCGGCCGGATTTCCTGATGCGGCCGGTGGCCCATCCGGCCGGACGGCCAAAGCAGCCGGGCGGCTGCACATGCGGGCGGCAGATAAGGGGAGGAGCTCAGTCCGGAGCAGGCCCAGTCGGGCCGGGGAGGTGGCCGGGCGGTCGAGGCAAACCGGCCTGGGCCGGAGTGGACCGGCAGGCCCACTGGACCTGCCCCGGATGGCACAAGCGCCCGGGCCGGTTTCGGCCGGGTGGGCCGGCGAGGCCGGCAGGCCGGCCGACCGGCCGGCTGCTCCTCCTCCTTTTTTCTTTTTCTTTTCTTTTTATTCTTTTCTCTTTTCCCTTTTCTTTAATAACTTTTGCTCCCGAACCCCGATTCGAATGAAACCAGTTTTGTTTGGAAGACAACAACAAATGCTATCCTATGGAAAGTGAAAACACAAGAATCTATAGGAGGGGATTTTATCATGAATATAAAAGGTAGAACCTTATATCATGAATAACCGGTAAAATCACCCAACATCGAAAACGCAATAGAAGATGCATGTGAACTCCGTTTTCGATGAACTTGGGCTTGTTGTAAAGCTAGCAACAAGCTCAAGAACCTCACACCGAGAAATACCAAGAAGCAATAAGAATATGCAACGCATGCAAGGATTGAGCTCCCTAAGACGATGTGATCAAGTTACCCAACCGAAAGCCCCTCTTAATAGTGCGGCTATCTATCCTATAATCCGGTCTCCCAACATCCACCTTGAGACCGGTAAAAAAGGAAAACCTAGCAAGGCCATACCTTTGCCTTGGGCATCCCGCTTGATCTTGATGATAACTCTTCAAGCTTCACTCAAGCCGGAATGCCTCTCTTGATCAATGTTGCTTTGTGAAGACTCACAAATGCTCCCCCATACACTATGATGGGAAAGCTCCATTGATACACATCTTCACATGTCCATTATCACCGAATGGACGACAAGCTTCAAGCATGTGATCCACTCAAGATGCTCATCTTGAACTTGCCCAACTCAACCTTGTATCTTCTCATACTCACTTAAGATAGAGCATGGCTAATATTGAGTTCCACATAAGAACTCCATCTTCATTTCTTCTTCTTGATCATATCACATATATATCTTCATACCGATGATCTTGATGCCAATACACAAGGTATACCTTTATCTTCATGGCATCCATACTTGAATCCAACACATGGAGTACAAGTAGTACCTATGGAATATTCCTTCATATAAACTCAATGAAAACATTAGTCCATAGGGGTTGTCATTAATTACCAAAACCACACATAGGGGCAATGTACCCTTACAATCTCCCCCATTTTGGTAATTGATGACAACCATAATAAGAGGGTTTATATAATGAATATTAGTGACAAGTACGCAACTTATCCGAGAATAAGTTGTATACAAGAGGTTGTATTTGATATGGTCAAGTAACACAAAGCAACTAGTCCATATCAAAACCGACTCTACTCACACAACTACAACAAATGCAATGGATGTGAGTAGAACCAATATATATAGAGAAAACTCCCCCACAATGTATGCACGTGTGATGAATATGAATTCATTGCATACATTGTCAAGATTAACCTTTGGGATAGTTTCCACTATATATATACAACCATGCAAGACATATAAATATGGAATGCATGAGAGGCAAAACACTTAAGCACAAACCAAGCTTAAGTATAAAACCATTCCCTTAAACCCTCTAAACTTCTCCCCCATTGGCATCGAGTGCCAAAATGGGTGAAAAATTTAGAAAGCCAATATAATGTGAGTTCCTCCCCAAGGTGTGCACTTCTCATAATTTGAGTGGAATCAAATGCACATATCCAATGATGAGTACTTGAAGGAAGTCAAACTATATTGAGAATCAAGATTGCACAAGGATAACATGGTGAAGTAAGTTTTAACAAATAAAGCAAGCAATCAAAGATCCAATTGGACAAACAAAGATATCATGATAAGAAAGATATAGTGCTTCTAAAAATAAGAAAGCTCCCCAAGGTTCGTGCACAATTTATAATGTTTGCATTTGAATACAATATGCACAAACATGGAATCCTCACTCCCTCTATATCATTTAGAACACACCCAAGATAAAAATAATATGCTTATCAAGAATAACTTGAGTCCAACAATTACGAGATATGAGTGCATGAAGAAAAACAAGTAAACCAAGCACTCATAAATCTTCTTTACCAACACCACTAAAAGCAAAAGGGTAAAAGATGGTTGGCAAGGAACAAGGATATCAAGTTGATGGATTAACGCTCTCATGTATATAAGTTTCTAAAGTGGACATAGTGATCCATAAAGAAACATGCACACACAAGAGGTTAACAAAATAAATAAGACATGATATCCAAGATGAAGTCATAAAATATACCAAGGATGTTTGCTTAAAAAGCATATATAGCCTATGGCTCCAATTTACACACTTGCGGTATATGAATGAGCTTCAACCAAGAAAATCTCAAAAACATCACAACTAACAATAAGGGAAGTAAAGCTAGTTGGAATGTTTTGAGAGAGGCAACAAGTATCACAAATATGGATTTATTTCACGATTTCATCAATATTGTACACAAGAGCTCTTTGAGGAATTGATATGCAATAAATTGCTAGAGGGCATATTTGTGATAGGTGAATCATAAATATGATATATATATATATATATAACCTATCATATGCATCTTCTCAAATTACTCAAATGTACAATAAGAAGTTTTTCTTTTAAAAGTATTTTTCAAGAATCGCAATTCGAAATAAAGAATTTCATGCCAAGATGCAACCTACAAGAGGTTGGATGCTATATGAGTATGCATGAATAAGATACTTGTTACCGAGATAGCAATGGCATGATGTAGTAGATACGAGTTCATCGAACATCCTAGCTTGACTCCAATTATCATATGGTGACAACACCTTCCTTATAAATGAGACAAGCCTCCATTGCATCTCCAATGTACCTAAAACATCATTCAAGTACATCTTGGTCCCCAAACTCATTGGGTCCAACATGGTTAGACTAACCACAATATATAGGACACACTCCATATAAACATGTGCATATTTAGATGAAGTTTGAATTTCATGCACGTCTTAGCCATTTAGGATTTGATGGAGTATATCCTACATAATGGATCGAAAGAAAGCAAGCATGCTACAAGTATAAACAAATTACATATAAGCATGCACCAAAACTTTTAAAGATCCAAGAACGATATACTTTGGACAAAAACACCAAAGGAATTAAATAAGGCATAGAGGTGTCACAAAACAAATTTGTTGTCCAAATTATATCTAAGAAGCAAATCACAAAAGATTTGTTCAACAAATTTCAACAAGTGAACTAAGAAGAAACCATTGAGCATAAAGGATGAAATAAGGCAAACATGCTCAAAGATTTATCTCATTCAACAAATAAAGCATAGAAGAAGGAATGCGATAGCAAACTCCCAAAAGAGAAAGGTTCAAACAAATAAACCAAACCCTCTACACTTTTCACAATGGCACAATGTACCGCAAGGAAAAGGTTTGTCTTCCAAAACAAACACTTGATATGAATCAAGAGAATTTATCAAAAGATTTTTCAAAGGGACAAGGAAGACACATGAGAGAAACAAAGATTTCTTGGAAATAAAATAAGTAAATAGGAAGCAATCCAAGGTGAGGATGATCCATGAATTCAACCACATAAAAGGTTATCAATTGTCAAAGACAATGAGTATATTGGAAATAATTTCCGGTGGTGAATTGACAATGATAGTAAGGATCAACTTCACAATAAAAGGCATAGGATAAGTATATAGAATTAAGCACTATGCACGGATGAAGATTCTTGATAGCTTCAACTAGTCAAACAATCACGCACGGCAATGATTAGAATAACATGAAGCAAACGGTGTCCCAAATAAGATATAGAAATATGTATTTGAGGAAAAACAGTACCAAGAATTTCTTAATCAAACAAGAGTCCATAAGATGAGCCAATAAAAGCTTTTTAATAGAAGTGGAGCTTGTTTGAGCAAACATGCCACCTAAGAACAAGATAATTAAGAGCATTAACTCTAAGTGGCATAACCTCATATGTTCACATTTTCTAGGCTTGTGATATGTACAAAACATATTACTCCCCCATAATGTGATAAAACATTTCTTCTAAACAAGAGGCAACTTAAAATTCAACTAGAGATGATTAATGGATATTTTAGAATTTGAATTTCTCATGAGTATGACACACCACATAGTGACTAGATAATCTTGCAATATCAATACTAGGTGGTGGTACCCATGTACACACATTTTAAAGAAAGAGAGATGCACAAAGCATATCACTCCCCCAAAATGGGATGTTCCATTAATCACTTCAAAGAGAGCCAAATAAGATATCATCAAAATGCATTAGGATCCAAAACAATACACAAGTATATGATGAGTCAAACAAACATACTTGAATACACAAGATAGGTAAGTAAGACACAACACATACACACAAATATTTGGTACAAAACCAAACATGCAAAGGGGCAAGTAACTTACAATAAATATGATGAGTTGAAGTATAAGTTACCGCAAAGAGGAACATTGGATATAAGATATAGATGATAATCCATATGACTTGACTTGGTCAAAATATAATATATGAAGATCCCTTAATTCTTCATGAAGTAGCCAAGTCTCCAATGACCTCCACATGCACCTATTGATTACGTTTGAGCTTGTTGGTCCCCAACCAAGTTGGGTCCTAAGAGGTTAGTCACAATAGGCTTGGCAACCCAAATGGTCCTTTTCTTGAGACCACTTTGAGTTCCAACAAACTTGGCAAACACATTGCCATCCTTATCCTTCCCTAGAGAATAATCATCATCAACAATTATAGGGTTAGATAAGGTACCATTTAAACATGAAGAAGCAAAGTGCCCCTTCACACGACATAAGTAGCAAGTGTTCCCCTTTCTCTTCTTTATTGATTTCTTCTCTCGGGGAACAACATCTTGATTCTTCTTGGGAAGTGGCCTATCTTCAACTTGAGGTCGAGCATGAGCTTGACCTTGACCTTGTGGCCGTTTCCCTTGTTGTTTCTCACTCAAGTGCTTCTTCTTCTTCTTCGATGGGCATGATCTAACATGATGCCCTTCAACCTTGCACTTGAAGCAAACCAACTTGGCCGGATCCTTGACTTTGTCTTGGCCCTTCTTCTTGTTGTTCTTGCTCTTGGACTTGTTCTTGTTATTGGAGTTGAATCCAAGTCCACTCTTGTCATTGGGGGATTGTTGCACACTCAACATCTTGTCAAGTGCGGATTTCCCTTCATGACACTTTTCCAAATCTTTCTTCAAAGAAAGGACTTGGGCCTCAAGCTCTTTTATTTCCTCTACATGGTTAGTAGAAATACAAGTACTAGAGGAAGTAGAAGCTTCATTATTAGAGCAACAAGGCAAAGTGAGTAATCCAACACAAGGTGTATCACTAGTTTGACTAGATGGATTACAAGGACTAGCACATGGCAATATAACATTTTGGGTAGAGGTTGTGCTAATGTCCACATGAGGCTCACAAGATGTTACCTTAGTGATACTAGCCTCATGAGCTAACTTTAGCTCATCGTAGGAAGTTAGAAGATCCTCAAGAGAGTGTGAGAGCGTTTTATTGCTTTCTTCCAATTCCCTACAATTGCTAGTTAGCAACTCAAGTTGAGCCCTTAGCTCAACATTCTCCTTTAAGGTAGATGCTTCACAAGAAGTAGAGTTAGTAGCACAAGCATCAACAATCGTTCTCTCATTTTCATGCATATAGGATTCAATTTTTTGTGTAAGCATAAAATTAGTATGCTTCTCATCTTTTAGCTCATGCTTGAGGAGAGTGAATCTCTTTTCCCCATTTTCAACATGGGACTCCAACTCCACTATGGTTTCCCTATATTTACTCAAGGTATCCATAGAGTGTTCGAGATTAGCACGAGCTTCTTTATTACCATGAAGAGAAGCATATACCATTGCCATATTATGCACCAAGATATTATATTCTTCATCATTATCATCATCATCACTCTCATCATTAGAGGAAGTGTTAGGAGTCAAAGTAGGAGATACCTTTGATCCATTTGGCATAAGGCACATGTGCATACCGGAGGATGAAGATGAAGAAATTCTTGAATCCTCATTTGAAAACATGTCTTGATCCATAGAGTGTTCGATTTCCTCTACATTGTTAGTCAACAAGCAACTAGAGGAAATAGAAGCATTTTGATTATGGGAGCAAGACAAGACAAGCATATCATCATGGGGTTTATGTGAGCAATTTACACATGATATGCGAGGACTATCAACACAAGCATGTAGATTATTTTCAATGCTAGATGTGTTTAAGTCCAAAGAGGAAGCATCGCAATGGGATAGAGATGAAGAATCATCACTATTGAGCACAATATCAACATTGCAATTTTCCTCACCACTCACCATATCATTACCTCGTGTCTTGCTACACGTTGGTGAAGTGGAAGAAGATGAGAACTCATCACGGCCGGAGGTGGAAGCAACTTGGAGCTCTTCATGATGTGAAGGGGAAGAGAGCTCCTCGGAGACACCACCAACCAAATGAGAAGTGGATCCACCAAACATTTCCTTAAGCTTGATCCACATCTCATGAGACGATTTTCGCTTTATGTATATCAAGAACCTATGAAAATCTGGTCTCAAAGAGAGTACAAGCTCATTAGATACTTGAGCTTCAAGATGTAAGTTTTTCTCATCCTCTAAAGATAGATTTTGAGGATCCATCGGAGGAGAAAAACCTACATCTAGAAATTGCTCTATATGTGGACACAAGGTCCGAAGATTACAAAGCAAGCAATTTCGCCACAAAAGATAATTTGTGCCATTAAAGACAATTGTGTCATTGTGCACTATACTAGCCGACATCTTTACTCTCAAGGCGGTGAAGCCTAAAACAAGGAGAGACCTTGCTCTGATACCAATTGAAAGATCGAGATGTCGCCTAGAGGGGGGGGGGGTGAATAGGCAATTACAAACTCTTGCGGATTTGTCTTGTATGAATGCGGAATTAAACTATCGTTTAGTTTACAAGCGCAAACCCTAAATATGCTAAGCTCAACTAAGTGTAACAATAGCAACTAGAGCTAAGCAAGATAGGCACAAGATATATGTAGCACAAGTGATAGCAAGATATATGTACTTCAAGCACGATGGCTATCACAAGGAAAGAGAGCTCGGGTATAGAAATAACCGAGGCACGCGGAGACGAGGATGTATTCCCGTGTTCCCTTGCTTTGCAACAAGGTACGTCACGTTTGGAGGAGTGGAGGTCCCACGAAGGATTCCCCGCGCCACGAAGGCTCACCCTATTCTCCGAACCACACCCACGAAGGATAATGGCCCTTTCCTTATGGTTAGCTTTTCCTCCGCTCCGGAGATGGCAAGCTCCACAACCACTTCACAAGCTCCACGAAGGAGAAGCCCGGGCCTCTTCACAATCTTCTTGAAGAGATCACCGGAGCACCAATAACCAAGCCAACTAGGAGGTCACCCTCCAAGAGTAACAAGATCACGGTCTCTCACTCGAACAAATCGTGGTGGAGAGCTCAACACTATGCAATGATGCAAAGCAAGAACACCGGAGGTGTTCAAGTCCTTCACACTCAAATCCCACCAAAGCAACGAATGCTAGGATGAGATTGGAGAGGAAGAACAAGGGGGAAAGTCAACCAAAGACTCCAAGATCTAGATCCTGTAATATCCCAGGTTTAGAGGCTATAAAATGAGAGAACACCAAAGTGTGCATTGCATTCATGCATAGAAAATCCGGGGAATTTTCGCGCTTTCAAATAAAACTTACCACAGTAACTGAAGTTTCACTTGACTTGCTGGAATTGAAGTAGATCATCAAGTCAAGCGCTATAAACTTCACTGTGATCTTTGTTAAAACCTTGTTTTGGGTAGAGATGATTTGATCTATGGATTAGATCAAATGGAATTATATTTACAACAACACATTCTTTAAGAATCAAACCCTAACTTATTAACACTTAAAAGCTAGCAACTACCTTTGTGTGTAAATTAATTCACTTCTAAACTTATTACCAAATAAGGTAAACCACAGGGTCTAAAGTGCATAAAAGCCACACATTCTTATTTAAATCATAACTTATTAAATATATGGAATATCATAAAACTGAATCCATTTACATTACAAATTATAGTTCAAACTATTTGAATAAAACTACTCATGAGTATTTTGAAACTCATATGATCATGCCTTGGTGCAATCAAACACCAACTATTCAAAATTGAGGAATAACCTTCAACCTTGACTTTTTGACCAATATTATAATATAAATCCAATCAAATATGATATAGTGACTCATCCACAATAATAAAACCATCCACAAGATATTTAGTAACAAATGCCACTTGGCTATCCAAATATAATTCATATGAGAGGATAATGATCTTGCCACATAGGATGAAAATATCTACATGACTTGCTTTCCAAGCTATGCCACCTCATGCTCAAAGGATTGCTATGGATGAGGGCATGACACCCAAGCACCTTACTCATCAAACCAACACAAGAGTCACCACCTATGTGTCATGATACTAGAGCTTGCCCAAGCCTATAAAAGGAGCCACACCCTTCATCCATATGATCACCTTGTAGCATGATACAAGGAAACCAAACACTTGATACCTTCCATATGAATTAGCTAGGATCAAGATGAAGAAGCTAGGAGGTGGAGGCATGCCACAAGATGCAGGTTTATCAGATTTCCAGAAGAACAAGCTACATAAGATACCAAGGTAGAATTCCTAGGCAAGCCATATATTTAGAGGAGCATATCATCATCTCTTGAGTAGGACCATAGGATTTTTCCAAGACATTTAGAAGTGAGAGAGATTATAGATGCTAACCATAGCCATGTCTAT
Organism: Lolium perenne; assembly: GCF_019359855.2. Lineage (NCBI taxonomy): Eukaryota > Viridiplantae > Streptophyta > Magnoliopsida > Poales > Poaceae > Lolium > Lolium perenne. The sequence goes on along the minus strand of NC_067248.2, from coordinate 57,701,860 downwards.
CCTAGAGAATACTAGAGTAGTATTAAATCTTACTTGTTCAAACCAACCTTTAATCTTGGAGGTGAGAGCCATGCTCTATTAGTGAAACATAACCAAAGCTTATGCTCATATACTAATCTTAGTTGTGTATCACATGGGTGATCACCACTAAAACCCTAGTCCACATCTGACTTCCAATCCAAGGATCACTTTGGATCATAAATAGAACCCTGCCATACCTCATGCCTATTTATACTTAAATTTAGTGAAGCTTATGCAAAACCCTAAACCTTTCACATAGGATTAACTCCACATACAATATTAAGCCCTAACTTGTGCATCATGGATCACAAGTATAAATCAAGCAAGTTATAATTAAGCTTAAATGATTTTTAAGTGATTAGAATGAAACCAATATCCAATTCTATTTTGTCTTCCAAGTAATTTATTTAGTTGACCAATAGAAATCATATATTATAGTTTGGACCATAACCTTAGCAAGTGAATAAACCATGATGAGCTTGGGATTTATCTTAAGTAATCCAAGCTAGAATTTGCTAAGCAAGATTATTAAAGATAGAGTTTATCAAACTATCTTCTTAAACCCTAAGAACTATCATACACATAAAATCATGAACCAATTTCATACCCTTTTCCATTTGTTAAACCCTAGCCATAATTTAACTATATGTGAGTAATCACTATGGTTAAGAAATAGAAAAGTATAATATGTTCACCATGCACATGTTCTAAATTTCAAATCATTTAAACAGATTTGATTCTAAAATTAAAAGCAATTGGGTTGAACCCTAAAATTTATCTATTTTTAATTTTAACTTGTGCCTCATAAGAACCCCAAATTAATCATTTATAAAATGGTTGTTTATAAACAAAACAATACAGTAGGTAGCATTATCAAATTGTTTTGATATTAAAATATTTTAGAACCTGCAAAAATAAACAGAATTCAAATTTGAATTCAACTAACAAATTCAAAACAGAAAATAAAAAGAGAAAATAGAAAAGAGAAGAGAGAGGGAAAGCTCACCTGGCTTACCTGGCCGTGCAGCCCATCACCACCACGTCGACGAAGCCCAGCACCAGCCCAGCCCACCAAAGAAAACGACCCAACCCACCTTACCAATTCGTCGAGGAAGAAAAGGAGCATCGTCGTCTTCCTCAACGACGACAGCGCACAGGGGCACCCCGGCCACCTCACCGTGATGGATAGGGACGCCCTGGACGTTGTCAGACATCTCAGAACCGCGCCCAACTCCTCTCGCGTCCGAACCTATCTAAAAGCATCTCGATTCGTGCTCGTTTGCAGTACCAATGTCACCGCCACATCTCGGCCGTCGCCGGCGGTGAACTTCCTAATTTGACCTCCTCTGGCCCTATAAATACCTCCGTAGCATCGCCGTGATCTCCTTGTTCTTCGCCGCCCTTCCATTCTCTCTCTAGCCCTCTCTATCTCTCACTAGAACCACCGCCATGGCCGGCCAGTTCTCCGGCTAGCCGTCGACAGAGGCCACCCCGAGCTCGATTGAGCGGTCCAGGAGGAGTGCCTGGACCTCAGGAGCACACTGGAGGAGCAGAGCATCAAGGGGAGCAAGGAATCGACACAATCTCGACGTTCCCTTCTGCAGCACATCGCCGGGAAAGCTCCAATCGCCGTCGTCTCCGTCGACCATCGCCGGAGCCGACCACACCTTGAGCTTCAGGGTGAGCATACGCGTCTATCGCACCTACTCTCGCTTCCTGGCATCGCCTGTAGCCCTAATTCGCATGTTGGCCGGAGTAGCACCGCCGCAGTACCCATCGCCGGCGAAGCTCCGGTGATCCCCTTGCCAAACCAACACCACCAGTCGCTTCGTCTCGTTGTACTCGTTCGATAGAGCCTAGCCGCGCATCCCGGGAGGCCGTAAATCGGCGGCGCCACCATCTGCTGACCGCCGGCGTTTAACCGCCGGTGAGGTCAAAGGTCCTAGTCAACTTTGACCGGTCCTTGCTTGCGTGGCAGCCGACGTGGACACAAGCCCCACTAGTCAGTGTCTAGGGCTAGATCTGAATCGGTATGTTTAGTATTTGTTGTTTAATTTTAAATACCAGTAAATTGCTGAAACTTTGCAAAATCATAGAAAATTCATTTCAACTCAGAAAAATATAAATAATATATCAAAATGCTCAAAAAAATAAACTCTATTCAAATAAAATATAAAACAAAAATGTGTGTCAAAATAAAAATTCATTTATTTTTAACTTCTTTATTAATTATGCCATTTAAATTATTTAAAATACAATTTGAATTCAATAAATAGTTAAGTTTAAAAATTAAATTTGAACTATTCAGTAACTAAGTAAAATGTTAAGATTAATTTTATTTATCATATTTGCATTAACTTAATTATTAGTGATAATTCATAAACCCTAATTTGAAAATTCTAAATTTCTATAATAATAAATCAAGAAAATATTAAAAACCAATATTAATGTGGTAACTTAAATATTGTGAGCTCAAACATTTTTAATTAGAAAGTTATTATTTTAAAACCTAACAATAATTAGGAAAACCTGATTTCTAGATTAAACCCTAAGTAGTGTTTCTCTTAATTATTAAATCACTTAAAAATAACTAAAGTGCTAATACCCTCATTATTTTGTTACAAAGTAATTAGTGACCACAACTATATTGCCAATTAACATTTTAGGAGTTGTATCACAATTTAGAAACCCTAGTTTTACTATAAGTTAGAATCTGGATCCCATTATTTTATATGATCATTTCAAAATGCTTTAACCCTAAAACCCTAGTTGCTTATCACATGTGATCATGTGAATTTCACCTTGCATAGAGAACCTTATTATGTGACCAACAAATACAAGTCATGATCCACCAAAATAGAACCAATTCACATGAGTCATCATTCCATGTCTTTATTATTTTTTAATAAAACTTGTATAACCAATTAGTGCCACCTAGGTATAAACCCTAACTTGTTAATTGGGTTAGTACCAATGATCACTATCCTATATACCATACCATTAAGATCAACCTCAATCATCAAACCCTAGTAGCACCATAATGATAAACCCTAATACCAATCTTGTGTAGTAATGCACATCACATGCTCTTATTCCACTAAACCCTACTTAGGAAATGATAAGCCACCTAGCTTAGAAACCTTAGTGATTACTTAGTGAATCAAATAGGAAGATATAGTAAACCCTACCTCACAACACCACCTTGACAACCATCCTTTGATATGATACCATAATCAACCATAGTAATAAACCTGCTAATACTTGCTACATATAGATCAATTCTATTTAAGAACCCAACTAGTTCCTATTAGAAAACTAAATGAATCCAATAGTAAACCATAGAAACCATAGTTCTTATTTTAAATACTTATTAAATCTTAATCAACATGTTCTTCAAAAGTTATTCTTTTGAAGTTTAAATAAGTAATTATCAACCATGTCCTGTAAAACTTAAAATTGACAACTATTCTTTACATTTTATCCCACTACTATCCTTTGTGTATATGCTTGTTATGTTGCATTATATTACTTGCTTATGATCTTAATATCACCAACCTTAATAAGAATCTTGTTTGAGAACCATTCTAAAAGTGTAACAAACCCCAAAGAAATCTTTACAACTCATCCATCCTAAATCATCGAGATTAGGTTACGCTCGGGACGATTGCATCTCATACTATGCATTATAGCATCTTTGCCAGTTCTTTAAACATTGTCCTTACCGGACAATGATGGTATTTCAGAATTTGGAGTTCTCACGTACCGAAGCTTTTGCCTGCATAATCTTGCAGTCAAGAAAGGCAAGTTCATCGCTTGCTCATGTCATTTGATTATTTTTATCAAATTATATGCAAAGTACTATACTTATCACTCTTGCATTGAAAAGCAAATATTATTTTACAATTATGAATATGACTATGTGGTGGGCAATGGAACCATGGTATGTGTTGATTGGTGGAGGTTCCATTGCACGGGTACTATTCATCTAGGACTAAGTACCAATGCCGTCCAGTGATTCTAGCGCCGTACATACCGCGTTGACCATAAGATCTATAATGGCTCTGGGGAAGTCAGCTGTATCTTTTCCCTCTCGCATGCCAACGGACTGGTAATAAGGGCTGCCCGTATCAGTCTATCTTTGGTAAAGGTGGGGACATGTGGTCCTGCACAGTCTACCATTAGATATAGGAGAGGGTAGACTTAGTATCGGTCTATGAAGGATTGTAAGGGTTGTCCGGATCAGTCTATCTATGGTGTATAGAACAGGGCACATAAGTTGTTCGGATCAGTCTATCTTTGGTAAAGGTGGGGACATGTGGTCCTGCACAGTCTACCATTAGATATAGGAGAGAACAAGTGCCTGTGTTAGTCTACCCATAGATATAGGAGAGGACAGACTTACAAAAGGGTGGGTCTGCGGGGTCGCGGAGAAGGCAGTGATTGGCTTGGATCTTACACCTGGCCCCACACCAAGGAAGTGTGGACGAGAAACGCGTCTCGGTAAGGTATCAAGGATAAGTTCTCTTATGGGAAAAGTAACGCACCTCTGCAGAGGATACTGAATTGTGACTGTCACTCCCTGTTCCGGGAAGGGAACTGCGAACGCGGCAGGAAAGGAACTCCATGAAGTTCTAGTCAACCTGTGAAGACTGACGGGCATAGTTTTCAGAATAAAATAAACCTTTTGAAGAAATGATTATGAAAACTTGCATTCGCCTATGACTTTCTGGTCTGTGGCTGTAGCTAGTGCATGATACACCTATTCCCTAATATGAACTTGCTGAGTACGCTCGTACTCATCCCACTCTTAAATCCCCTGCTTAGCTATGGAGGCATCGGAGGATGAACTACCGTGGAGCTCGAAGACGAAGGAGTCGACTGCAACAAGATGGAGAATCCAAGCAAAGAAGTCAATGAAGTCAACTGCTGCAGCAACTTAAGTGGAAACTTAGACTAGTAATAGAAGGGAGCCTTTCCCTAATCTTAGCACCTAAGTAGCTAGAATTCTATAGCAAGCCCAGTATCTCTGGTGATAGTGTTAGCAATAAGTTAGATTACGAGTCGTTCTTCTGGAGCTTTATTTGAAGTTTTACCTCACTGTAAAGTAGGAGGCTGTGTTGATCTTCTGTAAACAGCTTGTGTATCCTTCTATAGACATATCTTGGACTCGCATATGTTTCTGTTGTACCACTCTGAGGGATGTAATATGAGTGGAACGGTGTTTCACTTGTGTTATGTCAACGACTTGTGTACTACACCATGCAGTGGTACGCTGGGTCACCACAGCTGGTATCAGAGCAAATGCTTTGACCCTAGGATTAAAACCCTTTAAAGGAGACCTATAGGTTTGGTAGTGTCTATAGGAAGTAGCCTTAGCTAAGTCAACTATGCTAAGCCAACTATTCTTTTGACTTGAGATGGGTATTCACTTGAGAATAATCCTGACACACTTGAGTCAATCTTTCTTATCTATCTTTCTTAAGTAGAGTTAGTGAGTTATCTTGCTTCATTCCCAACTAACTAGAACACCACTGGAGCTTAAGATAATTGGGTGGTAGTAGACCACAATTGGTATACAATACATGGTAGTCCAAAGAGAGGATACAACCACAAGGAAGATATCCTATTGGAAGAAGTATACCAATGCAAGTTATGGTTCAGTAGGAGTCATTTAAATGTTAAATGACTGGTGTTAAGTAATGTAGATAAGTAATATGAGGTAGTATATACCTATGATGAGTCAATCATAGGAGGTAAGGAAGAGTGATAGGAGTTATACAAGTCTACTTTTCATGGTAGAGTTGGTAATCATATATGATTCACTTGAGAGTCATGATGTGATGGAGTAGAACATCATAAATACGATAACAGAAGTATGATAAGGAGTAGGATTTAAGGAATAGTTCGAAAGCTTAGGCCTTAAAATCCTAATAACGGTACTAAGTATGCTAGAACCATAGTCCTTAGTTTAAAGAAGGCTTATTTAGAGCATACCACATAGAGAAATCCTGGAGTCATAGGTAGTATAATAGCCTCGAGATATCATGTGAGGTTAGTTTTCAATTAAATAGAAGGTAAGTTAGCACTTTCCAAGGAAATTAGGTCAACCACAACTGTTCTGGACCAATTTGCTCAATTTTATTTGATTGCAAGTGAGCAATCGAGGTAAATATTGAGGCAAATAGTAGAAATCCATATATATATGTGCTAAGTATCACAACCTAAACCTATCTTATGTGGTGTTATATACTACACATCTGAGCCTGATGTTTAGGGATGTCTTACCCAACTTTTATATTCAGGCATATAAGGGTGTGTATTATAAGCACAAAGCTGGATTTTCTTGGATATTATTGGATTTTTGTTGTTTGACTAGATCCATACATGAAGTTTGACTTTGATATGCAAATGCATGTTGCAATATCAAGCTCTTACTTGATGTTATAGGTCTAGAGGGTAAAGGTATTCGTGTAAGGAAGTGACGAATTCTGAAGATTTTGAAGACAAGATGAAGGTTCACTAGATGAAGGAAGTAAAATTGTGGGAAGTAACCACAATACTCTGAAGGAAGGACTAAACAAAACTCACTTTTATCCTCAATTGAGGAGTACTTCAACATGGAAGTACTATGGAAGTGAGAAAAAATAGTGAATATGGAGCAGTAGAAGTGGAGCCATATTCATTATGGAAGAAGGGAATGCTATGAAGTCACTTAAGATACTATTTTCATAGTGTCAACAAGTGGTTTTGTTGCAAAACAAACCCTGGAAAAAGGAAAATAGACAAGTGAAGTCGCAGCTGGTATAATAAGAACGCAGTTGATATAGGATAATCATGAAGAGAAAGTATGTGAAGTGAGGTATATCTTAACTAAAACTATAAAAGTAGCCACAACTGGTAGGTAGATGTTGACTAGAACCATAACATAGCCACAGCTGGTATCCAATAAGCCACATCTTGTGTTAGATAGTCTGCAGCTGGTAACCAATAGTCCACAGCTCAATCGTTCTTTCACTCTAAAGGAAAGAGGGATTCCGTAGCTGGTATTCCGTAGCTAATAAATATTTAGTCGGAGGATTCACATCGGATACCCACAATTGTGTGGATACACCGTAAAGAATTCTTCGTGAGACTCTAGAAAATTACAAACTCTAAACCAGACATAGACCAATTACTTAACCTTGGAGTTTAATGATTAGAAGAAAGTAAGTTTGAAGATCATTAAGTAAACTCCAAGGGGGAGAGGAAGGCTGAAGGAGAAGTATTATGATATGATTTGGAGTATGAAAGACGAAGAAAAAAGCCTGAACTGAGAGGAAATCCGATCTTATTTTCATAAGGTTGTTGAGAAGTATCCATATAATAGTACTCTCAGGAGGATGTCAGACCAGAAGCCGAGGTTCATATCTCGAGGAAGTAAGGGTTATACCTTAACTTGAGTGGGTAATTGATAATTACTCAGAAGCAGAAGAGCTCAAGTAAGTCTAAGCTAATGAAGTTAAATGAAGAAGATGTCGGAGGACAATCAAAGTCTAAGAAAACAAAAGACCGAAGGGTTTGACCATACCAAAACTAATGATTACTAGAAAGATTCATTTCATGGAACCTAAAGAAACCAAAAGGAAGATAACTAGTATGAACTAGAAGCCATGATTGGATGGACTAAATGAGTCTAATCCATTCATAGGACTAAACAACCAGGACCATGCCTATTATAAATACCTTACGAAGTACCCATTACATTTGTTATGGTAGTAAGGGAAAAACAATACCTTACTTTAAACCAATCCTTTAGACTAAAGGTTTGGGCACCGCAGCTGGATTACCGCAGCTGGTAGAACCAAGCTTTGAGTACCCAAATAGGAAGCTGTCCTCACAACCAATAGTAAAGTCCATTAGCATAAGAAAATGTCCTAATCCAAGAATTTTTGGGAGAGTAAGACTATAAGCTTCGAGTGTTGGAAGAAAGCATAGAATCGAAGAAAGTATCAGTGCCAGACATCAGAAGACTTCAGGAAGGATCTGGACAAGGGATATATCCAATTATATCTAATGAGATCACCATGGAGTTTGAAGGATTGTGATTTGTTCAAGTCAGTTCCACATTCCTGTTATCACCAGAATTTGACCAAGCTAGAGGTGGGCCGCGATCAAGATGGACTTGAAGATATACATATAGAAGAGATATGTGAATCGGCCTTATTTACCAAGTTTGGGCTAGTTAGCCCGTGTATCTTAGTTTAGAAATTAGAGTTTGTCTCGTGCACGGTTTAGTGCACGCCCACATTAGAAAGTCCCCTGGACTATAAATATGTACCTAGGGTTTATGGAATAAACAACAACCAACGTTCAACACAAACCAATCTCGGCGCATCGCCAACTCCTTCGTCTCGAGGGTTCCTCCGGTAAGCACCATGCTGCCTAGATCGCATCTCGCGATCTAGGCAGCACGAGCCTGCCTAGTTGTTCATGCGGTGCTCGTACTGAAGCCTTTTTGATGGCGAGCAACGTAGTTATCGTAGACGCGTTAGGGTTAGCATCGTTCTTAGCATCATATGCTTGCGTAGTGCAACCCTTGCGCGTCTAGCCGTCCTTGTGCCTCATCATGGGTGCAGGGGCGGCACCCCGCTTGATCTTTATTTAGTAGATCTGATCCGTTATGGTCGCTCCTTGATTCATCAAGGATTAGTTTAATATCTGCAATAGTTAGGCCTTACAAAGGGTTGGAGGATCCAGCGGCATGCAGGGTGTAGTTTGCTGCCCCTAGACAGGACGTTCCGAGGATCAACCTAGTGTTGGTTTTTAGGCCTTGCCTAGGGCTGGCTTACGTTTACCGTGCGTGAGCGCGAGGCCCAATCGTGAGTAGGATGATCCGATTATGCGGTGAAAACCCTAGATCGTCGTGGATCTCATATGCTTTATCTTGATCAAGCAGGACCACCATATATTCGGCCACCTTGGACGAATCATGGGTGGATCGGCTCCATGAGCCGATTCACAGGATAACCTGAGAGCCGATCGAGGCTCGTATTTAACGTGTACGTGTGTGCCGTGCGGGAAACTAAGCGAGGCATCATCCACACCTTCCTGACCAGGTATAGGTCAGGTGGCACGCCCTTGCGACCCGCATCGGCGCGCGACCAGGAGGCTTTGCGGGCCGTCGCTCTGAGGGACTGGGGCCAGCCGCAGCCCTAGTCATTCCCGGCTCTACGGTGTTGGCCAGTCACTGCCCGCCGGTGGGTTTCTGACGTCAACACATTCTGGCACGCCCGGTGGGACAATCTTCAACGACAATCTTCAACGACAACCATCTCGCCATCCACATCAGAGATGGCGAAAGACACCATACCATCTTCATCAGAAGTGGCAGAAGAAACTCCGGTCACGTACGGGGATCTCACTGGCGAGCTCAAGAAGAAGTACGACGAGATCAAGTGCGCCTCGAAGCCGACCTAATCGGCTCTTTCCACAGACCCGCTCCCATGGCATCGATGGAAGGGGTTCACACCGAAGGCGCGCTTGATGGAGTGGACCTGTCCACCCGTCGAGGAACGTACCAGGTCGCTGCGTCAGGAGATAAACTTCATGGTGGCTCATTCGCTGCACCGCCATTCTGAGAGCCTGGTGAACACGTTGGAGCGCGTCGCGCTGCGCGTGATCCAGGAGATCATGAGCCATCAGTACTCTCCGTCAGGACCAGCCCTAGGGACTCATCAAGGGGAATTGCTACTCCAGTCCCGTCCACCGCTGCCATTCGCGTTGGCAGCGCCCGAAGCGCCGAACTCATCGGCCTATGTCGTCTACAAGATTGGTGGTGACCCCAGTGACTACCAGTTCCTACAGGACGCGCCCAAGGAGATCCCGCACGGATACGCATGTGCATACGTGCCAGACTGCAGCACCTGGGCACCCTCGAACCAGGTTGCTATAGCAGGGACTTCTGGGGCAACGGGAGGAACGTCGGAGGCAGACCCTGAGAAGCAAACGTGGCTAGCTAAATACGCCACCCCGACGAAGCTCCCGAGCCCAGCTCCTGCAGTTGGCTCAGAACCAGAGAAACAGGCATGGCTGGTTAAGTACGCCACTCCGACGAATCTTCAGGGTTCGGCACCTGCAGCCATCACCGCGGATCAAATTTGTACGATCCTGAAAGATCAGTTCGGCATGATGCCGAAAAGAAAGGCGATCGGCTATACCAAGCCGTACCCCAACGAGTACGAATTGATCCCGCTACCACCCAAGTATCGGCTCCCGGACTTCACAAAGTTCAGCGGATCAGATGGCTCCAGCTCCATCGAGCACGTGAGCCGATATTTGGCACAGCTGGGCATGATCTCAGCGTCAGACGAGCTGCGCGTGAGGTACTTCTCGCAGTCCCTCACAGGATCGGCTTTCGGATGGTACACGTCTCTGCCGCCGAACTCAATCCAGACCTGGAAGCAGCTGGAAGAACGGTTCCATGAGCAATACCACTCAGAGGCTTCCGAGGCTGGCATTGCCGATCTAGCACAAGTACGACAGAAGCGCGGAGAAACAGTGTCAGAATACATCCAGCGCTTCAGGACGGTTAGGAACCGATGCTATTCGGTTCACGTGAGCGAAAAAGAAGCAGTCGAATTGGCGGTGGTGGGTCTATCATCATCGATCAAGGAAGTGGCCTCCCAGGCGGACTATCCTTCATTAGCACACATGGTGCAGAAGTTGTCAGCATATGAACAACGCCACCCGGATATCTACCAAGATAAATTCAAGCGCGTGGTTACCATGGTTGACGCAGGCGAAGATGAAGGTCCTACGGGAGAGCGAGAGGTCGCAGTAGCTGAGTGGACTCGAGCTGCAGGCCCAGTAACCTGCAAATGGGTAAAGCCACCAGGGCCTCCAAGAGGGTTCGACTTCGACGTGACGAAAACCGAGCAGATTTTCGACCTCCTACTCGCGGAGAAGCACATAAAGGTACCCGAAGGCCACAAGTTTCCTACGGTGCAAGAGCTGAACGGAAAGCCATACTGCAAGTGGCATAACACGTTCACCCACACCACCAACGACTGCAGGGTGTGGCGTCAGCAGATCCAAGTGGCGATAGAAAATGGGCGACTAATTTTTAACCAGTATGCCATGAAGGTCGACACACACCCCTTCCCCGCCGTCAACATGGTGGAGTTTACCCACCTTGGAGGGTGCCAGCCTGATTTCTCAGCCAACATCAACATGGTAGAGCTTGGACACCGCACTGAGAAGGACGGGGATGAGGACAGCTGCTCTCAGAGCAAGGACACGGAGGGGGCCGCTCCATGCGATCGGCTCCGTCAAGATGGCAAGCGCTACGTCACAGAGGGGGAAGTGAAGAACATAAGATACCAGCGACCCCTCTCTGATCACCTCCTCAACAAGTATGTTAGTCGATATGACCAAAGCCGGCGATACAACAACAATGATGAAAGAGGTCGTCTGACCAGAAACGACGAAAGGCATCGCCGGCATAATCATGATGAGGAGCGACAGGAGCGCCACGGCAGGGAGCAGGACGATACGGACAGGCATTGGCACTGCCCCTTCTTCAGACACTGCTGGGATTCCGGAATGAGCCGATTACCAACAATCGGCAACTGCCCAGAATGCAACCGGAAGAAGAAGGAGACTGCCAACGTATCTGTGTTCGAGCGCTTAGGGCCTCTCCCACCGCAACACAGACAGGCTGAGACCCCTCTGTTGGAAGATCTCGAGGATTCAGAAGACGAAGGGGAATACGAAGAAGACAGGTGCCACCGTCCAAGGTGGTGCCCTGACGGTCTCAGCCATACACAAAAACGCAGGGTTCAGCGATTGCGCGGTCTGGAGGAAGCTGAAAGGTTGTACTTGCATACGCTGAGGAAGGCGCGACCTGATCTGGCTGCGAAAGTTCAGAGGACCCTGGATGAGGAGGGACTGCCGCAAAGAAAAGAGTGGCGCCCCAAGCAAAAGAGAGCCGATGATGAAACATCGGCTGGCACGAACATGGTGTTCATTCGTCCGGCGGAATGTAGTACTCCACGATTACACAATGTACCCGACATGGACAACAGCAAGCGCACCAACGTGCTAAGGTCAGAGATTGGGCTGGTTTTGTCTGCCGGCCTGAGCGAGTAGCAAGACTACGTCAATAAGCAGCATGGCGAGGCCGATCCTTGCGATCGGCCCTCCGAAACTGATGAAGGGATATTACAAAACCTTCACCGAGCAAGCAACATGGAGGCCGATTCCAGCAATCGGCCCAAATTATCCTCACCATCCATTCTGCCTGGGATCAACGTTTGACCCAACAGGGACTACCTGAAGAGCCGATACCATCAATTCTCTTGACAGAATCGGCTCGGGGGGCACCTAGATGGATAAAACACGAGGATATGAAATAATACTGAGTATGGGGGCCGATACACAAATCGGCCTAAAATTTTTAAACATTTTACAGCCGATGCAAGGGCATCGACTTTAGAATTGAGAAATAGCCCCCATGAAAGAACTCCTCAAGAGAGTAGGTTAACAGCTCAGATCTTCTCTTCAAGAACAATGCTAAGGGCAGCTTGGGTGTCCAGATCAGGTTAAGGGTGGGTCGCATCAGATCCACCGAAAGAAGGGAGCCGATTTGACCTGCAGGGACGAAGAGGCGCATTGAGGAAACTCGGGGGGCAGCCCACCTTGAAGGCTCTCTGCAAGCCGATTTACGTGCAAATCGGCTGGCTCTGCATGATCAAGCCCAGGCTAATTCGGCTAAGTCTCGCCTCGAGTAAGGCTTGGGGGGCAGCAGGCCTGGTGGATGCTTTGTTTTTGCTCTGTTTAAAAGCCGATTGGGATACCAACGGCTGATCCTTCATTGCAACCTTCTTCACGAATGATGATTATTGAAGAACATTGTTAGGTTTGGTTGGGAAAGTTCGAAGGTTTCCCTGAAGATACTGCATTTTCTGCCAAATTTAGAAAATCATCGGTTGGAGAAGGGAAGGGCGAATCTTGAAGGACCGATACGGTGCTATCGGCTCAGTATGCATTGGCAAAGGGGACGAATCGGCAAGGTCAGTGGGAGAGGAAATCGGCAAATCAAATTGGGGAAAAGCTCTTCATTAATAAGAAAGATTTCTTACATAGTAGAACTGATTGCCCTCGAAAGGGGATACATTGCCCCGCCTACTTCGACGGATCCTATGCTAAGGGCCCTATCTACGGGCTGTTGCTGCCCTCGTCGTCGCCGTCATCGCCGCTGTCGGCGCTGCTCCCGGCCGGCTCGTCGTCACTGCTCCAGCGGCCGCCGGCAGGACCTTCATTGTCCTCGTCCTCCTCGTCGTCGTCGTCGTCGCTGTCGAAGTCGCTCAGATTTCCTGGCCAGGGGCAATGGCGCTTGGCCGGCGGCTCGTCGGGGGAGCTGTCGTCGTCGTCGTCCTCCTCTTCCTCCTCCTTCACCTCCTCAGAGGTGGCCCCGTCCCAGGGGAAGTGATCATCCTCGCTTTCTTCTACCGCTTCCTTATCGGCAAGGAAGCGGAGATCGCTCTCCCCGTCGGTCAGGGACCTGTCGTCCTCTGACCAGATGGAGAAGTCATGGTCTGACTCCTCCCCGGCCGCAATGGCGCGGCGGATGTTGGCCGCGTGGACTTCTGCTGGGTTGTACTCCGGCGTCGGCTCGCGGGATGTGGAGGACTGGTTGGAAAAATCCGATGGAGCAGAGGAAGAAGAAGACATCGTGGCGCAGGAGGGCTTTTCGAGATGCTAATGCGAAGAAGATGCAGAGGAGAACTGTTCGTAGCAGTTAAATAAAAGGGGACATAATAGAAATTCAATGCCACAGCAGTTTCTGAGGAAGTGGTGCCAAAACTGTCAAATCGTGCGGAGAAGTTGAGAAGGCAAGTTGGACTCTGCGACGGTTCTGCTCTGCCACGACATGACCCTACGAGAGAAAAGCATAATGATTTTGGAAATGTCATTTCCAAAACAGGGGGGGCATGTGTTATCACCAGAATTTGACCAAGCTAGAGGTGGGCCGCGATCAAGATGGACTTGAAGATATACATATAGAAGAGATATGTGAATCGGCCTTATTTACCAAGTTTGGGCTAGTTAGCCCGTGTATCTTAGTTTAGAAATTAGAGTTTGTCTCGTGCACGGTTTAGTGCACGCCCACATTAGAAAGTCCCCTGGACTATAAATATGTACCTAGGGTTTATGGAATAAACAACAACCAACGTTCAACACAAACCAATCTCGGCGCATCGCCAACTCCTTCGTCTCGAGGGTTCCTCCGGTAAGCACCATGCTGCCTAGATCGCATCTCGCGATCTAGGCAGCACGAGCCTGCCTAGTTGTTCATGCGGTGCTCGTACTGAAGCCTTTTTGATGGCGAGCAACGTAGTTATCGTAGACGCGTTAGGGTTAGCATCGTTCTTAGCATCATATGCTTGCGTAGTGCAACCCTTGCGCGTCTAGCCGTCCTTGTGCCTCATCATGGGTGCAGGGGCGGCACCCCGCTTGATCTTTATTTAGTAGATCTGATCCGTTATGGTCGCTCCTTGATTCATCAAGGATTAGTTTAATATCTGCAATAGTTAGGCCTTACAAAGGGTTGGAGGATCCAGCGGCATGCAGGGTGTAGTTTGCTGCCCCTAGACAGGACGTTCCGAGGATCAACCTAGTGTTGGTTTTTAGGCCTTGCCTAGGGCTGGCTTACGTTTACCGTGCGTGAGCGCGAGGCCCAATCGTGAGTAGGATGATCCGATTATGCGGTGAAAACCCTAGATCGTCGTGGATCTCATATGCTTTATCTTGATCAAGCAGGACCACCATATATTCGGCCACCTTGGACGAATCATGGGTGGATCGGCTCCATGAGCCGATTCACAGGATAACCTGAGAGCCGATCGAGGCTCGTATTTAACGTGTACGTGTGTGCCCTGCAGGAAACTAAGCGAGGCATCATCCACACCTTCCCCGACCGTATAGGTCAGGTGGCACGCCCTTGCGACCCGCATCGGCGCGCGACCAGGAGGCTTTGCGGGCCGTCGCTCTGAGGGACTGGGGCCAGCCGCAGCCCTAGTCATTCCCGGCTCTACGGTGTTGGCCAGTCACTGCCCGCCGGTGGGTTTCTGACGTCAACAATTCCGAAACATGAGAGCGTTCGAACTTCGGGACGAAGTTCAGTTTAAGGGGGAGAGGCTGTAATATCCCAGGTTTAGAGGCTATAAAATGAGAGAACACCAAAGTGTGCATTGCATTCATGCATAGAAAATCCGGGGAATTTTCGCGCTTTCAAATAAAACTTACCACAAGAATCGAAGTTTCACTTGACTTGCTGGAATTGAAGTAGATCATCAAGTCAAGCGCTATAAACTTCACTGTGATCTTTGTTAAAACCTTGTTTTGGGTAGAGATGATTTGATCTATGGATTAGATCAAATGGAATTATATTTACAACAACACATTCTTTAAGAATCAAACCCTAACTTATTAACACTTAAAAGCTAGCAACTACCTTTGTGTGTAAATTAATTCACTTCTAAACTTATTACCAAATAAGGTAAACCACAGGGTCTAAAGTGCATAAAAGCCACACATTCTTATTTAAATCATAACTTATTAAATATATGGAATATCATAAAACTGAATCCATTTACATTACAAATTATAGTTCAAACTATTTGAATAAAACTACTCATGAGTATTTTGAAACTCATATGATCATGCCTTGGTGCAATCAAACACCAACTATTCAAAATTGAGGAATAACCTTCAACCTTGACTTTTTGACCAATATTATAATATAAATCCAATCAAATATGATATAGTGACTCATCCACAATAATAAAACCATCCACAAGATATTTAGTAACAAATGCCACTTGGCTATCCAAATATAATTCATATGAGAGGATAATGATCTTGCCACATAGGATGAAAATATCTACATGACTTGCTTTCCAAGCTATGCCACCTCATGCTCAAAGGATTGCTATGGATGAGGGCATGACACCCAAGCACCTTACTCATCAAACCAACACAAGAGTCACCACCTATGTGTCATGATACTAGAGCTTGCCCAAGCCTATAAAAGGAGCCACACCCTTCATACATATGATCACCTTGTAGCATGATACAAGGAAACCAAACACTTGATACCTTCCATATGAATTAGCTAGGATCAAGATGAAGAAGCTAGGAGGTGGAGGCATGCCACAAGATGCAGGTTTATCAGATTTCCAGAAGAACAAGCTACATAAGATACCAAGGTAGAATTCCTAGGCAAGCCATATATTTAGAGGAGCATATCATCATCTCTTGAGTAGGACCATAGGATTTTTCCAAGACATTTAGAAGTGAGAGAGATTATAGATGCTAACCATAGCCATGTCTATCCTAGAGAATACTAGAGTAGTATTAAATCTTACTTGTTCAAACCAACCTTTAATCTTGGAGGTGAGAGCCATGCTCTATTAGTGAAACATAACCAAAGCTTATGCTCATATACTAATCTTAGTTGTGTATCACATGGGTGATCACCACTAAAACCCTAGTCCACATCTGACTTCCAATCCAAGGATCACTTTGGATCATAAATAGAACCCTGCCATACCTCATGCCTATTTATACTTAAATTTAGTGAAGCTTATGCAAAACCCTAAACCTTTCACATAGGATTCACTCCACATACAATATTAAGCCCTAACTTGTGCATCATGGATCACAAGTATAAATCAAGCAAGTTATAATTAAGCTTAAATGATATTTAAGTGATTAGAATGAAACCAATATCCAATTCTATTTTGTCTTCCAAGTAATTTATTTAGTTGACCAATAGAAATCATATATTATAGTTTGGACCATAACCTTAGCAAGTGAATAAACCATGATGAGCTTGGGATTTATCTTAAGTAATCCAAGCTAGAATTTGCTAAGCAAGATTATTAAAGATAGAGTTTATCAAACTATCTTCTTAAACCCTAAGAACTATCATACACATAAAATCATGAACCAATTTCATACCCTTTTCCATTTGTTAAACCCTAGCCATAATTTAACTATATGTGAGTAATCACTATGGTTAAGAAATAGAAAAGTATAATATGTTCACCATGCACATGTTCTAAATTTCAAATCATTTAAACAGATTTGATTCTAAAATTAAAAGCAATTGGGTTGAACCCTAAAATTTATCTATTTTTAATTTTAACTTGTGCCTCATAAGAACCCCAAATTAATCATTTATAAAATGGTTGTTTATAAACAAAACAATACAGTAGGTAGCATTATCAAATTGTTTTGATATTAAAATATTTTAGAACCTGCAAAAATAAACAGAATTCAAATTTGAATTCAACTAACAAATTCAAAACAGAAAATAAAAAGAGAAAATAGAAAAGAGAAGAGAGAGGGAAAGCTCACCTGGCTTACCTGGCCGTGCAGCCCATCACCACCACGTCGACGAAGCCCAAAGACCAGCCCAGCCCACCAAAGAAAACGACCCAACCCACCTTACCAATTCGTCGAGGAAGAAAAGGAGCATCGTCGTCTTCCTCAACGACGACAGCGCACAGGGGCACCCCGGCCACCTCACCGTGATGGATAGGGACGCCCTGGACGTTGTCAGACATCTCAGAACCGCGCCCAACTCCTCTCGCGTCCGAACCTATCTAAAAGCATCTCGATTCGTGCTCGTTTGCAGTACCAATGTCACCGCCACATCTCGGCCGTCGCCGGCGGTGAACTTCCTAATTTGACCTCCTCTGGCCCTATAAATACCTCCGTAGCATCGCCGTGATCTCCTTGTTCTTCGCCGCCCTTCCATTCTCTCTCTAGCCCTCTCTATCTCTCACTAGAACCACCGCCATGGCCGGCCAGTTCTCCGGCTAGCCGTCGACAGAGGCCACCCCGAGCTCGATTGAGCGGTCCAGGAGGAGTGCCTGGACCTCAGGAGCACACTGGAGGAGCAGAGCATCAAGGGGAGCAAGGAATCGACACAATCTCGACGTTCCCTTCTGCAGCACATCGCCGGGAAAGCTCCAATCGCCGTCGTCTCCGTCGACCATCGCCGGAGCCGACCACACCTTGAGCTTCAGGGTGAGCATACGCGTCTATCGCACCTACTCTCGCTTCCTGGCATCGCCTGTAGCCCTAATTCGCATGTTGGCCGGAGTAGCACCGCCGCAGTACCCATCGCCGGCGAAGCTCCGGTGATCCCCTTGCCAAACCAACACCACCAGTCGCTTCGTCTCGTTGTACTCGTTCGATAGAGCCTAGCCGCGCATCCCGGGAGGCCGTAAATCGGCGGCGCCACCATCTGCTGACCGCCGGCGTTTAACCGCCGGTGAGGTCAAAGGTCCTAGTCAACTTTGACCGGTCCTTGCTTGCGTGGCAGCCGACGTGGACACAAGCCCCACTAGTCAGTGTCTAGGGCTAGATCTGAATCGGTATGTTTAGTATTTGTTGTTTAATTTTAAAAACCAGTAAATTGCTGAAACTTTGCAAAATCATAGAAAATTCATTTCAACTCAGAAAAATATAAATAATATATCAAAATGCTCAAAAAAATAAACTCTATTCAAATAAAATATAAAACAAAAATGTGTGTCAAAATAAAAATTCATTTATTTTTAACTTCTTTATTAATTATGCCATTTCAATTATTTAAAATACAATTTGAATTCAATAAATAGTTAAGTTTAAAAATTAAATTTGAACTATTCAGTAACTAAGTAAAATGTTAAGATTAATTTTATTTATCATATTTGCATTAACTTAATTATTAGTGATAATTCATAAACCCTAATTTGAAAATTCTAAATTTCTATAATAATAAATCAAGAAAATATTAAAAACCAATATTAATGTGGTAACTTAAATATTGTGAGCTCAAACATTTTTAATTAGAAAGTTATTATTTTAAAACCTAACAATAATTAGGAAAACCTGATTTCTAGATTAAACCCTAAGTAGTGTTTCTCTTAATTATTAAATCACTTAAAAATAACTAAAGTGCTAATACCCTCATTATTTTGTTACAAAGTAATTAGTGACCACAACTATATTGCCAATTAACATTTTAGGAGTTGTATCACAATTTAGAAACCCTAGTTTTACTATAAGTTAGAATCTGGATCCCATTATTTTATATGATCATTTCAAAATGCTTTAACCCTAAAACCCTAGTTGCTTATCACATGTGATCATGTGAATTTCACCTTGCATAGAGAACCTTATTATGTGACCAACAAATACAAGTCATGATCCACCAAAATAGAACCAATTCACATGAGTCATCATTCCATGTCTTTATTATTTTTTAATAAAACTTGTATAACCAATTAGTGCCACCTAGGTATAAACCCTAACTTGTTAATTGGGTTAGTACCAATGATCACTATCCTATATACCATACCATTAAGATCAACCTCAATCATCAAACCCTAGTAGCACCATAATGATAAACCCTAATACCAATCTTGTGTAGTAATGCACATCACATGCTCTTATTCCACTAAACCCTACTTAGGAAATGATAAGCCACCTAGCTTAGAAACCTTAGTGATTACTTAGTGAATCAAATAGGAAGATATAGTAAACCCTACCTCACAACACCACCTTGACAACCATCCTTTGATATGATACCATAATCAACCATAGTAATAAACCTGCTAATACTTGCTACATATAGATCAATTCTATTTAAGAACCCAACTAGTTCCTATTAGAAAACTAAATGAATCCAATAGAAAACCATAGAAACCATAGTTCTTATTTTAAATACTTATTAAATCTTAATCAACATGTTCTTCAAAAGTTATTCTTTTGAAGTTTAAATAAGTAATTATCAACCATGTCCTGTAAAACTTAAAATTGACAACTGTTCTTTACATTTTATCCCACTACTATCCTTTGTGTATATGCTTGTTATGTTGCATTATATTACTTGCTTATGATCTTAATATCACCAACCTTAATAAGAATCTTGTTTGAGAACCATTCTAAAAGTGTAACAAACCCCAAAGAAATCTTTACAACTCATCCATCCTAAATCATCGAGATTAGGTTACGCTCGGGACGATTGCATCTCATACTATGCATTATAGCATCTTTGCCAGTTCTTTAAACATTGTCCTTACCGGACAATGATGGTATTTCAGAATTTGGAGTTCTCACGTACCGAAGCTTTTGCCTGCATAATCTTGCAGTCAAGAAAGGCAAGTTCATCGCTTGCTCATGTCATTTGATTATTTTTATCAAATTATATGCAAAGTACTATACTTATCACTCTTGCATTGAAAAGCAAATATTATTTTACAATTATGAATATGACTATGTGGTGGGCAATGGAACCATGGTATGTGTTGATTGGTGGAGGTTCCATTGCACAGGTACTATTCATCTAGGACTAAGTACCAATGCCGTCCAGTGATTCTAGCGCCGTACATACCGCGTTGACCATAAGATCTATAATGGCTCTGGGGAAGTCAGCTGTATCTTTTCCCTCTCGCATGCCAACGGACTGGTAATAAGGGCTGCCCGTATCAGTCTATCTTTGGTAAAGGTGGGGACATGTGGTCCTGCACAGTCTACCATTAGATATAGGAGAGGGTAGACTTAGTATCGGTCTATGAAGGATTGTAAGGGTTGTCCGGATCAGTCTATCTATGGTGTATAGAACAGGGCACATAAGTTGTTCGGATCAGTCTATCTTTGGTAAAGGTGGGGACATGTGGTCCTGCACAGTCTACCATTAGATATAGGAGAGAACAAGTGCCTGTGTTAGTCTACCCATAGATATAGGAGAGGACAGACTTACAAAAGGGTGGGTCTGCGGGGTCGCGGAGAAGGCAGTGATTGGCTTGGATCTTACACCTGGCCCCACACCAAGGAAGTGTGGACGAGAAACGCGTCTCGGTAAGGTATCAAGGATAAGTTCTCTTATGGGAAAAGTAACGCACCTCTGCAGAGGATACTGAATTGTGACTGTCACTCCCTGTTCCGGGAAGGGAAGCTATGACGCGGCAGGAAAGGAACTCCATGAAGTTCTAGTCAACCTGTGAAGACTGACGGGCATAGTTTTCAGAATAAAATAAACCTTTTGAAGAAATGATTATGAAAACTTGCATTCGCCTATGACTTTCTGGTCTGTGGCTGTAGCTAGTGCATGATACACCTATTCCCTAATATGAACTTGCTGAGTACGCTCGTACTCATCCCACTCTTAAATCCCCTGCTTAGCTATGGAGGCATCGGAGGATGAACTACCGTGGAGCTCGAAGACGAAGGAGTCAACTGCAACAAGATGGAGAATCCAAGCAAAGAAGTCAATGAAGTCAACTGCTGCAGCAACTTAAGTGGAAACTTAGACTAGTAATAGAAGGGAGCCTTTCCCTAATCTTAGCACCTAAGTAGCTAGAATTCTATAGCAAGCCCAGTATCTCTGGTGATAGTGTTAGCAATAAGTTAGATTACGAGTCGTTCTTCTGGAGCTTTATTTGAAGTTTTACCTCACTGTAAAGTAGGAGGCTGTGTTGATCTTCTGTAAACAGCTTGTGTATCCTTCTATAGACATATCTTGGACTCGCATATGTTTCTGTTGTACCACTCTGAGGGATGTAATATGAGTGGAACGGTGTTTCACTTGTGTTATGTCAACGACTTGTGTACTACACCATGCAGTGGTACGCTGGGTCACCACAGATCCCAAGAGATTCCCTCACTTAGAGAAGAAACGGTTTGGTGGAAGTGTAGATCTAGATCTCCTCTCCCAAATCCTCAAATATGAGCAAGAATGGTTGGAGGAATCAAGGGGGAGAACAAGTTCTTCAAATGGTAGCAATGTAGGAGAGAGAATGGGAAGAACTAGTTGCTCAAGGTGGAAGAAGGGTCTATTTATAGCTAAGGGGGAAAAATAGCTGTTGGGGGAAAAAGACAGAAAATCGGGCAGAAAAAATAGTCAGAAAAACGGCCCAGCCGGCTGCCAGGCCGGCCGGCCGGATTTGGCGCTGATGCGGCCGGTGGCCCATCCGGCCGGACCGGCCCAGCAGCCGGGCGGCTGCACACAGCGCGCGGGCGGCGATAAGGGGAGGAGCTCAGTCCGGAGCAGGCCCTGGTCGGGCCGGGAGGTGGCCGGGCGGCCGGAGGCAAACCGGCAGTGGGCCGGAGTGGACCGGCAGGCCCACTGGACCTGCCCCGGATGGCACAAGCGCCGGGCCGGTTTCGGCCGGGTGGGCCGGGGCCCGGCAGGCCGGCCGACCGGCCGGCTGCTCCTCCTCCTTTTTTTCTTTTTCTTTTCTTTTTATTCTTTTCTCTTTTCCCCTTTTCTTTAATAACTTTTGCTCCCGAACCCCGATTCGAATGAAACCAGTTTTGTTTGGAAGACAACAACAAATGCTATCCTATGGAAAGTGAAAACACAAGAATCTATAGGAGGGGATTTTATCATGAATATAAAAGGTAGAACCTTATATCATGAATAACCGGTAAAATCACCCAACATCGAAAACGCAATAGAAGATGCATGTGAACTCCGTTTTCGATGAACTTGGGCTTGTTGTAAAGCTAGCAACAAGCTCAAGAACCTCACACCGAGAAATACCAAGAAGCAATAAGAATATGCAACGCATGCAAGGATTGAGCTCCCTAAGACGATGTGATCAAGTTACCCAACCGAAAGCCCCTCTTAATAGTGCGGCTATCTATCCTATAATCCGGTCTCCCAACATCCACCTTGAGACCGGTAAAAAAGGAAAACCTAGCAAGGCCATACCTTTGCCTTGGGCATCCCGCTTGATCTTGATGATAACTCTTCAAGCTTCACTCAAGCCGGAATGCCTCTCTTGATCAATGTTGCTTTGTGAAGACTCACAAATGCTCCCCCATACACTATGATGGGAAAGCTCCATTGATACACATCTTCACATGTCCATTATCACCGAATGGACGACAAGCTTCAAGCATGTGATCCACTCAAGATGCTCATCTTGAACTTGCCCAACTCAACCTTGTATCTTCTCATACTCACTTAAGATAGAGCATGGCTAATATTGAGTTCCACATAAGAACTCCATCTTCATTTCTTCTTCTTGATCATATCACATATATATCTTCATACCGATGATCTTGATGCCAATACACAAGGTATACCTTTATCTTCATGGCATCCATACTTGAATCCAACACATGGAGTACAAGTAGTACCTATGGAATATTCCTTCATATAAACTCAATGAAAACATTAGTCCATAGGGGTTGTCATTAATTACCAAAACCACACATAGGGGCAATGTACCCTTACAATCTCCCCCATTTTGGTAATTGATGACAACCATAATAAGAGGGTTTATATAATGAATATTAGTGACAAGTACGCAACTTATCCGAGAATAAGTTGTATACAAGAGGTTGTATTTGATATGGTCAAGTAACACAAAGCAACTAGTCCATATCAAAACCGACTCTACTCACACAACTACAACAAATGCAATGGATGTGAGTAGAACCAATATATATAGAGAAAACTCCCCCACAATGTATGCACGTGTGATGAATATGAATTCATTGCATACATTGTCAAGATTAACCTTTGGGATAGTTTCCACTATATATATACAACCATGCAAGACATATAAATATGGAATGCATGAGAGGCAAAACACTTAAGCACAAACCAAGCTTAAGTATAAAACCATTCCCTTAAACCCTCTAAACTTCTCCCCCATTGGCATCGAGTGCCAAAATGGGTGAAAAATTTAGAAAGCCAATATAATGTGAGTTCCTCCCCAAGGTGTGCACTTCTCATAATTTGAGTGGAATCAAATGCACATATCCAATGATGAGTACTTGAAGGAAGTCAAACTATATTGAGAATCAAGATTGCACAAGGATAACATGGTGAAGTAAGTTTTAACAAATAAAGCAAGCAATCAAAGATCCAATTGGACAAACAAAGATATTATGATAAGAAAGATATAGTGCTTCTAAAAATAAGAAAGCTCCCCAAGGTTCGTGCACAATTTATAATGTTTGCATTTGAATACAATATGCACAAACATGGAATCCTCACTCCCTCTATATCATTTAGAACACACCCAAGATAAAAATAATATGCTTATCAAGAATAACTTGAGTCCAACAATTACGAGATATGAGTGCATGAAGAAAAACAAGTAAACCAAGCACTCATAAATCTTCTTTACCAACACCACTAAAAGCAAAAGGGTAAAAGATGGTTGGCAAGGAACAAGGATATCAAGTTGATGGATTAACGCTCTCATGTATATAAGTTTCTAAAGTGGACATAGTGATCCATAAAGAAACATGCACACACAAGAGGTTAACAAAATAAATAAGACATGATATCCAAGATGAAGTCATAAAATATACCAAGGATGTTTGCTTAAAAAGCATATATAGCCTATGGCTCCAATTTACACACTTGCGGTATATGAATGAGCTTCAACCAAGAAAATCTCAAAAACATCACAACTAACAATAAGGGAAGTAAAGCTAGTTGGAATGTTTTGAGAGAGGCAACAAGTATCACAAATATGGATTTATTTCACGATTTCATCAATATTGTACACAAGAGCTCTTTGAGGAATTGATATGCAATAAATTGCTAGAGGGCATATTTGTGATAGGTGAATCATAAATATGATATATATATATATATATATATAACCTATCATATGCATCTTCTCAAATTACTCAAATGTACAATAAGAAGTTTTTCTTTTAAAAGTATTTTTCAAGAATCGCAATTCGAAATAAAGAATTTCATGCCAAGATGCAACCTACAAGAGGTTGGATGCTATATGAGTATGCATGAATAAGATACTTGTTACCGAGATAGCAATGGCATGATGTAGTAGATACGAGTTCATCGAACATCCTAGCTTGACTCCAATTATCATATGGTGACAACACCTTCCTTATAAATGAGACAAGCTGACATAGGCACCCCGAATGGGCCTGCCATAGATGGTACCCGGGATTTACTGAAGGCCCACTATCCGAAGAATAAGAAGATTCGGGAGCCCAAGATGTATTAAGGAAAGCTAGAGTTGTAATAGGAAGTATTATTTGTAATCTGGCGGGACGAGTTAGAAACCGTCCCGAACTCTGTAACTTGTACGATACGAAACCCTCGGCTCCACCTCCTATATAAGGGGGAGTCGAGGGACAAAGAAAGGATCGAATCTACTGTCAACATAACCCTAGTTTTCATAATCGCCGAGTACTTTTCGCCTAAACCTTCGAGATCTACTTGCCCTCTACTTCTAGCAAAACCCTAGTCTACAATCAGTAGGCATTGACAAGTTAATCCTTTGTCAATTGGCGCCGTCTGTGGGGATTAGAGGCTGCAAGGATCTGATCTCGATGGCACGTTCAAGATCTTCGACTTCATCAACAGCAAGCAACGCGATGGATCGAGGTAACAAGGGAAAAACTGATCTATTCAATTTTATTCCTCACCCGCCCTCCCGTATGGATGCATGTGCCTATCTGGAGGAGCCCATCGTCATGACGTTCGGAGAATTCCAATTTGGCGTCAACAAGGAAGGATCCTACCGTCTCGAAGTTCCGATCTCGTCGGAATTTTCAGCGGTCGACTCCAACTTTTCGTCGACTGACGAGGAGTTTTCGTCGACATACTTCGTCGACAACAAGGCAAGCGGAAAGCTCGCCAAGATCTTCAGCAACACATCCTTCGAGTCATCTGCGGACTCCTTTATAAGCAGCGACTCCGACAGCGTCGACAGCTTCAACTTCATCGACAAGTCTGCTGCCATCGGAAAGGTCTTCACCACTCTATATGATGGTGTCACCAGTATCGACAAAAACCAATGCACAAAATACCATCAGATCTATGTGGTAGAAGGGGCAGGCACATCAGACCCGCCAACATCAGAGGCTTTCGACGAATTGGGAAATCCATACGTCGATCCCGCTGATCTCAGACATGGTCTAGGCACCAAATATCCTGGATCCACAACTCGCGCAAGAGTACAGCTCCCGCAAAGTGCGTGGGATAGGGCTGCGAAAGCCATGGATGGTTCAGAACCCATGACCAACACCGCTACTGCACAAGAACTTCAAGCATATCAATATAGACTTGCTCGAGTAAGCAGAGAGTTGGAAAAACAGACAGCATCCTTGAATAGGAGAAAAGAAGCAGCTTCCGCATCAAGCAGACGCCGGGCAGATTTAAGTCGCCTTTCAGGAAATACAGGAGATAGTCAC
This sequence comes from Lolium perenne, assembly GCF_019359855.2. Classification (NCBI taxonomy): domain Eukaryota; kingdom Viridiplantae; phylum Streptophyta; class Magnoliopsida; order Poales; family Poaceae; genus Lolium; species Lolium perenne. Next base: position 57,675,613 of record NC_067248.2, on the reverse strand, counting down.
AGAGAAGCTCGGAGGAGAGCAATGTCTCGACTGCAAAACATACCTGAAGCAGAAAGAGGAAACATAATCCAAAATCTCGACATGTCCTTTATGTCGATCGACGAAAGAGGAAATATCATCCCGAAAACGCCAGAGGCAGGTTACATGGCAACACAAGCATACATCTTGGCGTCCAGACCACCTCCTGGGGACCCGAGAGAACCATTGTTCAATATGGCAATGGCTGGAGTAGGGGTTATGGGAACAGCGTTTGCAACAACGCCTCCCGAAGAAAATCCCAGACAAAATAGTCCACGACCCGCTGCAGCAGTTCAAGACCCACCAAGAGCAAGTGGAGCAAGAGACACAGCAGTCCAATTAAGGGTGGACAGAGCGCGACAAGAAAGGAGGGACCGTCAGTACTCGCCAGAGCTTGCCGACGAAGATATGTGTGGGCTCCCATGCTTTACGAGAAGAGTGCGAAAAACTCGAGTCCCAAAAGGGTTCAAGTTACCCGAGAATTTCAAGAAGTTCGACGGCCTGCAAGATCCCGAGGATTGGCTCGTGGATTATCTCGAGATGGTGAAACTGGTAGGAGGAACCAGAGCAACAGCTATGCAAAGTATCCAAGTTCACCTGAGTGGTGCCGCAAGATCTTGGATAAAGAAACTCCCCTTGAACTCCATCGACAGCTGGGAAACCTTTGAGGACATCTTCGTGAAGAACTTCCGATCCACCTGCAAAAAACCCGCGTCGTTGGAAGAATTACGAGCGTGTCGACAAAAACATGACGAGTCGATGAGAAAATATATACAGCGGTGGAACATTATCAAAAACTCGGCAGAAGACATATCTGACGAGAGGGCAATAGATGCGTTCGTGGCAGGAATCCGGCGAGCAGACTTCGTCGAGGACTTGGGGAGAACTAATCCCAAGACAATCTCAGCGTTGATGGAAATCGCTAACAAGTGGGCAGATGGAGAAGACGCAATATACAACAAACGACACAGGTCGCCAGAAGAGGATCGTAGTCGAAACTATCAAAATAGAAGGCGATTTTCTCGCCAGTTCTACAACAACGATGCTCCCGGCCACATATCAGCTGGTTTTCGAGGAAACCCTGGTGGAAACAGTCGAGATGATTATCAAAGGAGCAATGAGCAACAAGGCGACAATAGAGGTGATTTTCGCGGCAACAGACAAAATAGTGGACCAAGAATTCAGAGACCTTACGTGTCTCCCGAAGAGATGATGAATGGTCCGTGTCAAATGCACTTTTACCTCGACAACAATGGAAAGAGACAGTCAGGACATCTCCAGAAAGACTGCCGCAATTTTCAGGCAATGTTGCGAGCCGCAGGAATCGCAAATGCCCAAGCAAATAACAGAAATCCTCGGGAGCCAAGGAGCGAGATTCACCTTCCACCTCCTCCCGCAATAACCGAAGAAAATCGACACCAGCTCAGAATAGCGGCAGCACCACAACCACCCCCATATGTCGATCCCAATTCCAATGGCGCAGTTTTGATGATTCAGAAAGCTAGGCCGTCCAACAGGGCGCAGAAGGTCATATCTCGACAAGTGTTTATGGCAGAGAAGATGCCTCCACCAACAGTCGAGTATCTAAATTGGTCAGGGCAAGACATAGGCTTCACAATCGCGGATCACCCGCAGCAAGTTCCTCGACCAGGACAATCAGCACTTATTCTACCCGCAGTAATTGCTGGGTTCGACGTGTCGCGAGTTTTCATAGATGGCGGCAGCAGTCTAAACCTCATGTATGCAGACACATTGAGGAAGATGAACATATCCCTGGCAAACTTGAAACCAACTGACACACGCTTTCACGGGATCACACCAGAGAAGCCAAGTTACCCATTGGGCAAGATCAACCTCGACGTTCAGTTTGGAACCCGAGAAAACTACAGAATAGAGAACCTGGAGTTCGAAGTTGTGGATTTCCCGTCGCAATATCACGCTTTGTTGGGACGACCAGCGTACGCCAGGTTCATGGCAGTGCCGCATTATACATATCTGTTGTGGAGGCTGCCTGGGCCTAAGGGACCTATCACAATCAAAGGAAGCTTTGCACTATCCGATAAATGCGACAAGGATTTTCATCGACTGTCAGAAACTTTCGGGATGCAAGCAGAATATGCGGCACCTAGGTTCACTGATTATGATGTGCTGCCTGAGGTAGGAAGACCTTCTAAGGAGCCAACTTTCAATATAAATAAAGATTCAAAAGAGGTACAGATCCACCCGACAGATCCAAAGAAAACGACGTCCATTGCTACAAACATGGATGTCGCATAGGAAAGCGCGCTCGTCGAGTTCCTCCGTGAGCACTAGAAAATCTTCGCATGGTGTCCAGCCGACATGCCAGGAGTACCCAGGGAACTTGCCGAGCACCACCTCAATTTGGATCCTCTTGCACGACCAGTAAAGCAACCTTTGCGGCGTTTTTCAGAGCCTAGCCGCAAAGCTATGTTATCAGAAATAGATCGACTCAAAGATGCCGGGTTCATCAGAGAAATATCTACAGAAGCCACATGGGTAGCTAATCCAGTGATGGTGCCGAAGAAACACACAATAGTCCTTCGCATGTGCGTCGACTTTACGTGTCTCAATAAACATTGTCCCAAGGATCACTTTCCCCTCCCAAGGATCGATCAAATCATCGACTCCACGGCAGGATGTGAACGTCTTTCCTTCCTGGACGCATATTCTGGTTATAACCAGATCAGATTGAAAGAAGAAGATGAAGCCAAGACAGCGTTCATCACACCTTATGGCGTGTTTTGCTACAAAACAATGCCCTTTGGTCTGAAAAACGCGGGAGCAACATATCAGCGGATGATGCAGAAGTGCCTAGCAACACAGATCGGGAAAAATGTACAAGTCTACATCGACGATGTCGTAATAACATCAAAGAAAGGGTCAACGTTGATTGAAGATTTGAAGGAAACCTTCGACAACCTCGACAAGTTCTGCCTCAAGCTGAACCCGACAAAGTGCTCTTTTGGAGTACCCGCAGGAGAACTTCTCGGGTTCTTAGTATCAGCAAGGGGGATTGAAGCTAATCCCGAAAAAATACAGGCCATCGTCACTATGAGAAAGCCAACAAAGTTGAAGGAAATACAACAGTTAACGGGGCGAGTCGCAGCTTTAAGCAGATTCGTCGCCAGGCTAGGAGAAAAGGCGCTGCCGTTTTATGCATTGATCAAGCAAGGAGAAAAATTTCAATGGAACGAGGAAGCAGACAGAGCTTTCGAGAATCTCAAGCGAGCAATTTCGACACCGCCGATATTGGTGGCGCCAAAAGAGAAAGAACCTCTCCTCTTGTACATTGCAGCTACACCTCAGGTGGTCAGCACGGCCTTAGTGGTCGAAAGGGAAGAAGAAGGCAAGCTTCATGGAGTTCAAAGGCCAGTATATTTCATCAAATCTTGTCGCCGTCAAAACAGCGGTACCCGCAATATCAAAAGCTAGCATATGGAGTATTCACGACAGCAAGAAAACTGCGGCATTATTTTTCGGCTCACCCGATAATAGTGGTCAATGAAGCTCCCTTATCAAATATACTGAACAACCCAGAAGCTACGGGTCGTGTCTCCCTTTGGGGAATAGAACTTTCCCCTCGGGACATCACGTATGAAAAAAGAAAAGCAATAAAGTCACAGGTCTTACCAGATTTCATTGCAGAGTGGATGGAGCTACAAAACACGGGACCCCCAGATTTATCGAGGACTTGGACCATGAACTTCGACGGGTCCAAGAGATTGGAAGGTGCTGGAGCAGGCGTGATATTAGTTTCACCTGAAGGCGACAAGTTGAAGTATGTTCTGCGGATGACGTTCCCAAACGCATCTAACAATGAAGCAGAATATGAAGCTCTCATACATGGGATGAAGATGGCGAAAGCTTGCGGTGCAACCCGACTGAAAATTTTCGGCGACTCACAGTTGGTAGCTCAGCAAGTAATGAACCAATGCGACGCAGTCAACGAAAGTATGATAGCATACAAGGAGGTGTACAATGAGCTGGAGAAGCTATTCGATGGTTGTGAAGTAAACCACATCAGCAGGATGAGCAACGATGAAGCCGACGTTCTCGCAAACATCGGGTCACAATGCCTCGCAATCCCTCCAGGTGTGTTCTGGGAAGAGATTAGCGAGAGATCAACAAAACCAGCAAAAATAAAGGAGAAAAAAGAGAAACCTTCGAGTATCACCAAAAACATAGCAGAAGAAGAAGAGCAAGAGCTAGTCATGATGGTGCAAGTCCCTTGGATGCAGGCTTACATATCCTATATCCTAAGGAAAACGTTACCCGACGATCCAGTTGAAGCAAGGCGAATAATTAGGCGATCAAAAGCTTTCACTGTGGTAAAAGGGGAGCTGTACAAAAGCAGTATCTCGGGTGTGCTACAACGGTGTGTTACACCCGAAGAAGGAAGGATCATCCTAAAGGACGTGCATGAAGGAATATGTGGGCACCACGCGAGTAGCAGAGCTATTGCGGCTAAGGTTTTCAGAGCAGGATTTTATTGGCTAACATCAATCGAGGATGCGAAGGAAATAGTGCGAACTTGCGATGCGTGCCAAAGATTTGCGGCAAGACCTCACTCTCCTGCCGCAGAACTTATGCCAATCCCATTGTCTTGGCCCTTTGCTCAATGGGGTCTCGACATGGTAGGTAAATTACACAAAGCTTCGCCAGGAGGTTATGAGTATATGCTTGTTGCTGTCGACAAGTTTACAAAATGGATCGAAGCAAAGCCGATAAATTCACCGGACGGCGCGTCAGCGATTAAGTTCGTGAAAAGCATCGTCTTCAGATTTGGAGTTCCTCACAGTATTGTGACAGACAACGGCAGCAATTTCACGTCCAAGGAGTTCAAAGCATACTGCGCAGAAGTGGGCATCAAATTGAGTTTTGCGTCTGTCGCGCATCCTCAGACCAATGGACAAGTCGAGAAGGCCAATGGCATCATCTGCAATGGCATCAAGAAACGCCTGCTAGGCCCATTGGAAAAAGCTAGGCATACTTGGCCGGAGGAGTTACAAAGTGTGTTGTGGAGTATCCGAACAACACCAAATACGGCGACACAGGAAACACCGTTCTTTCTGGTTCATGGAGCTGAAGCAGTCTTGCCGATAGAAATAGAGCACGATTCTCCAAGAGTCACAGAATATGACGAAGAAACATCAAGAAAAGCTTTGGAGGATGATGTCGATGCACTCGATGAAGCTCGAGACGAAGTCCTGTCAAGAGTCGCCAAATATCAGCAGGACCTGAAAAACTATCACAGTCGACGATTGCGGCCAAGGTCTTTTCAAGTTGGTGACTTAGTTCTGCGGCTCAACCAGAAAAGTCACGAAAAACTAGAATCACCATGGCTTGGACCCTACATCGTCACAGAAGTAATCGAAGGAGGAGCATACAGAATCAAAGACAAGAAGACAGGGATTGACGAGCCAAATCCCTGGAATGTGGCACAGCTCAGGCGTTTCTACGCCTAGGTGTCGAAAATATAGTCCTCCTTTGTAAATCTTCAATGTACTGAAACGCCCACGAGTTTTCAGACGCACTCTTTTCCTTTTTCGGGGCACCGAGTGGGGCCGGGAAAGGTTTTTAATGAGGCGGGCTCGTGGTGCTGCAATATAATAAAGATAGTGGAATTATATATCTTCTTCTCGACAAGATCAGGGGTTTTTTCCCTACATGATACAATATATATATAAACACAGTGTCGACAAACGCAAAAGAAGCATATTGCCTTGGTAAACATACCTCGCCAAAATAAAAAGAGATACAGACAAAATAGTGATCAACAAAAGACTCGGGGGCTTACACCAACAAAAATAGTATACAGTGTATATTATCTTGCCTTGGGACAACCTCGCATGATATTAAACAAAAGACACTGCAATCAAAACGCCCGGGGGCTTGGCGATAAAAATAAAATACAATGACTTTACAATATAGCTCGTCTATACAGGATACAAAGTTCGGAATAAATGTCAAGGATTTCCCAATATATTATCTATGGTTAAGCGCTCGTTATTTACAGCGCGAGTACTATGCTCAGCATAGCTACCCTTCACGAAGAATTCGGAATCCATCCGAAGAAGTTCATCCATCATATCTTCAGCAACAGGAGTAACTATGTCATCATATTTGCCGAAGTTCCTCTTCCTCTTCGACATCTTCTCCAGGCATTTTGGGACAATTTGCCCTACATCTAACTTCGGGTAGCAAATCTTTATCATGATCATCGCAAACCTTGCACCAGCAGCTAGTTGGGCTCGTACAAAGCCGTGGATGCGAGGAGCATCTCGAAATTTGTCCATCAATGCAGGAAGGGTTTCTGGCATCTTATTGCGAGGAAACATGGTACCATACACCAGAGACAAAGTTCTTGTACAGAAGTCAAGATATTCGCGAACCTGAAGTGCACGATCTTGAAATCTCACGATTTGGCGGGTCCGCTCAGGTGTACCCCAAAAAGTCGATCCGTGCTCATGTGCAAGCCGAAGGAGAACATTGGAACGAGCCTCGACACGTTCATCTTCAGTTATAGGATCCAAAAAAGCACCTATGGTTTCATAAAACAATTCAGTGGGCAATAGGAGGCAAGCAGCAAAGGAAAACGAAGAAGCAAGATAAAGACAATGAAACTTACCCGCCATATCCAAACTAGCATCTGTTAGCAGCTGCAGCATAGAATTCTCTCGAGATGCAGCCGCGTCAGCTTCAGCAACAGCATAGTCCTTTTCAGCAATGGCAGTTTGTGCCTGTTGGAGTGCAATTTCTTCGGCTTCAGATGACTTACGAGCTTTCTCCATCAGCACAAGTGATTGCTTCTTCACGAACTGCAGTTGGTGTCGAAGTTTGTCTAACTCTTGCGGCAAGGAATCCTCGGCAGACGAAGCATCAGCAGGAGTTCTCCTTGGGGGAGAAGGCAAAATATTGGAAGAACCAGGAGCTGGCGTATAATTGTCAAAAATTAACTGGAAAAAGAAATATTTCGACATCAATCACTGAGCAAAGATAGATTTTCATTCATCTCCATAATATATACATGTCTATTACAAAAGAAGGACCTTCTAGAGGGATACTGAAATAGTTCTCGCCAATAACACTACGGCGACAAAGCCAAAAGAAAGAGGAATGCTAAAAAAGAAAAAGCAGAGGCATTCAACTAGACCTCCGGCTTTGATGAGCTAGGAGTCGAAGATGGCTTGATCCCGATATAAGCCAGGATTTTCCTCGTGTTGGGCTTAGCTGCCTTGATCAAAGTCCTCCACCTTGACTGTTCTATCTGATCAGTGTCGCCAACTTTCGACCAATCGATAGACTGCTGGCTGTGAGCAACCAAGGCGACAGTATTCTCCACGGCAATCTTCATATTCTCATGGCGCACCCTTAACCCAAGATCTTCAGACGGATTGAAACACTTGGCGAGGTCAAGGAAAGTTGCGGGTTCCTCTTTCTTTGGGAAGAAATAAGGAAAAAGCCGCGACAACCCCGCTTTAGCCTGATCAATGCCTCCGCGTGCCTCTGATCCATGAACTTCAAGGAGTGAAAGGGCGTCAAGAAGAGAATCATTGGCGGGTTCATCAAGTTGAAATTCTTGAACTGTTCTAGCTGTCAAGAAAGAAAAAATTGAGCAACAAACGAGTGCAGAGAAGAAAATACAAAAGAATAAATGAGTGGTACTTACCTACGAAGCGGCGACTTTGCGTCGTTAAACGCTTACGGATCGCCTCCTCGCGAGCAGATTGGGCGGCTATGTGATCACTCAGGGAAGTTTCAGCGGTGTGAAGCCTCTTTCTAAGGTCTTCGACACCAGCAGCGTCAGCCTTGGCTCTATCAGCCTCTGCTCGCGCATCAATAGCATCTGACTCAGCCTTTTTGCGAGCCTTTTCACTTTGCTCTAATTGCTGAGCAAGTGTATTGGCACGATCATTGGCTTCCGCCAGTTTTTCTACAATGGAAGATAAATATAGTTACAAATCTCGACAACAAAGAAGGAACAAAAGAACAGAGGCAAAAAGGAGCAGAGCATTACCTTCAGCTTTATTCGCATATTCACGGTACCCAACAAATTGGGCACCGATGCGAAGAAGATCCTTGATCACAGGCTGTTAAACCAAAAAGAGAAAACAAAGAGAAAATGGGGGTATGAGAAAAATATGGTGATGCACAGAAGCAAACAGAGAAAACATAGACACTGACAAAAAAGTAAACAACTTACATCTTCCATGAGAAGATTCGAAGAACTACTCAATTGGAGAGTAGGCTCCGAGACAATTTCCGTCCTTGCCCTTTTCGGTGAAGGGGCTCGGGGGCTCGAAGGAGGAGTAGAAGCGCCGATGTTTTGTTGAGGAGGCGAGGATTCCTCTCCTTCAACTCGTGGTTCTGAAATAACTAGGGTATGTGACATACTCGTTCGAGCAGCCACATCCAAAGTTGGCGTTTCCTCGTCATCATCACTATTGCAAAAGGGTGGCAGTGTAAAAAGCAAGGCAAGCAAAAATTCTTCGAATAGGAAAATAAAAGAGGGAACTTACGAACTGATGATACTCGCAAGATATGGGTCGTAAGCTGCCTTTTGCGGTAAAGGAGCAGCTTCTTCGGGTTTAGAAGTCCCGGAATCTCCGACATCACCCCTCTTCCTTTTGTTCTTTGGAGAATCAGCAGGAGGAGGAGATTGGGCCGATGTAGTGTCTTCAGAAGCAGCATCTTTTTCAGCAGATCCCGCAGATTTACGAGAATCTGCGGGTTCATTCACAAAAGAGGAGGCTTCTTGGTTATCATTAGAGATAACGGTCCTTTCTTCGACTTCCCCACCTTCAGGAAGAGGAGGAAGTGAAACAAGATTTGGATGATTCTGTCCAAAAAGAAGGAAGGATATCAGAACGAAGCAAACAATGCAAAAAAGCAAGGCAGTAAAAAATTGCGCGACAATGTTTACCTTAGGAAGCGCATGGGTGGCGCTGTATGGTTTTACGCGACAAGAAGAAGGGATGGCATCTTTTTTGCTGAGGGAGGTGATTTTTCGGACAAGCCTCTCCAGGTCCTTGACTTCCAAATCCACCGACAGCCGATCCACGTCTTCGTTGCCAGTATATTTCCAGAGAGGGAATTTGCGAGCTTGAAGAGGCTGAACTCTACTCTTAAGGAAATACACTATAATCTGGATACCTGACAATTCTTTGCCGCGAGTATTTTGCAACTCATGGATGCGAGCCATCAGGGATTCAGTCGAAGTTCTTTCTTCCTCGGTAGCCTCTGCATCCCAGGAACGGCGACGAAGAATTTTCTCGGCACCGTCAAAAGGAGGAATATTATCCTCGAGGCAGCCATCGTTTTCTTCGCGAATGTATAGCCACCTCTTGCGCCAACCTTGAACGGAGTCAGGGAGCTTGACGTCGAAGTAATCAGCAGTGGAGCGAATAGAAATAACAACGCCGCCTATATTATAGGCGACATTGGGAGAGCCATTGCGGCGACAGAAGAAAATGCGCTTCCAAAGCGCCCAATTGGGTGAGACGCCAAGGAAGGCTTCACAAAGCGTGATGAAAATAGAAATGTGGAGGATTGAGTTTGGCGTGAGGTGGTGAAGCTGGAGACCGTAGACATAGAGTAATCCACGAAGGAAAGGATGGATGGGGGTGGATAAACCACGGATGAGATGGTCGACAAAACTTACCCGGTACCCCATTGGAGGGGCTGGGTAGCTTTCTTCACTGGGGAAGCAAACCGCTTTGGGCTTCGTGGTGATTCCCAGTTTCTTCAGGAGGTTCAGGTCTTGGTTTGTGATCTTGGACCTCTCCCACTCCGCAGTTCCTAGATCCACGGCGGCCATGGAAGAATCAGGAGTGCTGTGCCTGGTTAAGCGACGCGGTGGCATCAACAACGGCAATGGCGAGCAGCAGCGAAGAGAAGAGCTTTGGCAGCAGTGGAGCGCAAGGGGAGATTTTGCAGAGCAGAGCAGAGAACGGCGCGAGTGGAAGTGCTCGAGGAGGAAGAAGGAGATCTTATATAGAGGTGCGGTGAAGCGACGGAACCGTTGGATGAAGAAAGAATGCAGGAGATGATTACCACGTGGCAACGAGGGCAAATTAGTATTTCAACATTGACGAGGTTACAGAACGTGCGCCAGGAAAAGCGGAGGACGTGTGTCCCCCACTTGCACGACGTGTCAACGTGGTGGGAACAGTGGACCCACAAGGCAGAAACAAAATCCCAATTATTGACAGAGATGAAGAGAATTTGACAAGGGAAAATATGTCGACAAGAAAAATAAAAAGAGAATGGCGACAGGGTCAAATATTCGAATACTCTTGGAGCCTTTGATCAAATACAAGTTTTTGCTCAAATGCTCGGGGGCTACTCTGGAAAAATAGAAAATTCCGAGTATGACAATATAGAAATGGCGAGAGCCTATGACCAAATCCAAGAATTTGTTCATAGCCTCGGGGGCTACTCCCATCGGGAACGCTGTTCGCGTGCCCGATGAATTTGATCAGAAATAGAGAAAAAGAAGTGAGTATATTTCGAGTTACGCAAATAACTCTACATATACTCCCATCGGGAAGACAAAATAAAGTCATCAAATATGACTCAATAAAATGTGCTATTCCAAAGGCGAAAAGCACTCGACAATATATTCTCAGAACGCCAAAGTTGCGATCAATTTCTGAATGCCGCAAATTTGCGAAGGTAAGACCCCAGATCCGTTCTGCTGGGCGTGGCATCGCCAAAGACTGCGCTCTGCTACTTTTATCCGTATCAACAGATACGAAGAAAAATCCTAACGGACGCGTTAGGTACCCGATAAATTTGACTGGGACTTGACAGAATGGTAAGACCTTAAGCGGCACCTGTCGAAGTTTACACCAGTATCCCGAGATCATGTCCGGGGACGTGATCTTGAAGTAGGTTTTTGCGGATTGCCACTAGAGCAGTTAACTAGTACCTGATCCGTCAGATGAACTAGCCCCAACTACCATTATCCCTGTACAACATAGAATTTCATGTGGAGTATAAATAACAGCTCTCGAACAAAAATAAACGGGAGAGATTTTCCCTGATTCTGCGATTCAAGCAAAATCTCGGGGGCTACTGACATAGGCACCCCGAATGGGCCTGCCATAGATGGTACCCGGGATTTACTGAAGGCCCACTATCCGAAGAATAAGAAGATTCGGGAGCCCAAGATGTATTAAGGAAAGCTAGAGTTGTAATAGGAAGTATTATTTGTAATCTGGCGGGACGAGTTAGAAACCGTCCCGAACTCTGTAACTTGTACGATACGAAACCCTCGGCTCCACCTCCTATATAAGGGGGAGTCGAGGGACAAAGAAAGGATCGAATCTACTGTCAACATAACCCTAGTTTTCATAATCGCCGAGTACTTTTCGCCTAAACCTTCGAGATCTACTTGCCCTCTACTTCTAGCAAAACCCTAGTCTACAATCAGTAGGCATTGACAAGTTAATCCTTTGTCACAAGCCTCCATTGCATCTCCAATGTACCTAAAACATCATTCAAGTACATCTTGGTCCCCAAACTCATTGGGTCCAACATGGTTAGACTAACCACAATATATAGGACACACTCCATATAAACATGTGCATATTTAGATGAAGTTTGAATTTCATGCACATCTTAGCCATTTAGGATTTGATGGAGTATATCCTACATAATGGATCGAAAGAAAGCAAGCATGCTACAAGTATAAACAAATTACATATAAGCATGCACCAAAACTTTTAAAGATCCAAGAACGATATACTTTGGACAAAAACACCAAAGGAATTAAATAAGGCATAGAGGTGTCACAAAACAAATTTGTTGTCCAAATTATATCTAAGAAGCAAATCACAAAAGATTTGTTCAACAAATTTCAACAAGTGAACTAAGAAGAAACCGTTGAGCATAAAGGATGAAATAAGGCAAACATGCTCAAAGATTTATCTCATTCAACAAATAAAGCATAGAAGAAGGAATGAGATAGCAAACTCCCAAAAGAGCAAGGTTCAAACAAATAAACCAAACCCTCTACACTTTTCACAATGGCACAATGTACCGCAAGGAAAAGGTTTGTCTTCCAAAACAAACACTTGATATGAATCAAGAGAATTTATCAAAAGATTTTTCAAAGGGACAAGGAAGACACATGGGAGAAACAAAGATTTCTTGGAAATAAAATAAGTAAATAGGAAGCAATCCAAGGTGAGGATGATCCATGAATTCAACCACATAAAAGGTTATCAATTGTCAAAGACAATGAGTATATTGGAAATAATTTCCGGTGGTGAATTGACAATGATAGTAAGGATCAACTTCACAATAAAAGGCATAGGATAAGTATATAGAATTAAGCACTATGCACGGATGAAGATTCTTGATAGCTTCAACTAGTCAAACAATCACGCACGGCAATGATTAGAATAACATGAAGCAAACGGTGTCCCAAATAAGATATAGAAATATGTATTTGAGGAAAAACCGTACCAAGAATTTCTTAATCAAACAAGAGTCCATAAGATGAGCCAATAAAAGCTTTTTAATAGAAGTGGAGCTTGTTTGAGCAAACATGCCACCTAAGAACAAGATAATTAAGAGCATTAACTCTAAGTGGCATAACCTCATATGTTCACATTTTCTAGGCTTGTGATATGTACAAAACATATTACTCCCCCATAATGTGATAAAACATTTCTTCTAAACAAGAGGCAACTTAAAATTCAACTAGAGATGATTAATGGATATTTTAGAATTTGAATTTCTCATGAGTATGACACACCACATAGTGACTAGATAATCTTGCAATATCAATACTAGGTGGTGGTACCCATGTACACACATTTTAAAGAAAGAGAGATGCACAAAGCATATCACTCCCCCAAAATGGGATGTTCCATTAATCACTTCAAAGAGAGCCAAATAAGATATCATCAAAATGCATTAGGCTCCAAAACAATACACAAGTATATGATGAGTCAAACAAACATACTTGAATACACAAGATAGGTAAGTAAGACACAACACATACACACAAATATTTGGTACAAAACCAAACATGCAAAGGGGCAAGTAACTTACAATAAATATGATGAGTTGAAGTATAAGTTACCGCAAAGAGGAACATTGGATATAAGATATAGATGATAATCCATATGACTTGACTTGGTCAAAATATAATATATGAAGATCCCTTAATTCTTCATGAAGTAGCCAAGTCTCCAATGACCTCCACATGCACCTATTGATTACGTTTGAGCTTGTTGGTCCCCAACCAAGTTGGGTCCTAAGAGGTTAGTCACAATAGGCTTGGCAACCCAAATGGTCCTTTTCTTGAGACCACTTTGAGTTCCAACAAACTTGGCAAACACATTGCCATCCTTATCCTTCCCTAGAGAATAATCATCATCAACAATTATAGGGTTAGATAAGGTACCATTTAAACATGAAGAAGCAAAGTGCCCCTTCACAGGACATAAGTAGCAAGTGTTCCCCTTTCTCTTCTTTATTGATTTCTTCTCTTGGGGAACAACATCTTGATTCTTCTTGGGAAGTGGCCTATCTTCAACTTGAGGTCGAGCATGAGCTTGACCTTGACCTTGTGGCCGTTTCCCTTGTTGTTTCTCACTCAAGTGCTTCTTCTTCTTCTTCGATGGGCATGATCTAACATGATGCCCTTCAACCTTGCACTTGAAGCAAACCAACTTGGCCGGATCCTTGACTTTGTCTTGGCCCTTCTTCTTGTTGTTCTTGCTCTTGGACTTGTTCTTGTTATTGGAGTTGAATCCAAGTCCACTCTTGTCATTGGGGGATTGTTGCACACTCAACATCTTGTCAAGTGCGGATTTCCCTTCATGACACTTTTCCAAATCTTTCTTCAAAGAAAGGACTTGGGCCTCAAGCTCTTTTATTTCCTCTACATGGTTAGTAGAAATACAAGTACTAGAGGAAGTAGAAGCTTCATTATTAGAGCAACAAGGCAAAGTGAGTAATCCAACACAAGGTGTATCACTAGTTTGACTAGATGGATTACAAGGACTAGCACATGGCAATATAACATTTTGGGTAGAGGTTGTGCTAATGTCCACATGAGGCTCACAAGATGTTACCTTAGTGATACTAGCCTCATGAGCTAACTTTAGCTCATCGTAGGAAGTTAGAAGATCCTCAAGAGAGTGTGAGAGTGTTTTATTGCTTTCTTCCAATTCCCTACAATTGCTAGTTAGCAACTCAAGTTGAGCCCTTAGCTCAACAGTCTCCTTTAAGGTAGATGCTTCACAAGAAGTAGAGTTAGTAGCACAAGCATCAACAATCGTTCTCTCATTTTCATGCATATAGGATTCAATTTTTTGTGTAAGCATAGAATTAGTATGCTTCTCATCTTTTAGCTCATGCTTGAGGAGAGTGAATCTCTTTTCCCCATTTTCAACATGGGACTCCAACTCCACTATGGTTTCCCTATATTTACTCAAGGTATCCATAGAGTGTTCGAGATTAGCACGAGCTTCTTTATTACCATGAAGAGAAGCATATACCATTGCCATATTATGCACCAAGATATTATATTCTTCATCATTATCATCATCATCACTCTCATCATTAGAGGAAGTGTTAGGAGTCAAAGTAGGAGATACCTTTGATCCATTTGGCATAAGGCACATGTGCATACCGGAGGATGAAGATGAAGAAATTCTTGAATCCTCATTTGAAAACATGTCTTGATCCATAGAGTGTTCGGTTTCCTCTACATTGTTAGTCAACAAGCAACTAGAGGAAATAGAAGCATTTTGATTATGGGAGCAAGACAAGACAAGCATATCATCATGGGGTTTATGTGAGCAATTTACACATGATATGCGAGGACTATCAACACAAGCATGTAGATTATTTTCAATGCTAGATGTGTTTAAGTCCAAAGAGGAAGCATCGCAATGGGATAGAGATGAAGAATCATCACTATTGAGCACAATATCAACATTGCAATTTTCCTCACCACTCACCATATCATTACCTCGTGTCTTGCTACACGTTGGTGAAGTGGAAGAAGATGAGAACTCATCACGGTAGGAGGTGGAAGCAACTTGGAGCTCTTCATGATGTGAAGGGGAAGAGAGCTCCTCGGAGACACCACCAACCAAATGAGAAGTGGATCCACCAAACATTTCCTTAAGCTTGATCCACATCTCATGAGACGATTTTCGCTTTATGTATATCAAGAACCTATGAAAATCTGGTCTCAAAGAGAGTACAAGCTCATTAGATACTTGAGCTTCAAGATGTAAGTTTTTCTCATCCTCTAAAGATAGATTTTGAGGATCCATCGGAGGAGAAAAACCTACATCTAGAAATTGCTCTATATGTGGACACAAGGTCCGAAGATTACAAAGCAAGCAATTTCGCCACAAAAGATAATTTGTGCCATTAAAGACAATTGTGTCATTGTGCACTATACTAGCCGACATCTTTACTCTCAAGGCGGTGAAGCCTAAAACAAGGAGAGACCTTGCTCTGATACCAATTGAAAGATCGAGATGTCGCCTAGAGGGGGGGGGGGGGGGTGAATAGGCAATTACAAACTCTTGCGGATTTGTCTTGTATGAATGCGGAATTAAACTATCGTTTAGTTTACAAGCGCAAACCCTAAATATGCTAAGCTCAACTAAGTGTAACAATAGCAACTAGAGCTAAGCAAGATAGGCACAAGATATATGTAGCACAAGTGATAGCAAGATATATGTACTTCAAGCACGATGGCTATCACAAGGAAAGAGAGCTCGGGTATAGAAATAACCGAGGCACGCGGAGACGAGGATGTATTCCCGTGTTCCCTTGCTTTGCAACAAGGTACGTCACGTTTGGAGGAGTGGAGGTCCCACGAAGGATTCCCCGCGCCACGAAGGCTCACCCTATTCTCCGAACCACACCCACGAAGGATAATGGCCCTTTCCTTATGGTTAGCTTTTCCTCCGCTCCGGAGATGGCAAGCTCCACAACCACATCACAAGCTCCACGAAGGAGAAGCCCGGGCCTCTTCACAATCTTCTTGAAGAGATCACCGGAGCACCAATCACCAAGCCAACTAGGAGGTCACCCTCCAAGAGTAACAAGCTCACGGTCTCTCACTCGAACAAATCGTGGTGGAGAGCTCAACACTATGCAATGATGCAAAGCAAGAACACCGGAGGTGTTCAAGTCCTTCACACTCAAATCCCACCAAAGCAACGAATGCTAGGATGAGATTGGAGAGGAAGAACAAGGGGGAAAGTCAACCAAAGACTCCAAGATCTAGATCCCAAGAGATTCCCTCACTTAGAGAAGAAACGGTTTGGTGGAAGTGTAGATCTAGATCTCCTCTCCCAAATCCTCAAATATGAGCAAGAATGGTTGGAGGAATCAAGGGGGAGAACAAGTTCTTCAAATGGTAGCAATGGAGGAGAGAGAATGGGAAGAACTAGTTGCTCAAGGTGGAAGAAGGGTCTATTTATAGCTAAGGGGGAAAAATAGCTGTTGGGGGAAAAAGACAGAAAATCGGGCAGAAAAAATAGTCAGAAAAACGGCCCAGCCGGCTGCCAGGCCGGCCGGCCGGATTTGGCGCTGATGCGGCCGGTGGCCCATCCGGCCGGACCGGCCCAGCAGCCGGGCGGCTGCACAGCGCGCGGGCGGCAGATAAGGGGAGGAGCTCAGTGTCCGGAGCAGGCCCTGGTCGGGCGGGGAGGTGGCCGGGCGGCCGGAGGCAAACCGGCAGCTGGGCCGGAGTGGACCGGCAGGCCCACTGGACCTGCCCCGGATGGCACAAGCGCCCGGGCCGGTTTCGGCCGGGTGGGCCGGCGCGGGGCCCGGCAGGCCGGCCGACCGGCCGGCTGCTCCTCCTCCTTTTTTTCTTTTTCTTTTCTTTTTATTCTTTTCTCTTTTCCCCTTTTCTTTAATAACTTTTGCTCCCGAACCCCGATTCGAATGAAACCAGTTTTGTTTGGAAGACAACAACAAATGCTATCCTATGGAAAGTGAAAACACAAGAATCTATAGGAGGGGATTTTATCATGAATATAAAAGGTAGAACCTTATATCATGAATAACCGGTAAAATCACCCAACATCGAAAACGCAATAGAAGATGCATGTGAACTCCGTTTTCGATGAACTTGGGCTTGTTGTAAAGCTAGCAACAAGCTCAAGAACCTCACACCGAGAAATACCAAGAAGCAATAAGAATATGCAACGCATGCAAGGATTGAGCTCCCTAAGACGATGTGATCAAGTTACCCAACCGAAAGCCCCTCTTAATAGTGCGGCTATCTATCCTATAATCCGGTCTCCCAACATCCACCTTGAGACCGGTAAAAAAGGAAAACCTAGCAAGGCCATACCTTTGCCTTGGGCATCCCGCTTGATCTTGATGATAACTCTTCAAGCTTCACTCAAGCCGGAATGCCTCTCTTGATCAATGTTGCTTTGTGAAGACTCACAAATGCTCCCCCATACACTATGATGGGAAAGCTCCATTGATACACATCTTCACATGTCCATTATCACCGAATGGACGACAAGCTTCAAGCATGTGATCCACTCAAGATGCTCATCTTGAACTTGCCCAACTCAACCTTGTATCTTCTCATACTCACTTAAGATAGAGCATGGCTAATATTGAGTTCCACATAAGAACTCCATCTTCATTTCTTCTTCTTGATCATATCACATATATATCTTCATACCGATGATCTTGATGCCAATACACAAGGTATACCTTTATCTTCATGGCATCCATACTTGAATCCAACACATGGAGTACAAGTAGTACCTATGGAATATTCCTTCATATAAACTCAATGAAAACATTAGTCCATAGGGGTTGTCATTAATTACCAAAACCACACATAGGGGCAATGTACCCTTACAATGCGTATAGAAGCAAGTTTCCCTCAATATGAAACCAAGGTTTAATCGAACCAGTAGGAGCCAAGAAGCACGTTGAAGGTTGATGGTCGCGAAATGTGATGCGGCGCAACACCAGGGATTCCGGCGCCAACGCGGAACCTGCACAACACAACCAAAGTACTTTGTCCCAACGAAACAGTGAGGTTGTCAATCTCACCGGCTTGCTGTAACAAAGGATTAAACGTATCGAGTGGAAGATGTTTGCAAAGAAAATAGTAAAACACAATTGCAGTAGATTGTATGCTATGTAAAGAATAGGACCGGGGTCCACAGTTCACTAGAGGTGTCTCTCCCATAAGATAAAAGCATGTTGGGTGAACAAATTACACTCGAGCAATTGACAAATAGAGAAAGGCATAACAATGCATATACATGATATGATAAATATAGTGAGATTTAATTGGGCATTACGACAAAGTACATAGACCGCCATCCAACTGCATCTATGCCTAAAAAGTCCACCTTCAGGTTATCATCCGAACCCCATTCAGTATTAAGTTGCTAAGCAACAGACAATTGCATTAAGTATGGTGCGTAATGTAATCGACAACTACATCCTTAGACATAGAATCAATGTTTTATCCCTAGTGGCAACATCACATCCACAACCTTAGAACTTTCATCACTTGTCCTGCATTTAATGGAGGCATGAACCCACTATCGAGCATAAATACTCCCTCTTGGAGTTAAGAGTAAAAACTTGGCCAGAGCCTCTACTAATAACGGAGAGCATGCAAGATCATAAACAACACATAAACAATAGATTGATAATCACCATAATCATAGTACTCTCTATCCATCGGATCCCGACAAACACAACATATAGAATTACAGATAGATGATCTTGATCATGTTAGGCAGCTCACAAGATCCAACAATGAAGCACAACAAGGAGAAGACGACCATCTAGCTACTGCTATGGACCCATGGTCCAGGGGTGAACTACTCACTCATCACTCCGGAGGCGACCATGGCGGTGTAGAGTCCTCCGGGAGATGAATCCCCTCTCCGGCAGGGTGCCGGAGGCGATCTCTGAATCCCCGAGATGGGATTCGCGGCGGCGGCGTCTCTGGAAGGTTTTCCGTATCGTGGCTCTCGGTACTGGGGGTTTCGCGACGGAGACTTTAAGTAGGCGGAAGGGCAACGCGGGGGGCCTCACGAGGTGCCCAGGGGGTAGGGCCGCGCGGCCAGGGCCTAGGCCGCGCCGCCCTGTCCCCTGGCTGCCTCGTGGCCCCACTTCGTTATCTCTTCGGTCTTCTGGAAGCTTCGTGCAAAAATAGGACCCTGGGCGAAAGTTTCGTCCAATTCCGAGAATATTTCCTTACTAGGATTTCTGAAACCAAAAACAGCAGAAACAAAGAATGGCTCTTCGGCATCTTGTTAATAGGTTAGTTCCAGAAAATGCATAAATATGACATATAATGTGCATAAAACATGTAGGTATCATCAATAAAGTAGCATGGAACATAAGAAATTATCGATACGTTGGAGACGTATCAGCATCCCCAAGCTTAGTTCTGCTCGTCCCGAGCAGGTAAAACGATAACAAAGATAATTTCTGAAGTGACATGCCATCATAATCTTGATCATACTATTTGTAAACATATGTAATGAATGCAGCGATCAAAACAAAGGTAATGACATGAGTAAACAACTGAATCATATGACAAAGACTTTTCATGAATAGTACTTCAAGACAAGCATCAATAAGTCTTGCATAAGAGTTAACTCATAAAGCAATAAATCAAAGTAAAGGTGTTGAAGCAACACAAAGGAAGATGAAGTTTCAGCAGTTGCTTTCAACTTATAACATGTATATCTCATGGATATTGTCAACATAAAGTAATATAACAAGTGCAATATGCAAGTATGTAGGAATCAATGCACAGTTCACACAAGTGTTTGCTTCTTAAGGTGGAAGGAGATAGGTAAACTAACTCAACAATAAATGTAAAAGAATGGTCCTTCAAAGAGGAAAGCATCGATTGCTGTATTTGTGCTAGAGCTTTTATTTTGAAAACATGAAACAATTTTGTCAACGGTAGTAATAAAGCATATGAGTTATGTAAATTATATCTTACAAGTTGCAAGCCTCATGCATAGTATACTAATAGTGCCCGCACCTCGTCCTACTTAACTTGGACTACCGGATCTTCGCATGCCATGTTTCAACCAAGTGTCACAAAGGGGTACCTCCATGCCGCCTGTACAAAGGTCTAAGGAGAATGCTCGCATTTTGGATTTCTCGCTTTTGATTATTCTCAACTTAGACATCCATACCGGGACAACATGGACAACAGATAATGGACTCCTCTTTAATGCATAAGCATGTAGCAACAATTATTATTCTCATATGAGATTGAGGATATATGTCCAAAACTGAAACTTCAACCATGATTCATGGCTTTAGTTAGCGGCCCAATGTTCTTCTCTAACAATTTTGCATGCTCCAACCACTAAAATGATAGATCCTTCAGACAAGACGGACATGCATAGCAACTCACATGATATTCAACAATAGTTGATGGCGTTCCCCAGAAGCATGGTTATCGCACAACAAGCAACTTAATAAAATATAAAGTGCATAAGTACATATTCAATACTACGATAGTTTTTAAGGCTATTTTGTCCCATGAGCTATATATTGCAAAGGTGAATGATGGAATTTTAAAGGTAGCACTCAAGCAATTTACTTTGGAATGGCGGAGAAATACCATGTAGTAGGTAGGTATGGTGGACAAAAATGGCATAGTAGTTGGCTCAAGGATTTTGGATGCATGAGAAGTATTCCCTCTTGATACAAGGTTTAGGCTAGCAAGGTTATTTGAAGCAAACTCAAGGATGAACCGGTGCAACAAAACTCACATAAAAGACATATTTAAACATTATAAGACTCTACACCGTCTTCCTTGTTGTTCAAAACTCAATACTAGATATTATCTAGACCTTAGAGAGACCAAATATGCAAATCAAATTTTAGCAAGCTCTATGTATTTCTTCATTAATGGGTGCAAAGCATATGATGCAAGAGCTTAACCATGAGCACAACAATTTCCAAGTATCATATTATCCAAGACATTTTAGAATTACTACATGTAGCATTTTCCAATTCCAACCATATAACAATTTAACGAAGAAGAAACTTCGCCATGAACATTATGAGTAAAGCCTAAGGACATATTTGTCCATATGCAACAGCGGAGCGTGTCTCTCTCCCACAAAGTGAATGCTAGGATCCATTTTATTCAAACAAAAACAAAAACAAACCGACGCTCCAAGCAAAGAACACAAGATGTGACTGAATAAAAATATAGTTTCAGGGGAGGAACCTGATGATGTTGTCGATGAAGAAGGGGATGCCTTGGGCATCCCCAAGCTTAGACGCTTGAGTCTTCTTAAAATATGCAGGGGTGAACCACGGGGGCATCCCCAAGCTTAGAGCTTTCACTCCTCTTGATCATAGTATATCATTCTCCTCTCTTGACCCTTGAAAACTTCCTTCACACCAAACTTCAAGCAAACTCATTAGAGGGTTAGTGCACAATTAATAATTCACTCATTCAGAGGTGACACAATCATTATTTTCACTTCTGGACATTGCATAATGCTACTGGACATTAATGAATCAAAGAAATAAATCCAACATAGCAAAAGAGGCAATGCGAAATAAAAGGCAGAATCTGTCAAAAACAGAACAGTCCGTAAAGACGAATTTAAAGCTGGCACCAGACTTGCTCAAATGGAAAAACTCAAAACTAATGAAAGTTGCGTACATATCTGGGGATCACGCTCGTAAATTGGCAGATTTTTTTGAATTTTCTACAGAGGCCTGTGCCCAGATTCGTGACAGACAGCAATGCTGTTTCTGCGCAGCGATCCCAAATATAACATCAACTTTGACATAGGAACTTTACTTGGCACAAAAACATGATAAGGAGAGGTTGCTACAGTAGTAAACAACTTCCAAGACTCAACAATACAGTAACAAAATAAAGCATGGGTTATCTCCCAAGAAGTTCTTTCTTTATAGCCATTAAGATGGGCTCAGTGATTTTAATGATACTCTCGCAATAAATAAGAGTTGAAGCAAAAGAGAGCATCAAGAAGCAAATTCAAAACACATTTAAACCTAACCCACTTCCTATGAAAAGGGATCTTGTACACAAATAAATTCATGAAGAACAAAGTGACAAGCATAGAAAAGCAACACAAGTGCAATTTCAAGATTCTCAACATAAAGAGGGGAAACTTAATATTATTAAGATGCATATAACCATGTTTCCCTCTCTCATAATAATTTTCAGTAGCATCATGAACAAACTCAACAATATAACTATCACATAAAACATTCTTGTCATGAGCCAAATGCATAAAATTATTACTCTCCACATAAGCATAATCAATTTTATTAGTTGTAGTGGGAGAAAATTCAACAAAATAGCTATCACTATTATTCTCATCACCATAATCATCATATATAGGAGGCATATTGTAATCATTCTCCTCAATAGTAGGTGGACTGAAAATATCATATTCATCATTGCAAGCATCATATATAGGAGGTAAAGTATCATCAAAGTAAATTTTCTCCTCCATGCTTGGGGGACTAAAAATATCACAACCAGCTTCCCCAAGCTTAAATTCTTCCATAGCTTTAGCAATAATGGTGTTCAAAGAGTTCATGCTAATAACATTGCTACAACTATTTTGCAAACAAAGTTCCATGGGTTTTTTAATTTTCTCTTCAAACACATCATGTCCTAATTCAAGATAAAGTTCATAAAGATCTCTAATTTTTTTGTTGTTTTCCATTATGCCTAACTAGTAAAAATAAAAACAAATACAGGACTAGACATGATAACAAAATAAATTAAATGCAAGTAACTAATTTTTTTGTGTTTTTGATATAGAGAGCAAGACAATAAATAAAGTAAAACTAGCAACTAATTTTTTTGTGTTTTGTTTTGGTGGAGCAAACAAAGTAGTAAATAAAATAAAGCAAGACAAAAACAAAGTAAAGAGATTGAGAAGTGGAGACTCCCTTGCAGCGTGTCTTGATCTCCCCGGCAACGGCGCCAGAAATTTATGCTTGATACGCGTAGATGTACACGTCCGTTGGGAACCCCAAGAGGAAGGTATGATGCGTATAGAAGCAAGTTTCCCTCAGTATGAAACCAAGGTTTAATCGAACCAGTAGGAGCCAAGAAGCACGTTGAAGGTTGATGGTCGCGAAATGTGATGCGGCGCAACACCAGGGATTCCGGCGCCAACGCGGAACCTGCACAACACAACCAAAGTACTTTGTCCCAACGAAACAGTGAGGTTGTCAATCTCACCAGCTTGCTGTAACAAAGGATTAAACATATCGAGTGGAAGATGTTTGCAAAGAAAATAGTAAAACACAATTGCAGTAGATTGTATGCTATGTAAAGAATAGGACCGGGGTCCACAGTTCACTAGAGGTGTCTCTCCCATAAGATAAAAGCATGTTGGGTGAACAAATTACAGTCGGGCAATTGACAAATAGAGAAAGGCATAACAATGCATATACATGATATGATAAATATAGTGAGATTTAATTGGGCATTACGACAAAGTACATAGACCGCCATCCAACTGCATCTATGCCTAAAAAGTCCACCTTCAGGTTATCATCCGAACCCCATTCAGTATTAAGTTGCTAAGCAACAGACAATTGCATTAAGTATGGTGCGTAATGTAATCGACAACTACATCCTTAGACATAGAATCAATGTTTTATCCCTAGTGGCAACAGCACATCCACAACCTTAGAACTTTCTGTCACTGTCCCAGATTTAATGGAGGCATGAACCCACTATCGAGCATAAATACTCCCTCTTGGAGTTAAGAGTAAAAACTTGGCCAGAGCCTCTACTAATAACGGAGAGCATGCAAGATCATAAACAACACATAAACAATAGATTGATAATCACCATAATCATAGTACTCTCTATCCATCGGATCCCGACAAACACAACATATAGAATTACAGATAGATGATCTTGATCATGTTAGGCAGCTCACAAGATCCAACAATGAAGCACAACAAGGAGAAGACGACCATCTAGCTACTGCTATGGACCCATGGTCCAGGGGTGAACTACTCACTCATCACTCCGGAGGCAACCATGGCGGTGTAGAGTCCTCCGGGAGATGAATCCCCTCTCCGGCAGGGTGCCGGAGGCGATCTCCTGAATCCCCCGAGATGGGATTCGCGGCGGCGGCGTCTCTGGAAGGTTTTCCGTATCGTGGCTCTCGGTACTGGGGGTTTCGCGACGGAGACTTTAAGTAGGCGGAAGGGCAACGCGGGGGGCCTCACGAGGTGCCCAGGGGGTAGGGCCGCGCGGCCAGGGCCTGGGCCGCGCCGCCCTGTCCCCTGGCTGCCTCGTGGCCCCACTTCGTTATCTCTTCGGTCTTCTGGAAGCTTCATGCAAAAATAGGACCCTGGGCGAAAGTTTCGTCCAATTCCGAGAATATTTCCTTACTAGGATTTCTGAAACCAAAAACAGCAGAACAAAGAATCTGGCTCTTCGGCATCTTGTTAATAGGTTAGTTCCAGAAAATGCATAAATATGACATATAATGTGCATAAAACATGTAGGTATCATCAATAAAGTAGCATGGAACATAAGAAATTATCGATACGTTGGAGACGTATCAGGCACTAACCAAAGCCATGCCTAATCATGGTGTAAGTTTCAGCACGAGCATCCTCAATAGGAAGAGAGAAAATAGTGAGAGAGAGCTTTTAGAGAGGATGCTCACAAAACTATTGTTCATGTTGTCTCGGTATGGATGGCCTATAAAGTTAAGACTCAAAATCTGCTAAGGTCCTTTGTACATGCGGCATGGAGGTACCCCTTTGCGTTATTCTTGGTTAAAACAATATGTGAAAGATCTATAGTAATCTAAATTTGAGTAATGTGATGTGTGGTTATCTATGTGCTGGGGCGTGAGGCAATACTTACTTATAAGGGGTCAAACACATGAATCATAGGTGTCTCTATAACTAGGAGATACATGGTACCCCATCCTTATGAGTATTGTTTACATGAATTGCATATCCCAAAATCTTGTTTTATGCTTGATAACGCGTGAAGCACACGTCCGTTGGGAACCCCGAGTGGAAGGTGTGATGCGTATAGAAGCAAGTTTCCCTCAGTATGAAACCAAGGTTTATCGAACCAGTAGGAGATGAAGGTCACGTGAAGGTTGTTGGTGAAGGAGTGTAGTGCGGCGCAACACCAGGGATTCCGGCGCCAACGTGGAACCTGCACAACACAATCAAGATACTTTGCCCCAACGTAACAGTGAGGTTGTCAATCTCACCGGCTTGCTGAAAACAAAGGATTAAACGTATGGTGTGGAGAATGATGTTTGTTTGCGAAGAACAACAAAGAACGGAGATTGGGTAGATTGTATTTCAGATGTAAAAGAATGGACCGGGGTCCACAATTCACTAGTGGTGTCTCTCCAATAAGATAAATAACATGCTGGGTGAACAAATTACAGGTGGGCAATTGACAAATAATGATTCATATACATATCATGATGATCACTATGAGATTTAATCAAGGCATTACGACAAAGAACATAGACCGCCATCCAACATGCATCTATGCCTAAAAAGTCCACCTTCGGGTTAGCATCCGCACCCCTTCCAGTATTAAGTTGCAAACAACAGACAATTGCATTAAGTATGGTGCGTAATGTAATCAACACAAATATCATTAGACAAAGCATTGATGTTTTATCCCTAGTGGC
Source organism: Lolium perenne (assembly GCF_019359855.2). Taxonomy (NCBI): domain Eukaryota; kingdom Viridiplantae; phylum Streptophyta; class Magnoliopsida; order Poales; family Poaceae; genus Lolium; species Lolium perenne. Next base: position 57,649,874 of record NC_067248.2, on the reverse strand, counting down.
AACAGCACATCCACAACCTTAGAACTTTCTGTCACTGTCCCAGATTCAGTGGAGGCATGAACCCACTATCGAGCATAAATACTCCCTCTTGGAGTTACAAGTATCAACTTGGCCAGAACCTCTACTAGCAACGGAGAGCATGCAAGAACATAAACAACACATATATGATAGATCAATAATCAACTTGACATAGTATTCCATATTCATCGGATCCCACCAAACACAACATGTAGCATTACAAATAGATGATCTTGATCATGTTAGGCAGCTCACAAGATCTAAACATGATAGCACAAGAGGAGAACACAACCATCTAGCTACTGCTATGGACCCATAGTCCAAGGATGAACTACTCACACATCAGTCCGGAGGCGGGCATGGTGATGTAGAGCCCTCCGGTGATGATTCCCCTCTCCGGCAGGGTGCCGGAGGCGATCTCCAGAATCCCCCGAGATGGGATTGGCGGCGGCGGCGTCTCAGTAACTTTTCTCGTATCGTGGCTCTCGGTACTAGGGTTTTCGCGACAGAGAGTTTAAGTAGGCGGAAGGGCAGAGCCGGAGGGGGCTCGAGGGGCCCACCCCATAGGGTGGCGCGGGCCCCTCCTTGGCCGCGCCGCCCTATGGTGGCGGCTCCTCGTGGCCCCACTTCGTATCCTCTTCGGTCTTCTGGAAACTCCGTGGAAAAATAAGACCGTGGGCTTTTGTTTCGTCCAATTCCGAGAATATTTCCTGTGTAGGATTTCTGAAACCGAAAACAGCAGAAAACATGAACTGGCGCTTCGGCATCTTGTTAATAGGTTAGTGCCGGAAAATGCATCAAAACATCATAAAGTGTGAACAAAACATGTAGGTATTGTCATAAAACTAGCATGGAACATAAGAAATTATAGATACGTTGGAGACGTATCAATGCTCTCTTTACATTTTATTTTTTTGGAGGACTAGGACATATATTCCCTACTTACTTTCTTATGTTCAAGAGTCAAGATGATCAATAGATCAAAAGAGAGGACAATGAGTCTCCAAACAATTTCTATAGGATTATCTAACCATGCTTTATGATTCATAATACTTACCATTCATTTCCTTACAATACTATTTGCTATCATGCATGCTTTGTAGAATGTAAAAGTTATCACTTCATGAGTTCATATTGCTTTCTATAACATTCTTTATTGAATGAACCTTGTAATATATACTTTGAATGATCACAAAGAAGCAACATAATAAACTCCAAAATTCATGTTAGTTTTATCATCTTTATGCTAGAGGACAAGCATAGGTTAAGCTTGGGGATGTTGATGCATGTAAAATGCATACATGAACATTGTACTTTATTAACATATATATCCACATATTTGCAACATATATGATGTTATTTCAATGTTTTACATTGATTTATGGGGATTTGCCAATGATCCTCTTTATTTGGGTTATAACTCTGCAGAACAAGAAACCCATCTTTTGTGTATTTTTTCACTTTCATAGACCTATACATAGTCAAACTGAGCTAGGAATTCGGGGACGTCATTTTTTCATCGAGAGAAGCAACATGGACACTTGGACCAGACCTGGAGGGCCCTGATCGTCCGATTCGCTTTATTCTTTCGCAAACCGACTTCTTTTGACCTAAAACCCTATTTATATGACCCACGAGGGTTCTCTGGAGGAGTGCGCCGCAAAAACACAGAAAAACAAAAACGAAGGCTACAACAGCGGAGATTGGAGGGGGAAACTCAGACGGAGCCGCCGCCGGAGGAATCTCCACCTTCTACAATGTCTTCCTCATCAACACCATGAACAAGGGGGAGTAGTCCACCTCTGGACTACAGGTTTGTGGCAGTAGGTTGATCTATTTCTCTCATGTTCTTCATAGATCTTAGTCCCATATGAGCTGCCCAACAAGATTATGGCCATATATGTAATTCCTATGTGGTTGATCTTTATTCTATGATATTGTGCTATGAGATTTGACTCTACTTTGTGAACGATGTATTGATAGATGCAGACCCCATTATTAAATATTGGTTCTGATCCAACTTGTATGCAAGAACATGTGTGGGGAGATGTTGTGTTAGATGGAGTAGCATGGTTATAGTGATCGAATAGTGACAACAAATTCATGATTTATTATGGCTTTGCCTTTCTTTTGCTACCTCACTAGGGATAAAGTGAATGCATGTGCTATGTTCGTCATTTGATAAAAGTGATGATCTTGTTTGGTCATGGTAGCATATTTCATATTCGAATATCATGTCAAAATATTTATGGCTATTCTTTGTTAATTATTAATATAAGATTGTATGGAGTTTTCCCTTTTTTGTGCAGTATAAGAGAGATGTGTTGCATCACCTCCTTGTTAGGAGGTGATGCCCATTAGCCCATATGAATGCGTATCTTACACATATTGAAGTTGTATTCTTATTATCTCATGATGAATTGCTATTATCCACTACAACTTTAAAGAGAGAGTAGACCAGTGAATCTAATTTTAATCAGAAGAAATACATTTTCATTGCATTTATCTTACTTTCTATTTTCAGCACTATTTTAATCCGAAAATACAAAATATTTTGTTATCTTAATGGCACACAAAACCCAAAAATAATCAATCATTTACTATTTTTTACTTAGTTTACTTTACTTGTCTATTTTACTTTACTTGTGTTACTACTATTATTTACTATTACTAATACAAAACTTTGTGCCTGACAACCACATCGTGGAGTTGCAGACAAAAGGCTTTAATTTGCTTTGCAGGATTGCTAGAATAAGAGAAAGTGAGATAACTCTTTACTCAGTTCCCGAGAGTTCGATATAACCCTCGAGTCACTCTTGTGGGAAAAATATTCCGCTGACATAACACTCTGTACTTGAAGTCCCAACGTCATCAACGCTCGATCACCGCCTCATCTGTGGTCTTCTAGCCAAGCGAGCAGATCTCACCAACGAGGGAGGTTAGCTTCTGAGAGAAGGCTGTGACGGTTTCGCTGTGAAGGTTTCGGCGTCATCCATCGCAACCTCTCGAGCTGCCTTTTGAGCTGCTTCACACGAGCTTTTTTTCACGCGATCTTCTCCAACGCGCATGCGCCGGATCCCTTCCTAGGCTTCTGTCGCGGTGTTGTGTTCTGTGAGTGCCATCACCATTGAATCCGGCACGGACTGAGATAGGGCCGCGAACGCGTCCTCGTCCTTCGCCGGATCGTGCTCACCCTTTCCCTCAATTGCTCTCCAGCAACGAAGGGATCGGAGGATGATCTTCATCTTGACAGGCCACATGCCATAGTTCGTGTCCGTCAATTGCGGGCAGTGAATTGGAACACCTCCCCTTGACGGCGACGATTGCACCACCACGACACCCTCGCTAGCAGAGGTATCAGTGCACAACTGCTTTCCCGGTGGCGACTGCTTTCCACCGCCTTCATCGCCGCCCTTCGAAGAGGATTTGTCGCCCATCGTCAGTCATCGCTATCATCTACGCCAACAACAATGATGTCGCTGTACCGCCAACAACAATGATGTCGCTGTACCACCACCAAGACCTGATACCAAATGTTAGATCTTTTGCCTTATACAGTACGCGATAGGGTGGATTTTTGAATGGACTAGATGGACCTAGCGCGTCTTGCCGCGCTCGTTTTTTTTTTGTTATTGTTCCTATTTTCGTTTAAATCTCTTTCTTTTTTCAAAATGGAAGCATCATCCCGGCCTCTGCATCAATAGATGCACAATGCACACACAGCCTTTTACTACAAATTTTCATTTAAATCTGCCAAATTCCAGGGCTTTCTATGGATTTAGCTGATACATCTTTTAACAACAACCTGTGTTATTCAGTGATCAGACCCTGCCATAAGGCATAACAAAAGATATCAAACACTTCCTGACTTATGCTAAACTTACATGGAGAAGAAATTATGATTTATCAATACATAGATCCAAAAATGACTTTATTAGTAGAAACAGTAAATAATCCTGAGACACCATGATTTACAGAATGGCCATGAGGAAAAAAGCACCACTCACTCTTAAGTTGGCACACTCACTCTTAAGTTCTTCATAAATGTTAAATAGCTTTACCCAAAAAAAATTATCCAGTTACTTCTTCTAGCGAGTCTTCTTAATAAAATACTGATGTTATTTCAGAATTTCTGACATAATATTGATTCCCATGCAGAACATGCCTTAACTAAACTTCACGTTGTTATTGAAAATAGTCTAGATGCTGAACCTTTCCGTCCAACTACTTTATAGGCACACATAGAAAACAGAGGGTATAGTGTTTATGTATCAGATAGGCGTATGACATATATATTGCAGTTGCAGCTAGTGATGTTGGCGGTAATGAGAAATCCTGCAAAAAGGTTTAGATGTTGGCAGTAATGAGAAATCCGACAAAAAGGTATATTGCAGTTGCAGCTAGTGATGTATAGTTTATTTTGCGATAGATAGTAAGAAATAACTTGCTGATGGAATTAGTAGGGAGCGTACCTTCCATCGCATCACAAATCCAGAAAAAAGGTATATTGCTGTTGCAGCTAGTGATGTATAGTTTATTTTGCGATGGATAGTAAGAAATTAGAGCACTCAAGAAATAATTTGTTGATGGAATTAGTAGGGAGCTTACCTTCCATCGCATCACAAGTTATTTTGATTGAAAGCATTGATTTATTTTGAGTGATTATAAGTGCATTTAATGAAATTGTTAAGTCTTAAAATTTAGATTGGAGTAGTTTGACCGAGTTTTAATCTGTATGATACAAACCTAGTCAAGCTATAAATTTTTTGTGAGGAGATCATACGAAGTAAGTGCACAAGGTCAGCAAGATGCATTAGTGCGAAATAAGGGACATAATCAAAGGTTTGAAATTGGAGGCAGCCTTTGGCTGTTAAAGTAAACAATAATATTGGCTAAAACCAAGCATCAATGCAGACCGAAAGATTAACCTTTGTCAAGTAAACACCAGAGATCATTAAATTATCAAGAAGTGTTTGCAAAGCACATCTTATCAGTGAGGAGAAATTTTAGTCGTGTATTGTGTTTTCCCCAATTCTAGAATCTTAGTAAGACGAACGGTGTAAGATTATGTATTTATATATGCCCTATATAGATCATGCACATATGGAAGATCGAACAAGATTTTTTCAAGGAAAGGCTCCTCAGGGGTGATATGATTAACATGATTGATAGTTTGCATCTTGTATTGAGATGTCAAATGGCATACTACAATACACATAAAGAGAGGGGCAATGATCATCATACTATCATATCATAGCAAGATGTCAAATGGGGCATCTTTCTTTAAAGCTTATCTAGATGGGTAATCAGCTTGCTAGTTTTGTTCTCTACTAATGTATTTGAAGGTAGTTCCAATGATGTAACCTTTTTTGACCAAGAACCATTGTGGGTCTTATCCTCCCATCAATTGAAAGAATCATCATATCTTCAGAGCGGATACCTTGTGCCATATAAATATTATATCAGATAGAATCAGGCAAAATCTTGATCTGTGTTGCTTCAAGACTTGATTGCTAAGAGTAGTTCTTGTGTTTTAGCATCTATTAAATTCAGTTTGTGATAAGGAATATTGATTAACGCAGAAAAAGATGGCAAGGCTACTGCGATGAATTGAATGATGAACATGAAAAATAGAAGTCTGCTATTTTCTCTTTGATAATTGCATTCAGGTGAATTAAAAAAACTCCAGCTTAGTGAGAACTAAATCGAACTCATACCTTAAAAAATGACAGATTGTTGTCTTCTCAACATACTTTATTTGATATGAGCAATTAGTGTTGATCCATGGTTTATGCAATCACAACTATAGACGGAAAATAAACATGAATGTACCAGGCTGTTATATGGATTCATGGATGCAGTGGCTTGTGCCATGGTGTCTCCATGTCTGCATTCCTCAAGGCAGAAATATGCAGCTCCCATCCCTCTATGACAGAGCTGAGCACATACAAGGGACAACAATAGTAGTGCTCCTAATGAGCACCCTCCCGTGGTGGTGATCGTTCTTCCATTACCCATCACTCCCTGTGATTGATAAAGGTGGAAGCTTTCATGACAAAGGGAGTCACAAGGGAACTCGCAAATACTTTAAGAACATGTCGTCAGTTCTGAAATACTTGTGCCTCCTCAACAACATTTTTCATCATATTACCTAATATGTGATATGATGAATAAATAAAAAATAAATACTGATTATATTTAACAATATGAGAATCTAAAAGGAAAAGCATATGATAATTACCTAACATAGAGCATATAGAGCGAGAGCTCCAAGCTGATCCTCTTGCGCTCAGCAAATCCGTCAAAGCATAGTTATTGTATCATGAGGAAATGGCATAATAGTTATACATACATCTTATAACTGCAATTTGGCAAAATGACTCCACATTCCATACTTCAGAGAGAACTGGACTATTGGAGTCCGTGGTTGCATTCAACAGATGTTACAAATCTGATTCAGAGAGTAGTAATAGTCTATGATTGGTTCTGTGATTACTGTAATTAGATGCATGGAAATTATGTTGGTGAGAGCATCTCAGGAAATCCATCGAATACCTTGGGATCTTGAAACAAATCTTTGTCATGCATCTCATGTAACCACACATTGATTGATATTTGATACAAAAGGTAGGACATATCGCTTCTGCAAGCAAAGACCATACCAAACCCCAAAAACGATTAATTGGAGCAGACACTTGATCCGGAGAGGAAAAGAGGAGAGAACTCACCTGGAGCTACAGCAGGAGCAACGCCGCCAGTGGAGAGGGCGGCGTACTATGATGGATTTCTTCGTGTCGCTCCCGCACGGTTGCCGTTGGAGACATCATTCTAGACCTCTCACTCTCTCATCGTCTATGCATCAGGGCAGCAACAGGGCTCGCTCGCTGGGGCGGCCGGTGGGCAGCCAGAGGCGGACGGACGGGCGAGCAAGCGCGCGCGGGGCGCGCGACCGGCAGGCAGGGCTCACGGCGCGGGCCGCCTTGCTCTTTTCAACTGCTACGGATGTGGACGCCGCGGGGCACAAGTCGCAGGACTGTGGCTCTGCCGCTCTGGGCAAAGCCGCGGAGGCTAGGGTCGGTTAACCCAAGATCCGCCCGCACCGACGCAGCTTAGACGGCGCTGATGCGGGAGGTCACCGAGCGAACCCACCGCGGGCACTCCACTGCTGCTACCTCCTGTCGCGGCTCCTACTTCACCACGGGCACCAGGCCTGCGCCCTCACCTTTTTGGCGTTGCGCTCGCCGTTGCCCATCCGGGTCCGGCGTTGGCGGTGACAACCGCTTTGCCATGCTGCCGCCTCGACCCAATCGCACGGCCGGCACAGCAAGAAAACAAGAAACCGAGACCCGGTCAAAACGGCAACGAACCGACCCGCTACTCAAGGCTCACAAGGCGAAGCAAGCGCCGACTATGGATCGGTAGCCAAAACGGTGCTGGTAGGCCCAGCGATAGCGACTCCCAGATCAACCAGGAGCTCTCCCAACCCTGGGAGCTTAGAGCTCTTAGGGATTCGTGAGTTCATTGCTCTGAAACTACCCTGCACACGACAGAGAGAGATAGGAGAGTTTTGCGACCCGTTAAACTTTGCGTCATTTTCTTTCCTTCCTTTTATTCAAGGTTCACGATGTCGTAGAGATCGTGACCGATTCCTAAGCTGTCTACGATCCATTTTTTACGCCATCCCACGGAGTTGATCGTGTCCAGGCACAACTGAGCAAACGAAAGACTGGGGCATCTACGTGAACAAGCACGTGTCAGGCTTATTACATAAACTATGACACAAACAAACGTGTCAAACTATGACAAGAAATTCAAAGGAAACTTGACAACTTGATCAACATAACACGACGATGCGGACGCGGAGATGCATGTTTTTGGCCGCCCCGTGTAGGGTCGCCGGCAGGATGCAGCTCACGCCGGCGCCCCCGCAGGGGCCTGACGAGTTCGACACGGGTGCATCCATCGTCACTTCGCCGTCGGTGGAGAGCTCTGTCTTGTACTTTGGCCGCGTCTCGGCGGACGCGCTGAGGCACACCACGGAGACCTTCTTGATCGCACGCTGTGGCCCGTCTGCCGAGCCGGCATCGGCATCGTCCACGGACGGGCCCCAGCCTTCCGCCGCACCGGCCGCGGTCATCATCGCTGCAAAGCCAGCAAAATCATCATCACCTACGGTCAGGAGGAACACGCGCTCGTCCTTCTCCCCCAGCAGAAGGAGCTGCCGCTCCGACGCGGACACGACCAGCTGGTACTGCGCGCCGTAGGTGATCCTGACCGCGCGCAGGGAGTGCACGGCGACGAGGTGGTCCAGGAGCGCCCGCGGCGGGGCCAGGAAGCCGCACCCAGGCTCGATGCAGGCGCAGTCGTCGGGGCTAAGCGTCGTGGCGCTGGGAATGGTGGTGGCCATTGGGGCTAGCTAAAGATCAGATGGTGCTTCTGCTTAGCCTCGTCGGTGAGCAAGCCGGTCTGCAACTCTGGTCTCTGGTTTCTGCTTTGGTGGCCGAGGTGTCTTTGTAGTAGTTCTGAAAGCATATCGATCTTGTCTAGCTCGGTGCATGCTACGACACCGTGGATAAAAGAAAGCGGAGCTCGAGATTGGACGGGTCATGGCTGCCAGCCTCCCGTGCCGAGCTAGGGCAGTCTCCAACGCCGGCGACCATTCCGCACCCGCGCATTCGGATGGGTCTAGCTGGATAAAAACGCGGTCCACGCGGCGACGCACCGCAAATGCGGATGGCCGCGGTGTCCGGAACGAATCTGGGCCCGGTTTGCGTGGCCGCGGATGGCACGCGGCGTCCTCGCGTGTCCGTCTGGTCCGCATGGCTGGCCCAGCTGTCGGTGCCCTAGTCTTATTAAATGTGGAATGGGGAGGGGGACTATCCATATCTAGCCCCCACTCTCCACTCCGACCACACGCACGCACGACCTCGAGCTTCCGCGCCGCCATGGCCCCGAAGCGGGAGTTCCTCCCGTCCGCGAACGACCACGAGGTCGGCAGCAGCCGGCGAATCGCGCCGGCGGCGTTCGACATGTGGCCGCCGGCTCCTCTCAGCCGCGACCGGATCTACGTCACCGTAGCGGTGGTGCAGATGTTCTGGGACGCCGGCGCCCCAATGCCGTGGGGGACGTGCACCTCCCCCACGGCTGACACCTGAGCCCAGATCGGGTTCCGGTGCCGCTCATCCCGGGCCCTGGCCGCGCCCGCATCGCGGAGATCCGAAGGCGCCGCGCGCAGCTGCCGGCGGACCTCCGCGAGCACCCCGCATACGGCGACACAAATCCCAACTGGGACTTGTGGTTCGAGGTGGAGCACGATGCGTGTCGGCGCACGTGCTTCACGTCCGCAACAGCGCGGCCTCGCGCGCAGCCGCGCACGCCTGATAGGCGGGCTTGCCGCTGCCCCGGCGGCCTCTACATCGACGAGGCCGCGGCGGAGCCACAGGCCCAGCCCCAACCCTAGCCCCAGCCGCAGCCCGAGCCCTAGGAGGAGGACGACCCCGAGCTGCAGGCGGCGCTCGCGGCGTCCCGCGAGCAAAGCGACCTCGAGGAGCTGGCCAAATGGCCGCACCTCGCCGAGACGTTGCGCGCCTCCGTGCTGGAGGAGATGGCCAGAAAGGCCAGGAGGCCGCCCAGGCGGAGGCGTGGGCCTTCCTCGAGATGGCTCGCCAGGAGGAGGAGGCCACGCGCCAAGCGGCGCTCCGGGAGGAGGAGGAGCGTCGGGCCGAGCTCCTGGTGGAGGAGGAGCGCCGGGCCGCACTCCGGCAGGAGGCGGAGCTGCAGGCCGCAGCGGCGGAGCAGCTTCGGAAGGAGACCGCGCGGAGGGCACGGATGCGCAGGCCGGCGAGCCCTCCGGACCCGCACTCCGCCTGGGAAAGGGCGCAGTGGTCGCCCTGGCCGGAGTCCCCGGCACCCTCCGACGTGTCCAGCCAGAACAGCGCGTCGCCGCCGGGGGGCGTCGTCCTCATCGACGGCGATGACGAGGAGTACTACTGGGAGTAGTACTGCCGCCGCCGTGCTCGAAACCCTGGCTAGGTTTTTTTTTATAGTTTAAATCCCATATAAGATTTTCTTTTGTGTAAAAATTGCCAAAATAGGGCTAAGTTTAATGAACCACTAGTTTCAATTTATTTTTTATTGTTTTCCTTTTTCATTTTAATTTTCTTTTATTTTGTTACATTTGTGCTGCATCCGCGCGTTGGGCGCAGCGTGCGACCCAAACGGACACGCGGACGCGGAGCTCTCTCCGGATGTCTGCGCGGTCACCCAAACGACGTAAAACAGACGGCCCAGCACGTCTCGTTTGGATCGCATGGTTGGAGATGCCGTAGCATCTATGTGATGCGATAGAACTTGACCCGAGGATCAGAGGGGGCGTGAGACGTCACTGGGCTGCGACGTGCTGAGCTAGTCCCCAAGATTAAACGGGTCAGAGCATCTCCAGTCGCGTCCCCCAAAGCGTCCCCCAAAGCGATTTGGGGCGCGCCGGACAAAAAAAGCGTTCCAGCCGCGTCCCCCAAAGCCCATTTTTGTCCGGCGCGGCCCGATACGGTGTCCGGCGCCCCGAGCCCGTCCCCGTCCCACAGGGGACGCTCCCGGGACGCCGGACACAACGAAAAGCGAGGCCAACCGACGCGGGCCCGACGCGTCAGCGGCACAGGGAAAAATCGTCGCACACTCCCGCCAAATCCCGCCGCTCCCGCCAAATCGCGCCTATACCGGCGCGCACAGGCCTCCCAAAACATATCCCGCCGATTTCTTTCTCCTATCCCGCCGATTTCTTTCTCCCTCCCGCCGTCCACCCGCCGCCGCTACCCTCTCCCCATTCCATGGCGCCGCCGACAGGCCCCAAAAAGATGGAGAAGAAAGCGGCCAAGAAGCCGCCGGGCAATGCGAAAGCGCCGTTCGCGAAGCCGCGGAAGGCGCCGGCTCCGAAGAAGAAGCCTGAAGGAATGACCGACGATCAATGGCAGCAAGATTGCCTGCGCCGGAAGCTGTCGACGGCGGAGCGGAAAGGACGGAGGGCGGTGGAGCTGGAGAAGAAGGCTCAGGCGGCGCGCCAGCACCAGCACGTAATGGCCGGGTGTATCGCCGCCACCAACGCGAGCCCATGGAGTACGTCCATGCCGGTGTACGTTCCGGGACTGAACTCTCCGTCGCAAGCCGCCTTCTACAACGACGGCCCCTCCGCCACTCCCGGGTGCGTGACGCCTAACTTGTCGCCGCACTACCAGGATGCGCTGCCGCACGGCGGCTTCAACCCCAACAACCTCTACTCCCCGGCGTACGAGCAGCGCGAGCCAGGACCCGGTCCGGACGGCGACCCTTTCATCGGCCGCAGGGGTCCGCTCGAATACGACGGCGCCGGTGCTGAGGAGGACGACGGGGTTGAGGAGGAGGACGTCGAGGAAGAGGAGGGGGTGGAGGACAACGAGGAGGACGACGATGAGGACGAAGAGGGCGGCGAGGAAGAGGACGACGAGGGTGCCGGTGACGATGATCTCGTGGAGGTAGACGCGGACGGCGTGAGGACGAAGAAGAAGAAGAAGAAGAAGAAGCCGTCGGGCACACGAGGCCCGAAGTGGACGCCTCTGGAAGATTGTTGTCTGTGCGAGTCGTGGGCGACGGTGAGCCATGACTCCATCATCGGCGCCAACCAAAAAGGCGGGAAGTACTGGGCGAGGATCAAGGCCGAGTTCGATGAGCGCAAGCTCATCAACAGCGACTACAGGAAGGTGTCAATGAAGAGGAGCCAAAAGGCAATGTCGACGCGATGGGCCATCATCCAGGCGTCGGTGAACGCCTTCCATGGGTACCATCTCGACTTAGAGACCAGAGGCGAGAGCGGCGCCGACGCCGCCAAACTGGTACGACTGTTTCTTCCATAATCCGTAGCGCCTACATTGTGTTCGATGAAATGACTCTGCCTCCTTTGGTTAGTTTGATCGGGCCATGGATTTGTACGCGAAGAACTCGGAAGGTCACAAGTCTTTCGTGCTCATGCATTGCTATGGCAAGCTCAAAATGAATGAGAAATGGCGGCTGACGCGCTTGTCGATGTCCAAGGGGAAGGACGCCATTGATCTGGACGCGCCGCTGGCAACTTCGACAGGGCGTCCTACTGGCAACAAGGCTGCCAAGGCCGCCTTGGCCGACGCTGCGTCGTCTGAGAAGACGCAGGCGTCGATCACGAAATGCCTCGCCGACGTCTCCTCGACCTTTCTCTCCCGCGACAAAAAGACCGACCAAAGGTGGGCCGAGCTGCTCAAGAGGCAAGAGGAGAAGCTGGAGCTCAAGAAACGCAGGGACGACATGTCCCTGCTGAGAACGTCGACAGAGGGAATGTCTCCCCGGACGCGAGCGGCGCACAACTTCTTCAAAGGCCAGATCCTCGACGACATCGAAGCCAAAATGGCGGCGGCGGACGCGGCGGCCCTGGCAGCGGCATCGGCATCGGCGGCAGCGGCAGCGCAGCAAGAGCAGGCTGACGCGTCTTCTACTGCTACACCTGCGTCGGCCTCTGCGTCGGCGACGGAGCAGACGCACCATGCACAGGAACAGGCGGATCGCGACGAGGTCGTCGTGCTCGACGGGCCTGCGTCGACTCAGGATACGACGCCGTCGCCCAACCCCTTCCCCTTCTTCTAATTTGCATGCACCACCGGTCTGTAATATGATCGCGCGCCCAGTACTTTGATCGATCGCCGCTACTCTGATCGCGACGAATCGGCGGGAACGATCTCTTTTGAATGCATCTATTTGAATTTCTGATTGGGGCGGCGTTTGGGGGACGCGGCTGGGGAGCGACGTCCCCCAAACGCGGCACGAACAAAACACGTCCCCCAAACGCTCGATCCGGCGCGGTTTGGGGGACGGTTTGGGGGACGCGACTGGAGATGCAGGCTAGGATTGTGGGAATACTAGCAAAACCTTATATAAATTAGCCAACCGAATTCTCATTTCCAATTTCGGACATAAAAAGTAGCCGGTTTAGTTTGTTGGTCCGGACAGAAACAGACCGTTGCGGATGGGTGATGGATGATCCCTATTTCAAAAAAAAAAAGTGTCAATTTTCTATTTTCACTAGTTCAATGAAACAAAGTTTCGAGTGAACTAAATCTTGTAGGCTATCTTTGATTTGCAGGGTCCTAAATTGAAGGAATATGAAATCATATGTTTGGATATTTTTTCATTAAATGGATTTCCATTGAAATTTTGGTGATTCGGAATCCTTCGAAAAATTTATAGCAGGTTATTCGATTTGTAGGACTAACTACTATATGAACTTTTTCGGAAGATTTATTTTATTACATGTCATAGAATTTTTTGATCCACCCAAAACCTCCTACTAGTTAAAATTCTTCTTTCTCCAGTGTTATAGTTAGACAAGCTTTGGTAAAAAAAAATATCATGTAGGATTCAATATGGAATGACATTGCAATCCTGTATTTTTCATAATTCAATGATTTTGAAATCCGATGAATCAAAAGAGAATGGCATATAATCTTGAACCCTGTAGGTTTGAGAGACTATATGAATTAGCATTAACATTTTTTTACACAACAAATGAAAAATGATGAAAATGTATAAAGAGGTTAGAGGCCCTCTCTGGTTTTGAAGAATTTTACATGAGATTTGGTGGCTTCCTTTTCGTATATCTTTTTTCCTACAAACCTAGTATTCCCACAATCCTAGCGTGCCCTGACCTGTTTAATCTTGGGGACTAGCTCAGCACGTCGCAGCCCAGTGACGCCCCGTCTGATCCTCGGGTCAAGTTTTATCAGATCACATAGATGCTAGCTCGGCACACGGGCCACGGCGTGCGACGAAGGAGGTCTCCGTGGTGTGCCTCAGCGCGTCCGCCGCGGCTCGGCCAAAGTACGCGGCCGAGTTCTCCGCCGACGGCGGAGCGACGATGGGTGCACCCGTGTCGAACTCGTCAGGCCCCTGCGGGGGCGCCGGCGTGAGCTGCATTCTGACGGCGACCCTACACGGGGCGGCCAAGAACATGCATCTCCGCATCCGCATCGTCGTCCGTCGCCGCTCTTGGAAGACCAGATGTTTCGCGAGGTTCCGTCGTTCTTTCCGGCCATCTCGGCCGGGGACATATGTCAGGAGGTTCGGTTGCATCTGGTGCGCTGTGTGAGGTGTAGGGCTGTTAAACCTGCTATAACCCTCGAGTAGTAGTAGTTAAGTCGTCCCTGACGAGAAGTGCTAATTCAGATTATGTGAGCTCCGTTTGGTGTTGTACGTCTAGGGGTGGAAACGGATCGAATGCGGATCGAATTGTGTCCTTCCCATATCCGTTTCCATATTTCCAAAACGAATACGGATGCGGATACGAATGTTGTCGAATACAAATTCGGAGCGGATGTTACTCGAATACGAATACGGATCGGATGTTTTCTCCATTCAGAGCGGATACGAATATAATTATAAGAAAAACGATAGATTCATTTCTTATAATGAGCCAACTATATAATGGCAGAGAGATAAATATACTCATATAATGCATAGTAGTTTCAAATGAAATGACATAAAAGAACATTTGGCCGATTTGTTAGTTTCTCTACCTTAGATAATTGGTGTATTGGGGTTAAATTACTAAAATTGGCTGACATAATCTTATTCGGATATGGATATATCCATTTCCATATCCACATTTGCTTCAAAATTCAAAACCATATTTGTATTTGCTTTTTGTAAAACGGATTCGGATATTTACCATATCCATTTCCACAGACGTCCGGATTCAGATATTACCATTTCCATTTTTAATTTCTCGAATACAAATGTCGGATAATATGGACTATCCACTACCAATTTCCACCCCTATGTACGTCGATGTGCTTCATGTGTATATATATGTACGTATCCTAGGCCATTGCAAATGCAATAATCCAGCCTCGGTGTTTACTCTTGTTGATGTGCACTGCTGTTCATGGCTTACGGGCGGTTAAAACGATCGAGGGTTCGAGGTGCGTGCAAATCCGAAACTGTTAGTGCTCGCAACGGTTGAGGTCTCAGTTCCTTCCTTGGCTTCTTGTGTTTTCCTGAAGAAGGAAACATGCTGTGGGGTATGAACTTCCACTTCGATGTCCAACCTTTTTCTGTCTGCTTTTGGCGTTCCGTGACGCCGAACGATTTTTGTATAATAGATAACTATCTTTTTTTTCTTCTAATGAGGCCATCTTCACAGTCCCTAATGATATGCTTAGCCGCATGAGTGTGTAGCGAAAATGCCCACTAAAACATGAACCTGAATTAACGTTTCAGGAAAAACAAATGAAAATAATTTTGTACAAGGAAGGCCAGTGTTTTCTACAGTAGAATAGAAAATTCATTATATATATACTCTCTAGATTATGAGAAACACGCGTGGGTGTAACTACACCCGGATGAATGTAGTAAGTATCATTTAAAGGAATGGATTCCAGTATTCCACGAACACCAAGAAATCAGACCTGGCGCCGCATTACGGATAGATTCCACGAACGAGCACAGTAGGGCGGTTGGGATGTGTGCTGACCACACTCTTCATAGAAGCCTCAAAACTGCAGGGATCGCCGTTTACTCTACAAACGAGAGTAACGAGTTTGGGGAGATTTTTTATCCCAAAATCAAAACCAACTGTCTCAGTTTCATCCATACATGGCATGCCCATAAAAATCACGAGCATTTCTAGCTTGGGCATGGAACCTGCTGCAAACTTCATATCCATTCCTCGACTCTTTGTACCATACTGAAACTTCGTCAAGTATGGGAACCCAACTTCACCACTAACTGTCAACATTCTAGTTCTACCTTGAGTAGAGCGGGTAAGCTTCCAAGAACTAAGGTATCCCTCGTTTAGTTCTAGCTTGAGCAGAGCGGGTAAGCTTCCAAGAATGCAGAGATCATTCTGCATGATTCCCTCCACTTCAATATTTATCTCTTGGAGATTGACAAGTGAGGATATCCATTCAGGAACCTTCGAGAATGGCGAATCATGTACCACAAGTTTATGGAGGCTAAGTGGAACAGGGCACAAAGTTCCCAAAGGCAAGCTGGTCCCATTTCTAATTTTTAAACAACAAAGGTTGATCATAGAAATAAGGCCATGAATAAAAGAAGCAATAGCTTCCTCCCACTCTGTAGCATCACGTGTACCTCCATATGGAATATGTTCTTGGAAATCAATAGACAACATCCTTAGATTCAGAAATTGGCCAAGTTCTTGCATGAACTTAAACGTCTGCCTGAAGAAGCCAACCTGTTGCAACACCTCAAGTGACTGCAGCTTCACAATTCCATCAGGAAATGCAACTTCCCGATCAGTAAAGAGTTGCACCAAATTCCCTAGATTCACTATGCTTGCTGGCAGTTTCCTTACGAATGTGTCTCTTAGATCCAATATCTGTAGGCATCGTAGACACCCGATATGTGCTGGGAGCTCAGTTATTTCTGTTCCCCTGAGGTTAAGGTATCTTAGATAAAGCAACCTCCCTATATTATTAATATGGTGGCTTTTCAATTTGCTGCTTCCAGGGTAAGGGGAACCCGGACCCCCAAAATCCAGACTACGTGCACGAGTGAACTCATCCAATCGTGGAATTTCTGAATTTCCAAAAATATTGAGTGATCGGGCATGGGACAATACAAGGCCCCTTGTTGGCACGATAGAACTTTCCTCTCTACCAACTTGGAGAGACAGCCGCCGAGCTTTCCTTTCGCCATTAATTGGTACAAAGGGAACACCTACCAAAGTAACAAAGTTACTCTCAGTGGACTTGGATATGATGAAATCAAGAATTGTGTCATGAACTCTAATAGTATTCAGCTTATGGTCTTCATCAATCACCAGTTGGACCAAACTCCTATTGACGAGCTCATTGAAACACATCTCTCCTAACTCGTCTACCGTATATCTGCCTTCTTTATGAAAGAATCCTTCAGCAATCCAACTCCTTATTAGACGTTTCTTCTTGATTATAGCATCTTCTGGAAATATACCCAGGTACAAGATGCATGTTTTTAGAAGAGAAGGCAGATCAAAGTAACTAAGTGACAATATCTTCATCATACTTTCAACACTACGATTTCTCTCAAGTGCATAACCAATTGAATCTTTGACTTCATTCCATATAAGCACTGTTTTTTGTTTGCTAGCTAGCAGGCCAGATATAGCAGTGATTGCTAAAGGCATGCCATCACATTTCTGCAAGATTTGATCAGAAACTTCTTCAAGGTGAGAAGGGCAATGCTCTTCGGAGTCGAATAGTCTTCTGTAGAATAATTTTCTAGAGTTCACAATACCAAGAGGCCTTATAGCAAAAATATGGCCATTGAATGATGAACTGCATGCTTCTGCAATACTGTTTATACGAGTAGTGATGATTATTCTACTACCAGTACTGGTCATGGGGAATACACACTTAATAACATCCCATGCATCCATGTCCCATATATCATCAACAACAATAAAGTACCTACACATGGATTTTTGAAATATTAGTGGGGCCAAAATAATATTAAGGGTGTTCAACAAGATATTCCCTCCGTCCTCAAATAAGTGGACGTATATGTAAAATTTATCCACAAAAGAGTGTACTTCTTTTCTTTCAATGCACTTTAAAGTAGAAAATTTGTTTCTCTCTCATCGCACGGGAATTAAGACCAATGACATCCAGCGCATGGTCTCTTTGTTTTCTAGATGCACTTAGCTCATTGGATATGCAGAGAGGTAAGAGATGATGATTAATACTTTCCAATGCAAAATCCTTAATATGCCTTAAAAACCAAGAAGTACACTCTTTTGAGGACAAAGGGAGTAGACTTTAACTGAACATGTTTTTCACACTGGCAACATAAAAATACAACTAATAGTCAATGTTGTTGAAATTGCAAATGTTGCCGACGTAATTAATTTTTGTTTGTAATTGTTTATTCTGTATATCACGAAAGTGCACCTAGTATCCTAGACTTGTGTTATTTTGTTATGGTGATTAATGACAAGTAGGTTTTATGTGTTAATTATTTTTCCGTGAGTTGGGATAACGTGCATGCATGTGTGGTAAATTAAAAACATATCTATTTGTTTTGAATTTTGGTAAAGTATTTCCTATAATTTTGTTTACCTGGCGACTAACTGCTAATTAGCAACCATTCACGGGCATTCCTTGGTTTTGTTGCATCATTTGTGGAACTTCATGGAAGATGAATAATAATCCACGGGAGGAATCTTAGAGATGAAGGATTCTTCCACCTAAAGAAAAGCCTAGGGACCTCCTTCCTCCACATACTTCGTCTCCAATACTAATTTACTTCCGCATGTGAAGCAGCAGAAAGCTCGTATATGTATGAATGAATCAAGGGCAGAAGGGACATCCAAGCTGCTGAAGGATATTATTAGATGCAATCTAAATTAATCTTCTTTTGCATTTATAATGTTCAACGTGATTTTGTATGATTTTAATTAATATAAGAGTTAGACTAAGGCGCGACTAGTTCACCATGTGACTCAAGCACTAAGCAACACAAAAACTTCATCAGCTCTACAGGCCACTGAAGAGAGCAGCATGCGCAAAAATCCTATGAATGAAATATTGACTGTGTTTTAACTTAAAAGCTGGCGATTGCGTTTTAGCGAGTCCAAAAAACCATATACATAGTAGTAAGTATGTACCTTTTGTCTTTCAGGAACTCGTTGATGTTGATAGCAAGCTGCTGAATGCTCCCTTCTTCAGTAACAGCATAATTTTTCTTGCTAATCTTACTAAGGATGGTTCTCAGGATGTTCGTCATGTTTGGACTACGTGACACAGATACGAAAGCAAAACTGTGGAATTCTCGTCTAAGCTTTTGGTACACTTGATTTGCAAGAGTCGTTTTGCCCATTCCTCCAGACCCAACGATGGATACTATCTTTGGTTGTCGTGTTGACACATGTCCTTCCTCTTCAGTCAACAAATTTATAATTTCAGTCCTCGATTCATCAATTCCGACAATCTTTGACACATGGTCAAAGATAACAAGAGCTCTAGTGTCAACGGCTCCATTGATGGTTTCCGAGAATGCTTTGACGGGATTGTGCCTTGCATTTCTCTTTCCCAGCTCAGTCTTGTATCTTGTGTTCTTCTCGCCCACCTGAGTGATCTGCTTCTTCAAATCATTGATCTCATTGCCAATCCGACGGCGCGCCTTCATCTTTCCCAGCAAGTGATTGATCTTATCCATGAATCCTGGCTTAGAGTCCTTATCATTGATGCTTTGCATGAAGTCGTCGATGCAGTCCTCCATGTCATAGGACAGCTCACGCACCTCGTTCATCCAAACTTTATCCTGCACATCGGGATCCTCCTCCTCCGAAATCTTCATGAGAAACACATCCATGGCAGCAAGCTCACGAGTAAGGAACTCGATCTCGCCATGCACACCTTTAAAACGCTTGTACTTGTCGCCCAGCAAAGTACCAAGCTTCCCCATGACAGGTTTCAGGGCTGCTGTCGCTACACTCACGAGAGCCGCTTCCATGGTTAGCTTAGTTCTTGCAAAGCTAACTCTGTGTGGATTGCTTGCAGTAACAGTTTAATTAGGTCCAATGGGTACTCCTTGTGGCCTCAAATTATAGCTGCAATACGAATTAGTCCTGCATCTTCGTCATTCTATCTGAATTACTAATTAATCCCCTGCTTAGCAGTTCCAAGGCTGTCATTTTCCTACAGCACAAGTTGTACTTTTCTATTGATATATTACAACAAGTTGTGCAATAATTGTCCGGTAAACTAAGATAGGGCACGTCAGCACTGGAAAACTGTGTCATGGGCAAAAGGAATAAGCCAGGAAGTTTCTTGGTTACTTGTTTGGTGATGGTCTTGTGCTCCTGAATTGCAATATGGTATTCCACAACACAATTGTTCTCTACTTTATACAGATAAAAGTGAAGTAGTAGTAAAAATTATGGCAAAGCTATCATGGAGTCAACTTTTGGTCATTAATCTAACTTGTATTAGCCTTGCATTGCATGAGGAACTTTGGGTGACAAATATTGACTTGGCTCGCCCCTTCACCATGGAGCACTTTTCACAATTTGCTGAGCTTTGGTCGCTTATTGGAAACGTCAGTCTTCGCGACGACGAAGACGATGATATTATTTGGAGGCTTACGCCTAATGGAGAATACTCCGCTAAGTCGGCCTATGAGGTGCAATTTATTGGGTCCATCGCTTCGCCCATGAACAAGTACATTTGGAAAGCTCGAGCTCCTCTCAAAGTCAAGTTCATCACGTGGCTTGCAAACCAAAATAGAATTTGGACGGCAGATTGTTTACAAAAGCGGGGGTGGCCAAATTCTAGCATTTGCCCCCTTTGCAAGCAATGTACGGAATCAGTTGACCACCTATTTATCCATTGCCTTTACTCCACTCGCATTTCGGGCGAATCAAGGATTGGTTGGGCATCGTCGAGCTTCATCCTACCAATTTTTTCGATAAAGAGAATATATTAATATCAAAATATACCAATCACACCTAGCCTCTGCAACAACGCTCCACCCTAATGGCTGTACAGATGCACACAACCAAAAAAGAGTAAAGAAAACTAAGAAATAAAAGTCCCTCTACAACCTTCTAGACCTAGCAACAGCAATACAACCACCACCATGACAACACCTGAAGTACAGACTGTCCAAAAGCGACGCCTCCAAGAAGGGAACAGTGCACCAGCGCCGTCGTCGCCCAACCAAAGTTCTTAGGTTTTCACCCTGAAGATAGTCCCCACTCTCAAAACAATGCCTCCAAGAAGAACATTGCCAGGCACAACCAGTTAAGGCCAGACCTTGGGTTTTCACCCTGAGAGGTAAGACTCTGAACTTCCCCTGTGCTGCCGCCCCCACAGGCATATCACTGCTGCAGGCCCGAAGTGGGTTAGGCTTAAATGTGTTTTGAATTTGCTTCTTGACGTTCTCTTTTGCTTCAACTCTTATTTCTTGCGAGAGTATCATTAAAATTACTGAGCCCATCTTAATGGCTATAAAGAAAGAACTTCTTGGGAGATAACCTATGTGTTTATTTTGCTACTTTTTTGTTGTGTCTTGGAAGTTGTTTACTACTGTAGCAACTCTCATTATCATGTTTTTGTGCCAAGTAAAGTCTCTATGGTAAAGTTGATGCTAGATTTGGATTGCTGCACAGAAACAGCATTGCTGTCTGTCACGAATTCGCGCAGATCTCTCTGTAGAAGAGTCAAAAAAATCTGAAAATTTACGTGCGTGATCCTCAGATATCTACGCAACTTTCATTAGTTTTGAGTTTTTCCGTTTGAGCAAGTTAAGTGCCCCTGCAAAATTCGTCTTTACGGACTGTTTTGTTTTTGACAGATTCTACCTTTTATTTCGCATTGCCGCTTTTGCTATGTTGAATGAGTTTCTTTGTTCCATTAACTTTCAGAAGCTTTGTGCAATGTACAGAAGTGTTAAGAATGATTGTGTCACCTCTGAACATGTGAATTTTTATTATGCACTAACCCTCTAATGAGTTTGCTTGAAGTTTGGTGTGGAGGAAGTTTTCAAGGGTCAAGAGAAGAAAATGATATACTATGATCAAGAAGAGTGAAAGGTCTAAGCTTGGGGATGCCCCGGTGGTTCATCCCTGCATATTTTAAGAAGACTCAAGCATCTAAGCTTGGGAATGCCCAAGGCATCCCCTTCTTCATCGACAACTTATCAGGTCACTTCTAGTGAAACTATATTTTTATTCGGTCACATCTTATGTACTTTACTTGGAACGTCTGTGTGCTTTTATTTTCGCTTTGTTATTTTCATTCTCTAAATAAATTCATGCTCATGTGGGAGAGAGACACGCTCCGCTTTTTCATATGGAACACTTGTGTTCTTAGTTGTGGTTTTAATGTTCAATGGCGAAAGTTGATCGCTTCACTTATTGTTATTTTGTTGGAATCAGAAAATGCTTCATATGGTTTTGAATAACTTGATACTTGGCAATTGTTTTGAGCTCTCATAAATCATGTTTTAGCTCTTGCATCATGTAGTTTAAATCTAGTAGTGGAGAACTACTGTAGAGCTTGTTGAAATTTGGTTTGCATGATTGGTCTCTCTAAGATCTAGATATTTTCTGGTAAAAGTGTTTGAGCAACAAGGAAAACAGTGTAGAGTCTTATAATGCTTGCAATATGTTCTTATGTAAGTTTTGCTGTATCGGTTCATACTTGTGTTTGCTTCAAATAACCTTGCTAGCCAAAGCCTTGTACTGAGAGGGAATACTTCTCGTGCATCCAAAACCTTGAGCCAAAACCCATGCCATTTGTGTCCACCATATCTACCAACTATGTGGTATTTCCTGCCATTCCAAGTAAATACTTCATGTGCTACCTTTAAACAATTCAAAAGTTATTATCTCTTATTTGTGTCAATGTTTTATATCTCATGAGGAAGTATGTGGTGTTTTATCTTTCGATCTTGTTATTTACTTCTGACAGACTTTCACAATGGACTAGTGGCTCATCCGCTTATCCAATAATTTTGCAAAAGGAGCTGGCAATGGGGTTCCCAGCCCCAATTAATTAACTTGCATTAATAATTCTCTTCACATGTGTTGCCTTGATCTATCAGTAAGCAACTTAAATTTGCAAATAGACACTCCTCCATGGTATGTGAATGTTGGAAGGCACCCGAGGATTCGGTTAGCCATGGCTTGTGTAAGCAAAGGTTGGGGGGAGTGTCATCTAATAAATAAAACTAAAGTACATGTGTAAACAAAAGAGAAGAGGGATGATCTACCTTGCTGGTAGAGATAACGTCCTTCATGGGAGCCGCTCTTGAAAGTCTGGTTGATAAGGTAGTTAGAGTACCCGCTACCATTCGTTGACAACAACAAACACCTCTTAAAATTTTACTTTTATGCTCTCTATATGATTTCAAAACTTGAAAAGCTCTAACACATGATTTAATCCCTGCTTCCCTCTGCGAAGGGCCTATCTTTTACTTTATGTTGAGTCAGTTTACCCATTTCCTTCCATCTTAGAAGCAAACACTTGTGTCAACTGTGCATTGATTCTTACATACTTGCTTATTTGCATTCATCATATTACTCTATGTTGACAATTATCCATGAGATATGCATGTTGAAAGTTGAAAGCAACTGCTGAAACTTATATCTTCCTTTGTGTTGCTTCGATGCCTTTACTTAGAATTTATTGCTTATGAGTTAGTTCTTATGCAAGTCTTGTTGATGCTTGTCTTGAAAGTACTATTCATGAAAAGTTTTTCTATATGATTCATTTGTTTAGTCATTATCTTTTGTTAGCAAACTATAGATCATTGCTTTGAATCACTCCATTCATGTCATATGCTTTACAATAATGTTGATCAAGATTATGATGGTAGCATGTCACTTCAGAAATTATTCTTGTTATCGTTTACCTACTCGAGGGCGAGTAGGAACTACGCTTGGGGATGCTGATACGTCTCCAATGTATCTATAATTTCTGATGTTCCACGCTTGTTTTATGACAATACCTACATGTTTTGTTCACACTTTATATCGTTTTGATGCATTTTCCGGAACTAACCTATTGCCGAGATGCCGAAGTGCCTGTTCCTGTTTTCTGTTGTTTTTGGTTTCAGAAATTCTAGTAAGGAAATATTCTCGGAATTTGACGAAATCAACGCCCAACATCTTATTTTTCCCGGGAGCTTCCAGCATCGAAAAGGGACCAGAGGGGAGCCAGGGGGCCCCACACCACCTGGCGGCGCGGCCAGGGGGTGGGCGCGCCCCCATATGGTCTGGCTCCACCAGGCCCCCTCCGAGGCTGCCCTTCCGCCTATATAAAGCCCCTGACCGAAATCTTCGATACGAATAAACCACGGTACGAGAAAAGTTCCAGAGCCGCCGCCATCGCGAAGCCAAGATCTGGGGGACAGGAGTCTCTGTTCCGGCACGCCGCCGGGACGGGGAAGTGCCCCCGGAATGCTTCTCCATCGACACCACCGCCATCTTCACCGCCATCTTCATCAACGCTGCTGCTCCCATGATGAGGAGGGAGTAGTTCTCCCTCGAGGCTAAGGGCTGTACCGGTAGCTATGTGGTTAATCTCTCTCTCTATACTCCAATACAATGATCTCATGAATTGCCATGCATGATTGAGATCCATATGATGAGCTTGTATCGCTACTAGTCTATGTGCTACTCATGTGATGTTATTAAAGTAGTCTATTCCTCCTGCATGGTGTAATGGTGACAGTGTGTGCATCGTGTGGTTCTTGTCGTAGGTTATGATCATGATCTCTTGTAGGTTATGGAGTTAATTATCATTATGATACTATTGATGTGATCTATTCCTCCTTTCATAGTGTAATGTGGACAGTGTGTATGCTATGTTAGTTCTCGGTTTATTTTGCAAAGATCTATTATGCTCTAAGGTTACTTAAATATGAATGCCGAATGTTGTGGCGCTTGTTAACTCCGGCTTGAGGGAGCTCTTGTAGTCCTACACAACGAATGGTGTTTGTCATCCAACAAAAGAGTGTATGTAGCACAAATGAGAGAAGTTATTATTTATTATGTGATCAATGTTGAGAGTGTCCACTAGTGAAAGTATGATCCCTAGGCCTTGTTTCCAAACATCGAATCACCGCTTATTTACTGTTCTACTGCATGTTTACTCGCTGCCATATTTTATTCAGATTACTATTACCACTCATATACATCCATACTACTTGTATTTCACTATCTCTTCGCCGAACTAGTGCACCTATACATCTGACAAGTGTATTAGGTGTGTTGGGGACACAAGAGACTTCTTGTATCGTGATTTCAGGGTTGCTTGAGAGGGATATCTTTGACCTCTTCCTCCCTGAGTTCGATAAACCTTGGGTGATCCACTTAAGGGAAAACTTGCAGCTGTTCTACAAACCTCTGCTCTTGGAGGCCCAACACTGTCTACAGGAAAAGAAGCGTGAGTAGATGATACGTCTCCAACGTATCGATAATTTCTTATGTTCCATGCCACTTTATTGATGATACCTACATGTTTTATGCACATTATATGTCATATTTATGCATTTTCTGGAACTAACCTATTAACAAGATGCCGAAGAGCCGATTCTTGTTTTCTGCTGTTTTTGGTTTCAGAAATCCTAGTAAGGAAATATTCTCGGAATTGGACGAAATCTTCGCCCAGGGTCCTATTTTTGCACGGAGCTTCCAGAAGACCGAAGGAGAGTCGAAGTGGGGCCACGAGGTGGCCAGGGGATAGGGCGGCGCGGCCCAGGCCCTGGCCGCGCCGGCCTGCCCCCTGGGCCCCTCGTGCCGCCTCTTGACCTGCCCTTCCGCCTACTTATAGCCTCCGTCGCGAAAACCCCAGTACCGAGAGCCACGATACGGAAAACCTTCCAGAGACGCCGCCGCCGCGAATCCCATCTCGGGGGATTCAGGAGATCGCCTCCGGCACCCTGCCGGAGAGGGGATTCATCTCCCGGAGGACTCTTCATCGCCATGATCGCTCCGGAGTGATGAGTGAGTAGTTTCACCCTGGACCATGGGTCCATAGCAGTAGCTAGATGGTCGTCTTCTCCTTGTTGTGCTTCATTGTTGGATCTTGTGAGCTGCCTAACATGATCAAGATCATCTATATGTAATTCTATATGTTGTGTTTGTCGGGATTCGATGGATAGAGAATACTATGTTATGGTGATTATCAATCTATTGTTTATGTGTTGTTTATGATCTTGCATGCTCTCCGTTATTAGTAGAGGCTCTGGCCAAGTTTTTACTCTTAACTCCAAGAGGGAGTATTTATGCTCGATAGTGGGTTCATGCCTTCATTGACACCTGGGACGTGTGAGAAAGTTCTAAGGTTGTGATGTGCTGTTGCCACTAGGGATAAAACATTGATTCTATGTCTAAGGATGTAGTTGTCGATTACATTACGCACCATACTTAATGCAATTGTCTGTTGCTTAGCAACTTAATACTGAATGGGGTTCGGATGATAACCTGAAGGTGGACTTTTTAGGCATAGATGCAGTTGGATGGCGGTCTATGTACTTTGTCGTAATGCCCAATTAAATCTCACTATATTTATCATATCATGTATATGCATTGTTATGCCTTTCTCTATTTGTCAATTGCCCGACTGTAATTTGTTCACCCAACATGCTTTTATCTTATGGGAGAGACACCTCTAGTGAACTGTGGACCCCGGTCCTATTCTTTACATAGCATACAATCTACTGCAATTGTGTTTTACTATTTTCTTGCAAACATCTTCCACTCGATACGTTTAATCCTTTGTTACAGCAAGCCGGTGAGATTGACAACCTCACTGTTTCGTTGGGGCAAAGTACTTTGGTTTTGTTGTGCAGATTCCACGTTGGCGCCGGAATCCCTGTTGTTGCGCCGCATCACATTTCGCCACCATCAACCTTCAACGTGCTTCTTGGCTCCTACTGGTTCGATTAAACCTTGGTTTCATACTGAGGGAAACTTGCTTCTATACGCATCATACCTTCCACTTGGGGTTCCCAACGGACGTGTGCATCTACGCGTATCAAGCTAAATTTCTGGCGCCGTTGCCGGGGAGATCAAGACACGCTGCAAGGGGAGTCTCCACATCCAATCTCTTTACTTTGTTTTTGTCTTGCTTTACTTTATTTACTGTCTTGTTTGCTTTATTATTAAAAACACAAAAAATTAGTTGCTTTACTTTCTGTATTGTTTACTTGTTCTATATCAAAACACAAAAAAATAGTTACTTGCATTTAATTTATTTTGTTATCATGTCTAGTCCTGTACTTGCTTTTATTTTTCACTAGTTAGGTTTAATGGAAAACAACAAAAAAATTAGAGATCTTTATAGTATTTATCTTGAGTTAGGACATGATGTGTTTGAAGAGAAAATTAAAAAACCCATGGAACTTTGTTTGCAAAATAGTTGTAGCAATGTTGTTAGCATGAACTCTTTGAACACCATTATTGCTAAAGCTATGGAAGAATTTAAGCTTGGGGAAGCTGGTTGTGATATTTTTAGTCCCCCAAGCTTGGAGGAGAAAATTTACTTGGATGATACTTTACCTCCTATATATGATGTTTGCAATGATGAATATGATATTTTCAGTCCACCTACTATTGAGGAGAAAGTTAATTATGATTACAATATGCCTCCTATATATGATGATAATGGTGATGAGAATAATAATGATAGTTATTTTATTGAATTTGCTCCCACTACAACTAATAAAATTGATTATGCTTATGTGGAGAGTAATAATTTTATGCATGTAGCTCATGACAAGAATGCTTTATGTGATAGTTATATTGTTGAGTTTGTTTATGATGCTACTGAAAGTTATTATGAGAGAGGGAAACATGGTTATATGCATCTTAATAATATTAAGTTTCCCCTCTTTATGTTGAGAATCTTGAAATTGCGCTTGTGTTGCTTTTCTATGCTTGCCACTTTGTTCTTCATGAATTTATTTGTGTACAAGATTCCTTTTCATAGGAAGTGGATTAGGCTTAAATGTGTTTTGAATTTGCTTCTTGATGCTCCTTTTGCTCCATGTTCTATTTTCATGAGAACATCATTAAAATTACTGAGCCCATCTTAATGGCTATAAAGAAAGCACTTTTTGGGAGATAACCCATGTGTTTATTTTGCTACTGTTTTGTTGAGTCTTGGAAGTTGTTTACTACTGTAGCAACCTCCCCTTATCATGTTTTTGTGCCAAGTAAAGTTTCTATGTCAAAGTTGATGTTATATTTGGGATCGCTGCGCAGAAACAGCATTGCTGTCTGTCACGAATCTGGGCACAAGTATCTGTAGAAAATTCGAAAAAATCTGCCAATTTACGAGCATGATCCTCAGATATGTACGCAACTTTCATTAGTTTTGAGTTTTTCCATTTGAGCAAGTCTGGTGCCAGCTTTAAATTCGTCTTTACGGACTGTTCTGTTTTTGACAGATTCTGCCTTTTATTTCGCATTGCCTCTTTTGCAATGTTGGATTTATTTCTTTGATCCATTAATGTCCAGTAGCTTTATGCAATGTCCAGAAGTGTAAAGAATGATTGTGTCACCTCTGAATGTGTGAATTATCAATTGTGCACTAACCCTCTAATGAGTTTGCTTGAAGTTTGGTGTGAAGGAAGTTTTCAAGGGTCAAGAGAGGAGAATGATATACTATGATCAAGAGGAGTGAAAGCTCTAAGCTTGGGGATGCCCCCGTGGTTCACCCCTGCATATTTTAAGAAGACTCAAGCGTCTAAGCTTGGGGATGCCCAAGGCATCCCCTTCTTCATCGACAACATCATCAGGTTCCTCCCCTGAAACTATATTTTTATTCAATCACATCTTGTGTTCTTTACTTGGAGCGTCGGTTTGTTTTTGTTTTTGTTTTTGTTTGAATAAAATGGATCCTAGCATTCACTTTGTGGGAGAGAGACACGCTCCGCTGTTGCATATGGACAAATATGTCCTTAGGCTTTACTCATAATGTTCAAGGCGAAGTTTCTTCTTCGTTAAATTGTTATATGGTTGGAAATGGAAAATGCTACATGTAGTAATTCTAAAATGTCTTGGATAATGTGATACTTGGCAATTGTTGTGCTCATGTTTAAGCTCTTGCATCATATACTTTGCACCCATTAATGAAGAAATACATAGAGCTTGCTAAAATTTGATTTGCATATTTGGTCTCTCTAAGGTCTAGATAATATCTAGTATTGAGTTTTGAACAACAAGGAAGACGGTGTAGAGTCTTATAATGTTTAAAATATGTCTTTTATGTGAGTTTTGCTGCACCGGTTCATCCTTGAGTTTGCTTCAAATAACCTTGCTAGCCTAAACCTTGTATCGAGAGGGAATACTTCTCATGCATCCAAAATCCTTGAGCCAACTACTATGCCATTTGTGTCCACCATACCTACCTACTACATGGTATTTCTCCGCCATTCCAAAGTAAATTGCTTGAGTGCTACCTTTAAAATTCCATTATTCGCCTTTGCAATATATAGCTCATGGGACAAAATAGCCTTAAAAACTATCGTAGTATTGAATATGTACTTATGCACTTTATATTTTATTAAGTTGCTTGTTGTGCGATAACCATGCTTCTGGGGAACGCCATCAACTATTGTTGAATATCATGTGAGTTGCTATGCATGTCCGTCTTGTCTGAAGGATCTATCATTTTAGTGGTTGGAGCATGCAAAATTGTTAGAGAAGAACATTGGGCCGCTAACTAAAGCCATGAATCATGGTGGAAGTTTCAGTTTGGACATATATCCTCAATCTCATATGAGAATAATAATCATTGCTACATGCTGATGCATTTAAGAGGAGTCCATTATCTGTTGTCCATGTTGTCCCGGTATGGATGTCTAAGTTGAGAATAATCAAAAGCGAGAAATCCAAAATGCGAGCTTTCTCCTTAGACCTTTGTACAGGCGGCATGGAAGTACCCCTTTGTGACACTTGGTTGAAACATGGCATGCAAAGATCCGGTAGTCCAAGCTAAGTAGGACGAGGTGCGGGCACTATTAGTATACTATGCATGAGGCTTGCAACTTGTAAGATATAATTTACATAACTCATATGCTTTATTACTACCGTTGACAAAATTGTTTCATGTTTTCAAAATAAAAAGCTCTAGCACAAATACAGCAATCGATGCTTTCCTCTTTGAAGGACCATTCTTTTACTTTTATTGTTGAGTCAGTTTACCTATCTCCCTCCACCTTAAGAAGCAAACACTTGTGTGAACTGTGCATTGATTCCTACATACTTGCATATTGCACTTGTTATATTACTTTATGTTGACAATATCCATGAGATATACATGTTATAAGTTGAAAGCAACCGCTGAAACTTAATCTTCCTTTGTGTTGCTTCAATACCTTTACTTTGATTTATTGCTTTATGAGTTAACTCTTATGCAAGACTTATTGATGCTTGTCTTGAAGTACTATTCATGAAAAGTCTTTGCTATATGATTCACTTGTTTACTCATGTCATTACCTTTGTTTTGGTCGCTGCATTCATTACATATGTTTACAAATAGTATGATCGAGATTATGATGGCATGTCACTTCAGAAATTATCTTTGTTATCGTTTTACCTGCTCGGGACGAGCAGAACTAAGCTTGGGGATGCTGATACGTCTCCAACGTATCGATAATTTCTTATGTTCCATGCCACTTTATTGATGATACCTACATGTTTTATGCACATTATATGTCATATTTATGCATTTTCTGGAACTAACCTATTAACAAGATGCCGAAGAGCCAGTTGCTGTTTTCTGCTGTTTTTGGTTTCAGAAATCCTAGTAAGGAAATATTCTCGGAATTGGACGAAATCTTCGCCCAGGGTCCTATTTTTGCACGGAGCTTCCAGAAGACCGAAGGAGAGTCGAAGTGGGGCCACGAGGTGGCCAGGGGATAGGGCGGCGCGGCCCAGGCCCTGGCCGCGCCGGCCTGCCCCCTGGGCCCCTCGTGCCGCCTCTTGACCTGCCCTTCCGCCTACTTATAGCCTCCGTCGCGAAAACCCCAGTACCGAGAGCCACGATACGGAAAACCTTCCAGAGACGCCGCCGCCACGAATCCCATCTCGGGGGATTCAGGAGATCGCCTCCGGCACCCTGCCGGAGAGGGGATTCATCTCCCGGAGGACTCTTCATCGCCATGATCGCCTCCGGAGTGATGAGTGAGTAGTTCACCCCTGGACCATGGGTCCATAGCAGTAGCTAGATGGTCGTCTTCTCCTTGTTGTGCTTCATTGTTGGATCTTGTGAGCTGCCTAACATGATCAAGATAATCTATATGTAATTCTATATGTTGTGTTTGTCGGGATCCGATGGATAGAGAATACTATGTTATGGTGATTATCAATCTATTGTTTATGTGTTGTTTATGATCTTGCATGCTCTCCGTTATTAGTAGAGGCTCTGGCCAAGTTTTTACTCTTAACTCCAAGAGGGAGTATTTATGCTCGATAGTGGGTTCATGCCTTCATTGACACCTGGGACAGTGACAGAAAGTTCTAAGTTTGTGATGTGCTGTTGCCACTAGGGATAAAACATTGATTCTAT
Source organism: Lolium perenne (assembly GCF_019359855.2). Lineage (NCBI taxonomy): Eukaryota > Viridiplantae > Streptophyta > Magnoliopsida > Poales > Poaceae > Lolium > Lolium perenne. The sequence goes on along the minus strand of NC_067248.2, from coordinate 57,618,777 downwards.
GTCTAAGGATGTAGTTGTCGATTACATTACGCACCATACTTAATGAAATTGTCTGTTGCTTAGCAACTTAATACTGAATGGGGTTCGGATGATAACCTGAAGGTGGACTTTTTAGGCATAGATGCAGTTGGATGGCGGTCTATGTACTTTGTCGTAATGCCCAATTAAATCTCACTATATTTATCATATCATGTATATGCATTGTTATGCCTTTCTCTATTTGTCAATTGCCCGACTGTAATTTGTTCACCCAACATGCTTTTATCTTATGGGAGAGACACCTCTAGTGAACTGTGGACCCCGGTCCTATTCTTTACATAGCATACAATCTACTGCAATTGTGTTTTACTATTTTCTTGCAAACATCTTCCACTCGATACGTTTAATCCTTTGTTACAGCAAGCCGGTGAGATTGACAACCTCACTGTTTCGTTGGGGCAAAGTTCTTTGGTTTTGTTGTGCAGATTCCACGTTGGCGCCCGAATCCCTGTTGTTGCGCCGCATCACATTTCGCCACCATCAACCTTCAACGTGCTTCTTGGCTCCTACTGGTTCGATTAAACCTTGGTTTCATACTGAGGGAAACTTGCTTCTATACGCATCATACCTTCCACTTGGGGTTCCCAACGGACGTGTGCATCTACGCGTATCAGTAGACATCAGTATGTGAATGTTGGAAGGCACCCGAGGATTCGGTTAGCCATGGCTTGTGTAAGCAAAGGTTTGGGGGAGTGTCATCTAATAAATAAAACTAAAGTACATGTGTAAACAAAAGAGAAGAGGGATGATCTACCTTGCTGGTAGAGATAACGTCCTTCATGGGAGCCGCTCTTGAAAGTCTGGTTGATAAGGTAGTTAGAGTGCCCATTACCATTCGTTGACAACAACAAACACCTCTCAAAATTTCACTTTTATGCTCTCTATATGATTTCAAAACTTGAAAAGCTCTAGCACATGATTTAATCCCTGCTTCCCTCTGCGAAGGGACTATCTTTTACTTTATTGTTGAGTCAGTTTACCTACTTCCTTCCATCTTAGAAGCAAACACTTGTGTCAACTTTGCATTGATTCTTACATACTTGCTTATTTGCATTCATCATATTACTCTATGTTGACAATTATCCATGAGATATGCATGTTGAAAGTTGAAAGCAACTGCTGAAACCTATATCTTTCTTTGTGTTGCTTCGATGCCTTTACTTTGAATTTATTGATTTATGAGTTAACTCTTATGCAAGACTTTTTGATGCTTGTCTTGAAAGTACTATTCATGAAAAGTTTTGCTATATGTTATCTATTTGTTAGCAAACTATAGATCATTGCTTTGAATCACTTCATTCATGTCATATGCTTTACAATAATGTTGATCAAGATTATGATGGTAGCATGTCACCTCAGAAATTATTTGTGTTATCGTTTACCTACTCGAGGGCGAGTAGGAACTAAGCTTGGGGATGCTTGATACGTCTCCAACGTATCTATAATTTCTGATGTTCCATGCTTGTTTTATGACAATACCTACATGTTTTGTTCACACTTTATATCGTTTTGATGCGTTTTCCGGAACTAACCTATTGACGAGATGCCGAAGTGCCAGTTCCTGTTTTCTGCTGTTTTTGGTTTCAGAAATCCTAGTAAGGAAATATTCTCGGAATTGGACGAAATCAACACCCAGCATCTTATAATTGCACGAAGCTTCCAGAACACCGGAGAGGCACCAGAGGGGAGCCTGGGGGGGCCACACGCCAGGGCGGCGCGGCCTGGGCCCTGGGCGCTCCCCCTATGGTGTGGCCCCACCAGGGCTCCACTGACATCGCCCCTTCGCCTATAAGAAGCCCCCTGACCTAAATCTTCGAGACGGAAAAGCCACGGTACGAGAAACCTTCCAGAGACGCCGCCATCGCGAAGCCAAGATCTGGGGGACAGGAGTCTCTGTTCCGGCACGCCGCCGGGACGGGGAAGTGCCCCCGGAAGGCTTCTCTATCGACACCACCGCCATCTTCACCGCCATCGCTGCTGCTCCCATGATGAGGATGGAGTAGTTCTCCTTCGAGGCTAAGGACTGTACCGGTAGCTATGTGGTTAATCTCTCTCTCTCTGTACTCCAATACAATGATCTCATGAATTTCTTTGCATAATTGAGATCCATATGATGAGCTTTGTATCGTTACTAGTCTATGTGCTACTCATGTGATGTTATTAAAGTAGTCTATTCCTCCTGCATGGTGTAAAGGTGACAGTGTGTGCATCGTGTGGTTCTTGTCATAGGTTATGATCATAATCTCTTGTAGGTTATGGAGTTAATTATCGCTATGATAGTATTGATGTGATCTATTCCCCCTTTCATAGTGTAATGGTGACAGTGTGTATGCTATGTTAGTACTCGGTTTATTTTGCAAAGATCTATTATGCTCTAAGGTTACTTAAATATGAATGCTGAATGTTGTGGCGCTTGTTAACTCCGGCTTGAGGGAGCTCTTGTAGCCCTACACAACGAATGGTGTTTGTCATTCAACAAAAGAGTGTATGTAGCACAAATGAGAGAAGTTATTATTTATTATGCGATCAATGTTGAGAGTGTCCACTAGTGAAAGTATGATCCCTAGGCCTTGTTTCCAATACTGCAAACACCGTTTACTTACTGTTCTACTGCATGTTTACTCGCTGCCATATTTTATTCAGATTGCCATTAACACTCATATACATCCATACTACTTGTATTTCACTATCTCTTCGCCGAACTAGTGCACCTATACATCTGACAAGTGTATTAGGTGTGTTGGGGACACAAGAGACTTCTTGTATTGTGATTGCAGGGTTGCTTGAGAGGGATATCTTTGACCTCTTCCTCCCTGAGTTCGATAAACCTTGGGTGATCCACTTAAGAAAAACTTGCTGCTGTTCTACAAACCTCTGCTCTTGGAGGCCCAACACTGTCTACAGGAAAAGAAGCGTGAGTAGACATCAAGGTGCTGCCCGACTGTGGCACCGTCAAGTTCTTCTACGCGCTTTTGCAAGCGGTCAAGATCTTCTATGCGCTTTTGCAAGCGGCAAGTGATCGACTACATCCACCACGAGATCTAATCTCGTTAGGCTTTGGAAATCTTCAAGGGTTAGTCTCATGATCTTCTCGTTGCTACCATCTACTAGATTAGATCTTGGCTTGTGTTTTCGTTCTTGCGGTAGGAAATTTTTTGTTTTCTATGCTATGAATCCCATCAAGGACGATGATGACGGTGCGCGTGCGTGCTCTGGCGAGCTCCAGGCGTGTCCACACGCGTCCTGGCGCGTCTGGGCGTGTCGGGGCACGTCGCGTTCTGGGTGTCGTCGTGCTCTCCTGGGCCAGGGCATGCGCCAGTGGGGTCAGTGGGTCAAGGTCAACTGTTTTGACAAGGTCAGAGAGATAGAGAAGAAGAGGGAGCAGGTTTGGGCATGGTGGTGATTATACCTGGGCATGTGTCGGGCCGGGCCAGGCCTCGGGCCGGCCCGAGGTAGGCTCGACGCGAAATAATCCGGCCCAAGCCCGGCCCGGCCCGACCAAAATCCCACCAAGCCCGTCGGGCCGTCGGGCCGTGGGCCGGGCCGTAGTGTTAAACTGAGTTTTCGGGCTGCCCAGGCCCGGCCCGGCCCGTCAGTCGGGCCAACATTTCTGGCCCAGGCTCGAGTTTTTCGGGCCGGGCCCGGGCCGGGCCGTCGGGCCGGGCTGCCCATGGCCAGATATAGTGGTGATCAAGTGGCCGGCATGGTGGTGGCATTGGATCTTGTGTGCACTTTTCTTGTGCAAAAAGGGTGCTGCAAGCTTCTGTGAGGTGAGACAAGGTGAGCATGATTGGGAAGGGCTAGGGCTTGCACATTGGATTAATGCCCAAAAACATGCAATGTCCTTGGCATGGTTTGGGCATGGTGATCATGGCAAAACTATGTCATCACTTTAAGGAGTTGTTGTGGTACATGGTGCACTATAGATGAGCCAAAGAGAGAGGGTGAGGGGTACATAGTGGTTGGAATAGTGGTTGTACCCTAATTTTACTCTATGTGATCAACATATGTGACAAGCAATGGTCACACTTGTTTTTGATTTTTGGCCAAATTTCTTCATAGGAGTGATCTAAACAATGTTGGGCAGCCATTGGTGGCATTGGTTTGAATTTTGGAATTGTTTTGTGAAAATTCTAAAAATTTGGGTAATCTAGAATCTGTTTCAAAGTGGCATCTTGGCATGCTTATATTTAGAGTTTGACTTTGAACCAGCAAGGTTGACTTTGACCAAGTTGTTCACTTTCATGAGGTCTTGGATGAGGTGCAAATAGTTGGGAGAGTTTGGTTTAAGAATCTCTTAATACAAGGGCTCAAAGTGGGTATCATGATAAAAATGGCAGTTTTGACCATTATCATATGTGAGTAGAATTTGCTATTTCTTTTGATTTGCTTTGGGTTTCTTTGATTCAAAAGTGGTTCTTAGTTGTTTAGTAACAATACCCAACCATTGGCACAAGTCAAATTGGCCTAGGTTCAAGATTTGCAAAAATGGCCATAAGCCCACATATGCCTCACCCTTTTATTTTATTTTCTTTTTATTTGTTCTTCTTTGGTTCTATTTGATCACAACCATCATGGTTTAGGGTTTTAGCAATTTGTCAAGGATTGTAAACACACACCATGGCAATAACACAAGGATCAAGCATGAGCACTATGCATAGCACATTAATCAATAAAAGTTTTTGTTGGTTCTCATTTTTGAAAATAGGGAAATTCATTTTCTCTTTGTTTTAAAATTTGGGATGTTACATTGGCCAATTCAGAATTGAAGAAGCAAAAACATGCAAAGCAGGGTATCAGATGCCTCATACAATGAGGACATATGTAGGAGATGTTTGAACAGAACCAATGACATGGTCATGTTAAGTCATGCATAGGTTCTGATCAATCATCTCCTCATACTATAATCTCAGGTTATAATCATTGGCCTAGTTCAATCAAGAAACAACACAATTAGCACTTCAAATTGAGTACATTACAAGTGGTACTTAGCGTACATTACGAACTGTACTTAGGCCACATTACAAATTCTCATACAGTACATCTACATCACATTCATCACTCGTCACAAGTAGCCATGATCCACTTGAGCTTGTCCTTGATTGCAAAGTTCACTTGAAGCAGCTCATATATGTCAAACTCTAGCTTTCTCTTCTCAGCCTCCAAAGCCTGTTTTTTTGTCTCCCATTCCTGTTTCTTAGCCCTCATCACTTGTGCTTGTGTTCTCTGCATATTTTTTTGAGCATTGCAACTTCCTTCTTCAAGTCCTCCCACTCCTCTTGCATCTGAACAAACTAGCGCGACTCAGCTCAACCTTTCGCACAACATTGATAACATGGTAAACCCGAACACAAAAAAACCTTCGCCTCTATGCATGCACAGTAAGATCTGCCAGTTTCAGCAATCTAAAGTCTGGTCTAGGAAGGATATACTGTAATCCGACACTATAGTAACAGATCTAAGCAAATCGAGACCGTGAAATGCAAGAACCGGACAAGAACAGCAAGAAATGGGGACGAACACCTTGCAAAACGTCAATCCGACCGCTATCCTAATGGAAACCCTAGCAGATCTAATGTGCATGTCGTCGGAAATGCCTGAAAATGGCATATTCTGCCAGAACGAGTACGAAGGTGAGAAGGAGAGGTCTTACCGCCATTGTTTCGGCCGAGGACGAGCTCGAGGTCGCGGGCGAAGTCGAGATGCCGATGAAGACTGCGGAGCAGATTGCGGCCGATGTCGAGGTGCTGGTCGCTGAGGTCTCCTCCTCCGGTAGCGGTGCTCCTCTGTGCGTCGGTCCGGCGGATTGGTCGGCGGGAGGGGACCCCTCGGGTGATGTGACAGTTTGGGGGAGGTGAGAGTGCGGTCGCGAGTGAGAGGAAGGAGAGGGGAGCGGTGAGGCTAATTCTGGCGCGTGTTCCCGAAGGGACGCGGCGTCTCCGCCTCCCTTCCCCACGCGTGCAGCCTTCTGACCGCAACGGGTCTGGTCCCGGAGAAACTGCCATTCCGGGCGTTCCTCCAGGACCTGTCCCAGGGGTGTTTTGAGAACCGGGATGCAAGAACGCGGCTCGGCCCAGACATCCAAACGGGCCAAAAATTATGCGCCTGATGCAAGCCAAAAGACAAAACGGCCCCAAGAACATGCATCTCCGCATCCGCATCGTCGTCCGTCGCCGCTATTGGAAGACCAGATGTTTCGCGAGGTTCCGTCGACGTTCTTTCCGGCCATCTCGGCCGGAGACATATGTCAGGAGGTTCGGTTGCATCTGGTGCGCTGTGTGATGCTGGTGTAGGGCTGTTAAACCTGCTATAACCCTCGAGTAGTAGTAGTTAAGTCGTCCCTGACGGGAAGTTCTAATTCTGATTAAGTGAGCTTCGTTTGGTGTCGTACGTGGATGTTGCTGGAATTTGTGGGCATTTGGCCTTTGGCCCATGGCCCATTATCAAATTCTGAAACTCACATGGCCCATTCCAATAATCAGTGGCAGCACTAGTGGGGGCTAAAGTTTAGTCCCACATTGCTAGTTGGGAGAGAGTTGGAGTGGTATATAAGGTGGGCTGTTCTAGTCCTAGTAAGTGAGTGAGAAGAGAGAGAGAGCCCTCGCGCACTCCTCCTCCGCCGCCCGCCTCGCCACGCCTCGCCTCGTCACGACACGTCCCGACGCGCCGCGGGTTGCGGGAATCTCGCCGAGCCGAGCTTATCTTTTTGATGTTTGGGAAATTAATTGTGTAATCAATTCTGAGTCATTAACGGACGCGTTACTCAGCCGTTTTGCCTTCCGGATTTTCTGGATTGTGGCTGTGCCGACTCGGACGTGGGCTGCGTCCCACGACCTTCCCGAACCGCACTATATAAGCGCGGACGAGAACCCTAACCTGTACATACCACATATGCGACTACCTGTTTCCAGTTCATTGCGCCGCCGCCTTCGTCTTCCTCATCCCGTCCGTCGACGTGCACCGACTGCCGGGACAGTAGGCCTCCGGAACCCTGCCTCTCGTGAACCTGTACGGGTGAGGGGCAATCAGGTTTTTGGGGAGCGCTCCGGCGCGACTACTGGCAGCACGACGTCGTCTTCGGACGACAAGTTTCTCCACACCGACAACTTCTTCCCGGACCTCAGCGACTTCTTCGACAACCTCAACATGGGCGACAACGACGCTGTTGTGAAGTATGTCATCTTGTCGTTTCTCTTTCAGTTTCTGTTAGAGCTTCTTGTTCTAGTTTCTGTGGTAGATGCGATCGGTTTGTCTTGTTTAGATGTGATCTGTTCATCTACCTTACTAGTCTGCACGATTAGTTTACTTATTGTTTTCATAGTGATACGTCTCCGACGTATCGATAATTTCTTATGTTCCATGTTACTTTATTGATGATACCTACATGTTTTATGCACACTTTATGTCATATTCGTGCATTTTCTGGAACTAACCTATTAACAAGATGCCGAAGTGCCAGTTCCTGTTTTCTGCTGTTTTTGGTTTCAGAAATCCTAGTAACGAAATATTCTCGAAATCGGATGAAATCACCGCCCAGGTTCCTATTTTTCCCGGAAGCTTCCAGATCACCGAAGAGGGGCCAGATATGGGCCAGGGGGGCCCCACACCACACTTGGGCGCGGGCCAGGGCCTGGCCGCGCCACCTGGTGGTGAGGGCACCCTGGTGCCCCTCCGAGGCTCCCCTTTCGCCTATATAAAGCCCCTGCATCGAAAACCCTTACAGAGGAAGCCACGGTACACGAAACCTTCCAGAGCCGCCGCCATCGCGAAGCCAAGATCTGGGGGACAGGAGTCTCTGTTCCGGCACCCTGCCGGACGGGGAAGTGCCCCCGGAAGGCTCCTCCATCGACACCGCTGCCATCTCCACCGCCATCTTCATCACCGCTGCTGCTCCCATGAAGAGGGAGTAGTTCTCCATCGAGGCTCGGGGCTGTACCGGTAGCTATGTGGTTAATCTCTCTCCTATGTACTTCAATACAATGATCTCATGAGCTGCCTTACATGATTGAGATTCATATGAGTTTTGTATCACTATTCATCTATGTGCTACTCTAGTGATGTTATTAAAGTACTCTATTCCTCCTCCACGTGTGTAAAGGTGACAGTGTGTGCACCGTGTGAGTACTTGGCGTAGGCTATGATTGTGATCTCTTGTAGATTATGAAGTTAACTATTGCTATGATGGTATTGATGTGATCTATTCCTCCTACATAAGCATGAAGGTGACAGTGTGCATGCTATGCTAGTACTTGGTTTAGTCGTATCGATCTTTCTTACACTCTAAGGTTATTTAAATATGAACATCTAATTGTGGAGCTTGTTAACTCCGGCATCGAGGGTTCGTGTAATCCTACGCACTGTGTTCATCATCCAACAAGAGAGTGTAGAGTATGCATTTATCTATTCTGTTATGTGATCAATGTTGAGAGTGTCCACTAGTGAAAGTCTAATCCCTAGGCCTTGTTCCTAAATACTGCTATCGCTGCTTGTTACTGTTTTACTGCGTTACTACTGCTGAGTTACTACTGCTTGTTTACTTCCTGCAATATTACTACCATCAACTGCACGCCAGCGAGCTATTTTCTGGCACCGTACTACTGCTCATATTCATTCATACCACTTGTATTTCACTATCTCTTCGCCGAACTAGTGCACCTATTAGGTGTGTTGGGGACACAAGAGACTTCTTGCTTTGTGGTTGCAGGGTTGCATGAGAGGGATATCTTTGACCTCTTCCTCCCTGAGTTCGATAAACCTTGGGTAATCCACTTAAGGGAAACTTGCTGCTGTTCTACAAACCTCTGCTCTTGGAGGCCCAACACTGTCTACAAGAATAGAAGCTCCCGTAGACATCAAGCACTTTTCTGGCGCCGTTGCCGGGGAGGAAAGGTAAAAGGCACTCATACTTCGGTTCTAGGTAACAGTACTTTTCTGGCGCCATTGTGTGTGTGCTCGAAGCTATTTCCTTTAGACTCTGCAATTACATCTTTTTGTTTCTTGTTTTTATTTTCACTAGTTAGGCATAATGGAAAACAAAAAAAAAATTAGTGAGCTCTTTAATCTTTTTCCTGATTTAGAATTGTTTGATACGAAAATTAAAAAACCTATGGAACCTTATTTACATGATAATAGCAATGTTATTAGTATGAATGCAATTACTGCTAATACTATGAAGAAGTCTAAGCTTGGGGAAGCTAGTTTACATAAAAATAATCTTTTTTGCTCCTCCGCTTTAGAAGAAATATTTTGCTCTGATGATGCTTTATCTCCCATATGCGATAACTCTAATGATGCTTCTGATATTTTAAATCCACCTGCTGAAAGTATTCCGTATAAAATACCTATGGAAATTATTGAACGTGTTATGGATAACCGCTATGAAGGGGATGGAACTGTCCATCCTAGGAATCATTTACTGTTTTTGCATGAATTATGCGGGTTATTCAAGTGTGCAGGTATTTCAATGGATGAAGTTAGAAAGAAATTATTTGTTATGTCGCTATCTGGTGAAGCGGCGCATTGGTATAAACTATTGAAGAACGGGCGCTCTCTTGATTGGAAGGATATTGTGCCTCTATTTTATTCCAAGTTCTATCCTCCAAGTGAAATTCACAAAGATCGAAACCGTATGTATAATTTCTGGCCTCATGATGGAGAGAGTATTGCCCAAGCATGGGAGAGATTGAAGACTTTAATGCTCAAATGCCCCAATCATGAGCTTCCAGGTAATATCATCATTGATAATTTCTATGCAAGACTTTCTTTTCAAGATAAGACCTTGCTGGATACTACTTGTTCTGGATCATTCACGAGCAATAAAGAAGAGTTTAAAAGGGACCTTCTTGATCGGATTAAGGAGAATGCTGAAGATTGGGAGAACGACAAAGGTAAAGAGTCAGGTATAAATTATGATTATGAATGCATTGAAACTTTCATGGATAGTGGTAAATTTCGAAATATGAGTGCTACTTATGGTCTTGACTCTCAAGTTGCTGCAAATCTTTATAAAGCTTTTGCTTCTCACATTGAATTGCCTAGGAAGAATTTTGATAAGTATCATGAACCTTTTAAAGACGCTTGCATGAAGAATGAAATTGTTGTTAATGATTGCAATAAGCGTGCTCAAACTCCTAAGAATGCTATTTCCTATAAGCATGTTAATTTTTGTGGAATACATAGACCTTGTGGAATTAATCAAATAGAAGATGAATATTGTATCCATCACAGAAATGAAAAAACTAGAAAGTGGTCTAGAGCTCTAGATTATCTTGGAGAAAAAGTGTGTGCCCTCTATCCTTTTATTTGTGAACTTTGCCATAGAGTTGGTCATTTTAATTTTCAATGCTCCTCCAATGATAATTCAAACCCCATGAGTGCTGCAAATTTGTATTGTGATGATGAAATTATTCCTAATCAGCATGATGAACTTACCTTATTTTTGAAATGTGAAGAGTTATCAAGAAAAATTTCTTTGTTAAATATTAACGATCTTGATATTGATGATGTCCTGCATGGGTGTTTTTCTTACTGCATTAATAATTGCCATACAAATACTTACATACAGAATATTTTAGAAGATGACACCTTGCCAAAATATGATAGGACCGCTGTGTGTTTTCAATTAATTAATGAAAAGGAGGGATCCTCCCAAGTTTCTTCTATTGTTTCTAAAAGTAAATCAGGTTATGCGGACAAGCCACCCTTCAAGCCTCTTCCTCCTAAAGAAGGAAGCGAGGATAGGGAAGAAGAGAAGAAGAAGAAGAAGGGAACGAAGAAGAAGAAGAAGAAGAAGGAGAATAAAAAGAAAGAGGTAACGGCGTATCCCCGCGTGAATGAGATAACGCTAGGTAACCGTAAGTATGTTGCTCCTAATGATTATTGTGATAATGAATCTGAATACGATGATCTTCCTATGCCCTTTACATACATTAGCGATCATGATTTGAATGAGCACACTACTTTTGATATTACAAATCTCTGGGAAACTAATTCTGAAAATGATAATAATTGCCATAGTGTCAGTGCTATCCATGCTTCCTCCCATAATGATATAGAAAGCTCTAAGCTTGGGGAAGAGGTGTTTGAAAATCCTTTTGCTACTGGTCATTATGTTCTTGATACATCTCCTTCTAATAACAATGATGGTATGGTCATATATAAATCGACTGTGAAAGATAACTATTCTATTTCTTATGATGACACTGTGCCTCCGATCTTTGATGATTATTATAAAGAATGCTATGATATAGGTTATAACTATCCTTATGAAACTTGTCATAGTCATGATTGGATTACCAAAAACAATTCTTTTAATATGCAACTTGTTTACCATGTTCAAATTCTTGATAATAATCTTGCTCCAATTACTATTAATGAGAATAACTCTTCTTATGCCAAAATTAATGATACTTCTATGCATATGAACCATGATAAGAATGTTTTAAGTGACGGGTATATTGTGGATTTCATCAATGATGCTACTGAAAGTTATTATGAGAAAGGGAAATATGGTTATATGCATCTTAATAATATTAAGTTTCCCCTCTTTATGTTGAGAATCTTTAAGTTACTCGTGTTTTATCCTCTTATGCTTGTCACTTTGCTCTTCATGAATTCATTTGTGTATAAGATTCTTCTGCATAGGAAGCATGTTAGGCTTAAATGTGTTTTGAATTGCCTCTTGAAGCTCTCTTTTGCTTCAAATACTATTTCTTGCGGGTGCATCACCAAAATTGCTGAGCCCATCTTAATGGCTATAAAGAAAGAACTTCTTGGGAGATAACCCATGTGTTATTTTGCTACAGTACTTTGTTTTATATTTGTGTCTTGGAAGTTGTTTACTACTGTAGCAACCTCTCCTTATCATGTTTTTGTGCCAAGTAAAGTTTCTATGTCAAAGTTGATATTATATTTGGGATCGCTGCGCAGAAACAGCATTGCTGTCTGTCACGAATCTGGGCACAGGCCTCTGTAGAAAATTCGAAAAAATCTGCCAATTTACGAGCGTGATCCTCAGATATGTACGCAACTTTCATTAGTTTTGAGTTTTTCCATTTGAGCAAGTCTGGTGCCATCTTAAAATTCGTCTTTACGGACTGTTCTGTTTTTGACAGATTCTGCCTTTTATTTCGCATTGCCTCTTTTGCTATGTTGGATTCATTTCTTTGATTCATTAATGTCCAGTAGCTTTATGCAATGTCCAGAAGTGAAAAGAATGTTTGTTTCACCTCTGAACATGTGAATTTTTGATTATGCACTAACCCTCTAATGAGTTTGCTTGAAGTTTGGTGTGAAGGAAGTTTTCAAGGGTCAAGAGAGGAGTATGATATACTATGATCAAGAGGAGTGAAAGCTCTAAGCTTGGGGATGCCCCCGTGGTTCATCCCTGCATATTCTAAGAAGACTCAAGCGTCTAAGCTTGGGGATGCCCAAGGCATCCCCTTCTTCATCGACAAAGTATCAGGTTCCTCCCCTGAAACTATATTTTTATTCGGTCACATCTTATGTACTTTACTTGGAGCGTCTGTTTGTTTTATTTTTGTTTTCTTTGAATAAGTTCATCCTTGTGTGGGAGAGAGACACGCTCCGCTGGTTCATATGAACACATGTGTTCTTAGCTCATAATATTCATGGCGAAGTTTCCTCTTCGTTAAATTGTTATATGGTTGGAATTGAAAAATGCTACATGTAGTAATTGGTAAAATGTCTTGGATAATGTGATACTTGGCAATTGTTGTGCTCATGTTTAAGCTCTTGCATCATATACTTTGCACCTATTAATGAAGAAATACATAGAGCTTGCTAAAATTTGGTTTGCATAATTGGTCTCTCTAAGGTCTAGATAATATCTAGTATTGAGTTTTGAACAACAAGGAAGACGGTGTAGAGTCTTATAATGTTTACAATATGTATTTTATGTGAGTTTTGCTGCACCGGTTCATCCTTGAGTTTGCTTCAAATAACCTTGCTAGCCTAAACCTTGTATCGAGAGGGAATACTTCTCATGCATCCAAATCGTTGAGCCAACCACTATGCCATTTGTGTCCACCATACCTACCTACTACATGGTATTTCTCCGCCATTCCAAAGTAAATTGCTTGAGTGCTACCTTTAAACCATTCAAAATTTATCACCTCTTATTTGTGTCAATGTTTTATAGCTCATGAGGAAGTATGTGGTGTTTATCTTTCAATCTTGTTGGGCAACTTTCACCAATGGACTAGTGGCTTCATCCGCTTATCCAATAACTTTGCAAAAAGAGCTGGCAATGGGATTCCCAGTCCCAAATTAATTAACAAAAATAGACACTCCTCCATGGTATGTGATTGTTGGACGGCACCCGAAGGATTCGGTTAGCCATGGCTTGAGAAAGCAAAGGTGGGGAGGAGTGTCATCATAATAAAACTAAAATAAAAAGGCACTCCTTCATGGTATGAGATTGTTGGCAGGCACCCGAGGATTCAGTTAGCCATGGTTTGTGAAAGAAAGGTTGGAAGGAGTGCCACACAAAAATAAAATAAAATGGGAGCCGCTCTTTGAAGGTTTGTCTAGCAAGGGGGTTAGAGTACCCGCTACCATTCGTTGACAACAACAAACACCTCTCAAAACTTTATGCTCTCTTCATGTTTTCAAAATAAAAGCTCTAGCACAAATATAGCAATCGATGCTTTCCTCTTTGAAGGACCTTTCTTTTACTTTTATTGTTGAGTCAGTTTACCTATCTCTCTCCACCTTAAGAAGCAAACACTTGTGTGAACTGTGCATTGATTCCTACATACTTGCATATTGCACTTGTTATATTACTTTATGTTGACAATATCCATGAGATATACATGTTATAAGTTGAAAGCAACCGCTGAAACTTAATCTTCCTTTGTGTTGCTTCAATACCTTTACTTTGATTTATTGCTTTATGAGTTAACTCTTATGCAAGACTTATTGATGCCTGTCTTGAAAGTGCTATTCATGAAAAGTCATTGCTTTATGATTCACTTGTTTACTCATGTCATTACCATTGTTTTGATCGCTGCATTCATTACATATGTTTACAAATAGTATGATCAAGATTATGATGGCATGTCACTTCAGAAATTATCTTTGTTATCGTTTTACCTGCTCGGGACGAGCAGAACTAAGCTTGGGGATGCTGATACGTCTCCGACGTATCGATAATTTCTTATGTTCCATGTTACTTTATTGATGATACCTACATGTTTTATGCACACTTTATGTCATATTCGTGCATTTTCTGGAACTAACCTATTAACAAGATGCCGAAGTGCCAGTTCCTGTTTTCTGCTGTTTTTGGTTTCAGAAATCCTAGTAACGAAATATTCTCGGAATCGGATGAAATCACCGCCCAGGTTCCTATTTTTCCCGGAAGCTTCCAGATCACCGAAGAGGGGCCAGAGATGGGCCAGGGGGGCCCCACACCACACTTGGGCGCGGGCCAGGGCCTGGCCGCGCCACCTGGTGGTGAGGGCACCCTGGTGCCCCTCCGAGGCTCACCTTTCGCCTATATAAAGCCCCTGCATCGAAAACCCTTACAGAGGAAGCCACGGTACACGAAACCTTCCAGAGCCGCCGCCATCGCGAAGCCAAGATCTGGGGGACAGGAGTCTCTGTTCCGGCACCCTGCCGGACGGGGAAGTGCCCCCGGAAGGCTCCTCCATCGACACCGCTGCCATCTCCACCGCCATCTTCATCACCGCTGCTGCTCCCATGAAGAGGGAGTAGTTCTCCATCGAGGCTCGGGGCTGTACCGGTAGCTATGTGGTTAATCTCTCTCCTATGTACTTCAATACAATGATCTCATGAGCTGCCTTACATGATTGAGATTCATATGAGTTTTGTATCACTATTCATCTATGTGCTACTCTAGTGATGTTATTAAAGTACTCTATTCCTCCTCCACGTGTGTAAAGGTGACAGTGTGTGCACCGTGTGAGTACTTGGCGTAGGCTATGATTGTGATCTCTTGTAGATTATGAAGTTAACTATTGCTATGATGGTATTGATGTGATCTATTCCTCCTACATAAGCATGAAGGTGACAGTGTGCATGCTATGCTAGTACTTGGTTTAGTCGTATCGATCTTTCTTACACTCTAAGGTTATTTAAATATGAACATCTAATTGTGGAGCTTGTTAACTCCGGCATTGAGGGTTCGTGTAATCCTACGCACTGTGTTCATCATCCAACAAGAGAGTGTAGAGTATGCATTTATCTATTCTGTTATGTGATCAATGTTGAGAGTGTCCACTAGTGAAAGTCTAATCCCTAGGCCTTGTTCCTAAATACTGCTATCGCTGCTTGTTACTGTTTTACTGCGTTACTACTGCTGAGTTACTACTGCTTGTTTACTTCCTGCAATATTACTACCATCAACTGCACGCCAAAAGCTATTTTCTGGCACCGTACTACTGCTCATATTCATTCATACCACTTGTATTTCACTATCTCTTCGCCGAACTAGTGCACCTATTAGGTGTGTTGGGGA
The DNA here is from genome assembly GCF_019359855.2 of Lolium perenne. Taxonomy (NCBI): domain Eukaryota; kingdom Viridiplantae; phylum Streptophyta; class Magnoliopsida; order Poales; family Poaceae; genus Lolium; species Lolium perenne. Next base: position 57,603,239 of record NC_067248.2, on the reverse strand, counting down.
CACAAGAGACTTCTTGCTTTGTGGTTGCAGGGTTGCATGAGAGGGATATCTTTGACCTCTTCCTCCCTGAGTTCGATAAACCTTGGGTAATCCACTTAAGGGAAACTTGCTGCTGTTCTACAAACCTCTGCTCTTGGAGGCCCAACACTGTCTACAAGAATAGAAGCTCCCGTAGACATCAATAGTCATGATTTATCAATTACTCGTACGGATTATTTCATATGGATATTTGCTTATATATTCAACAATCCAAAAACGTGATTTTAGGCAAATCAATTCAAGCAGCATTGCTGCCGCTACTCGACCTCCCCTCTTTGATGGTATGCATTACAAGAGGTGGCGCACAAAGGCAGTTCTATGGTTTACAAACCTAGGCTGTTTTAGCGCCACAGATGCTAGACCCGAGGGGCCTCTCTCTGCAGAGGAGCAGGAAAAGTTTGAGAAGGTCGACGCCATGTTTAAGGCGGCCTTGTTCAGCATTCTTGGGGACAACATTGTTGATCCGTACATGGCTTTCGACCATGGTAAAGATGCGTGGGATGCGCTCGAGGCCAAATTTGGGGTCTCGGACGCTGGCACTGAATGGTATGTCATGGAGCAATACTATGACTACAGGATGACTGATGAGCGCTCCGTGGTTGAGCAGGCTCATGAGATTCAGTCCCTTGCCAAAGAACTTGAGCAGTTTAAGTGTACCTTACCGGACAAATTTGTGGCCGGTGGCATTATTGCCAAGCTTCCTCCTTCGTGGAGGAACTTTGCTACTTCTCTGAAACATAAGAGACAAGAGTTTTCCGTTTTGGATCTCATTGGCTCGCTTCATGTGGAAGAGAAGGCGAGAGCAAAGGACACACGCGCTCGTAGTTTTGAGGGAGGTTCTAGTGCCAATGTGGTACAGAAGAAAAACTTCCAATCTCACAAGTCTAACAATAAGAACAATGGAAAAGGCAAGTTTGACGAGAAGAACAAAGCCTCCAACTCAACCAACTTCAAAAGGAAGACTCCTTATAAGAAGAAAGGGAACTGCCATGTTTGTGGTGCTCCTGGACATTGGGCTCCTGATTGCCCAGAACGCCATGATCGGCGTGGGAACAACGGCAAGTCCGCAAATGTTGTTATTGGCGTTGATACTGAGATGAAGGACGTTGGGTACGATATTTCTCCTACTGTCCTTTCAGTATGTAATTCTCCTGATTGGTGGATAGACACCGGAGCCAAATACACATGTATGTTCTGATGTCTCTATGTTTTCTTCTTATCAGGTCGCAAGGACTTCCTCCGTGCTGATGGGAAACGGCTCACGTGCTTCTGTTCGTGGTGTTGGTACGGTGGATCTGAAGTTTACTTCGGGAAAGACCATCCAGCTGAAGAATGTGCAGCACGTTCCCTCCATTAATAAGAATCTCGTTAGCGGATCGCTTTTATGTCGAGATGGTTTTAAGTTGGTTTTTGAGTCCAATAAAGTTTTAATTTCCAAGTGTGGACAATTTGTTGGAAAGGGTTATGTATGCGGAGGCTTGTTCCGCTTATCTTTGTCAGACTTATGTACTCAAATTGTTAATCATGTTTGCAATGATAGTGAGTCCGATATTTGGCATTCACGACTTTGTCATATTAATTTTGGGTGCATGACGCGGCTAGCAAATATGAATATAATTCCGAAATTTGCTATTGTCAAGAAATCCAAGTGTCAAGTTGTTGCCTGCCAAAACCCACCGGCGAGCAGTGGTTAAGCAACACGAAGAGCCGGGAGGCTTCCAAGGCTGCAAGGGGCCCTGGTCCCTCGACGTCGTCCCGCAAATGTTCCGGCACACGTCCTAGCGGTTGCAAGGGCGTGCCACCTGACCTATACCTGGTCAGGAAGGTGTTGGATTGCTTCGATTAGTTTCCTGCATGGCAGACACGTAAACATTAAATACGAGCCCGATCGGCTCTCAGGTTGCCCTGTGGATCGGCTCACAAAGCCGACCGCCCCATGGTTCACGTCGGGTTAACGATGACATGGGGCTCCTGCTTGATCAGTATAAAGCTAAACCAATCTACGACAGTTTAGGGTTTTCACCGTATGATCGGAACATCCTACGCGTAGTTGAGCCTAATAGACACGGAAGATAATGGAAAACTAACCCTAAAAGAGGCCTAAAAACCAACATTAAGTTAATTCCCGGAACATCCCTCTTAGGGCTAACAAACGATACCTAACGCACTACCGGATCGTTCAACCCGTTTGCAAGGCCTAACCATACAGATATTAAACCAATCCTTGAGGAATCAAGGAGCAACTATAACGGATCGGATCTACTAAACAACGAACAAGCAAGACGCTGCCCTTACACCTGGATAGGTGTTAGGGCAGCTAGATATCGAGGGACAGCACATCTAAGCAGATATGCATAAGAAAAGCATCTATGCAAGCCCCAAAACATCTACGATAAATAGTGCTACTCGCCATCAACAACTCTTCAGCACGAGCAGCACAAGGTAAACGAATAAACGTGTGCTGCCTAGATCGCAAGATGCGATCTAGGCAGCATGATGCTTACCCGGGAGAAACCCTCGAAAGAAGGGGTGGCGATGCGCCTGATTTGTGTTTGTTGTGAACGTGATTGTCCTCCTTTTCCGATAACCCTAGATACATATTTATAGTCCAAGGGACTTTCTAATTCGGGCGTGCACCTAACCGTGCACGGGTTAAACTCTATCTTTTAGTTCTAAACTAAGATGCGATCTACTATATTACAGATACATGGGCAATTAAGCCCAAACTCTTCGTGCAAGGCCGCTTCAAAGACGCTCCACGCGTATGTCCTTCAAGCCCATCTTCACTTACGGCCCATCTCCTGATTTGGCCAAAATCTGGTGATAACACATGCCCCCCTGGTTTTGGTAATGATAATTTCAAAACCACTCTGTTTTTTCCTTCGAAGGGTCATGTCGTGGCAGAGCAGAACCGTCGCAGTATTCTTCATCATGATGCCTTGCCTTCTCAACTTCTCTGCACGATTTGATAGTTTTGGCACCACATCCTCGGAAACTGCTTAAACATTAAATCTCCGCTATATCCCCTTTTATTTAGCCACTTCTTGCAGTTCCCCTCTTCATCCCCTTTGCATTAGCACTCCAAAAGCCCTCCTCTGCCACCATGTCTTCCTCTTCTTCCTCTTCTTCTTCGTCGGGCCTTTCCTTCCAATCCTCCCCCCTCCGGGAGCCGACGCCGGAGTGGGACCCGATGGAGGCCCACGCGGCCCACATTCGCCGCGCCATAGAGGACGGGGACGAGTCTAGCCATGAATTCTCCGTCTGGTCTGAGGACGACAAGTCCTCGACCGACGGGGAGAGCGACCTCCGATTCCTCGCCGACGGGGAATCGGAGGAGGAGAGCGATGACGATCGCTTCTCCTGGGGCGACTTCACCTCCTCCGAGGAGGCGAAGGAGGAAGAAGAGGAGGAGGACGACACCTCCTCCGACGAGCCGCCGGCCAAGCGCTTCTGCCCCTGGCCGGGCAACCTCAGCAACTTCGATAGCAACGACGACGACGCTGACGAGGAGGACGAGGACAACGAGGGCCCTGCCGGCGGCCGCGGCAGCAGCTACGACGAGCCCGCCGAGAGTAGCGCCGACAGCGGTGGCGACGGCGATGACGAGGGCAGCGACGGCCCGTAGATAGGATCCTTAGAATAGGATCAGTAGTAGTAGATGGGGCAATGTACCCCCCTAGTTCTTCCTTTTGAGAGCAATCAGCTCTTTTATGTAAGAAATCTTATTATCAATGAAGAACTTCCTCCAATTTGACTTTGCCGATTTCTTCCATATTGATTTAGCCGATTTTCCCTCATCCTGACTTTGCCGATTGTTAACTTGATCAATGCTCACTGAGCCGATGGCAACGCATCGGTCCTTCACGGTAACTTGCAAGGCAGGTCAAATCAATTATCTCCTAAGACAATACCCTGCAACCTTTGCTCAAATCCAGATCCCAAATTTTCAATCAAACAGGTTCAATCCACAGCCGCGCGAACCCTAGATCTTGGACTCCAAATCACCTGAGCGTAATGTTCGATTTAACGGCAAAATTCCTGAATCAATGCCTTCAGGAGAACTCTAGGACCGTTGCTGAAAACCTTGATGTTGAAGCTGATACTTCTGCATAACAGGTACCATTTGCCCACACCTTTCCTTGTAATGCTCTGTTTCTTTGCAGCAACCAGCTGGCCCAGAGCCTATCAATGATGATGGCTCCCTCTTCAAACTCCTCCCACCAGCTCCGGTGGTTCCCTTCTGCAATAATTTACCACTGTTTACAAAGATTGTGGTGCAGAGTTAGCCGATTTCAACCAAAATCGGCTCCCAAGAGCAAAAGATCTTCAGGGCCAGCTGCCCCCCGAGCCTCAGTCGAGGCGAGAATAGTAGTGAAAAAGGTGGCTGCCAGGACAACTTTGAAGGGCCAACACCCCTCGAGGCTTTAGTAGTCTATTAAGTCCAGTAATCCTGCTCTTGTAGACCTCTACCGAAGGTAATATCAGCAAGGACATGCAATCCAGCTGACGAGGCTCCAGCTTGGGCACCTCTGGGTACACCACCACGTAACACCAGCCAGATGTGCCACCATCGGCTTCCAAGAAAAAGTCGGCCTCCAACTCCCATCAAAACAGGACCTGAAAGCTTACGCACAAGGAGTCGATGCACCAAGAAGGCTCGGAAGGACCAGCAAACCCCTTTCTTGAACCAAGAAGCTTCACATGTAATGGCTCTCCAACTCCTCCTAGCTCCCCTAAACTCTGTCTAATGAAGTCAAGGACGAAGAGAAGTGGTTTTCGGTTTAAATTTTTTTTTTGAATTTTTATGCCCATTTGAATCTTGGTCAAATCCTAGCATGCTTGTGCTGCCTGCAATTGAAGCTCTGGCCAGTCGTAACGTTGTCTGTTAGGGCTGTGATCTCTCAGGCTTGCTGCCATGTTATTCGACCCTGAATATCGAGCCGGCCCCTTCACAGCATGTGATGAACCAAATCCAAGCTCCAACGCCTCAAAGCCCTGCTTTCTTCCCTCATGGAAACATTGGTCGAAAACTCTGCAGTTGGCTCATCAAAGAGGTTCTCAAGTCGATGTCCAAGCATCGGCTGTGCTTAAAAATTTTGTATTTTCGATTTTTTATTAGCCGATCGATTTCATGAATCGGCTTCCCCTGGGTACATACTTCGTGGCCTTGAACCTTCTCTGTGTGTATGCCCCCCGAGCCGAATCCTTCAAGTGATTGAAGATATCGGCTTTTCAGCCAATTCAAGCTTGTCTCACAACTCACCATGCTAAATAGCACAGCAGTGAACACGGGTGGTGAGAATAATTTTAGCCGATTACTGGAATCGGCTTCCCTTGAAGTTGTCGATCCGACTATTTGCTGATAAATGTTGGTCGTGGCTTATCCCCAGGACCAATGTCAATCTCTTCTAGTCCATCAGCTGCTGTAAACCCACACCCCAGCTTTCCATCGCCTGCTAAATCAATGATGAACACAGGCAGAAGGCATGTTGAGACTATTTGTGGCCGATTGCTAGAATCGGCCTCCTTTTCCATTGCAATGTTTAACGAGGGTTTACAACTTCTTGGTTCTCTGCTATAACGACGTGGCATGCTTGAAGTGAGATCCTTGTTTCTTATTTTTTGGGGCCGATCGCAGGGATCGGCCTCGCCACGTACGTCCATAGACTTGGATCTTGCTACTCTGTCAGGCCAGTGGATAAGACCAGCCTCACCCCATTTTTTGTAGCTTCGATGCGCTCACAGCCGTCCAAGTTGATTCCAGAGAGCGGCTCTTGGTCGTCTGCCTCCCAAATTGTCTTGCCAGCCAAAGAGATCTCGATCGAATCATCTGCATGAACAACCTCCACTTCATCTCCATCCCATTGTATGATGCACTGATGCATTGTGGATGGAATGCAACAGTTAGCGTGGATCCAATCCCTTCCTAGTAGGACATCGTAAGTGCTCTTGCTGTCGACGATGAAGAAGGATGTAGGGATGGTCTTTCGGCCGACAGTTAAGTCCACGTTCAGAACACCCTTGGCTTCTGACGCTTGGCCGTTGAAATCGCTTAGCGTGACGTTGGTCTTGATCAGATCTTCATTAGAACGTCCCAAACGTCGTAACATAGAGTACGGCATTATGTTGACTGCTGCTCCCGTGTCAACCAGCATCTTGCTGATAGGCTTCCCATTAATATAACCCTTCAGGTATAGGGCTTTCAGATGCCTGTAGCTCCTCTCTCGTGGCTTCTCGAAGATAACTGGCCGTGGCCCGCAATCAAACTGTGCCACTGATACTTCCTCATCTCTTGGAGCACAAAACTCTGACGGGAGAACGAACACCATGTTTGTATCAGCCGATGTCCCTGCATCGGCTTTTGTCTGCTTGGGTCGCCACACTTTCTTTGGTGGGCGAGCCTCTGTCTCCAGTGTTTGCTGAATTTTCACGGCCAGGTCGGGCCGTGCTTTCCTCAACGTATACAGGTACTGCACCTCGGCTTCCTCCAAGTTTCGTAGCCGTTGCACTCTGCGCTTTTGGGAGTGGCTGAGTCCATCAGGACACCACCTTGGTCGGTGATATCTATCTTCTTCTTCTGACTCCTCGAAGTCTTCATCTTGAGATGACTCAGCTCGTTTGTTTTGAGGTGGGAGAGGTCCTAAACGCTTGAACACTGAAACTTCATTTGTTCCCTTCCTCTTCTGTCTACATTCTGGGCAGTTCTCGATTGTAGGCAATCGGCTCATTCCTGAGTCCCAGCAGTGTTTGAAGAAAAGGACAGTTCCAATGCCTATCCATGTCCTCTTGCTCTCTTGACCTCCCTCTGGCGCGACGCTCATACCCTTCGTGTCGACGATACTTCCTGTTGTCTGCATCAGACCGACGATATCTATCATCATCTACGTCGTAGCGCCGACGTCGGTCGTATTGCTATTCATATTTGTTAAGGAGGTGCGCAGAAAGTGGTCGTTGATACCGCACGCTTATCACCTCTTCCTCAGTCAAATACCGTCTGTCATCATGCTGGGGCCGGTCGCGTGGATCGGCCTCCTTTTTATCTTTGCCACGAGAGCGACTGCTCTCTGGCTTATCCTCGCCATGGCGATCTGCAAGCCCTGCCATGTTGATATCAAAAGAGAAACCTGGCTCGCTGATACGTCTCAAACGTATCTATAATTTCTTATGTTCCATGCCACATTATTGATGATATCTACATGTTTTATGCATACTTTATATCATATTATGGCATTTATTGGACTAACCTATTAACAAGATGCCACAGTGCCAGTTTCTGTTTATTATGTCTGTTTATTGCAGAAAAGGCCCAAAAACCAAAGTGCTCGGAAAAATCCAGAAAAATTACAGAAATTCTATTTCATCGGAAGACTCACGGAGCCAGAAGGGCAAGCCAGGGGGAGGCCCAGGGCCTCCTCCCCATAGGCCGGCGCGGCCTGGAGGGTGGTCACCCCACCCTATGGGGTGGGCCCCTCGGGACTCTTCCGACTCCGACTCTTCGCCTATTTAAGCCGTCGTGACCTAAAACTTCGACACCTCTTCACGAAACTCCAGAAAACATCCAGGGGCGCCGCCACATCGCGAAACTCCAATTCGGGGGACAGAAGTCTCTGTTCCGGCACCCTGCCGGGGCGGGGAATTGCCCCCGGAGTCATCTCCACCGCCGTCTTCACCGCCATCTTCACCGCCATCGCTGTCTCCATGATGAGGAGGGAGTAATTCACCCCCGGGGCTGAGGGCTCCGCTGTAGCTATGTGGTTCATCTCTCTCTTTATGTGATCTAGTTGAATATTATCTATGTGCTACTCTAGTGATGTTATTAAAGTACTCTATTCCTCCTTCACGGTGTAATGGTGACAGTGTGTGCATCCGTGTTAGTACTTGGCGTAGATTATGATCATAATCTCTTGTAGGTTATGGAGTTAATTATTACTATGATAGTGTTGATGTGATCTATGCCCCCTTCATGGTGTGATGGTGACAGTGTGCACGCTATGTTAGTTCTTGGTGTAATTATGTTGATCTATCTTGCACTCTAAGGTTACTTAAACATGAATATCGAATACTGTGGAGCTTGTTAACTCCGGCATTGAGGGTTCGTGTAATCCTACACAGTTAGTGGTGTTCATTATCCAACAAAAGAGTGTAGAGCGGTTCTATTATGTGATCATTGTTGAGAGTGTCCACTAGTGAAAGCAGGATCCCTAGGCCTTGCTTCCAAGCATCGAATCTCCGTTTGTTTACTGTTTTGTTGCATGTTTACTCGCTGCCATATTTTATTCAGATTGCTATTACCACTCATATACATCCATATTACTTGTATTTCACTATCTCTTCGCCGAACTAGTGCACCTATACACCTGACAAGTGTATTTGGTGTGTTGGGGACACAAGAGACTTCTTGCTTTGTGGTTGCAGGGTTGCTTGAGAGGGATATCTTTGACCTCTTCCTCCCTGAGTTCGATAAACCTTGGGTAATCCACTTAAGGGAAACTTGCTGCTGTTCTACAAACCTCTGCTCTTGGAGGCCCAACACTGTCTACAAGAATAGAAGCACCCGTAGACATCACTCGCGTCTTATGCAGTGGCTGAGATCCACCATGTTGACGTCCGGAAACGGCTGTGTGTCAACTCTCATGGCAAACTGACCGAAGAGTAATCGGCCTTGTTCTATTGCCATTTGAATCTGTCCGCGCAAGACTTTGCAGTCGTTGGTGGCATGGGTGAACGTGTGATGCCATTTGCAGTATGGCCTGCCGTTCATCTCTTGTAACGTGGGGATTTTGTGGCCTTCGGGTAACTTCAGCTGTCTTTCCTTCAGTAGCAAATCAAAAATTTGCTCCGTTTTGCTCAAATCAAAGTCAAACCCTTTTGCAGGCCCTGGTTGTTTCACCCACTTGCAGGACACGGGCTTTGCCCCCCGAGTCCATTCAGCTACAGCGACTTCCTGATCTCCTGCAGAATCTTCATCTTCTTCCTTCTCGATCAGGGCAATGATACGCGTAGATGCACACGTCCGTTGGGAACCCCAAGTGGAAGGTATGATGCGTATAGAAGCAAGTTTCCCTCAGTATGAAACCAAGGTTTAATCGAACCAGTAGGAGCCAAGAAGCACGTTGAAGGTTGATGGTGGCGAAATGTGATGCGGCGCAACAACAGGGATTCCGGCGCCAACATGGAATCTGCACAACAAAACCAAAGTACTTTGCCCCAACGAAACAGTGAGGTTGTCAATCTCACCGGCTTGCTGTAACAAAGGATTAAACGTATCGAGTGGAAGATGTTTGCAAGAAAACAGTAAAACACAATTGCAGTAGATTGTATGCTATGTAAAGAATAGGACCGGGGTCCACAGTTCACTAGAGGTGTCTCTCCCATAAGAAAAAAGCATGTTGGGTGAACAAATTACAGTCGGGCAATTGACAAATAGAGAAAGGCATAACAATGCATATACATGATATGATAAATATAGTGAGATTTAATTGGGGATTACGACAAAGTACATAGACCGCCATCCAACTGCATCTATGCCTAAAAAGTCCACCTTCAGGTTATCATCCGAACCCCATTCAGTATTAAGTTGCTAAGCAACAGACAATTGCATTAAGTATGGTGCGTAATGTAATCGACAACTACATCCTTAGACATAGAATCAATGTTTTATCCCTAGTGGCAACAGCACATCACAACCTTAGAACTTTCATCCTTGTCCCGGTGTCAATGAAGGCATGAACCCACTATCGAGCATAAATACTCCCTCTTGGAGTTAAGAGTAAAAACTTGGCCAGAGCCTCTACTAATAACGGAGAGCATGCAAAATCATAAACAACACATAAACAATAGATTGATAATCACCATAACATAGTACTCTCTATCCATCGGATCCCGACAAACACAACATATAGTATTACATATAGATGATCTTGATCATGTTAGGCAGCTCACAAGATCCAACAATGAAGCACAACAAGGAGAAGACGACCATCTAGCTACTGCTATGGACCCATAGTCCAGGGGTGAACTACTCACTCATCACTCCGGAGGCGATCATGGCGATGAAGAGTCCTCCGGGAGATGAATCCCCTCTCCGGCAGGGTGCCGGAGGCGATCTCCTGAATCCCCCGAGATGGGATTCGCGGCGGCGGCGTCTCTGGAAGGTTTTCCGTATCGTGGCTCTCGGTACTGGGGTTTTCGCGACGGAGGCTATAAGTAGGCGGAAGGGCAGGTCAAGAGGCGGCACGAGGGGCCCAGGGGGCAGGCCGGCGCGGCCAGGGCCAGGGCCGCGCCGCCCTATCCCCGGGCCACCTCGTGGCCCCACTTCGACTCTCCTTCGGTCTTCTGGAAGCTCCGTGCAAAAATAGGACCCTGGGCGAAGATTTCGTCCAATTCCGAGAATATTTCCTTACTAGGATTTCTGAAACCAAAAACAGCAGAAAACAGCAACTGGCTCTTCGGCATCTTGTTAATAGGTTAGTTCCAGAAAATGCATAAATATGACATATAATGTGCATAAAACATGTAGGTATCATCAATAAAGTAGCATGGAACATAAGAAATTATCGATACGTTGGAGACGTATCAGCATCCCCAAGCTTAGTTCTGCTCGTCCCGAGCAGGTAAAACGATAACAAAGATAATTTCTGAAGTGACATGCCATCATAATCTTGATCATACTATTTGTGAACATATGTAATGAATGCAGCGATCAAAACAAAGGTAATGACATGAGTAAACAAGTGAATCATATAGCAAAGACTTTTCATGAATAGTACTTCAAGACAAGCATCAATAAGTCTTGCATAAGAGTTAACTCATAAAGCAATAAATCAAAGTAAAGGTATTGAAGCAACACAAAGGAAGATGAAGTTTCAGCGGTTGCTTTCAACTTATAACATGTATATCTCATGGATATTGTCAACATAGAGTAGTATAACAAGTGCAATATGCAAGTATGTAGGAATCAATGCACAGTTCACACAAGTGTTTGCTTCTTAAGGAGGAGGGAGATAGGTAAACTGACTCAACAATAAAAGTAAAAGAATGGTCCTTCAAAGAGGAAAGCATCGATTGCTGTATTTGTGCTAGAGCTTTTATTTTGAAATCATGAAACAATTTTGTCAACGGTAGTAATAAAGCATATGAGTTATGTAAATTATATCTTACAAGTTGCAAGCCTCATGCATAGTATACTAATAGTGCCCGCACCTCGTCCTACTTAGCTTGGACTACCGGATCTTTGCATGCCATGTTTCAACCAAGTGTCACAAAGGGGTACCTCCATGCTGCCTGTACAAAGGTCTAAGGAGAAAGCTCGCATTTTGGATTTCTCGCTTTTGATTATTCTCAACTTAGACATCCATACCGGGACAACATGGACAACAGATAATGGCCTCCTCTTAAATGCATAAGCATGTAGCAATGATTATTATTCTCATATGAGATTGAGGATATATGTCCAAACTGAAACTTCCACCATGATTCATGGCTTTAGTTAGCGGCCCAATGTTCTTCTCTAACAATTTTGCATGCTCCAACCACTAAAATGATAGATCCTTCAGACAAAACGGACATGCATAGCAACTCACATGATATTCAACAAAGAATAGTTGATGGCGTTCCCCAGAAGCATGGTTATCGCACAACAAGCAACTTAATAAAATATAAAGTGCATAAGTACATATTCAATACTACGATAGTTTTTAAGGCTATTTTGTCCCATGAGCTATATATTGCAAAGGTGAATGATGGAATTTTAAAGGTAGCACTCAAGCAATTTACTTTGGAATGGCGGAGAAATACCATGTAGTAGGTAGGTATGGTGGACACAAATGGCATAGTAGTTGGCTCAAGGATTTTGGATGCATGAGAAGTATTCCCTCTCGATACAAGGTTTAGGCTAGCAAGGTTATTTGAAGCAAACTCAAGGATGAACCGGTGCAGCAAAACTCACATAAAAGACATATTGTAAACATTATAAGACTCTACACCGTCTTCCTTGTTGTTCAAAACTCAATACTAGATATTATCTAGACCTTAGAGAGACCAAATATGCAAATCAAATTTTAGCAAGCTCTATGTATTTCTTCATTAATGGGTGCAAAGCATATGATGCAAGAGCTTAAACATGAGCACAACAATTGCCAAGTATCACATTATCCAAGACATTTTAGAATTACTACATGTAGCATTTTCCAATTCCAACCATATAACAATTTAACGAAGAAGAAACTTCGCCTTGAACATTATAAGTAAAGCCTAAGGACATATTTGTCCACATGCAACAGCGGAGCGTGTCTCTCTCCCACAAAGTGAATGCTAGGATCCATTTTATTCAAACAAAAACAAAAACAAAAACAAACCGACGCTCCAAGTAAAGAACACAAGATGTGATTGAATAAAAATATAGTTTCAGGGGAGGAACCTGATGATGTTGTCGATGAAGAAGGGGATGCCTTGGGCATCCCCAAGCTTAGACGCTTGAGTCTTCTTAAAATATGCAGGGGTGAACCACGGGGGCATCCCCAAGCTTAGAGCTTTCACTCCTCTTGATCATAGTATATCATTCTCCTCTCTTGACCCTTGAAAACTTCCTTCACACCAAACTTCAAGCAAACTCATTAGAGGGTTAGTGCACAATTGATAATTCTCATATTCAGAGGTGACACAATCATTCTTTACACTTCTGGACATTGCATAAAGCTACTGGACATTAATGGATCAAAGAAATGAATCCAACATAGCAAAAGAGGCAATGCGAAATAAAAGGCAGAATCTGTCAAAAACAGAACAGTCCGTAAAGACGAATTTAAAGCTGGCACCAGCCTTGCTCAAATGGAAAAACTCAAAACTAATGAAAGTTGCGTACATATCTGAGGATCACGCTCGTAAATTGGCAGATTTTTTCGAATTTTCTACAGAGGCCTGTGCCCAGATTCGTGACAGACAGCAATGCTGTTTCTGCGCAGCGATCCCAAATATAACATCAACTTTGACATAGAAACTTTACTTGGCACAAAAACATGATAAGGAGAGGTTGCTACAGTAGTAAACAACTTCCAAGACTCAACAAAACAAAAAATTGCTGTAGTAAAAACATGGGTTATCTCCCATAAGCGCTTTTCTTTAACGCCTTTCAGCTAGGCGCAGAAAGTGCAAATCAAGTAACATCAAGAGTAGAAGCATCAACATCATAACTTGTTCTAATAATAGAATCAAAAGGCAACTTCATTCTCTTTCTAGGAAAGTGTTCCATACCTTTCTTGAGAGGAAATTGATATTTAATATTACCTTCCCTCATATCAATAACAGCACCAACGGTTCGAAGAAAAGGTCTTCCCAACACAATAGGACAAGATGCATTGCATTCGATATCCAAAACAACAAAATCAACGGGGACAAGGTTATTGTTAACCGTAATGCGCACATTATCAATCCTCCCCAAAGGTTTCTTTTTAACATTATCGGCAAGATTAACATCCAAATAACAATTCTTCAATGGTGGCAAGTCAAGCATATCATAAATCTTTTTAGGCATAACAGAAATACTTGCACCAAGATCACATAAAGCATTACATTCAAAGTCATTGAATTTCATTTTAATGATGGGCTCCCAACCATCTTCTAACTTTCTAGGAATAGAAGTTTCAAGTTTTAGTTTCTCTTCTCTAGCTTTTATGAGAGCATTTGTAATATGTTTTGTAAAGGCTAAATTTATAGCACTAGCATTAGGACTTTTAGCAAGTTTTTGCAAGAACTTTATAACTTCAGAGATGTGGCAATCATCAAAATCTAAATCATTATGAGCTACAGCAATGGGATCATTGTTCCCAAGGTTGGAAAAAATTTCAGCAGTTTTATCACAAGCAGTTTCATCAGTTTTAGCAATTTCAGGCAGTTTTGTTCGCTTTGCACTAGGAGTAGAAACATTGCCAACACCAATTATTTTACCATTGATAGTAGGAGGTGCAGCAACATGTGAAGAATTAGCATTACTAGTGGTGGTAATAGTCCAAACTTTAGCTACATTATTCTCTTTAGCTAGTTTTTCATTTTCTTCTCTATCCCACCTAGCACGCAATTCAGCCATTAATCTTATATTCTCATTAATTCTAACTTGGATGGCATTTGCTGTAGTAGTAATCTTATTATCAATATCATTATTAGGCATAACTTTCAATTTTAAAAGATTAACATCAGAGGCAAGTCTATCAACTCTAGAAGCAATAGTATCAATTTTATCAAGCTTTTCCTCAACAGATTTGTTAAAAGCAGTTTGTGTACTAATAAATTCTTTAAGCATAGCTTCAAGACCAGAGGGTACACTCCTATTATTGTTGTAAGAATTCCCATAAGAATTACCATAACCATTACCATTAGCAGAAGGATATGGCCTATAGTTATTACCAGAGTTGTTCCTATAAGCATTGTTGTTGAAATTATTGTTTTTAATGAAATTCACATCAACATTTTCTTCTTGAGCAACCAATGAGGCTAAAGGAACATTATTAGGATCAACATTAGATCTACCATTCACAAGCATAGACATAATCACATCAATCTTATCACTCAAGGAAGAGGTTTCTTCAACAGAATTTACCTTCTTACCTTGTGGAGCTCTTTCCGTGTGCCATTCAGAGCAATTTATCATCATATCATCAAGAAGTTTTGTAGCCGCCCCCAATGTGATGGACATAAAGGTACCTCCAGCAGCTGAATCCAATAAATTCCGCGAAGAAAAATTTAGTCCTGCATAGAAGGTTTGGATGATCACCCAAGTAGTCAGTCCATGGGTTGGGAAATTCTTTACCAAAGTTTTCATTCTCTCCCATGTTTGAGCAACATGTTCAGTATCTAATTGCTTAAAATTCATTATGCTACTTCTCAAAGATATAATTTTAGCGGGAGGATAATATCTACCAATAAAAGCATCCTTGCATTTAGTCCATGAATCAATACTATTCTTAGGCAAAGATAGCAACCAATCTTTAGCTCTTCCTCTTAATGAGAAAGGAAACACTTTCAATTTAATAATATCACCATCTACATCCTTATACTTTTGCATTTCACAAAGTTCAACAAAATTATTGAGATGGGCAGCAGCATCATCAGAACTAACACCAGAAAATTGATCTCTCATAACCAAGTTCAGTAAAGCAGGTTTAATTTCAAAGAATTCTGCTGTAGTAGCCGGTGGAGCAATAGGTGTGCATAGGAAATCATTATTATTTGCATTTGTGAAGTCACACAACTTAGTATTTTCAGGGGTATTCATTTTAGCAACGGTAAATAAAACAAACTAGATAAAGTAAATGCAAGTAACTAATTTTTTTGTGTTTTTGATATAGAGAGCAAGACAATAAATAAAGTAAAACTAGCAACTAATTTTTTTGTATTTTGATTTAGTGCAGCAAACAAAGTAGTAAATAAAATAAAGCAAGACAAAAACAAAATAAAGAGATTGAGAAGTGGAGACTCCCCTTGCAGCGTGTCTTGATCTCCCCGGCAACGGCGCCAGAAATTTAGCTTGATACGCGTAGATGCACACGTCCGTTGGGAACCCCAAGTGGAAGGTATGATGCGTATAGAAGCAAGTTTCCCTCAGTATGAAACCAAGGTTTAATCGAACCAGTAGGAGCCAAGAAGCACGTTGAAGGTTGATGGTGGCGAAATGTGATGCGGCGCAACAACAGGGATTCCGGCGCCAACGTGGAATCTGCACAACAAAACCAAAGTACTTTGCCCCAACGAAACAGTGAGGTTGTCAATCTCACCGGCTTGCTGTAACAAAGGATTAAACGTATCGAGTGGAAGATGTTTGCAAGAAAACAGTAAAACACAATTGCAGTAGATTGTATGCTATGTAAAGAATAGGACCGGGGTCCACAGTTCACTAGAGGTGTCTCTCCCATAAGAAAAAAGCATGTTGGGTGAACAAATTACAGTCGGGCAATTGACAAATAGAGAAAGGCATAACAATGCATATACATGATATGATAAATATAGTGAGATTTAATTGGGCATTACGACAAAGTACATAGACCGCCATCCAACTGCATCTATGCCTAAAAAGTCCACCTTCAGGTTATCATCCGAACCCCATTCAGTATTAAGTTGCTAAGCAACAGACAATTGCATTAAGTATGGTGCGTAATGTAATCGACAACTACATCCTTAGACATAGAATCAATGTTTTATCCCTAGTGGCAACAGCACATCACAACCTTAGAACTTTCTGTCACTGTCCCAGGTGTCAATGAAGGCATGAACCCACTATCGAGCATAAATACTCCCTCTTGGAGTTAAGAGTAAAAACTTGGCCAGAGCCTCTACTAATAACGGAGAGCATGCAAGATCATAAACAACACATAAACAATAGATTGATAATCACCATAACATAGTACTCTCTATCCATCGGATCCCGACAAACACAACATATAGTATTACATATAGATGATCTTGATCATGTTAGGCAGCTCACAAGATCCAACAATGAAGCACAACAAGGAGAAGACGACCATCTAGCTACTGCTATGGACCCATAGTCCAGGGGTGAACTACTCACTCATCACTCCGGAGGCGATCATGGCGATGAAGAGTCCTCCGGGAGATGAATCCCCTCTCCGGCAGGGTGCCGGAGGCGATCTCCTGAATCCCCCGAGATGGGATTCGCGGCGGCGGCGTCTCTGGAAGGTTTTCCGTATCGTGGCTCTCGGTACTGGGGTTTTCGCGACGGAGGCTATAAGTAGACGGAAGGGCAGGTCAAGAGGCGGCACGAGGGGCCCAGGGGGCAGGCCGGCGCGGCCAGGGCCTGGGCCGCGCCGCCCTATCCCCTGGCCACCTCGTGGCCCCACTTCGACTCTCCTTCGGTCTTCTGGAAGCTCCGTGCAAAAATAGGACCCTGGGCGAAGATTTCGTCCAATTCCGAGAATATTTCCTTACTAGGATTTCTGAAACCAAAAACAGCAGAAAACAAAGAATCGGCTCTTCGGCATCTTGTTAATAGGTTAGTTCCAGAAAATGCATAAATATGACATATAATGTGCATAAAACATGTAGGTATCATCAATAAAGTGGCATGGAACATAAGAAATTATCGATACGTTGGAGACGTATCAGGCAACGCGCTTGAACTTGTCCTGGTACAATTCTGGGTGGCGCTGTTCATACGATGTCAATCTCTGAACCATATGCGCCAATGAACTGTAGTCCGCTTGGAAGGTCACGTCTCTGAGCGGCGCTGACAGGCCTGCTATCGCCAGCTCGACTGTTTCCTTCTCAGATAAACGAACCGAATAACATCGGTTCCTGACGGTCCTGAGCCTCTGGATGTACTCAGACACCGTCTCTCCTCGCCTTTGCCGAACCTGTGTCAGATCGGCAATACCAGCTTCAGTAGTTTCTGAATGGTATTGTATATGGAATTGTTCCTCTAGCTGCTTCCACGTCCGAACCGAATCTGGTGGCAACGAGGTGTACCATCCAAAGGCCGGACCCGTGAGAGATTGTGAGAAGAACCTCACACGCATCTCGTCTGAAGCTGAGACCATGCCCAACTGTGCCAAATATCGGCTCACGTGCTCAATTGAGCTGGTTCCTTCTGATCCACTGAATTTTGTGAAGTCAGGGAGCCGATACTTAGGCGGTAGTGGGATTAGGTCATAATCGTTGGGATACGGCTTGGAATAGCCGATCATTCTCTTCTTCGGCAGGATGCCGAACTGATCTCTCATGATCGCGGTGATCTCATCCACCGTAGGAGCTGCAGAAGTTGAGCGTTCATGACTTGTACCGGTGGCATATTTAGTTAGCCACGCCTGTTTCTCAGCATCTGCTCCGGAATTGCTTCCTGCTCCAGCAACCACTCCTGTTCCGGCGATCCCTCCTGCCGTGGCAGTCCTTCCTGCTGTAACCTGGGTCATCCAGTTGTTGCAGTCCGGCACGTATGTGCACACGTATCCATGTGGAATCTCCTTGGGCGGCTCATACAGGAATTGGTAATCGCCAGGATCACCTCCAACCTTGTAGACGACGTACGCCGGTGAACCTTGTTGCTGTGGAGCTGTCATCGTGTACGGCAGTGGTGGCCTAGTATAGAGCGGTATCTCCCCCTGGTGAGTCCCTAGGGCAGGTCCTGACGGAGAGTACTTGTCCTTCATGATTTCTTGCACCACATTGAGCGCGACACGCTCCAGAGTGTTCACCGGGCTCTCAGAGTGCCGATGAAGAGAGTGAGCAACGGCATAGTTAACTTCCCGTCGCAGGGCTCTGGTACGTTCGTCCGAAGGGAGAGATAGATCTAGTCCCTCTAGCGCGCCTTCGGGCTAGAACCCTTTGAACTTGATCCCGTGCGAACGGGTTTTCTCAAAAGCGCCGATGAGATTGGCTTCCAAGATGGCCTTGAGATCATCATATTTCTTCTTATGCTCAGCATGCAGATCTTCATACTTGACCGGTTCTTCCGCCATCTTGGATGTTGACGTGGGTGCTGCGGAAGATTGTCCCGATGGTCCCACCGGGCGTGCCAGAATGTGTTGCCTGCCAAACCCACCGGCGAGCAGTGGTTAAGCAACACGAAGAGCCGGGAGGCTTCCAAGGCTGCAGGGGGCCCTGGTCCCTCGACGTCGTCCCGCAAATGTTCCGGCACACGTCCTAGCGGTTGCAAGGGCGTGCCACCTGACCTATACCTGGTCAGGAGGGTGTTGGATTGCTTCGATTAGTTTCCTGCATGGCAGACACGTAAACATTAAATACGAGCCCGATCGGCTCTCAGGTTGCCCTGTGGATCGGCTCACAAAGCCGATCGCCCCATGGTTCACGTCGGGTTAACGATGACATGGGGCTCCTGCTTGATCAGTATAAAGCTAAACCAATCTACGACAGTTTAGGGTTCTCACCGTATGATCGGAACATCCTACGCGTAGTTGAGCCTAATAGACACGAAAGATAATGGAAAACTAACCCTAAAAGAGGCCTAAAAACCAACATTAAGTTAATTCCCGGAACATCCCTCTTAGGGCTAACAAACCATACCTAACGCACTACCGGATCGTTCAACCCGTTTGCAAGGCCTAACCATACAGATATTAAACCAATCCTTGAGGAATCAAGGAGCAACTATAACGGATCGGATCTACTAAACAACGAACAAGCAAGACGCTGCCCTTACACCTGGATAGGTGTAAGGGCAACTAGATATCGAGGGATAGCACAACTAAGCAGATATGCATAAGAAAAGCATCTATGCAAGCCCCAAAACATCTACGATAAATAGTGCTACTCGCCATCAACAACGCTTCAGCACGAGCAGCACAAGGTAAACGAATAAACATGTGCTGCCTAGATCGCAAGATGCGATCTAGGCAGCATGATGCTTACCCGGGAGAAACCCTCGAAAGAAGGGGTGGCGATGCGCCTGATTTGTGTTTGTTGTGAACGTGATTGTCCTCCTTTTCCGATAACCCTAGATACATATTTATAGTCCAAGGGACTTTCTAATTCAGGCGTGCACCTAACCGTGCACGGGTTAAACTCTATCTTTTAGTTCTAAACTAAGATGCGATCTACTATATTACAGATACATGGGCAATTAAGCCCAAACTCTTCGTGCAAGGCCGCTTCAAAGACGCTCCACGCGTATGTCCTTCAAGCCCATCTTCACTTACGACCCATCTCCTGATTTGGCCAAAATCTGGTGATAACACAAGTATGTGTACAAGCTAAGCAACCACGTAAGTCTCACAAGACTGCAGAGGCAAGAGACTTGGCACCGCTGGAGCTTATACATTCGGATCTTTGTGAAATGAATGGTGAATTGACAAAAGGAGGGAAAAGATACTTCATGACTTTAATCGATGACTCTACTCGATATTGTTATGTGTATCTCCTGAAATCCAAAGATGAAGCTCTTAATTACTTCAAAATCTTTAAAGCTGAAGCAGAAAACCAACTTGATCGAAAGATCAAGCGGCTAAGGTCTGATCGTGGTGGAGAGTATTTTTCCAACGAGTTTGATTCTTTTTGTGCGGAACATGGTATTATCCATGAGAGGACGCCTCCCTACTCACCTCAGTCAAATGGGGTGGCCGAAAGGAAGAACCGTACTCTAACTGATTTGGTTAACGCCATGTTAGATACATCGGGTCTATCCAAGGCATGGTGGGGGGAGGCGATATTGACTGCATGTCATGTCCTAAACCGTGTCCCCACAAAGAACAAAACCATTACCCCGTTTGAGGAATGGGAAAGGAAAAGGTTGAAACTCTCTTATCTACGAACTTGGGGCTGTATGGTAAAAGTAAATGTGCCGATACCCAAGAAGCGCAGGCTTGGACCAAAAACCGTGGACTGTGTTCTACTGGGATATGCATTTCATAGCATTGGCTACAGATTTTTGATAGTAAAATCTGAGGTATCCGACATGCATGTTGGTACAATTATGGAGTCGAATGATGCGACTTTCTTTGAGGATATCTTTCCTATGAAGGAAACGTCTAGATCATCAATTCAGGAGATGCCCAGTTCATCTACTCAGGAACTATTTCCTGAACCTACCATGGCTATAGAACACTTTGATAATCCTGTGGAGGATGAAAATGAAGCTCCCAAAAGGAGCAAGAGACAGAGGACTGCAAAGTCCTTTGGTCACGATTTCATTGTGTACCTCGTGGATGATACTCCCACTTCTATTTCAGAAGCCTATGCATCTCAGGATGCTGACTACTGGAAGGAAGCTGTCCGTAGCGAGATGGATTCCATCTTAGCTAATGGAACTTGGGAGGTTACTGATCGTCCTTATGGGTGCAAACCTGTAGGATGCAAGTGGGTGTTCAAGAAAAAGCTTAGGCCTGATGGTACTATCGAAAAGTACAAGGCACGTCTTGTGGCCAAGGGTTATACCCAGAAAGAAGGTGAAGATTTCTTTGACACATACTCACCTGTTTCCAGATTGACCACCATTCGAGTGTTACTATCCTTGGCTGCCTCACATGGTCTTCTCGTTCATCAAATGGATGTTAAGACTGCTTTCCTAAATGGAGAGCTTGAAGAGGAAATTTATATGGAGCAGCCAGATGGATTTGTAGTAGATGGCCAAGAAGGAAAGGTGTGTAAGTTACTGAAGTCTTTGTATGGGCTTAAGCAAGCGCCTAAGCAGTGGCATGAGAAGTTTGAAAGAACTTTAACTGCTGAAGGCTTTGTTGTAAACGAAGCTGACAAGTGTGTATACTATCGCCATGGTGGGGGCGAGGGAGTTATTCTCTGTCTCTATGTCGATGACATATTGATATTTGGGACCAGCCTTACTGTGATTAAGGAGGTCAAGGAGTTCCTATCTCGTTGTTTTGAGATGAAGGACTTGGGAGTAGCTGATGTGATCTTAAACATCAAACTACTAAAGGATGACGATGGTGGGATTACATTGCTTCAGTCCCACTATGTGGAGAAGATCCTGAGTCGCTTCGGGTATAGCGACTGCAAATCTTCTCCAACGCCTTATGATCCTAGTGTGATAATTCGTAAGAATAAAAGAATTGCTAGAGATCAATTGCGATATTCGCAGATCATTGGCTCGCTTATGTATCTAGCTAGCGCCACGAGGCCTGACATCTCCTTTGCTGTAAGTAAACTCAGCCGTTTTGTGTCTAGACCTGGAAATGTTCATTGGCATGCTCTTGAGAGAGTTTTGCGCTATTTGAAAGGCACTGCGAGTTATGGCATTTACTATACTAGGTATCCAAGGGTACTTGAGGGTTATAGTGATGCAAATTGGATATCTGATGCTGATGAGACTAAGGCCACAAGTGGTTATTTGTTTACACTTGGAGGTGGCACTGTTTCCTGGAAGTCTTGCAAGCAGACCATCATTACGAGGTCAACGATGGAAGCAGAACTCACAGCATTAGACACAGCCACTGTTGAAGCAGAGTGGCTTCGTGAGCTCTTGATGGACTTACCTGTGGTTGAGAAACCAATACCCGCTATTCCTATGAACTGTGATAATCAAACTGTGATCGTCAAAGTAAACAGTTCTAAGGATAATATGAAGTCATCAAGGCATGTGAAGAGGAGACTGAAAACTGTCAGGAAAATGAGAAACTCCGGAGTTATAGCGTTGGATTATATCCATACGTCTAGAAACCTGGCAGACCCCTTCACAAAGGGACTATCACGAAATATGATAGAAAATGCATCGAGAGAGATGGGTATGAGACCCACACTATGAGCTTCCCACGGTGGTAACCCACTCTATGTGATCGGAGATCCCGTGAATTAGAGCTGGGAGACAAGCTGTTGGTCAGTTGGGAGGAGAGTATATCCCTATAGCAATTTTACCACTCCGTAAGATGCAATACTCTCCTAATCTGCATGGCAGGTTGATAAATATCTTAATGTGTTCTAAGTGGCTTATTTTAGCAGAGATGTTGTCCTGCAGAACATCTTTTGAAGAACACACCTATATGAGTCCGATTGTTAAACGTCGCAATCTATGAGAGTTGGGTGCTCTCTAGTAAACTCATGAAAGGCCCTGGAGTATGACGTATAAGCTCCAAACCGCGAGGAAGCCTCGCGGCAGCCTAGTATCGGTCTAGGCTTTGTATGAAGCTAGTGCGCAGAAAACTTGTAGTTCAAGGCATAGTCCACTATCCAAGTTGCAATCTAGTGTAATATGAAGCTTTAAGTGGAAGTTCAACTTAACAGTCTCCACGACATACCGGTAGATAAAACAATGTTCTGGAAACTTATTGATGAGATGTGCCAATGAGAGTTTGTGGGGGATTGCTGGAATTTGTGGGCATTTGGCCTTTGGCCCATGGCCCATTATCAAATTCTGAAACTCACATGGCCCATTCCAATAATCAGTGGCAGCACTAGTGGGGGCTAAAGTTTAGTCCCACATTGCTAGTTGGGAGAGAGTTGGAGTGGTATAAGGTGGACTGTTCTAGTCCTAGTAAGTGAGTGAGAAGAGAGAGAGCCCTCGCGCACTCCTCCTCCTCCGCCGCCCGCCTCGCCACGCCTCGCCTCGTCACGACACGTCCCGACGCGCCGCGGGTTGCGGGAATCTCGCCGAGCCGAGCTTATCTTTTTGCTGTTTGGGAAATTAATTGTGTAATCAATTCTGAGTCATTAACGGACGCGTTACTCAGCCGTTTTGCCTTCCGGATTTTCTGGATCGTGGCTGTGCCGACTCGGACGTGGGCTGCGTCCCACGACCTTCCCGAACCGCACTATATAAGCGCGGACGAGAACCCTAACCTGTACGTACCACATATGCGACTACCCGTTTCCAGTTCATTGCGCCGCCGCCTTCGTCTTCCTCATCCCTTCCGTCGGCGTGCACCGACTGCCGGGACAGTAGGCCTCCGGAATCCTGCCTCTCGTGAACCTGTACGGGTGAGGGGTAATCAGGTTTTTGGGGAGCGCTCCGACGCGACTACTGGCAGCACGACGTCGTCTTCGGACGACGAGTTTCTCCACACCGACAACTTCTTCCCGGACCTCAGCGACTTCTTCGACAACCTCAACATGGGCGACAACGACGCTGCTGTGAAGTATGTTATCTTGTCGTTTCTCTTTCAGTTTCTGTTAGAGCTTCTTGTTCTAGTTTCTGTGGTAGATGCGATCGGTTTGTCTTGTTTAAATGTGATTTGTTCATCTACCTTACTAGTCTGCACGATTAGTTTACTTATTGTTTTCATAGTCATAATTTATCAATTACTCGTACGGATTATTTCATATGGATATTTGCTTATATATTCAACAGATGTGTTCCATGTGTATGTATCCTAGGCCATTGCAAATGCTATAGTAATCCTACGTCGGTGTTTACTCTTGTTGATGTGCACTGCTGTTCATACGAACGAGGGTTCGAGGTGAGTGAAAATCCGAAAACGTTAATGCTCGCAACGGTTGAGGCCTCCTTCCTTTCTTCCTTGGTGTTAAAATTCTCATCAGCCCGGGGCATGCAGCTTAGCAGGTTTAGCTTGGACATAATGTCGTGCCAGATTGTTGAGAGAAAGAACATTGGACAATCAGATGGGAGATGGACTCAACTTTCTGACGCCAAATGATTTTGTGCAAGGAAGTCCAGTGTTTTCTACAGTAGAATAGACAATTATATTTTATTTTCTTTTCTAATGAGGCCATCTTCGGAGTCCCTAATGATATGCTTAGTCGCATGCATGTGTAGCGAAAATGCCCACTAAAACATGAACCTGAATTAACGTTTCAGGAAAAACTGAAAGTAGTTTTGTACAAGGAAGGCTAGTGTTTTCTACAGTAGAATAGAGAATTCTTTTTATTATATATATAATAAGACCATCTTCGAAGTTTGTAAGGGTATCATGCTTAATTGCACCGAGTGTGTAGCGAAAATGCCCACTAAAACATCATCATAAAATTCATTACGCACTTCGTCCTTCTCACACAAGTTTTACTTGCAAACTCAACATGCAAAGCAACTTCATGTAGTAAAGGTGCGGTTTTCTTTTTATATACATCGACGACATTGCAATTTGCAACGCTTGTTTCTGTCTAGTGCTTCATTCAGTGAACTGTCTCGTGCCAAGAGATGCAAGACAATGTTGCATGATGAGTGAGCTAGAGCGAGTGAGGAGCGCAGGGTGCCCCTCCGCGCGATACACAAACGCAAGCAAATCAGTTTCAGACATGACACTCGTTCAGTTAAGGTGTGCGTTTTACACAACACCTGAACACGTCACGCCCATTAGTGGTAACTGCCTCTATTCCACAATAGATGAAGTTTTAGAAAGCTAATAATAACATCCTTGTTTCAAAGCAGATGATGCTTTAAAACAAAGTAAAATATGATACTCCCTCCTTTCCTGCTTCATTTTTTTTAGGAACAGACGTATTTATAATTATAATATGTTTATATACCTTCCTATCAAGACAAATTTGAGCAGCTTTTCTAGGGACATAGGGAGTACTAATTTGCCCTTGAGGATATTGGTATATTTTTGTAAACTGGTCAGTCTCGAAAAAGTTTCACAACAAAAACAGAACGCCCTTACAAAAATGTACCAATATCCACAACAACAAATTAGTATCATTAGATCTTTATGAAATAATTTTCTGTGTGTTATAATTAGGCATTGAATATGTTGGCATTTTTTCTACTGTAAGTTAGTCAAATAAAAAAGGTTTGACCTACAAAAAGACTAAAATGCCCTATCAATTTTATTGATCGCAGAGAGTATTTGACAATTAAAATTAAACTTTACATCAGCTCTCAAATATGGCACCGGCTACAGGGTCCCCGTACATCTAACTTGACAGTAGATGGAACTTTCCCCACGATGTATCTTTCAATGGCCATGAGACCTCTATCAGCTTCGAACATCACCTGACTTGTCGTTGGGAAGCAGTCACCCGGGTTGCGGTCAGAAGTTACAGAACATCTACCGAGTATGTAGTTGTCTTCCGCATCAAATATGGTGTCCAAGATGATACACTCCAGTGATGTTGCATTCTCTAGAATATGACATACTAGCTCAACCATGCTCTTTGCAGAGCAGAAGCCAAGGATAGTCACTTTCTTTAGGCTCTTGTGCTTGTGGTCAGGCCTTTGCCTCATATGTAAGGCATCCACTGAGATCGAGTCAAAATTCATATCATCCTGCTGTACCTGCATCAAGACCAATCAGTCTTATTTGGTTCATCACAGATAGTACATAGCTTGCCTAGAAGAAGAGTGACTTACACCCAAGATGAAGGTCTCCAAAGCAGGAGAAGCATCAAGAAAAGAAACCAAAGAGAAATAATCATATCCTGGGGAAGAATCTCCGTCAAAATAAATTACCAAGTGCTTGAGGTGGAGGAATTTGGCAGCTGTCATTGGTGTATTCAACCTCTGCGTAAAAGATATCTCATATTAATTATAACATAGGGCATGCATGCATGAGTACTGACAGAAGACATCACACAGGTAGCAGGTATTCATTAATATTGAGTTTGGGGTTATACCTCGCCATACGAAGATAATACAAGATCTTCAACATTTGGCACAACATATGGAAGCTTGGTAATAGCGTAGTGGAGAAAGTCAGAGCCATCTACACATTCCATATTTAACTTTTTCACTTGCAAGGATTGTCCGAGTGACAGCTGTACTGGGCTGCCATAGAACATGAAGCTGGAGAGGTTTGGAGCTTCGCTCTCAACCATTTGCAGCACACCGCATGAAGTTACACTCAGGCATTTCAATCGCTCCAGCACAAGTGGTATCCTCAGGCAGATTATTTCACTACAATACCACAATTCCAACTGCTGCAAAGCAAGAGAATGAGAAAGAAGGCACCCTAACTCTCCCTCTGTAATACACACACGACCCAGATACAGCGTTGTTAAGTTCCTCAAGAAACTAAGGCCAACTGTCGGACGGAAGACACAGTGCTTGAGCCAAAGATACTGAAGTGAGCCTCCACTCTGACCAGATAAAAGCGAGCATGGGAAGGTGTACCCTCCTTCTTTGTATTTTACAGGCAGACAAAGGGTGAGTTTTTCGATCACTGGTGTAATAGCAATCTTAAGCCAACTGTTGAGATGACAAATATTGAGATCGTTACAACGAAACATGTCAAGCTCGAGTATCTTCACGCTGCCAGAGTGGTTTTTTATAATCTGGTCAACTTTGCTAGCGAAAGCACTTGCTCTATCACCCTTTCGACATGCATTTCGTATCATGCTTAGTGTGTCTTCAGTGAAGATGAGGTTCGGATGGCATCTCCATGAACGTTCGAAAGCATGAGATACACAAGCTGAACGAGCAGAATCTTCTATTGGCATCAGCGAAAGTATATTGCACCAGATGTCCTGTAGAAGCATGGAAAGATGGTTGGCAAATGATTGCTACCACCAAAAACATAGCATCATATGGAATAACATTCTACCACATGTGCTCTGTACATGTTTGCATAGAAGAAGTTGATGGTGCATTGGAAACTGTTTCCTAGTGTGGCAGCTTGATCATATTTAACCAGAGATGTGGGTGTGAACCCTGTCAACGCAAGCTGACGTCTTTACAAAACGGTGTAGCTCCCTCTTTTGGTCAAGAAAAATAAATATAAAAGTGGATCATTCTTCCATACACACAACACACAGAGGCGAGCCAAAGAAAAAAGCCTTAGTCACATTTGCACACTTCCAAAGTATAAAAAGGCATCAGCCCACAAGGTAGGACATCTTACTTGACATTATAATGATATGTGGCAAGATATAGTTAGAGAAGAAATATCTTTGAAATCTCTGTGTAGCTCAAGTGAAACATACAGCTACAGACTCGCCTTAATGTGCGGATTTTCTGAAAGTAAAATATTTGTATCTGCAAGGTCAACCTTTGATTCTCGGCGATGGCAGAGAAGCTGATTTCTGGGAAGAAAATTTGAGTGGAAGAAGAACATGCCCTGATCTATATCAGATTATCAGGTATTCCATGAACAGAAATCAATGTAGCAGAAACGATAGCAGACAGTGGCAATAATGGATAAGCCACGCTAAAACTTGCTGATGTCGCATATGGCCATATCTGATCGAATAGCTGCTTGGTAAAAGAAGCGAGTTTGTTTCGACGTCTTTCTGACCAATAATGGTTGAGCTACACCATGCATCAGGATGGTTATTGGGATGTCTTCTATTTCTGGTTGTATTTTAGCCTAGCTCTAGAACCTAAGAAATACTACTGGTGTTTCTGGTATTTTTGCCTACAGAAGGAGAAGGTACTATCAGTACTGACTATCAAGGAAGTACGTAAGTGTAACATTTGCTTTGTAAAAAGTAGTTTGAGCATGGATAATTATGTCATGCCTCTTGATGTGGAATAGAAGATCAGGGAAGAATGCTCCACAGGCACAAAGACGATACCAGAAAGTCTGTAGGGTGTGGGCCTGTTGTTCCACTGTTCTTGGGGCGGACCAAAGAGAAGATACAACAAAAGAGATAATCTTGGTGACATGGCTTGAACCACTAAAAAGTTTTAGGGCCCAGCTCTGCACTTTATTGTAGGGACCAGGTGACATTTGCGGTCCAGTGAATCGATGGTGCATTTTACTCTTAATGAACTCCTATATTGTGGTCTCGATGTAACTAAATTCACCTCAGTTAACCATTACAACAGCAAAGCAGTGAACTCAATACTTGGAAGTCCTGTTCAAGAATTTTACTTGGCTACCAAACACTGGTCATTGTACCAATTTGGGCAGTTAGAGCAGACAGTGATATTTTTACTTGCAATATACCAACATACCTCTGGGAGGTCTAGCTCTGAATCTCTCAATCGTTTACCACAAAGAAGAGAATTATCATCTTCTCGGCAGAGGAGCGAGTCGCCGCTTTTGGAAATAGAAGTAAACGATCCATCTGCAACACATCCATCATATATGGTTAATCTAAGGATAAATACATACTTCCTCCGTTCTGCAATATAAGGCATATAGTTTTTTTTCAAACGTCAAACAATGCAAAAAAAAATCGCAAAAAAAATGTAAAATTTGACCAAGTTTATAGAAAAAACGCCACCTTGTGCAAGGCTAAACGCTGGATGCTAGTGAGTGTCAAGGCTCTCCGTCATCTACCTCAGCATGCATGGGAGGACGAGTGGCAGACAGTAGTTTGCCTAGCAAGGTGTACAATTTCTTTGTTCCTGCTTTGGTTCGGATTTGCAAGGCGGTGACTGAAGAACTTGAAGATGAATGAAAAAAAATGGAAGCCGAGGAACAAAATAGATTCTGCGAATAGGGGTCTCTGGTTCAACTAATAAGCAGCAGAGACAATATTTATTTTCTTGCTTTTATTTTCCCTGTTCAGTACATCATGTGCAGTGGCAATTAAGCGGTGAGCCTGGTTGATGCCAGGTATCCTTTTACTTGTTGTTCGCACTATAAAAACTAGTTGCTGCTAAAATCTTTTCTGCATGATTTGTGCAATTTCATTATCGAAAAGTAATCAAGTCAGAGGCCAATGCGTTGTTTAAAAAAATGGAAAATGTCTTGAATACAAATGTAAGGCCTCTTTTGATTCAAAAGAAGTCCACAAGAAAATTTGAAATATTTTGATCCATACGAATTTATGCTATATTCATCGGTTGGTTCCTAGGATTGGAATATTTGGAAACTTTTCTTAAGGATTGCATTGTACTACGTTTTGGAGGAAAAAATCCACCCCCTTAAACTTATTGTTACAATTCCTTTGATTTCTTTTCTGTGATGTCAAATATTGTGCCCACCTTTATGCACAATATCGTTGAATTGTTCAAACATAAAATTTGGAATACGAGAGACAAGGCAAACGTAGCAGAAGAAAAGAAAAGGCCACAATATGAGCGCACACGAAAATAAATCTCTACGAGGGAAGGGTCGGAGGAGGCTTACCACGGGTTTGGAGTCTGCGACGGCGCCGCCTTTTCCGCTGCCGGCTACTCATGAGACGCTTCAGCGCTAGCATCCCCATGATTCCTCACCACCACGTACTACGGTACCTGACCGGATCAAGTCCAGGTATCGAGGGCTGCTCTTTTTTTCCGCTCGATCTGCCCTTCGTCTCCATCTAAAAGCACAAACAGGAAGGAAGGGGCCCGGGCACGGTGGGAATTCGAATCGGAATCGACGGGTGAATAGCCCAGATGCGACATCGTTGAGCTGAATTGGAAGCACAGCGACGTTTTTCACAAGAATAGCTAGCATGCGACACTCGTTGCCTGTCCAAATAGCTGCAGTGCGACACTCGGCTTGGATCATCGTTAGCAGTTAAATTAGGATGTGGGGTCCACAACTTATCCAGCTCAGCTACGGCGTGTCCACCTGCAGGGCCGGACCCGCCACATATCCACGTCATGACGTGGGACCCACAACTCGCAGCACAAAACAGAGCCGGCGCAGCGCAGATCCATCCCAGCGACATTCCGACCGTTAGAGCCTCGCTCCCCCCTTCTTCTCCGGCGGCGCGGCAAGGCGAGCGGTCGATGTCGAGCTCCACCTCCGCCTCCCACTCCTGATGGCCGCAATACGGTCCAGTGGAGATGACTAGGTGCCCAGATTGCCCCCGTACCGCGCTCCTATCACGGCGTGTCACAATGAGCGACAAGCATGGCAATCTTGGACGCGAGTATGTGAAATGCGAGGGCAAGCCAGAGCTGGGGAAGGTGAGATCTGAGTAATCCCGCTTCCAAATTTCCTGTAGTTTTGTCCAATTTCTGTTTTTTCTACCGATTTGTGATTTTGGGAACTAATTTGGGAATTAGGGTTCATGTTTCGATTTGGGAATTAGGGTTCATGTTTCGATTTGGGAATTAGGGTTCATGTTTCGGCAATTGGTTTCAGGAATTGCCGAGTTGCAACCATTTCGAGTGGTTGGATGAGTACATCAAGAGGATTGGAAAGGAAGGCGCATCCCCGCGGGTCACCTTACCGTCGGCGGTTGAGCAATCTGCATCGGCCAATGTTGGGAATGGGGAAGAAGTGCGGGCAGCCGAGTTGCAGGAGTTGAAGCAGATCAAGAAGCAGCTAAAGAAACTTGTCGATCTAAAGAAGCAGAACAATTTGATCGCCGGCCTATTTTATTTTTGTGCAATTTGTCTCTGTTTTGTTTATCTCTTGATCATTAGTCCTTAGATAACGCAGTCAATATTAGATTGATAAACTCCATCCATTGTAATCATATTTGCATTGTAATCGTAATTTCTCCCTATTTTGTTTTTTTATCGTTCTAACTATGTAGCCCAATTTATCCATTTTAGCAAAAGCTATCAAATCGCCTTTAATCAAGATGCAAAAAAGAAAAACCTCAAAATCAAAATGTATACACTGCCCAAGAGTGGGTTTAGCTCAAAGTCGAGGAGCAAAGCTTTGTGTGAAAATTTGAGGGTTTGAAACGAATTTTGCAAACCTAACTAGGCTGGTACGGGCCAGGCCCAATTTTTTATGGAAAGGCCAGGCCCAAAAAGAGCGTAGCCAGGCCGAACGATGACACACGGTAAAAAAATGCATACGGTCTAAAGTAACGTGACTGGCACGGGCCAGGCCCAAATTTTTTTTCTCATTTCACTCCTTTTTAGATTATTGCACTTATATTATTTGAGAACTTAGTTTTAGGTTGTTGCTTAGTTTGGACTCTATATTTTTTCTTGTTTGGCTAGCCCAAAGATTATTGCACTTATGTTATTTGAGACTCCCTCGCACGATTACAACATGGATAAAAACATGGATTAAAAAGATGGATTAAAACATGGATTAAAAGATGGCATGGCTAATCATACGATACATCAAGTAGATAATAAAGTGGGGCATATATGCCCAAGCAAAGCAACGTCCATCACACGGTACAAACGAAATAGAAATAGATAATAAAAACTAGTAAAAAAAGACACGACGACTTGGCTCCTCCTTGCATTGACTGACTTGGCTCCTTCTCCACTTGGCTACTCCTTGGGTCATCCCGGGCTCACTCCTCCTCCTCCTCGGCGGCAGGCTGGTAGTGGAAGTTGTAGGAGAGGGAGTGCATGTTCCCCGGAGATGGGAAGATCGCGTAGAAGTCGGTGAAGATGTTGTATGCTGTGAATGCGATGAACTCGCATCCACACCAAAACACCTTCCCAAGGAGTAAGTAAGCATCGTGGGGGTTGGTGAAGCGCACGGTAATGCCGATCTCGAAGGCTACGTAGGGTTCGAGCACGAACATGGGCGGCGCGCGGCGAGGACGGTTGAGGTGGCGGTAGCCTGCAGAGAGGAAGAACTCCGCAAGTTCATGTCGGGTCCTCCACCTCGACCAAGCCCACACGCGGAGCTGGTCCTCGACGATCACTCCCGCCGGGTACTCACGCTCTGGGTAGATCTGAGGGAGACGGTAGGTTGGGCGGCTGTACGCCATGGTGGTAGAACCCGTGGTAGATCTGAGAGAAGGGAAGGAGGAGTGGTGCGCTGGGGTGTGTGAAAGAAGAGGAAGAGGGGTGCCCTTAATATAGGGTGAGAAGAGGAAGAGGAAGAGGAAGTGGGTGGATCGGAGCGTGTGAGAGAGAAGAGGACGAGGAAGTGGGTGTTTACGTGTGAAAAAAGGGGTGTTTACGTGTCAAACAAAGGTGTGTCTACGTGTAAAAAAAAGGTGTATTTACGTGTCAAAAAAAGATGTGTTTACGTGTCAAAAAAAAGGTGTGTTTACATTGCACTTGAAATGATGCTACCAAATTTGATTTTAAAGGAAATGCACAAATGAAATGGTTAGTGCACAAATTACATTTCAAAGAAAATTGAAATGATGCTACTAAATTTGATTTTAAAGAAAAATGCACAAATGAAATGGTTAGTGCACAAATTACATTTCAAAGAAAATTGAAATGATGCTACCAAATTTGATTTTAAAGGAAATGCACAAATGAAATGGTTAGTGCACAAATTACATTTCAAAAAAAATTGAAATGATGCTACCAAATTTGATTTTAAAGAAAAATGCACAAATGAAATGGTTAGTGCACAAATTACAGTTCAAAGAAAATTGAAATGATGCTACCAAATTTGATTTTAAAGAAAAATGCACAAATGAAATGGTTAGTGCACAAATTACATTTCAAAGAAAACTTGATATTTGTTTGTGATATAATCTTTCAATTCCCAAATAACATTGTTTTAGCTACTGAAACTTGATACAAATGACATGGTTAGTGCAATACAAATAGTAAGGACAAAAGCAGGGCTGAAATCGCCCGTGACCATTGGTATCTTGTATGAAGGATGTTACCGTTGGTATCTTGTATTAATCAAATAACTGGTAAGGACAAAAGCAAGGCTGAAATCGCTGCTCTGCTGCGACGTTGTCATCAATAGCTATGCTGCGACGTTGAGTGTAGAGAAAATGGTTAGGCTGCGACGGCTGCATGAGGCATGCATGTCAAAAGTGGCCACGGCGACCTGGTCGAGGGCTGCTGAGCTCGCACGCTGCTGCACGCTGGTGCTTGTGCATGGCGCATGCAGACAGGCTTTGGCAGGCCCATTACTACACGGAAACCTTGGCCCAGCGGACAAAACGGTGACCTCTATTATCCGCTCTGGATCGCCCACGGAAAACAAACGCCAGCGAATCAGATTGCAGAACGATGTCTCACACGGATCGCCCACGGAATCCTTCTAGAAGACACAATCGCACGGACGGGGTTCGACGACGTTGGCGTCTACATCGACGGTTCAGGACGCTTATCCTGGCCTCCCACGGATCGCCCATCGCCAGCGCGCTTCTGCTTCTAGAATAACAGATCCAACGGACGGAGTACATCGGTAGGGTTAGATCGACGGACTAAAAAGGTCGTTAGGGTTAGCCCGGTCAACGTTTGGGGTTTTGAGGGGTTTTGGCCTCAGTCAACGGGTTTTCACCAACTTTGACCGTGTATATCTGCTTCAAAAAAAATCAAAAAAATATGAAACCTTCGCACATAGTCATGCCATGTGACCTAGTTACGAGGAAAATTCATAAACATGATGTACGACAATTTTTACAAAAAAACCTTCACAAAATGAACAACCTCAGCTGAGGTTGCAGAGAGAGTTCAAAGAGAGAGTTGAGGGTTTGGGGTTTTGAAAATGCAAAAAATCAAAAAACCTCACCCTAGCTTCCTTTAGGAGTGACTAAGAAGGATCTGAAGTTAGTTTTCAAATATCATGTTTTAAAGTTGTTTTTTTTCATTATTTTGTATTAAAGCATTTATTTTCAAAAATAATTAAATAATATGAAAATGAAGTCAAAAAAAAGTGAGACTTCGTAGTGGTACTATATAAGTAGAATACATGCTAAGGAAAATTATTTGGATGATTTGAGCAAGGTCGAAAAAAAAGATGCTTAGAAATGGGGTCGTTTACCCTAGCTTTTGAGCCCTTTCCTACCACATTTTCAGTGACGATGAGTTGTGGTTCACAAATGGTCTAGGATTGATGAACTAACGTGCATAGTACTACATAAAGCATTGAAACATCACAGAACAAACCAATCAACTCGAAAATATGTTTTCAAATTCAAATTGGAATGTCAATTCAAATTCAAATTTGAATCCGGATCTAATTCAAATAGACATCACAGAAGTTTCCTTAGCAATAAACTACAACAAATTTATTATTACATCAAAGTTCACCAAACATCAATTATCACATCCAAAGTTATTATTACAACTCTATTTCTTTCGCCTCCTCTTGTCGCTTGATTTGCTCACCTTCTTTGAACTGCTTGGTTCCACATCATATAATTGGTTGATGCTCTTGGTTTTCTTACCACAACTAATTGGCCCCCCAAGCACAACCTTTCGCCCTTGAATTTCAGACTTAACCAAACAAATAAGTGGCAAGTCTATATCCAAATGAGCTTCAGACTGAACCAAATCTTCTTGAAGTTGTTCAGGTGGCAAATCAACATCCAAATGAGCTTCAGACTCAACCAAATCTTCTTGAAGTTGTTCAGGTGGCAAATCAACATCCAAATGAGGTTCAGACTCAACCAAAACCTCTTCAACTTGTTCAGGTGGCAAATCAACATCCAAATGAGCTTCAAACTGAACCAAAACCTGTTCAACTTGTTCAGGTGGCAACTCAACATCCAAATGAGGTTCAGACTGAACCAAAACCTGTTCAACTTGTTCAGGGGGCAACTCAAGATACAATTGAGCTTCAGATTGCACCTGATTACCACTTACCAAGATCTGAACATTTCTCTTCTTCCTACGGCCTTTGACTCTGGGTTTTTTTGTTGGCCAGCATTCATCAACAACAATAGGTGGGCCTTTTTCTCCACGCTTCCTTCTAAAAAACAGAGCAGCATGTCATATGATTAGTAACTAAAACAAACAACAATAACAAGCATGTCAAAAATATAAAATTTAACATACTTAGGCCTTTCCGGAGTGTAACGACATTTGGGGGAACCAATTCTATGCCCAAGTTCCTCACACAGTTTGCATCTATTTTTGTTGCCTTTTTGGGACCTTTTAGGTTTATCAGCTTTATCTTTTTTCCCCTTTTTGCTACTCCCACCTTTCTCAAACCATGCTTTGAATCTACTCTGTTTTGGCCTGCCTGCCTTTCTTTTTGTGATGGGAGGACACATGGAAAATTGAATATCCACTTCCGGCCATTGAGACTGATCTGTCAAAGCTGGAATTGGAGTTGCATATGCAGCCCTGAATTTTGCTACTGAGTAATATTCATGCAAATATGGGTGTGATACGTCCAAAACGTATCTACTTTCCCGAACACTTTTGCTATTGTTTTGCCTCTAATTTGTGTATTTTGGATACAACTAACACGGACTAACGCTGTTTTCAGCAGAATTGCTCTGGTGTCTCGTTTTTGTGCAGAAATCCAACTTTCGGGAAAATCCTCGGAATTTCTTCAGATGGCCCTATTTTACCAAAATATTGACGGAGCCAGAAGGGCGAAGGAGGTGGAGGCCCGAGGGCCCCACACCATAAGGCGGCGCGGCCCAGGGGGGGCCCGCGCGGCCCTATGGTGTGGCCCCCTCGGCCGGCCTCCGACGCCCCCCTTCGGACTACTTATTGGTTTCGACCTGAAAACGCACAGGGAGAAGTCGAAGTCGCCAGAAACCCTCCAGAGAGCCGCCACATCGCGAAACTCCGTCGCGGGAGCCAGAAGTCTCCGTTCTGGCACTCCGCCGGGACGGGGAATTGGAGGAGATCTTCACCGCCATCACCGCCAACGCCTCTCCATCAACCAGCAATGTTTCCCCCATCCATGTGTGAGTAATTCCCCCGCTGTAGGCTGAAGGGGATGGTAGGGATTGGATGAGATTGGTCATGTAATAGTCATAAGATTGTTAGGGCATAGTGCCTAGTATCCGTAGATGTCACTTTTATGATATTGTTGCAACTTGTTATGCTTAATGCTTGTCACTAGGGCCCGAGTGCCATGATCTCAGATCTGAACATGTTATTTATTCATGAAGATATTCGTTGTTTATGATCTTACCTATAAGTTGTATACACATGTCGCTGTCCGGAACCAATGGCCCCGAAGTGACAGAAATCGGGACAACCGGAGGGAATGGTAGTGATGTGAGGATCACATGTGTTCACGGAATGTTAATGCTTTGCTCCGGTACTCTATTAAAAGGAGTACCTTAATATCCAGTAGTTTCCCTAGAGGCCCGGCTGCCACCGGCTGGTAGGACAAAAGATGTTGTGCAAGTTTCTCATTGCGAGCACGTACGACTAAATATGGAACACATGCCTATTGATTGATTAGTACTTGGATACCGTTTTATTATTATCTGCAAATGCCCCTGCTTTGATTGTTACATGAGTTTCTCTCATCCATGCAACGCCCGTTAAATCCGTCCCTGTGCCTACAGTATTTTAATCCTGCTGTTTACTACAATCACTACTGCTGTCTTTATTTCACCGCTGCTGTTATTTCGCTATTTCCACTACCATAAAACTGTTACTACTGATAAACTCTTGCGAGCAAGTCTGTTTCCAGGTGCAGCTGAATTGACAACTCCGCTGTTAAGGCTTACAAGTATTCTTTGTCTCCCCTCGTGTCGAATCAATAAATTGGGTAATACTTCCCTCGAAGACTGTTGCGATCCCCTATACTTGTGGGTCATCAAGACTATTTTCTGGCGCCGTTGCCGGGGAGCATAGCTTTATTTGGAAGTTCACTTGGATTGATATTGTCCGCTGCAAATTCTCCATTATGGGTAAACCTCGCGATACTAAGATCGCCATATTACCATCCACTACAAGAAAAGGTACAACTCTGAGTACCTCTGCTGCTCTTGATTCACCCTCTGTGATTGATAAACTTGTTTCACCGCCACATGCTTCGCGTGCTGGTACTTCTGCTGAATCTGAAAATTCTCGTAATATTGATAATGTTTCTGCTGTGCTTGATGATAGTGGTTCATTGGGATCTTTTCTAGATGCTGCGATTGCTAGGTCTAGACAAATTGAAAATACTGAAACTCCTAATGAAAATGCTGCTACACCTGTTAATTCACCTGAGTCTGTTGAATATTCTAGTGATGATCTTGATGAAGATTATGTAGAGCTTGATAATGATTTTATTGAAAAATGCAAGGCTACTACTGATGCAAGAAAAATTAAAAAGTTGCTTGCGGAACATGCTGTTAGATATAAACTATCTCCTGATCCTAAATTTGCCACATCTCCTATAAACATTAGGGATAAAGATTATGATTTTTCTCTTGATCTATCTCATATAGCTATTGTTGAGAAAACACCCTTTTGTGGTACTGAAAAAGAAAGTGCTGTTGAACACATGACTGAGTTATCTACTCTTAGTGGCTTGTTTTCTGATGATATTAAGATGCGTACTTATTTTGTCGCTAAATTTTTTCCTTTCTCATTAAAGGATGATGCTAAAACTTGGTATAATAATTTGTCTCCTGGTTCTATTAAAAGTCCAAAAGAATTGCTTGATGTTTTCTTCCGTAAATACTTTCCTGCTAGTGCTCAACATGCTGCTTTGCAGAGAATTTATAATTTTGACCAGGAAGATGGAGAGAAATTGCCTGAGGCTTGGGCGAGATTTTGCTCTCTTATTAGAGCTCAGCCTGACCATGATTTGGAAAAGCATGATTTACTTGATATATTTTATAGTGGACTAACTATTGAGTCTAGGGCATACCTGGATAGTTGTGCTGGTTGTGTTTTCAGGAAAAGAACTCCAGAAGACGCTGAAGAATTATTGGCTAAAATAGGCCGGAATCATGATGATTGGTCTACACCTGAACCAACCCCGACACCGATAGTGAAGAAGAGGGGTATGATTAAATTGAATGATGAAGATATGAGGGAAGCCAAGAAGTCTCTTAAGGAGAAGGGTATTAAACCTGAAGATGTGAAGAATTTACCTCCTATAGAAGATATATGTGAGACAATTCCCCCTTCATCCATGATTGAGGTACACTCTCTTCAACGCTTTACTAGGGAAGATATTCCGTATTCAAAACCTCCTGCTCAATGCTTAGATGAATTTGATAATTATATTGTTAAGCAAGAAAACTTTAATATGAGAGTAGAGAATCATTTAATGGAAAATTCCCGAGCTATTAGTGAATTGCATGGTATTGTGGAGAGAACCTCCAATGATGTTAAGATACTTGTTAAACATTTTCAAATGGTTCAAACTCAAATTGATCAACTTACTAAAGTGCAAAATGACTTGTTGGGAAATAATTCTAAAGAAAAACATGCTTGTGAAGTAACAACTAGAGGTGGTGCTTCTACCCAGGATCCTCTATATCCTGAAGGGCATCCCAAAAGAGTTGAACAAGATTCTCAACTAACTAAAACTAGTGCTCCATCTAAGAAAAAGAAAAAGAAACATAAGAATGTTGTAGAATCCTCTGAACCTGTTAATGATCCTAATAGTATTTCTATTTCTGATGCTGAAACTGAAAGTGGTAATGAACATGAGGAAGATAATGATAAGAATGATACTCCTGATAAAGAAGAAATTGAAAAGGAACCTGAAAAGCCTGCTAAAAATAAAAAGTACACTAAAGAAGACTTTATTACTGAGAAGCATGGTAATGAAAGAGAACCTTGGGTTCAAAAGCAAATGCCTTTTCCTGCTAAGAAACTAAAATCAAAGGAAGAGGAACATTATAATAAATTTTGTGATTGGATGAAACCTTTATTTTTGCAAATTCCTTTGACTGATGCTATTAAATTGCCTCCTTATTCAAAGTATATGAAAGATATTGTTACTAACAAAAGGAAAGTCCCCAATGAGGAAATTTCAACTATGCTCGCTAATTACTCCTTCAATGGTAAGATTCCAAAGAAGCTTGGAGACCCAGGTATACCGACTATTCCTTGTTCCATCAAGAATAATTATGTTAGAACTGCTCTATGTGATTTGGGAGCAGGTGTTAGTGTAATGCCTTTTTCTCTTTATAAGAGACTTGATTTGGATAAATTGATACCAACTGATATATCTTTGCAAATGGCTGATAAATCTACTGCTATTCCTGTTGGTTTATGTGAAAATGTTCCTGTTCAAGTTACTCAGCATTGCTTGATATTAACTGATTTTGTTGTGTTGGAAATGCCTGAAGATGATAATATGTCCATTATTCTTGGAAGACCCTTTCTTAATACTGCAGGGGCTGTTATTGATTGCAATAAAGGCATGGTTACTTTCAATGTTGATGATAAGGAACACACTGTCTATTTTCCCAAGAGGATTGATAAAGTATGTGGAGTCAATACAATTTTTAATGTGAAAACTATCAAAGTGGGATCCATTGATTGTCCTATATATGAGCCTAAAGAAGAATATCAAACTCTTGTGATTGGATCCATATCAATTCAATATAAGGTAACATGATTGATTTGAGGTTTATTTCTTCTT
Source organism: Lolium perenne (assembly GCF_019359855.2). NCBI lineage: Eukaryota > Viridiplantae > Streptophyta > Magnoliopsida > Poales > Poaceae > Lolium > Lolium perenne. Next base: position 57,563,829 of record NC_067248.2, on the reverse strand, counting down.
ATGTCATATAAAATTTATTTGGTAGCAAGACTTGATCAACCTTGTTAACAAGTATATTTTATTGCATAAAAGAGCTAAACAACACTTCTTTCTTTCTTTCTCCCTCCACCTATTTTATTTGCTGTAGCACTTTTGTTTTGCAATATGCTTTAGTCATTTAAGATTTTAGAAATCATTTTCCTGCGCAGTAATCATTAATTTAATACTCAGAAATGTGCATTTTTCAAAGTTCTCTAAAAATTACAAAAATTATACCGTTGGTCCTATTTTTCGACGAGGCACCTGGGAGCACCAGAGGATGACCTGTGGGGCACCAGGGGGTGCCACACCATAGGGCGGCGCGGCCAGCAAGGGGGCCGCGCCACCATGTGGTGTGGGCCACCCCTTGCCCCACTACACCATCTCTTTCTCCCAGCACCTTCTCTCTCCCGAAAAAACTCGTACCAAGTTTCTCTCACTCGTGTTTCTGCTCAAGAACTCGCGATTTTTCGATCTCCTTGCTCAGTCCAGATTTCTGTCTGAAATTTGGCACATTTACTCCTTGGTATGTGACTCCTTTGATTGTCCAATTAGAATTTCATTTGGTTGAGTATATCTTGAATATTTTGCTGCTGTAGATAACATGTTTAGTGAGCTTGCATGCTTGTTCTAAGTGGTAGAAACTAGTTTTGATGCATGTTTAGTACTCTAGCAAGTTCCTATAGTAGTTCCCTTCAATTACACACCTTGAAATCAAATTTTATAATGATTGTTGAAAATTTCAGAAAATGGAAGGAGGTGTGCCCCAATTGAACCAAGAAGAATTGGAAGTCCAGCAAGTTACGAGAGTCAATCGTGAGGAGGGAGTATACCCCTCTTACTACCCATGTGTGGACTTTATGAGAAGTGCGGGGATTTTACAAGATGTGCAGACTCTAATCTCTCGTGCAGGGCTGAGTGGTTTTGTTGAAGGAGAGCCAAGACAATATGTAAAATTAAATATGTCTTTTGTGCAGGACTTCAAGTTCAATTGGTCGCGATCTGACCCCATGGTCCAGTATAAAATTTACAATAAAGCTGTCAACTTGCCATTTAGTGTTTTTTGTGCAGCAATTGGAGTACCGCAATGGGGATCCTGCGAGAAGATCAGGGGAACACCGCGGGAGCTCTCAGATCTTTATACAAGGATTTGTAATGGGAGGAGCCTCTCCAATGATGATGGTAAGATTAGTAGCATTCAACATCCAGCCATCCGCTACTTTGCCTATTTCATTACAAAGTGCGTTCTTGCAAGAAGGACTGGAGGTAAGTTATCTGTCCCAGACTTGGCTTTCTTAGCTGCTGCTTTGCAACAGGATAGGACTTATAATTTGGGTGCTTTAATAGCTTGTAGACTTGCTACTAACCGTGAGAAAGGAGGAATTTGTGGAGGTCTTATCGCCTCTCGCTTATTAGCTATGCATGGTGTAGAACCTCACCATTTAGATATTCCGCTTTCTATAGAGAAGCTTGATGTGGTTTCCATGATTAGACATGAGTTTATTTCAGATGCATCTAGTTTGAACAACCTGCATTATAGGATAACTTTGTATAAGAACAGTTGGAGTATAACTAAGAAAATTGAAAAACTAGTACGATTGCCTGCACCTGCTTTGTTTAACCTTGATGCCAGGAACGGGTGGTCGATCACAGAAAATGAGCTAAATGCATACATAGAAAGAGAAAGCCGTCGTGCGAGGGAAAATGTGGAGGAGACCGAGGAGCATCCCGACTCTTCATCCGATGCAGCAAGTTCCTCATATCAACATCATGGTCACGTGGAGCCTCCACGATATTCTTCTGCACAGGGGCCCTATTACCACTCCATGTATGATCCACCGGCGTGGAACTCCGACCCTCGTTGGGAATGAACTCCACTTGGGCCAAAAGCCTAAGCTTGGGGGGAGGTATACCGGCATCACTCATTCTTTGCATATTATGGTTGCTGGATACTTGTACATACTTGTTTAGTCTCTAGAGTGGTTTTCTAATGAGAGGGAGATGATATTTTGGGAAGTGCTGTCCAAAAACAGATTCTGAGCTGTTACCAAAAAAATTCGTACGCACAGCCAGAACGTTATTTTGAGTTGCCAATTTTTGAGCATGTTCCCCAGGTTGTTATCTAACTTTAATTAGTTGAACACTTTTTGGTCTGAGCAATGGAAGATTTTTGTTAAATTCGATTTCTGTACTGCTGTCAGGATTTGGCAGATTTCTGTCATCCTGCTTTTCTGTGTTTCTGTTAGTTTGCATTCTTTTGTTTTCGCTTTGTTTCTTTCCTAAAACACAAAAAGACCAAAAATATTTCTGTTGTTTCTCTTCACCATTTGTTTATTTGGTACCTTGCTCTTAGTTTGCTTTATTTGCTATCGTTAGTTTGCTATAAGAAAACCCAAAAAGATTTTGCTTTGTTTGCTTGTTTTCTTTCGTGCTTGTTTCTAATTCGAAAACACCAAAAATATTTGCTGTTCTTCTTTGGTTTGTAAAGTTCATCATGAGTTCAATGGTCTTCGGTGGCTGGAGCGTGGTTTTCATTTCATATTATCCAAGCTACACAAGTGAAAAGGCAATAATGACGATCTACGACAATCTGATTGTGGTGAGAGGCTGGTATGAACTCTATTTGTTTTCATTTTTGTACATATACTCATCCATATGAGCATGCTTAGTTGGTTCATGTGAGGTATATGTTATTTGAGAAAGTCTAGTAGTTCATGATCTCTCATGTTTAGTTCCAATTTATTAATATGAGTAGCATGTCGTGGATGTTTGCTTGCATTGTTTTATTCATAAGTAAGTATGACATTGTGGTATCCTCCTCTGAATAATTCATTTATATCGACTTGGCACATGCTCACGCATGCATATGACTGAACAAAAAGTCAATTAAGCCTCGATGATTTATATTGCTTCAGAGTTCTTGTATCACTTTTATGCCTCCGTTAATTTATTTTGCCGCAAGCATAATTATGACAGTTACTGCTCTCTTGATTTGTCGCTCCCTAGTCTTTTGCTAGCCTTCACTTGTACTGAGCGGTGACGCCGCTCGTGCTTCCAAACACCTGAAAACCAAGTTGTTCCATAAGTGTCCACCATAAATACCTATGCATGGCATTTCAAACCATTCCAAGTAAATTCTCATGCGCTACCTTTAAAACTTTCAAAATGCTTCTCAATTTGTGTTAATGTTTCATAGCTCATGAAGAAGTATGTGGTGTTTAGCTTTCGACCTTGTCATTTACTTTTGACGGACTCTCATATGGACTAGTGGCACATCCGCTTATCCAATAATTTTGCAAAAAGAGCTGGCAATGGGATTCCCAGTCCCAAATTAATTAACTTAAATAGACACTCCTCCATGGTTTGTGATTGTTGGACGGCACCCGAAGGATTCGGTTAGCCATGGCTTGTGTAAGCAAAGGTTGGGGGGAGTGTCATCATCATAATAAAACTTAAATAAAAAGGCACTCCTTCATGGTATGTGATTGTTGGCAGGCACCCGAGGATTCGGTTAGCCATGGTTTGTGAAAGAAAGGTTGGAAGGAGTGCCAACCAAAAATAAATAAATGGGAGCCGCTCTTGTGAGTCCGGTTGATGAGGTAGTTAGTGTACCCATTACCATTCGTTGACAACAACAAACACCTCTCAAAATAATTTTACTCCTGCTTTACAAATGAAAAGCTCTAGCGCATGTTAATCCCTGCTTCCCTCTGCGAAGGGTCAATCTTTTACTTTTATGTTGTGTCTCCATTCTTTCTTTGAGCACTATCTTGAGAGCACGACTGTCATTCTTAGTATAATATGCTTGTCTCAAAATATAATTGATTGTGGTATAACTTTGATACTTTTATCTTTGACAATCACTACTTCTAGTCCTTCTATGAACTCAAGAGGTGCCTCGGCATTTATGTTTTGCCGATCAAATACTGGCAAGCGAGATACCACTTTATCATATTCTCTTATGAACATTGCAATCCTGCTTACATACATGATTCATGGTGCTTATTATTAATTGTTGGTACTTCTCCATGATTGACATAGCTGTTGGATGATCTTATTTGCATGTATCTCATTATGAACTGCTTAAGTATTAGCCATAGCATGAGAATATATACATCATATGAGCAAATGTGTTCGTAAAAGTTCTTTTATCGCTCAGTTGTTAACTGAATTGCTTGAGGACAAGCAATAAGCTAAGCTTGGGGGGAGTTGATATGTCCAAAACGTATCTACTTTCCCGAACACTTTTGCTATTGTTTTGCCTCTAATTTGTGTATTTTGGATACAACTAACACGGACTAACGCTGTTTTCAGCAGAATTGCTCTGGTGTCTCGTTTTTGTGCAGAAATCCAACTTTCGGGAAAATCCTCGGAATTTCTTCAGATGGCCCTATTTTACCAAAATATTGACGGAGCCAGAAGGGCGAAGGAGGTGGAGGCCCGAGGGCCCCACACCATAAGGCGGCGCGGCCCAGGGGGGGCCCGCGCGGCCCTATGGTGTGGCCCCCTCGGCCGGCCTCCGACGCCCCCCTTCGGACTACTTATTGGTTTCGACCTGAAAACACACAGGGAGAAGTCGAAGTCGCCAGAAACCCTCCAGAGAGCCGCCACATCGCGAAACTCCGTCGCGGGAGCCAGAAGTCCCCGTTCTGGCACTCCGCCGGGACGGGGAATTGGAGGAGATCTTCACCGCCATCACCGCCAACGCCTCTCCATCAACCAGCAATGTTTCCCCCATCCATGTGTGAGTAATTCCCCCGCTGTAGGCTGAAGGGGATGGTAGGGATTGGATGAGATTGGTCATGTAATAGTCATAAGATTGTTAGGGCATAGTGCCTAGTATCCGTAGATGTCACTTTTATGATATTGTTGCAACTTGTTATGCTTAATGCTTGTCACTAGGGCCCGAGTGCCATGATCTCAGATCTGAACATGTTATTTATTCATGAAGATATTCGTTGTTTATGATCTTACCTATAAGTTGTATACACATGTCGCTGTCCGGAACCAATGGCCCCGAAGTGACAGAAATCGGGACAACCGGAGGGAATGGTAGTGATGTGAGGATCACATGTGTTCACGGAATGTTAATGCTTTGCTCCGGTACTCTATTAAAAGGAGTACCTTAATATCCAGTAGTTTCCCTAGAGGCCCGGCTGCCACCGGCTGGTAGGACAAAAGATGTTGTGCAAGTTTCTCATTGCGAGCACGTACGACTAAATATGGAACACATGCCTATTGATTGATTAGTACTTGGATACCGTTTTATTATTATCTGCAAATGCCCCTGCTTTGATTGTTACATGAGTTTCTCTCATCCATGCAACGCCCGTTAAATCCGTCCCTGTGCCTACAGTATTTTAATCCTGCTGTTTACTACAATCACTACTGCTGTCTTTATTTCACCGCTGCTGTTATTTCGCTATTTCCACTACCATAAAACTGTTACTACTGATAAACTCTTGCGAGCAAGTCTGTTTCCAGGTGCAGCTGAATTGACAACTCCGCTGTTAAGGCTTACAAGTATTCTTTGTCTCCCCTCGTGTCGAATCAATAAATTGGGTAATACTTCCCTCGAAGACTGTTGCGATCCCCTATACTTGTGGGTCATCAGGGTGCATGTTTAACCTGGGTTTTGAGGCCAAAAAAAGTATGGCATGCTCACATGGCTTCCCGGTGTGTTGCCACTCTTGACAAGTGCATTCTTTCAACTCAATGTCCACAACATGCCTTTTTGTACTCTTGGTATCTCTGACTTCAGCTCCCCACAATGAAGCTTTATCAACTGACAAATGTGAAAGCTTCCTGCTCCTGTTGACCACCTGTTGTACCACTGCAGGAAGCTTATCACCTTGAAGTAGAGCACCAATTCTGCTTCTTAATTCCCACAGACGCATCATCAACAGCCTGATTTGGTCAACCAAGTCATGCACAGGCAATTCTTTCAACTCCTTCACCCTGTTGTTGAAACTTTCAGCCAAATTGTTGTTTATATGATCACATTTGATGGCAGTATTGAAATCTGCCCTATACCATAGAAGAGAATGATAGGTGTTCAACCATGTAGCAAACTCAGGGCATGCTGTCATTATCTTACCAAGGTGATATGAATGTGTCTGTTTGGTGTAAGCTCTTGCTGCTGGCCACATACGCCCAAATTCATCTCCTCTGAACTTTTTTATCAAATTCATCCACAAATGGCCGAAGCACTCCCTCTTCTCAGCATGGGGGAAAACATTGTTCACTGCATTTTCCAACCCTTTACATGCATCCGTATGAATGGCCAAGGGTGAAACTGGACCAATGCATCTCTTCAACTGCATCATGAACCATGTCCATGATGCCTCTGACTCTGACTGAAACAAACCAATAGCAACAGGGAACATCCAGTTGTGTCCATCTAGTGCATTGCATGCTGCCAATTGGCCATTCCACTTTCCAGTCAAAAAAGATGAGTCAATGCTCAAATATGGACGGCACCCCGCTTTGAATCCATCAATGCAAGGCTTAAAACACATAAAAAACTTGGAGAAATATACCTTGCCATCCTCTGATACCTCTGTATCTATCTCCACCACACTACCAGGTGACCTCTTTTCCACCTCAGCTTTAAAATTGAACAGCATCCTAAATGTATTTGCCCAATCACCATATAATGATTTCATCGCCCTTTGTTTTGCCTTCCACACTGTGGTATATTTCAGCACAATGGGGTACTGCTTTTCCAAGTCAACTTTAAGTTTCTTTGCAGTAGTGTTAGGTGTCTTGGCTAAAATAGGAGTAATTTTTTCAGTAACCCAAAGTTGAGATGTCATGCTTGATACTCTCTGTGAACAGGTAATACAAGTATGTTCATGTGGTATTTGATTTACCCTAATGGTAGTACCATCAGGTTGGCGTCTAGCAGATATGTACCACTTGCAAGGATTGGCACTCCCATCAAAACCTTTGCACCTTGCATAAAACTTGCTTCTGTCAGTCCAAAGAGTCTTGGCATCAAACTCAGCTTTGACTGCATAAGTCTTAAAACACATTCTAAACTCATCCATATTTGGGAACAATTTCCCAACTTCAATTACAGGGTTTTCTTTATCATACAAATTCACCAGTTCATCAGCATGTGCATCATCTACTTCATCTGCTGCATCTTGCATTAACTCGGGATCAACATCTTCATGCATTGACCCAGCCCCAGTTCTGTTAGCATTAGCAGGCATCTCAGATTCATCCTTGTCTTTCTCCTTATCTTTGTCATCTACAGGAATGCCATACATTCTTGCCATCTCAATGTCACTCATTGGTGCAATGACTAAATCAGTACGCTCCTCTAGCTCTACTGCATTCCAATCAACTGTAACTACATTTGCAGCACCATGACACACCTCTTGTGCAGCTGCATCAGATTCAGATATAACTGACACTTCAGTAACTATGGGCATAATCTGCCTTTGTGAAGCCCATTCATCATCTGCAATTTGTGCAGCCAACTTGGAGGCCACATATCCAACTTTGGAATCAGATTTGCGATCAACAATTTCTGCATAAAAGGTTGCATGTTTGCTAGTCCAACCATCTCTCCGATCAATTTCAGTAACCAAATCATCTCCATCTTCAATTCTAACATACTCGCCCTTCCAATCGTCGAACCTTAACAGTGACAATTCTTGCTCTGGACTCCAAACTACACTCTCCCCTATTTTCTCCACCCAATTCTTCACTGCCTTCTCCTCCATTGACTGTAGTTCTTGAGCATCCATCTCTGAAAATTCAACCTCAAATTTTACAAATGTATCTTTCTCGATGTTTCTGACGCTACCATCACCTAGAATGGCCTTCGAAGGAAACAATTGCACTGTAATTTCGAACGTGCGCCGACTGCGCCCCCTGTTTGTCAATCGGACAGTACACAGTGAGCTGCGGGAACCATGAGCTGCACACCCCCATCATCGAGCCCCAAATTGATATCAAAAGTCGAAATGAGCTAAAGAGAAGGGCATTACCGATCTAAATCTGCCTCTTCTGGCTCCATCTTCTTCTTTCAGCCCACACGCAACGATCCCCTGTTTCAAATTGGCGGAAATCAGCGGGCAGATCCCTCAAATTAAGACGGCGAGGAACGAGACTAGGCCTGCAAAATGGCTCACCGCATTCGCACTGCCAAATCTCCGCCCGACGCACCGCCGCCACTGGAAAGCTTCACCGCCACCACCTGAAAGCTCCGCCGCCGCCGTCGGAAAAAAACAGAACGTGGTGCGTCGTCTAAAATGGGTTTGACTTGGCACCTAACTGGGTCCCACTATCTAAGAGAATATTGGGTCCCACTGTATTTGTTAAGACAAGGTTAAGACTTAAACGACCGTTTTCTGACCATGGCTATTTCCACGCGCCGAGACGTCGCATGCGAGCTATTCTTATGAAAAACGTCGCTGTGCTTCCAATTCAGCTCAACGATGTCGCATCTGGGCTATTCACCCGGAATCGACAAGGCGCGAGCTGCCGCTGGGGAGGGGGAGAACCGGGCCACAACACGGCTGGGCTAGGCGTGCCATTATCTCGATCAGGCCATTTTCTCGACAGCTCGTTCGGTTGGACGGAATTAAAGGGAAGAATGGAATTTTGGGTTGTGAGAAGGTGAGAAGGAATGAAAATTTGGAAGAGATCGGTCACATTTTAGTAATTGGTTTGGCTAATTCTTTGTTTTCTTTTTGAATGGTGGTTTTGCTAATTCTTGTAGAGCTATGTTAGCTCATGGGTCGTTCTCAAAAACAAAACAAAGAAAAACAAAACGTTAGCTCATGGATCGTTAGATTGCATTCTAAGCCGTGATGGACTATCCTGGAAACAAGCATTTTGCTCCGCTTTTTAGATAAAGCACAAGCAACTAAATTGATACATGGTGGAGAAAAATCCCTTTTACAAGCAGGTCAAAAGAAAAACGACATAATCTCAAAAAAACGACATACTAGAGGTAGATGAAAACGCAGCCAACTCCAAGTTGAAAATGAAAGCCAGTGAAGCCATACCTAACACTAGGCAACCTGCACTTCCAAATCGGAACGAAGTCGCGTCTCTTAAGGAAACCACCGGGGGTTGTTGCATTAAACCCACCAAGCTATCCACTAGAAATGGACGCCTGCCCTCTCACTCTGGAATGTGGAATGCCGATCCTGCAAGCGGATAGCAAGTACCGAGAACAAGACAATGAGATCATGTGCAAGAGATAGGAGACCATCGAATTCACCCCATGCCAAAGTCAAAGAAGCTTCACACCAGGATCAAGGTTGTCCCAATGATGCATAAGAAGGAACCATAGCTCTCTAACAATGGCCCCAAGAGGGTAACCACGTGTCACGCCACCGCCGAGCCCGAAGAATCAGACTAGGATTTTCATCTAGAACCCTAACATGGAGAAGAACTAACTATGGCGCCCCAAGCGGGATACGACATCCCCATGTGTCGCCAGCGCCAAAGCATGGAGCTTTCGCTTGGCACCTCTCTTGTGTCACCCAAGGGGTGGGCTGCCTCAACCAACACAAGGCCTCCAAATCTAGACCAGGGGCCGCCACCGCCGAAGCCACGCCAACACCATGATCATCCACCACCTTCCCCTCGTTGCCCATGTATCCAAGAGGGGCGTCACCACCGCTGCAACATTGTCCGCTGTCGAGACACCCATGCAGCCTCACCATCCGGGACCGTTGTACTAGCTTCCATGCGTGCCCCCCTCCCCCCCCCCCTAAGCAGCAACGACGAACTCCGAAGTAACAACCATGGCTCAACGAGCCAAGACAGACCAATGAGGGCGTCGCTAGATCTGGACCCGAGTAGCCTAGATCTAGCCTAAACGTGCATGACTACCCAGAAAGGCCACCACACCGACGCAAGCCCCTCCAAGGGGAGCCACCCAGGTTGCGCCTGTTCCAAGCCTCTACAGACTCGCTGCAGCCCAGATTGGGCCCATCCACACCCCACCAGACGAGGAGAAGGATTCTCAGATGTTGTGCACGATGTTGCGCACCTCACCGTCCAAAACTGCAGTCGATCCCACCTTGAGACACCACGCCGAAGAGGGGGCGCCTAGGACCGAGTCGCATGGCCGCAAGCAAAGCTCGCCCTGTGCCGAACCCCTTGCGAGCGGGCAAGGAAATCCGCCGCCGCCGGTACTGCGCGGGCTTTCCCTAGCGATGCTCGTCAGCGGTGGCAAGGGAGGGGTGGAGGTGGAGGGACTAGAAGCAGCGCTAGGTATCGAATCCCAGTCGCTCCTAGGGGACGACGCGAGACGCAGACGCAGTGTTTTTTCTCCATATTTCTATTCCGTCACGATGGACTATCAGTTTAGCATAAGTTGTAACTTGCACTTTTCCAGTTGTACATGGTCTCAGAACACACGATTCCATTTTAAGATTTAGACTACTCATAGTGGGAGTACCTAGGCTAGTAATATGCAACTATATGCATTGTCAACTAGGCATTTTGATAAAAGAGAGAGATGGTTGTGTTAACTACTCTATGCATGATACTACATAATATTTTTAAAGGTAAAATGAGCCCACGAGCTAATTAACTCACTCACACATGATACAACAATTCCGTTAAGTATGAATATGTGAACCTTGAATTAATCTACTTGTGGTTGATATACTTTGAAACTGATATATCCTGTTTGAATTGTCTTCTTCCAGTTCATATGTCGATGATTTACTTGTGCCGCTTAATCTAGCTACTAGATTGTGAATGCTGGTTTCCGCCTTTCTTGCTTCTTCTGAGATCCCTAGTTTTCTTGGTTCTTTTGAATATCATGTGAAATAACCAGGTCTAGGTTTGGACCATGCTAGTTGTACCATGTGTATATTGTTTCTATTATTCTGCTTCCTGGCATATCTGCTTCTCAAATCTTGTGGTAAATGCTTTTTGTGAATTGCTTTTGTGTTTCCATCTCCTGAGGTAGTGGCTAGCTCCTATCTTACTGTTGTACTTGATAGTCTTGATTAGTTTTAGTACAGAACTGACGATTCTCTGCGTAAGAGAAGAGATTCTCGGAATGGGATTTTAATAAAATGTAATGAGAACCATTATCCACAGCTTCATGGTACATTGTTGACTTAAAATGGCAGATGTGGGAAAAATTTGTTGGCAGAGCAAACACAATGAGACCAGCATCCACGGCTGAAAGAAATAGTTGTTACTCGCCCTTTTCCCTTTCTATTCTTTGGGAGATTGGCAAATGAGTGACATTTATGTATTAGGTTGTAGTTCTCTCATGTACTTCAACCGCCTCGCCGACATGTCGTCTTCCTCGTCCGACTGCTAGTTCGCTGTGATTAACATAGAAACCTACCAGCAGTAGCTTAGATCGATTAGCTTTGATTGCTTAGATCTGTTACTAAAGACTTGTTCGCTTAGATCTGATGAAAATATAGTTGATTTAGAAGATGTAATTTTATCATTTAGCTTGGGGAAGATGTGGGTTGATGTTTTTCCTGTGTGTTGGATGCGTTGTCTGATCTTCATCGTTGTGTAGTCCATGTATAAGCGCAATGATTTGTACAAGGATTGATTCAAACATATGTAGTTATGCTCCTTGTACCAACTTTGCGCTTATACATGGTAGCATGCAATTAAGGAGAGTTAGAAGCTTCACAAACTAACATTGTTCATCTTCAGATAGTTTGTAAGAACGTTAGAAGTAGATTGCTTAACATTGTTTTTGTACTCTAGAACTGTTCTTTGTGTTGTAGGACAAGGAAAACTCAGTGTTATCGACGGTGCCACTTCAATATATAACGGTGGCTCATAGGTACTTCCCAATTCGGAAGAGGAACATAATGTCATGGCCAGCTGCTTTTTCCACGTTTGTCCTAAACAAGATGTGTGAGTTCATCAAAACAGTGTCCCAATGGATAAGGGATTCAGGCCGAAGGAACTTAAAGTTGTTGTAGAGGTTGTTCCCAAGTTCTAAAGGCGTGAAGTTGTTGCCTGCCAAAACCCACCGGCGAGCAGTGGTTAAGCAACACGAAGAGCCGGGAGGCTTCCAAGGCGGCAGCGGGCCCTGGTCCCTCGACGTCGTCCCGCAAATGCTCCGGCACACGACCTGGCGGCTGCAAGGGCGTGCCACCTGACCTATACCTGGCCAGGAAGGTGTTGGATTGCTTCGATTAGTTTCCTGCATGGTAGACACGTAAACATTAAATACGAGCCCTATCGGCTCTCAGGTTGCCCTGCGGATCGGCTCAAAGAGCCGATCGCCCCATGGTTCACGTTGGATTTTCAATGACATGGGGCTCTTGCTTGATCATAACAAAGCTAAACCAATCTACGACAGTTAAGGGTTTTCACCGTATGATCGGAACATCCTACGCGTAGTTGAGCCTAATAGACACGAAAGATAATGGAAAACTAGCCCAAAAAGAGGCCTAAAAACCAACATTAAGTTAATTCCCGGAACATCCCTCTTAGGACTAACAAACCATACCTAACGCACTACCGGATCGTTCAACCCGTTTGCAAGGCCTAACCATACGGATATTGAACTAATCCTTGAAGAACAAGGAGCAACTATAACAGATCGGATCTACTAAGTAACGAACAAGCAAGATGCTGCCCTTACACCTGGATAGGTGTAAGGGCAGCTAGATATTAAGGGACGGCACAGCTAAGCAGATATGCGCAAGAAAAGCATCTATGCAAGCCCCAAAACATCTACGATAAATAGTGCTACTCGCCATCAACAACGCTTCAGTACGAGCAACACAAGGTAAACGAATAAACGTTGTGCTGCCTAGATCGCAAGGCAGCATGATGCTTACCCGGGAGAAACCCTCGAAAGAAGGGGTGGCGATGCGCCTGATTTGTGTTTGTTGTGAACGTGATTGTCCTCCTTTTCCGATAACCCTAGATACATATTTATAGTCCAAGGTACTTTCTAATCTGGACGTGCACCTAACCGTGCACGAGTTAAACTCTATATTTTAATCTAAACTAAGATACGATCTACTATATTACAGATACACGGGCAATTAAGCCCAAACTCCTCGCGCAAGGCCGCTTCAAAGATGCTCCACGCGTGTATCTTTCAAGCCCATCTTCACTTACGGCCCATCTCCTGATTTGGCCAAAATCCGGTGATAACACATGCCCCCTGGTTTTGGTAATGATAATTTCAAAACCACTCTGTTTTTCCTTCGAGGGGTCATGTCGTGGCAGAGCAGAACCGTCGCAGTATTCCTCATCATGACACCTTGCCTTCTCAACTTCTCTGCACGATTTGACGGTTTTGGCACCACATCCTCGAAAACTGCTTAAGCATTCAATCTCTGCTATATCCCCTTTTATTTAGCCACTTCTTGCAGTTCCCGTCTCCATCCTCTTGCTCCAAACCAGCCGTCAGCCAAAAACCCTCTCTGCCACCATGTCTTCCCCTTCTTCCTCCTCTTCCTCGTCGAGCCTCTCCGTCCAGTCCTCCCCGCTCCGGGAGCCGACGCCGGAGTGGGACCCGCAGGAGGCCCACGCGGCCAACATCCGCCGCGCCATAGCCGACGGGGACGAGTCGAGCCACGACTTCTCCGTCTGGTCGGAGGACGACAAGTCCTCGACCGACGGGGAGAGCGACCTCCGCTTCCTCGCAGATGGGGAATCGGAGGAGGAGAGCGACGACGATTGCTTCTCCTGGGGCGATTTCACCTCCTCCGAGGAGGTGAAGGAGGAAGAAGAGGAGGAGGACGACACCTCCTCCGACGAGCCGCCGGCCAAGCGCCTCTGTCCTTGGCCGGGCAACCTCAGCGACTTTGACAGCGACGATGACGACGCTGACGAGGAGGACGAGGACAATGAGGGTCTTGCCGGCGGTCGCTACAGCAGCGACGACGAGCCGGCCGGGAGCAGCGCCGACAGCGGCGATGACGACGATGAGGGCAGCAACGGCCCCTAGATAGGACCTTTAGCATAGAGCTAGGAGTAGTAGATGGGGCAATGTATCCCCTAGTAATTCCTTTTGAGAGCAATCAGCTCCTTTCATGTAAGAAATCTGATCATCAATGAAGAAATTCCCCCAATTTGACTTTGTCGATTTCTTCCATATTGATTTAGCCGATTCTCCCCTATCTTGATTTTGCCGATTGTCACCTTGGTCGATGCTCAATGAGCCGATGGCAATGCATCAGTTTTTTTTTATAATGAATTGCAAGACAGGTCAATCTAGTCATCTCCTCAGATGGTAACTTGCAATCCTTGAAATTCAGATCCAAACTTCCAATCGAACAGGTCCAGCACACAGCCTTGAGACCCCTAGATCTTTGGACTTCAAAATCATCCGATCGTGATGTTTGACCTGACGGCAAAATTCCTGAATTAACGCCTCCAGGAAAGCTTCTAGGACCATAGCTGAAACAACTTGACGTTGAAGCTGATACACCTGCATAACAGGTACCATTTGGTCACAACTTTCCTTGTGATGTTCTGTTCCCTTGCAGCAACAAACTAGTCCAGAGCCTATCAATGATAATGGCTCCCCCTTCAAACCCCTCTTACCAGCTCCAGTACTTCACCACTGTTTTATAACAATTGTGGTGCAGAGCTAGCCGATTTTAACCAAAATCGGCCCCCAAGAGCAAAGGATCTTCAGGGGCAGCTGCCCCCCCGAGCCTCAGTCAAGGCGAGAATAGTAGCAAAGAAGGTGGCTGCCAGGAAAACTTTGAAGGGCAAACACCCCTCTAGGATTTGGTTATCCTATTAAGTCCAGTAATCCTGCTCTTGTAGACTTCCCCCGAAGATGATATCATCAAGGACATGCAATCCAGCTGACGGAGCTCCAACTTGGACACCTCCGGGTACACCACCATGTAGCACTAGCCAGATATGTCACCATTGGCTTCCGCGAAAAGGGTCAGCCCTCCACTCCCATCAACACAAGATAGGAAAGCTTATGCACAAGGAGTCGATGTACCACGAGGGCTCAGCAGGACCAGCAAATCCCTTCTTTGAACCAAGAAGCTTCTCATGCAATGGCTCTCTAACTCCTCCTGGCTCAATTCTTGTGCTTTGCTGCTTAGATCGGCTCACCATCCTTGACGATGACGCTGCAAATCGTAACGTTGCCTGTCTTCAGGTCATTTTCCTTCACCGAGGCCTGATCAAGTGGCAGCTTAAACTCTGTAATTCTAAAGTCGATGTCCGAGCATCGGCTGTGCTGAAATTTTTTGTATTTTCGATTTTTTATTGGCCGATCGATTCATGAATCGGCTTCCCCTGGGTACATACTTCGTGGCTTCGTACCTTCTCCGTGTGTATGCCCCCCGAGCCGAATCCTTCAAGTGATTGAAGATATCGGCTTTTCAGCCAATTCAAGCTTGTCTCACCACTCACCATGCGAAATAGCACATCAGTAAACACGGGTGGTGGGAATAGTTTTAGCCGATTGCTAGAATCGGCTCCCTTTGCAGTTTGTGATCCAACCTATTTGCTGATAAATGTTGGCCATGGCTTATCCCCAGGGCCAATGTCGATCTCTTCTAGTCCATCAGCTGCTGTAAACCCATATCTCAGCTTTCCATTGCCTGCCAAATCAATGATGAACACAGGCAGAAGGTAAGTTGAAGCTAATTGTGGCCGATTGCTAGAATCGGCCTCCTTTTCCATTGCAATGTTTAACGAGGGTTTACAACTTCTTGGCTCCCTGCTACGACAACATGGCATGTTTGAAGTGAGATCCTTGTTTCTTATTTTTTGGGGCCGATCGCCGGGATCGGCCTTGCCACGTACGTCCATAGACTTGGATCTTGCTACTCTGTCTGGCCAGTGGATAAGACTAGCCTCACCCCGTTTTTTGTAGCTTCGATGCGCTCACAGCCGTCCAGATTGATTCCAGAGAGCGGCTCTTGGTCATTTGCTTCCCAGATGTTCATGGCAGCCAAAGAGATATCGACTGAATCATCTGCATGAACAACCTCCACTTCATCTCCATCCCATTGTATAATGCACTGATGCATTGTGGATGGAATGCAACAGTTAGCGTGGATCCAATCCCTTCCTAGCAGAATAGCATAAGTGCTCTTGCTGTCGACGATGAAGAAGGATGTAGGGATGGTCTTTCGGCCGACAGTTAAGTCCACGTTCAGAACACCCTTGGCTTCTGACGGTTGGCCGTTGAAATCGCTTAGCGTGACGTTGGTCTTGATCAGATCTTCAGTAGAACGTCCCAAACGTCGTAACATGGAGTATGGCATTATGTTGACTGCTGCTCCCGTGTCAACCAGCATCTTGCTGATAGGCTGCCCGTTGATATAACCCTTCAGGTATAGGGCCTTCAGATGCTTATAGCTCCTTTCTCGTGGCTTCTCAAAGATAACTGGCCGTGGCCCGCAATCAAACTGTGCCACTGATACTTCCTCGTCTTTTGGAGCACAAAACTCTGACGGGAGAACGAACACCATGTTTGTATCAGCCGATGTCCCTGCATCGGCTTTCGTCTGCTTGGGTCGCCACACTTTCTTTGGTGGGCGAGCTGCTGTTTCCAGTGTTTGCTGAATTTTCACGGCCAGATCAGGCCGTGCTTTCCTCAACGTGTACAGGTACTGCGCCTCGGCTTCTTCCAAGTTTCTGAGCCGTTGCACTCTGCGCTTTTGGGAGTGGCTGAGTCCATCAGGACACCACCTTGGTCGGTGATATCTATCTTCTTCTTCTGACTCTTCAAAGTCTTCATCTTGGGATGACTCAGCTCGTTTGTTCTGAGGTGGGAGAGGTCCTAGACGCTTGAACACTGAAACTTCATTTGTTCCCTTCCTCTTCTGCTTACATTCTGGGCAGTTCTCGATTGTAGGCAATCGGCTCATTCCTGAGTCCCAGCAGTGTTTGAAGAAAGGACAATTCCAATGTTTGTCCACGTCTTCTTGCTCCCTTGACCTCCCTCTGGCGTGACGCTCATACCCTTCGTATCGACGGTATTTCCTGTTGTCTGCATCAGACCAACGATATCTATCATCATCTACGTCGTAGCGCCGACGTCGGTCGTATTGCTGTTCATATTTGTTAAGGAGGTGCGCGGAAAGTGGTCGTTGATACCGCACGCTTATCACCTCTTCCTCAGTCAAATACCGTCTGTCATCATGCTGGGGCCGGTCGCGTGGATCGGCCTCCTTTTTATCTTTGCCGCGAGAGCGACTGCTCTCTGGCTTATCCTCGCCATGGCGATCTGCAAGCCCTGCCATATTGATATCAAACGAGAAACCTGGCTCGCGTCCTATGCAGTGACTGAATCGACCATGTTGACTTCCGGAAACGGCTGCGTGTCAACTCTCATGGCAAACTGACCGAAGAGTAATCGGCCTTGTTCTATTGCCATCTAAATCTGTCCGCGCAGGACTTTGCAGTCGTTGGTGGTATGGGTGAACGTGTGATGCCATTTGCAGTATGGCCTGCCGTTCATCTCTTGTGGCGTGGGGATTTTGTGGCCTTCGGGTAACTTCAGCTGTTTCTCCTTCAGCATCAAATCGAAAATTTGCTCCGTTTTGCTCAAATCGAAGTCAAACCCATTCACAGGCCCTGGTTGCTTCACCCACTTGCAGGACACGGGTTTTGCCCCCCGAGTCCACTCAGCTACAGCGACCTCCTGATCTCCTGCGCAATCTTCATCTTCGTCTGTCTCGATCAGGGCGACACGCTTGTACTTGTCCTGGTACAATTCTGGATGGCGCTGTTCATATGCTGTCAACTTCTGAACCATGTGCACCAGTGAATTGTACTCTGCTTGGAAGGTCACATCTCTAAGCGGCGCTGATAGTCCTGCTACCGCCAGCTCGACTTCTTCCTTCTCAGATAGGCGAACCGAATAACATCGGTTCCTGACGGTCCTGAACCTCTGGATGTACTCAGATACCGTCTCTCCTCGTCTCTGCCGAACTTGGGTCAGATCGGCAAGGCTAGCTTCAGTAGTTTCTGAATGGTATTGTACATGGAACTGCTCTTCCAGCTGCTTCCACGTCCGAACCGAGTCTGGTAGCAACGAGGTGTACCACCCAAAGGCTGGACCCGTGAGAGACTGCGAGAAGAGCCTCACACGTAGCTCGTCTGAAGCTGAGACCATGCCCAACTGTGCCAAGTATCGGCTCACGTGCTCGATCGAGCTGGTTCCTTCTGATCCACTAAATTTTGTGAAGTCAGGGAGCCGATACTTAGGTGGCAGCGGGATCAGGTCGTAGTCGTTGGGATATGGCTTGGAATAGCCGATCATTCTCTTCTTCGGCAGGATGCCGAACTGGTCTCTCATGATTGCGGTGATCTCATCCACCGTAGAAGCTGCAGAATTTGATCGTTCATGACTTGTATTGGTGGCATATTTAGTTAGCCACGCCTGTTTCTCAGCATCTGCTGCAGAACTGCTTCCTGCTCCAGCGACTCCTCCTGTGGCAGTCCTTCCTGCCGTAACCTGGGTCATCCAGTTGTTGCAGTCCGGCACGTATGTGCACACGTATCCATGTGGAATTTCCTTGGGCGGCTCATACAGGAATTGGTAGTCGCCTGGATCACCTCCAACCTTGTAGACGACGTACGCCGGTGAACCTTGTTGCTGTGGAGCTGCAAACGTGTGTTGCAGTGGTGGCCTTGTGTAGAGCGGTATCTCCCCTTGGTGAGTTCCTAGAGCAGGACCTGACGGAGAGTACTTGTGCTTCATGACTTCTTGCACCACATTGAGCGCGACACGCTCCAGAGTATTCACCAAGCTCTCAGCATGCCGATGAAGAGAGTGAGCAACGGCAGATCGCCGCCGCCCACAGTAGCCGACGATCGCCGGAGAAGGAAGCCGCCCCTGGAGCTGCCGCCGGTACCAGGAGCTTCGCCGTCGTCCACAACTTCATCGCGCATACTGCCCAACCCTAGCTGGAGCCACGGTGAGCCTCCGACCCCCTACCTGAGCCGCCGGCGAGCCCCTCTCTCGCCGTCGACGATGACGAACGTGCACCGTTGATCTGCGATCTAATCCGATGCGCCTCGTTGATCCATACCGCTTCGGGCGTTATGAGTCTCTGACGAGTGGAGCCCACTGTCAGGCGGCCCGCGCGTGCACAGATGCGTGGTGGGCTGGCCTTGGGCCGTTTTAAACGTTTAGGCCCAGTTAGTTTTCCCGCCGGCCTTTTTAACTCAAACTTCGTTTAATAAATTTAGTTTGAATTCAATACTGGACCTAACTTTGAAAATTCATAGAATCTGTTTGGCTTGGCCAAATTTAACAAACTTTATTTATTTGGAAAGCTTAGGATTTTATTTACACAATGCCACTAGTTTGAATCCTAGATCTATTATAGAATTAAAGTGGAAAAATAAACAAGGCAGGGACTTTTCTGCCTTAGAATAATTATTAAAAATCAACCAAAATAGATATTTGAATAATTCCAACTCCAATAGCTCACATTTGACTTACACTAATTGTTTCTACAAGAAAAGGGTGTGGTCACTTTGCATGATCATGCCCTAGATTAATTAATGGACAATATGGCTAGTTTAGTGAAGAGATATTGTCCAAAATTTATTATGTAAATCATATGAAGGATTTCCCTTCATTTAAATCTTGTCCCAAATGAATTCATGTGATGTTTGTACCCCTGGTCCAAACACTCCTATATGAATATTTGGAGATTTAAATCATTTGTGGAATTATAAAAGGGTATGAGGTGAGCTACCTCATTTAAATCATTTTCTCAAATAATGATAATGAATGTTTGACTTTGGTCAATATGAATTCATGTATGATTGTTTGAGAAATTAAATCTTAAGAAGATTTCAATGAGAGGAAATTATTTTTCTCAAGAACTAAATGGAAATTATTAATTACATATGTAATGAGAGGAAATGACTTTTCTTTAATAAAGAAAACCAATGCACCTAACTATTTTATGTGTGTGCTTAGCATAGTTTGTGTGAAGTAATGAGGTGCTTAGTATAGCCTTTAAGCTTGTTTAGTGATTATACCTCGTATTCAAATTTAGACGCTAGCACCGGAGAATACCAAGAGGAAGAAGGATTCTACCAAGAAGAGGAAGAAGAGAACCTTGAGAACTACCAAGGCAAGCTAATACTCTTGCAAAGTGCAAAGTCCTCCTTGGGCAAGGCACCATGATTCTTATCTTTCTTACACAAGCTTATCCTAGGATTACACCATACAAGTGTTACTTGTTGTCTCAAGGATTTGACCTAACTTGGTCTAAATGAGTAAGCATGCTAGAGTAGTAAATTTAGTCTCACAAATAGCAACGCAATGTAGCACCCCTCATGATTAGTGCTAATGCTAAAATACTAAAACTTGACTACTCTAGATGGGAACCTATGATATGGAAAACTTGGGAATAATGAGTCATTCCACTGAATGAAGTAGAAGTGGAATGTGAACAAGAGAAGATAGTGATTTTTGACAAAACCTGATATTGATGTGAACCAGAGAAGATAGTGATTTTCGATAAAACCTGATATTGGTTTGAATGCGATACCTTTCCAATTTTAGGTACCCCCACAATACCTGATTATGGGTAGGGCTTAACTGGAAGTTTATACACCTTAGTATGGGTTCCCTCTGAACACACATCATAGGGGTTATGCTGAGGCTGCCTCCGTTGTTGAGCAATGATGTGAATTGAGGTGAATTATACAGCCAAGCCCTGTGCAGTTCCCAGGTTAACAGTTGGTTTTCACTGGGAGGCCAAGCTCATGGGGAGAGGTGCTCATACTAGGATTTATAAGTGAAAGGTTATGGTTGATGATCCGCGTACTGTGTTACGATGATTCGGAGTCATTCCGACGGATGAAATCAAATGTTGTGGCACAAGTGTGCAACCTCTGCAGAGTGTCAATCTATTCGAATAGCCGCGTCCACGGTTACGGACGGTTGGAAAGGCCATACAGTTTCCGGTGTCAGATTTTGAAAATGGTGATGAAATACATGGTGACATGGTGACTGGTTGAATTACAACAGATGTTGTGGGGATGACACTAATGTTCCCACTTGAGTTGGCTAGCACATGATCAAACACTTATGAACTAAAATTTGGCTTATGCAAGTTAACTAGAGTTTAGCATCATTACTCAAATAGTTAGCACTTACTTTAGTGTTAGTTTGCAAGTACTTAAAGTACTTACGGCTTTGTCCCTGGCTATTCAAATGGCCAGAGTATGAAGATGAACAAAACTACCAAGACGAGGACCAGCAGGACGCCTATGAAAACTAAGAGCTTTCTGACGTCAAGCGTTGGCCTGTGGACTACTGAGTCCCTTTATCTTTACGCTTCCGCTTTGAACTTGTGTTTGTTTGTTGATCAATAGATCAACTATTCGTGTAATATGGATCATGTGATTCAAGTTGTAAGACAATATGAGTTGTAATAAATGAGGACTGTGATACTTAGCTATTATATCTCGCAACAACACTATTCCTGGGATTGCGATGAATGATATAATAGGCATCCGGACTTAAAAACCCGGGTGTTGACAGCCGTGCAAATCTGAAACAAGTGATCCAAAGTTATGGTATCGTGTTCGTGCTGCTGACTAATTTATTTACTTCAGGATGAAGTCAAGACCCTTATTTTTGGCTATGTACACAAATTGAAGATAAGGTTCTGAGCAAGTAACATTTCAGGTACATTTTTTATAAGTTCAAGGTACATGCTCTCTTTTACATCTAAGGACAGAATCTGAAGCTACTATTCTATGCTTTCTTGAGTAGTTTTTATCTTCTTTTACTATATGGACAATAACGCAACATTTACTGCATGTTTATTCATCCATCTTAGCATCTTATCTAGCAGCTTCTTATTTATAATGTGCATCCTATCTAAAATGGGAGTTATTGCAAATTCCAATATTAATACCTGGTTGTTAGTATGGCCCTAGCTCAATCCGAAGCTCGCAGTGCTGCCTCCACCACCGCCCATGCAGTAGCCGCAAGGAGAGTGTCACGGATAAACCATGGAAGCTGCAAGCAGTGCGCGAGACAACAGTTAGACGCTTTGGCTTCAAGGTTGGTGCTGTAGTCAAGGCGGCTCAAGCATGCTCTATTCTCGGTGGCCTGACGCATGTGCTCTGGCTCTCTGATTCAAGCTAACAGGTATGCGGTGCTTGGTACCTAGAACCTGAAACACATGTACTGTCATCTTATTTTACTAAAGGTAAAATTTGGGCTCTATGGAGTCTGCTCTTGTGTTCCTTATCCAACTTATCTAACAGAACCAATACTATGGTGAGATGATTATCTTTTTGTCTGTTGTAGGTGGTGAAAGAGCAAGATCTATATTCCTTGTTTTGTGTGTTTGATAACAACACTCGAACAATTCTAACCGTGCACAAAGATTATCTTTGATGGATTTGTAGGTGTACGGTGCCCTCGCTGAACACACTATGATCGGAAGACTGAAGCGTAGATCTTAGGTTTTCTGGTTCTGTGTGTGTGTCGTGAGGTGACATGGTAGGAGAGGAAAAGAGGAAAAAGCAGTTTCAGCCAAGCCGGTACTACCGGTACCAGGAGCGGTAGTACCGCTACCCTACTGGTACCGCTCTGCCGTACCGCTCTGGAGATTGCACTGAAAATGTCCCACAGAACGTGTTACGGTACCTTCACGGTACCTCGAGCGGTAGTACCGCTCCAGAGCGGTAGTACCGCCCTGGTACCGCTTAGGTACCGTAACTTAAGTTACGGCAGTACCGCTCCGGTACCGCCTTGGTAACGCTTGGCATCCAGTAAGCTCTGGAGGCCATTACGGTACTGTTGCCTGCCAAAACCCACCGGCGAGCAGCGACGGGCAACATGGAGAGCCGGGAGGCTCCCAGGACTACTGGTGGGCCCTGGTCCCTCGGGCGACGGCCCGCAATGCTCCGGCACACGTCCTGGTGATCGAAAGGGCGTGCCACCTGACCTATACCTGGTCAGGAAGGTGTTGGATTGCTTCAATTAGTTTCCTGCATGGTAGACACGTAAACATTAAATGAGCCTCGATCGGCTCTCAGGTTACCCTGTGAATCGGCTCAAAGAGCCGATTAACCCATGGTTCATGTTGGATCTACAATAACATGGGTTTCCTGCTTTATCAATACCAAGTTAAATCAATCTACGACAGTTTAGGGTCTTCACCGCATAACCGGAACATCCTACACGTAGTTGAGCCTGGCAGATACGAAAGATAACAGAAAACTAACCCAAAAAGAGGCCTAAAAACCAACACAAAGTCGACTGCCGGAACATCCCTTCTTGGATCGGCAAACCATACCTTACGCACTACTGGATCATTCAACCCGTTTGCAAGGCCTAACCATACGGATATCAAACTAATCCTTGAAAAACAAGGAACAACCATAACAGATCGAGTCTACTAAATAAAGATAAAGCAGGGCGCTGCCCTTACACCTAAGATAGGTGTAAAGACAGCTAGATATTCAGGGGCAGCACAGCTAAGCAAATATATTAGAAAAGCATTGATGCAAGCCCTAAAACATCTATGATAATCAGTGTTACTCGCCATCAAAAAGGCTTCAGTACGAGCAACACCAAACAACGAATAAACTAATACTGCCTAGATCGCAAGATGCGATCTAGGCAGCATGACGCTTACCCGGAAGAAACCCTCGAAACAAGGGGTGGCGATGCGCCTAGATTGTGTTTGTTGTGAACATGATCGTCCTCCTTTTTCAATAACCCTAGATACATATTTATAGTCCGTGGACTTTCTATCTTTGGAATAAACCTAACTGTGTACGAACCAAAATCTATCTCTTAATTCTAAACTAACATGCGATCTACCATAATGTACAAATACACGGGCAATCTAGCCCAAATTCACGCACGAGGCCGATTCAGAAACACCTTATGTGCATATCTTCCAAGCCCATCTCAATCACGGCCCATCTCCTGATTTGGCTAAAATCTGGTGATAACACATGCCCCCTGGTTTTGGCAATAATAATTCCAAAACCACTCTGTTTTTCTTCATCGGGTCACGCGTTGCAGAGCAGAACCGCTACAGTGCCCTTTCATCATGATGCCTTGCCTTCTCAACTCCTCTGTACTGCACGATTTGACAGTTTTGGCACCGCATCCTCGAAACTGCCACAGCATTGAACCATCTTTCATTATATCCCCTTTATTTAAACTCGTCCAGGCAGTTCGCTTCTTCATTCCCCTGTTCTGCACTAGCCATCGGCAAAAAACCCCTCTCTGCAGCCATGGACTCCTCTTCCTCCTCTGTCTCTTCCAGCCTCTCCTTCCAATCCTCCTCCTCCAGTGAGCCAGAGCCGGAGGTCAACCTGTCGGCGATATACGAGGCCCGCGCCCCAGAGTGGTGGGACGCGAGGGAGTGGGACTTCTCCGTCGAGTCAGAGGACGAAGAGTCCCTGACCGACGGGGAGGATAACCTCCAATTCCTCGTCGACGGGGAGTCGGAGGTGGCGAGCGACGATGACCTCTTCTCTTGGGAGGCGGACCTCTCCTCCGACGAGGAGGAAGAGGAGGCGGGGGAAGACTCTTCCTCCGAAGAGTACCCGCCGGCGAAACGCTTCCGCGCCGGGTCCGATGACGACGACGACGACGACGACGAGGAAGATGAAGCTCTTGCTGGCGGCTTCAAGAGCAGCGACGAGGACGTCGCCGGCAGTAGCGCCGACAGCGGCGAGGATGGCGACGACGAGGGCAGTGACGGCCCTTAGATTAGGGAGTAGTATAGGGCTTAGTAGTGGTGTGATACGTCTCCAACGTATCGATAATTTCTTATGTTCCATGCTACTTTATTGATGATACCTACATGTTTTATGTACATTATATGTCATATTTATGCATTTTCTGGAACTAACCTATTAACAAGATGCCGAAGAGCCAGTTGCTGTTTTCTGCTGTTTTTGGTTTCAGAAATCCTAGTAAGGAAATATTCTCGGAATTGGACGAAATCTTCGCCCAGGGTCCTATTTTTGCACGGAGCTTCCAGAAGACCGAAGAGGGAAGGAAGTGGGGCCACGAGGTGGCCACACCATAGGGCGGCGCGGCCCAGGCCCTGGCCGCGCCGGCCTGTGGTGTGGGCCCCTCGCGCCGCCCCCTGACCTACCCTTCCGCCTACTTAAAGCCTCCGTCGTGAAAACCCCAGTACCGAGAGGCACGATACGGAAAACCTTCCAGAGACGCCGCCGCCGCGAATCCCATCGCGGGGGATTCAGGAGATTGCCTCCGGCACCCTGCCGGAGAGGGGATTCATCTCCCGGAGGACTCTTCATCGCCATGATCGCCTCCGGAGTGATGAGTGAGTAGTTCACCCCTGGACCATGGGTCCATAGCAGTAGCTAGATGGTCGTCTTCTCCTTGTTGTGCTTCATTGTTGGATCTTGTGAGCTGCCTAACATGATCAAGATCATCTATCTGTAATACTATATGTTGTGTTTGTCGGGATCCGATGGATAGAGAATACTATGTTATGGTGATTATCAATCTATTGTTTATGTGTTGTTTATGATCTTGCATGCTCTCCGTTATTAGTAGAGGCTCTGGCCAAGTTTTTACTCTTAACTCCAAGAGGGAGTATTTATGCTCGATAGTGGGTTCATGCCTTCATTGACACACAGGACAAGGATGTGAGAAAGTTCTAAGGTTGTGATGTGCTGTTGCCACTAGGGATAAAACATTGATTCTATGTCTAAGGATGTAGTTGTCGATTACATTACGCACCATACTTAATGCAATTGTCTGTTGCTTTGCAACTTAATACTGAATGGGGTTCGGATGATAACCTGAAGGTGGACTTTTTAGGCATAGATGCAGTTGGATGGCGGTCTATGTACTTTGTCGTAATGCCCAATTAAATCTCACTATATTTATCATATCATGTATATGCATTGTTATGCCCTTCTCTATTTGTCAATTGCCCGACTGTAATTTGTTCACCCAACATGCTTTTATCTTATGGGAGAGACACCTCTAGTGAACTGTGGACCCCGGTCCTATTCTTTACATAGCATACAATCTACTGCAATTGTGTTTTACTGTTTTCTTGCAAACAATCATCTTCCACTCGATACGCTTAATCCTTTGTTACAGCAAGCCGGTGAGATTGACAACCTCACTGTTTCGTTGGGGCAAAGTACTTTGGTTTTGTTGTGCAGATTCCACGTTGGCGCCGGAATCCCTGTTGTTGCGCCGCATCACATTTCGCCACCATCAACCTTCAACGTGCTTCTTGGCTCCTCCTGGTTCGATTCAACCTTGGTTTCTTTCTGAGGGAAAACTTGCCACTGTGCGCATCATACCTTCCTCTTGGGGTTCCCAACGGACGTGTACATCTACGCGCATCAAGCCTGTTTTCTGGCGCCGTTGCCGGGGAGATCAAGACACGCTGCAAGGGGAGTCTCCACTTCTCAATCTCTTTACTTTGTTTTTGTCTTGCTTTATTTTATTTACTACTTTGTTTGCTGCACCTAAACAAAACACAAAAAAAATTAGTTGCTAGTTTTACTTTATTTACTGTCTTGCTCTCCATATCAAAAACACAAAAAAAAAATAGTTACTTGTCTTTACTTTATTTGCCTAGTTTACTTTATTGCTGTTATCATGAGTAATCCTGAAGTTGAAGTTCGTTCTTTTAAGCAACAAGGTGGAGAAAGTTTTAAAGATGCTTGGTACAGAATTAGTAATGCTCATCATAGGTGCATTAAGAAACACTCCACCACTATCCTTCTTAGGAACTTTTATGTTGGTCTATCTAGTTGGAATAGGTATGTTCTTGATACTCTTTCGGGAGGCAATTTCCTAGGTACTCCCGCTTTAGAAGCTAGTTGCATCATTGAGAGTCTAGTTGGAATACCACCTGTTAATGAAGTTAAAATTGAAATCTCTCTTGAAGATGTTATGAAAAAATTGGAAACCATAGAGAAAAAATTTTCAAGTGTTGAAACTAAATTGGGAATGTTATTTGACAAAACTTATGAACTTGATAAATCCTTAGGAGGAATTGATGAAAGAATTAGTGTCCTAGGAACTTGTGTTGTTCGTGATAATCCAACCAATAGGATTGATGAACTTGAAAAAGCTATGGGAACCTTGGGTTCAACCTTTTCTTCTCTCAAGTATAATGAGAAAGCTTATGTGGGTAAAGAGCAAAAATTCATGTATGCCTCTAAAGTGCCAAAACAAAAGAATTATTATAGGCCTAAAATTGCTAAAATCCCTAGCACCACCATAGAAAATTTAGATAATGGAGCACCTAAAGTACCCTCTGCAACAATTTGTGTTTGCATGAAAAATAATGATGTTGATGCTTCATCTCTTGATGTTACTTGATTTGCACTTTCTGCGCCTAGCTGAAAGGCGTTAAAGAAAAGCGCTTATGGGAGACAACCCATGTTTTTACTACAGCAATTTTTTGTTTTGTTGAGTCTTGGAAGTAGTTTACTACTGTAGCAACCTCTCCTTATCATGTTTTTGTGCCAAGTAAAGTTTCTATGTCAAAGTTGATGTTATATTTGGGATCGCTGCGCAGAAACAGCATTGCTGTCTGTCACGAATCTGGGTACAGGCCTCTGTAGAAAATTCGAAAAAATCTGCCAATTTACGAGCGTGATCCTCAGATATGTACGCAACTTTCATTAGTTTTGAGTTTTTCCATTTGAGCAAGTCTGGTGCCAGCTTTAAATTCGTCTTTACGGACTGTTCTGTTTTTGACAGATTCTGCCTTTTATTTCGCATTGCCTCTTTTGCTATGTTGGATTCATTTCTTTGATCCATTAATGTCCAGTAGCTTTATGCAATGTCCAGAAGTGTAAAGAATGTTTGTGTCACCTCTGAATGTGTGAATTATTAATTGTGCACTAACCCTCTAATGAGTTTGCTTGAAGTTTGGTGTGAAGGAAGTTTTCAAGGGTCAAGAGAGGAGAATGATATACTATGATCAAGAGGAGTGAAAGCTCTAAGCTTGGGGATGCCCCCGTGGTTCACCCCTGCATATTTTAAGAAGACTCAAGCGTCTAAGCTTGGGGATGCCAAAGGCATCCCCTTCTTCATCGACAACATCATCAGGTTCCTCCCCTGAAACTATATTTTTATTCAGTCACATCTTGTGTTCTTTACTTGGAGCGTCGGTTTGTTTTTGTTTTTGTTTTGGTTTGAATAAAATGGATCCTAGCATTCACTTTGTGGGAGAGAGACACGCTCCGCTGTTGCATATGGACAAATATGTCCTTAGGCTTTACTCATA
Source organism: Lolium perenne (assembly GCF_019359855.2). Classification (NCBI taxonomy): domain Eukaryota; kingdom Viridiplantae; phylum Streptophyta; class Magnoliopsida; order Poales; family Poaceae; genus Lolium; species Lolium perenne. The sequence continues at coordinate 57,535,609 of NC_067248.2, read as the reverse complement.
ATGTTCAAGGCGAAGTTTCTTCTTCGTTAAATTGTTATATGGTTGGAATTGGAAAATGCTACATGTAGTAATTCTAAAATGTCTTGGATAATGTGATACTTGGCAATTGTTGTGCTCATGTTTAAGCTCTTGCATCATATGCTTTGCACCCATTAATGAATAAATACATAGAGCTTGCTAAAATTTGATTTGCATATTTGGTCTCTCTAAGGTCTAGATAATATCTAGTATTGAGTTTTGAACAACAAGGAAGACGGTGTAGAGTCTTATAATGTTTACAATATGTCTTTTATGTGAGTTTTGCTGCACCGGTTCATCCTTGAGTTTGCTTCAAATAACCTTGCTAGCCTAAACCTTGTATCGAGAGGGAATACTTCTCATGCATCCAAAATCCTTGAGCCAACTACTATGCCATTTGTGTCCACCATACCTACCTACTACATGGTATTTCTCCGCCATTCCAAAGTAAATTGCTTGAGTGCTACCTTTAAAATTCCATCATTCACCTTTGCAATATATAGCTCATGGGACAAAATAGCCTTAAAAACTATCGTAGTATTGAATATGTACTTATGCACTTTATCTTTTATTAAGTTGCTTGTTGTGCGATAACCATGCTTCGGGAACGCCATCAACTATTGTTGAATATCATGTGAGTTGCTATGCATGTCCGTCTTGTCTGAAGGATCTATCATTTTAGTGGTTGGAGCATGCAAAATTGTTAGAGAAGAACATTGGGCCGCTAACTAAAGCCATGAATCATGGTTGAAGTTTCAGTTGTGGACATATATCCTCAATCTCATATGAGAATAATAATTGTTGCTACATGCTTATGCATTTAAGAGGAGTCCATTATCTGTTGTCCATGTTGTCCCGGTATGGATGTCTAAGTTGAGAATAATCAAAAGCGAGAAATCCAAAATGCGAGCTTTCTCCTTAGACCTTTGTACAGGCGGCATGGAGGTACCCCTTTGTGACACTTGGTTGAAACATGGCATGCAAAGATCCGGTAGTCCAAGCTAAGTAGGACGAGGTGCGGACACTATTAGTATACTATGCATGAGGCTTGCAACTTGTAAGATATAATTTACATAACTCATATGCTTTATTACTACCGTTGACAAAATTGTTTCATGTTTTCAAAATAAAAGCTCTAGCACAAATACAGCAATCGATGCTTTCCTCTTTGAAGGACCATTCTTTTACTTTTATTGTTGAGTCAGTTTACCTATCTCCTTCCACCTAAGAAGCAAACACTTGTGTGAACTGTGCATTGATTCCTACATACTTGCATATTGCACTTGTTATATTACTTTATGTTGACAATATCCATGAGATATACATGTTATAAGTTGAAAGCAACCGCTGAAACTTAATCTTCCTATGTGTTGCTTCAACACCTTTACTTTGATTTATTGCTTTATGAGTTAACTCTTATGCAAGACATATTGATGCTTGTCTTGAAGTACTATTCATGAAAAGTCTTTGTCATATGATTCACTTGTTTACTCATGTCATTACCTTTGTTTTGATCGCTGCATTCATTACATATGTTTACAAATAGTATGATCAAGATTATGATGGCATGTCACTTCAGAAATTATCTTTGTTATCGTTTTACCTGCTCGGGACGAGCAGAACTAAGCTTGGGGATGCTGATACGTCTCCAACGTATCGATAATTTCTTATGTTCCATGCTACTTTATTGATGATACCTACATGTTTTATGTACATTATATGTCATATTTATGCATTTTCTGGAACTAACCTATTAACAAGATGCCGAAGAGCCAGTTGCTGTTTTCTGCTGTTTTTGGTTTCAGAAATCCTAGTATGGAAATATTCTCGGAATTGGACGAAATCTTCGCCCAGGGTCCTATTTTTGCACGGAGCTTCCAGAAGACCGAAGAGGGAAGGAAGTGGGGCCACGAGGTGGCCACACCATAGGGCGGCGCGGCCCAGGCCCTGGCCGCGCCGGCCTGTGGTGTGGGCCCCTCGCGCCGCCCCCTGACCTACCCTTCCGCCTACTTAAAGCCTCCGTCGCGAAAACCCCAGTACCGAGAGCCACGATACGGAAAACCTTCCAGAGACGCCGCCGCCGCGAATCCCATCTCGGGGGATTCAGGAGATCGCCTCCGGCACCCTGCCGGAGAGGGGATTCATCTCCCGGAGGACTCTTCATCGCCATGATCGCCTCCGGAGTGATGAGTGAGTAGTTCACCCCTGGACCATGGGTCCATAGCAGTAGCTAGATGGTCGTTGATACGTCTCCAACGTATCGATAATTTCTTATGTTCCATGCTACTTTATTGATGATACCTACATGTTTTATGCACATTATATGTCATATTTATGCATTTTCTGGAACTAACCTATTAACAAGATGCCGAAGAGCCAGTTGCTGTTTTCTGCTGTTTTTGGTTTCAGAAATCCTAGTAAAGAAATATTCTCGGAATTGGACGAAACTTTCGCCCAGGGTCCTATTTTTGCACGAAGCTTCCAGAAGACCGAAGACCTAACGAAGTGGGGCCACGAGGCAGCCAGGGGGGTGGCCGGCGCGGCCTAGGTCTTGGCCGCGCGGCCCTGCCCCCTGGGCCCCTCGTGTGGCCCCTCGCGTTGACCTTCCGCCTACTTAAAGCTCCCGTCGCGAAACCCCCAGTACCGAGAGCCACGATACGGAAAACCTTACAGAGACGCCGCCGCCGCGAATCCCATCTCGGGGATTACGGAGATCGCCTCCGGCACCCTGCCGGAGAGGGGATTCATCTCCCGGAGGACTCTTCATCGCCATGATCGCCTCCGGAGTGATGAGTGAGTAGTTCACCCCTGGACCATGGGTCCATAGCAGTAGCTAGATGGTCGTCTTCTCCTTGTTGTGCTTCATTGTTGGATCTTGTGAGCTGCCTAACATGATCAAGATCATCTATATGTAATTCTATATGTTGTGTTTGTCGGGATCCGATGGATAGAGAGTACTATGATTATGGTGATTATCAATCTATTGTTTATGTGTTGTTTATGATCTTGCATGCTCTCCGTTATTAGTAGAGGCTCTGGCCAAGTTTTTGCTCTTAACTCCAAGAGGGGGTATTTATGCTCGATAGTGGGTTCATGCCTTCATTGAATCTGGGATCGTGACAGTAGGTTCTAAGGTTGTGATGTGCTGTTGCCACTAGGGATAAAACATTGATGCTATGTCTAAGGATGTAGTTATTGATTACATTACGCACAATACTTAATGCAATTGTCTGTTGCTTTGCAACTTAATACTGGAGGGGGTTCGGACGATAACCTGAAGGTGGACTTTTTAGGCATAGATGCAGTTGGATGGCGGTCTATGTACTTTGTCGTAATGCCCGGATTAAATCTCACTATATTTACCATGTCATGTATATGCATTATTATGCCTTTCTCTATTTGTTAATTGCCCGACTGTAATTTGTTCACCCAACATGCTTTTATCTTATGGGAGAGACACCTCTAGTGAACTGTGGACCCCGGTCCTATTCTTTACATAGCATACAATCTACTTGTTTTACTGTTTTCTTTGCAAACATCTTCCACTCAATACGTTTAATCCTTTGTTACAGCAAGCCGGTGAGATTGACAACCTCACTGTTTCGTTGGGGCAAAGTACTTTGGTTGTGTTGTGCAGGTTCCTAGTTGGCGCCGGAATCCCTGGTGTTGCGCCGCATCACATTTCGCGACCATCAACCTTCAACGTGCTTCTTGGCTCCTCCTGGTTCGATTAAACCTTGGTTTCTTTCTGAGGGAAAACTTGCTACTGTGCGCATCATACCTTCCTCTTGGGGTTCCCAACGAACGTGTGAGTTACACGCCATCAAGCTCTTTTTCTGGCGCCGTTGCCGGGGAGATCAAGACACGCTGCAAGGGGAGTCTCCACTTCTCAATCTCTTTACTTTGTTATTGTCTTGCTTTATTTTATTTACTACTTTGTTTGCTGCACTAAATCAAAATACAAAAAAAATTAGTTGCTAGTTTTACTTTATTTATTGTCTTGCTCTCTATATCGAAAACACAAAAAAATTAGTTACTTGTCTTTACTTTGTTTGCCTAGTTTACTTTTTGCTTATTTCATCATGCTTAATCCTAAGTTTACTTTGGAAGAGATACCGGTAGGACGAGGGTGTATCATTGGAAGAGATAATATAGAAGAATTTTTCACCCATGTTAGTATGGATGAAGATTTTGAAGATATACCATTATTAAAAACTGCTCCTACTTATGAAAGTGCTTCTGCCTGTTTGATACACATGTTAGAAACTAGATTTGTTAATCTCAATCCCATAATACAACATATGTTTCTTACACTTTCGGATATGGAGATGGGGGAAAAGAGAAATTTTGTTTTAAAAGTCCTTGTTAGAGAATTTGAGGATATAGTTAAAGAAGCTAGAAAAGTTTTTATTAAGCATAAGAGGCTCGGTTTCTTTCCTAATTTTAAACAAATACTTGAAAAGATGGATATGGATAGAATTAAGTATACTAATAATGTTAATGATGGTAGGGAAATTAAAGCGCCAATACCTAGTAAACTACTAGGGATGCATGAAGCTTTGGAAAATAACTATGCTTGGCTTGTTCCTGAAAATTTGTTTGATGAGAATAGTAAGCCTAGGAGCAATGAGAGAGGAGTTACTTATATAGACCAGATACAATGCATTGTTGAGAAAACTCCCAGCTCCCAAGGTAATGATGTTGATGCTTCTACTCTCGATGTTACTTGATTTGCACTTTCTGCGCCTAGCTGAAAGGCGTTAAAGAAAAGCGCTTATGGGAGACAACCCATGTTTTTACCTACAGCAATTTTTTGTTTTGTTGAGTCTTGGAAGTTGTTTACTACTGTAGCAACCTCTCCTTATCATGTTTTTGTGCCAAGTAAAGTTTCTATGTCAAAGTTGATGTTATATTTGGGATCGCTGCGCAGAAACAGCATTGCTGTCTGTCACGAATCTGGGCATAATTCTCTGTAGAAAATTCGAAAAAATCTGCCAATTTACGAGCGTGATCCTCAGATATGTACGCAACTTTCATTAGTTTTGAGTTTTTCCATTTGAGCAAGTCTGGTGCCATTTATAAATTCGTCTTTATGGACTGTTCTGTTTTTGACAGATTCTGCCTTTTATTTCGCATTGCCTCTTTTGCTATGTTGGATTTATTTCTTTGATCCATTAATGTCCAGTAGCATTATGCAATGTCCAGAAGTGAAAAGAATGATTGTGTCACCTCTGAATGTGTGAATTATTAATGATGCACTAACCCTCTAATGAGTTTGCTTGAAGTTTGGTGTGAAGGAAGTTTTCAAGGGTCAAGAGAGGAGAATGATATACTAAGATCAAGAGGAGTGAAAGCTCTAAGCTTGGGGATGCCCCCGTGGTTCATCCCTGCATATTTTAAGAAGACTCAAGCGTCTAAGCTTGGGGATGCCCAAGGCATCCCCTTCTTCATCGACAACATCATCAGGTTCCTCCCCTGAAACTATATTTTTATTCAGTCACATACGGTGTTCTTTACTTGGAGCGTCGGTTTGTTTTCGTTTTTGTTTTTGTTTGAATAAGATGGATCCTAGCATTCACTTTGTGGGAGAGAGACACGCTCCGCTGTTGCATATGGACACATGTGTCCTTAGGCTTTACTCATAATGTTCAAGGCGAAGTTTCTTCTTCGTTAATTTGTTATATGGTTGGAATTGGAAAATGCTACATGTAGTAATTCTAAAAATGTCTTGGATAATGTGATACTTGGCAATTGTTGTGCTCATGTTTAAGCTCTTGCATCATATGCTTTGCACCCATTAATGAAGAAATACATAGAGCTTGCTAAAATTTGATTTGCATATTTGGTTTCTCTAAGGTCTAGATAATATCTAGTATTGAGTTTTGAACAACAAGGAAGGCAGTGTAGAGTCTTATAATGTTTACAATATGTCTTTTATGTGAGTCTTGCTGCACTTGTTCATCCTTGAGTTTGCTTCAAATAACCTTGCTAGCCTAAACCTTGTATCGAGAGGGAATACTTCTCATGCATCCAAAATCCTTGAGCCAACCACTATGCCATTTGTGTCCACCATACCTACCTACTACATGGTATTTACCCGCCATTCCAAAGTAAATTGCTTGAGTGCTACCTTTAAAATTCCATCATTCACCTTTGCAATATATAGCTCATGGGACAAAATAGCCTTAAAAACTATCGTAGTATTGAATATGTACTTATGCACTTTATATTTTATTAAGTTGCTTGTTGTGCGATAACCATGCTTCTGGGGAACGCCATCAACTATTGTTGAATATCATGTGAGTTGCTATGCATGTCCGTCTTGTCTGAAGGTCTATCATTTTAGTGGTTGGAGCATGCAAAATTGTTAGAGAAGAACATTGGGCCGCTAACTAAAGCCATGAATCATGGTGGAAGTTTCAGTTTTGGACATATATCCTCAATCTCATATGAGAATAATAACTTTGCTACATGCTTATGCATTAAAGAGGAGTCCATTATCTGTTGTCCATGTTGTCCCGGTATGGATGTCTAAGTTGAGAATAATCAAAAGCGAGAAATCCGAAATGCGAGCATTCTCCTTGGACCTTTGTACAGGCGGCATGGAGGTACCCCTTTGTGACACTTGGTTGAAACATGGCATGCAAAGATCCGGTAGTCCAAGTTAAGTAGGACGAGGTGCGGGCACTATTAGTATACTATGCGTGAGGCTTGCAACTTGTAAGATATAATTTACATAACTCATATGCTTTATTACTACCGTTGACAAAATTGTTTCATGTTTTCAAAATAAAAGCTCTAGCACAAATACAGCAATCGATGCTTTCCTCTGCGAAGGACCATTCTTTTACTTTTATTGTTGAGTCAGTTTACCTATCTCCTTCCACCTTAAGAAGCAAACACTTGTGTGAACTGTGCATTGATTCCTACATACTTGCATATTGCACTTGTTATATTACTTTATGTTGACAATATCCATGAGATATACATGTTACAAGTTGAAAGCAACCGCTGAAACTTAATCTTCTTATGTGTTGCTTCAACACCTTTACTTTGATTTATTGCTTTACGAGTTAACTCTTATGCAAGACTTATTGATGCTTGTCTTGAAGTACTATTCATGAAAAGTCTTTGCTATATGATTCAGTTGTTTACTCATGTCATTACCATTGCTTTGATCGCTGCATTCATTACATATGTTTACAAATAGTATGATCAAGATTATGATGGCATGTCACTTCAGAAATTATCTTTGTTATCGTTTTACCTGCTCGGGACGAGCAGAACTAAGCTTGGGGATGCTGATACGTCTCCAACGTATCGATAATTTCTTATGTTCCATGCTACTTTATTGATGATACCTACATGTTTTATGCACATTATATGTCATATTTATGCATTTTACGGAACTAACCTATTAACAAGATGCCGAAGAGCCGATTCTTTGTTTTCTCGCTGTTTTTGGTTTCAGAAATCCTAGTAAAGAAATATTCTCGGAATTGGACGAAACTTTCGCCCAGGGTCCTATTTTTGCACGAAGCTTCCAGAAGACCGAAGACCTAACGAAGTGGGGCCACGAGGCAGCCAGGGGGGTGGCCGGCGCGGCCTAGGTCTTGGCCGCGCGGCCCTGCCCCCTGGGCCCCTCGTGTGGCCCCTCGCGTTGACCTTCCGCCTACTTAAAGCTCCCGTCGCGAAAACCCCGATGCGAGAGCCACGATACGGAAAACCTTACAGAGACGCCGCCGCCGCGAATCCCATCTCGGGGGATTCTGGAGATCGCCTCCGGCACCCTGCCGGAGAGGGGATTCATCTCCCGGAGGACTCTTCATCGCCATGATCGCCTCCGGAGTGATGAGTGAGTAGTTCACCCCTGGACCATGGGTCCATAGCAGTAGCTAGATGGTCGTCTTCTCCTTGTTGTGCTTCATTGTTGGATCTTGTGAGCTGCCTAACATGATCAAGATCATCTATATGTAATTCTATATGTTGTGTTTGTCGGGATCCGATGGATAGAGAGTACTATGATTATGGTGATTATCAATCTATTGTTTATGTGTTGTTTATGATCTTGCATGCTCTCCGTTATTAGTAGAGGCTCTGGCCAAGTTTTTGCTCTTAACTCCAAGAGGGGGTATTTATGCTCGATAGTTGGTTCATGCCTTCATTGAATGCAGGATCGTGTGATGAGGTTCTAAGGTTGTGATGTGCTGTTGCCACTAGGGATAAAACATTGATGCTATGTCTAAGGATGTAGTTATTGATTACATTACGCACAATACTTAATGCAATTGTCTGTTGCTTTGCAACTTAATACTGGAGGGGGTTCGGACGATAACCTGAAGGTGGACTTTTTAGGCATAGATGCAGTTGGATGGCGGTCTATGTACTTTGTCGTAATGCCCGGATTAAATCTCACTATATTTACCATGTCATGTATATGCATTATTATGCCTTTCTCTATTTGTTAATTGCCCGACTGTAATTTGTTCACCCAACATGCTTTTATCTTATGGGAGAGACACCTCTAGTGAACTGTGGACCCCGGTCCTATTCTTTACATAGCATACAATCTACTTGTTTTACTGTTTTCTTTGCAAACATCTTCCACTCGATACGTTTAATCCTTTGTTACAGCAAGCCGGTGAGATTGACAACCTCACTGTTTCGTTGGGGCAAAGTACTTTGGTTGTGTTGTGCAGGTTCCTAGTTGGCGCCGGAATCCCTGGTGTTGCGCCGCATCACATTTCGCGACCATCAACCTTCAACGTGCTTCTTGGCTCCTCCTGGTTCGATTAAACCTTGGTTTCTTTCTGAGGGAAAACTTGCTATTGTGCGCATCATACCTTCCTCTTGGGGTTCCCAACGAACGTGTGAGTTACACGCCATCAGTCGTCTTCTCCTTGTTGTGCTTCATTGTTGGATCTTGTGAGCTGCCTAACATGATCAAGATCATCTATCTGTAATACTATATGTTGTGTTTGTCGGGATCCGATGGATAGAGAATACTATGTTATGGTGATTATCAATCTATTGTTTATGTGTTGTTTATGATCTTGCATGCTCTCCGTTATTAGTAGAGGCTCTGGCCAAGTTTTTACTCTTAACTCCAAGAGGGAGTATTTATGCTCGATAGTGGGTTCATGCCTTCATTGACACTGGGACGGTGAGAAAGTTCTAAGGTTGTGATGTGCTGTTGCCACTAGGGATAAAACATTGATTCTATGTCTAAGGATGTAGTTGTCGATTACATTACGCACCATACTTAATGCAATTGTCTGTTGCTTTGCAACTTAATACTGAATGGGGTTCGGATGATAACCTGAAGGTGGACTTTTTAGGCATAGATGCAGTTGGATGGCGGTCTATGTACTTTGTCGTAATGCCCAATTAAATCTCACTATATTTATCATATCATGTATATGCATTGTTATGCCCTTCTCTATTTGTCAATTGCCCGACTGTAATTTGTTCACCCAACATGCTTTTATCTTATGGGAGAGACACCTCTAGTGAACTGTGGACCCCGGTCCTATTCTTTACATAGCATACAATCTACTGCAATTGTGTTTTACTGTTTTCTTGCAAACAATCATCTTCCACTCGATACGCTTAATCCTTTGTTACAGCAAGCCGGTGAGATTGATGATACGTCTCCGACGTATCGATAATTTCTTATGTTCCATGCCACATTATTGATGATATCTACATGTTTTATGCACACTTTATGTCATATTCGTGCATTTTCTGGAACTAACCTATTAACAAGATGCCGAAGTGCCAGTTCCTGTTTTCTGCTGTTTTTGGTTTCAGAAATCCTAGTAACGAAATATTCTCGGAATTGGACGAAATCAACGCCCAGGTTCCTATTTTGCCCGGAAGCATCCAGAACACCCGAGAGCCGCCAGAGGGGGGCCCTGGTGGGCCCAGATGACATGGTGGCGCGGCCCAGGCCCTGGCCGCGCCACCCTATGGTGTCGTCGCCTCGTTGACCCTCCTGCGCCGCCTCTTCGCCTATATAAAGCCCCTGCATCGAAAACCCTTACGGACGACGAAACCCACAGAAACCTTCCAGAGCCGCCGTCATCGCGAAGCCAAGATCTGGGGGACAGGAGTCTCTGTTCCGGCACCCTGCCGGAGCGGGGAAGTGCCCCCGGAAGGCTTCTCCATCGACACCGCTGCCATCTCCACCGCCATCTTCATCACCGCTGCTGCTCCCATGAGGAGGGAGTAGTTCTCCATCAAGGCTCGGGGCTGTACCGGTAGCTATGTGGTTAATCTCTCTCCTATGTACCTCAATACAATGATCTCATGAGCTGCTTTACATGATTGAGATTCATATGAGTTTTGTATCACTACTATCTATGTGCTACTCTAGCAAAGTTATTAAAGTAGTTCTATTCCTCCTGCACGTGTGTAAAGGTGACAGTGTGTGCACCGTGTTAGTACTTGGTTTATGCTATGATCATGATCTCTTGTAGATTGCGAAGTTAACTATTGCTATGATAATATTGATGTGATCTATTCCTCCTACATATGCATGAAGGTGACAGTGTGCATGCTATGCTAGTACTTGGTTTAGTCTTTTGATCTATCTTACACTATAAGGTTACTAAAATATGAACATTAATTGTGGAGCTTGTTAACTCCGGCATTGAGGGTTCGTGTAATCCTACGCAATGTGTTCATCATCCAACAAAAGTGTAGAGTATGCATTTATCTATTCTGTTATGTGATCAATGTTGAGAGTGTCCACTAGTGAAAGTCTAATCCCTAGGCCTTGTTCCTAAATACTGCTGAGTTACTACTGCTTGTTTACTGTTTTACTGTGTTACTACTGCTGCAATACTACCACCATCAACTACACGCCAGCAAGCTATTTTCTGGCACAGTTGCTACTACTCATATATATTCATACCACCTGTATTTCACTATCTCTTCGCCGAACTAGTGCACCTATTTGGTGTGTTGGGGACACAAGAGACTTCTTGCTTTGTGGTTGCAGGGTTGCATGAGAGGGATATCTTTGACCTCTTCCTCCCTGAGTTCGATAAACCTTGGGTGATCCACTTAAGGGAAACTTGCTGCTGTTCTACAAACCTCTGCACTTGGAGGCCCAACACTGTCTACAGGAAAGGAGGGGGAACGTAGACATCAAGCTAATTTCTGGCGCCGTTGCCGGGGAGGAAAGGTAAAAGGTACTCACACTCCGGACCTCGGCTACTAAGCTATTTTCCGGCGCCGTTGTAAGTACTCGAAGCTATTTCCTTTAGACTCTGCAATTGCGACATTTGGTTTCTTGTTTACACTAGTTAGGCATAATGGAAAACAACAAAAATATGAGAGATCTTTATGAACTTTATCTTGAATTAGGTCATGATGTGTTTGAAGAGAGAATTAAAAAACCCATGGAACTTTATATGCATGATAATGGGAATGTTGTTACTATGAATGCTTTGAACACCATTGTTGCTAATGCTATGGAAAATTCTAAGCTTGGGGAAGCTGGCTTTGATGAGCATGATATTTTTAGTCCCCCAAGCATTGAGGAGAAAATTTACTTTGATGATACTTTGCCTCCCATTTATGATGATTATAATGATAGTAGTCTTTTGTTACCACCTGTTATGGAGGATAAATTTGATTATGATTACAATATACCTCCTATATTTGATAGCTACTTTGTTGAATTTGCTCCCACTACAATTAATAAGAATGACTATGCTTATGTTGGGAGTAGTAATTATTTTATGCATGAGACTCATGATAAGAATGCTTTATGTGATAGTTATATTGTTGAGTTTGCTCATGATGCTACTGAAAGTTATTATGAGAGAGGAAAATATGGTTGTAGAAATTTTTATGTTACTAAAATGCCTCTCTATGTGCTGAAATTTTTGAAGCTACACTTGTTTTATCTTCCTATGCTTGTTACTTTGCTCTTCATGAACTTGTTTATTTACAAGATTCCTATGCATAGGAAGCATGTTAGACTTAAATGTGTTTTGAATTTGCCTCTTGATGCTCTCTTTTGCTTCAACTTCTATTTCTTGCGAGTGCATCATTAAAACTGCTGAGCCCATCTTAATGGCTATAAAGAAAGAACTTCTTGGGAGATAACCCATGTGTTTTTTTTACTACAGTACTTTGTTTTATATTTGAGTCTTGGAAGTTGTTTACTACTGTAGCAACCTCTCCTTATCATGTTTTTGTGCCAAGTAAAGTTTCTATGTCAAAGTTGATGTTATATTTGGGATCGCTGCGCAGAAACAGCATTGCTGTCTGTCACGAATCTGGGCACAGGCCTCTGTAGAAAATTCGAAAAAATCTGCCAATTTACGAGCGTGATCCTCAGATATGTACGCAACTTTCATTAGTTTTGAGTTTTTCCATTTGAGCAAGTCTGGTGCCATCTTAAAATTCGTCTTTACGGACTGTTCTGTTTTTGACAGATTCTGCCTTTTATTTCGCATTGCCTCTTTTGCTATGTTGGATTTATTTTTTTGATCCATTAATGTCCAGTAGCATTATGCAATGTCCAGAAGTGAAAATAATGATTGTGTCACCTCTGAATGAGTGAATTATTAATTGTGCACTAACCCTCTAATGAGTTTGCTTGAAGTTTGGTGTGAAGGAAGTTTTCAAGGGTCAAGAGAGGAGAATGATATACTATGATCAAGAGGAGTGAAAGCTCTAAGCTTGGGGATGCCCCCGTGGTTCACCCCTGCATATTTTAAGAAGACTCAAGCGTCTAAGCTTGGGGATGCCCAAGGCATCCCCTTCTTCATCGACAACATCATCAGGTTCCTCCCCTGAAACTATATTTTTATTCAGTCACATCTTGTGTTCTTTACTTGGAGCGTCGGTTTGTTTTCGTTTTTGTTTTTGTTTGAATAAGATGGATCCTAGCATTCACTTTGTGGGAGAGAGACACGCTCCGCTGTTGCATATGGACACATGTGTCCTTAGGCTTTACTCATAATGTTCAAGGCGAAGTTTCTTCTTCGTTAAATTGTTATATGGTTGGAATTGGAAAATGCTACATGTAGTAATTCTAAAATGTCTTGGATAATGTGATACTTGGCAATTGTTGTGCTCATGTTTAAGCTCTTGCATCATATACCTTGCACCCATTAATGAAGAAATACATAGAGCTTGCTAAAATTTGATTTGCATATTTGGTTTCTCTAAGGTCTAGATAATATCTAGTATTGAGTTTTGAACAACAAGGAAGACGGTGTAGAGTCTTATAATGTTTACAATATGTCTTTTATGTGAGTCTTGCTGCACTTGTTCATCCTTGAGTTTGCTTCAAATAACCTTGCTAGCCTAAACCTTGTATCGAGAGGGAATACTTCTCATGCATCCAAAATCCTTGAGCCAACTACTATGCCATTTGTGTCCACCATACCTACCTACTACATGGTATTTCTCCGCCATTCCAAAGTAAATTGCTTGAGTGCTACCTTTAAAATTCCATCATTCACCTTTGCAATATATAGCTCATGGGACAAAATAGCCTTAAAAACTATCGTAGTATTGAATATGTACTTATGCACTTTATATTTTATTAAGTTGCTTGTTGTGCGATAACCATGCTTCTGGGGAACGCCATCAACTATTGTTGAATATCATGTGAGTTGCTATGCATATCCGTCTTGTCTGAAGGTCTATCATTTTAGTGGTTGGAGCATGCAAAATTGTTAGAGAAGAACATTGGGCCGCTAACTAAAGCCATGAACCATGGTGGAAGTTTCAGTTTTGGACATATATCCTCAATCTCATATGAGAATAATAATCATTGCTACATGCTTATGCATTTAAGAGGAGTCCATTATCTGTTGTCCATGTTGTCCCGGTATGGATGTCTAAGTTGAGAATAATCAAAAGCGAGAAATCCGAAATGCGAGCTTTCTCCTTAGACCTTTGTACAGGCGGCATGGAGGTACCCCTTTGTGACACTTGGTTGAAACATGGCATGCGAAGATCCGGTAGTCCAAGCTAAGTAGGACGAGGTGCGGGCACTATTAGTATACTATGCATGAGGCTTGCAACTTGTAAGATATAATTTTCATAACTCATATGCTTTATTACTACCGTTGACAAAATTGTTTCATGTTTTCAAAATAAAAGCTCTAGCACAAATACAGCAATCGATGCTTTCCTCATTGAAGGACCATTCTTTTACTTTTATTGTTGAGTCAGTTTACCTATCTCCTTCCACCTTAAGAAGCAAACACTTGTGTGAACTGTGCATTGATTCCTACATACTTGCATATTGCACTTGTTATATTACTTTATGTTGACAATATCCATGAGATATACATGTTATAAGTTGAAAACAACCGCTGAAACTTAATCTTCCTATGTGTTGCTTCAATACCTTTACTTTGATTTATTGCTTTATGAGTTAACTCTTATGCAAGACTTATTGATGCTTGTCTTGAAGTACTATTCATGAAAAGTCTTTGCTATATGATTCACTTGTTTACTCATGTCATTACCATTGTTTTTGATCGCTGCATTCATTACATATGTTTACAAATAGTATGATCAAGATTATGATGGCATGTCACTTCAGAAATTATCTTTGTTATCGTTTTACCTGCTCGGGACGAGCAGAACTAAGCTTGGGGATGCTGATACGTCTCCGACGTATCGATAATTTCTTATGTTCCATGCCACATTATTGATGATATCTACATGTTTTATGCACACTTTATGTCATATTCGTGCATTTTCTGGAACTAACCTATTAACAAGATGCCGAAGTGCCAGTTCCTGTTTTCTGCTGTTTTTGGTTTCAGAAATCCTAGTAACGAAATATTCTCGGAATTGGACGAAATAAACGCCCAGGTTCCTATTTTGCCCGGAAGCATCCAGAACACCCGAGAGCCGCCAGAGGGGGGCCCTGGTGGGCCCAGATGACATGGTGGCGCGGCCCAGGCCCTGGCCGCGCCACCCTATGGTGTCGTCGCCTTGTTGACCCTCCTGCGCCGCCTCTTCGCCTATATAAAGCCCCTGCATCGAAAACCCTTACGGACGACGAAACCCACAGAAACCTTCCAGAGCCGCCGTCATCGCGAAGCCAAGATCTGGGGGACATGAGTCTCTGTTCCGGCACCCTGCCGGAGCGGGGAAGTGCCCCCGGAAGGCTTCTCCATCGACACCGCTGCCATCTCCACCGCCATCTTCATCACCGCTGCTGCTCCCATGAGGAGGGAGTAGTTCTCCATCAAGGCTCGGGGCTGTACCGGTAGCTATGTGGTTAATCTCTCTCCTATGTACCTCAATACAATGATCTCATGAGCTGCTTTACATGATTGAGATTCATATGAGTTTTGTATCACTACTATCTATGTGCTACTCTAGCAAAGTTATTAAAGTAGTTCTATTCCTCCTGCACGTGTGTAAAGGTGACAGTGTGTGCACCGTGTTAGTACTTGGTTTATGCTATGATCATGATCTCTTGTAGATTGCGAAGTTAACTATTGCTATGATAATATTGATGTGATCTATTCCTCCTACATATGCATGAAGGTGACAGTGTGCATGCTATGCTAGTACTTGGTTTAGTCTTTTGATCTATCTTACACTATAAGGTTACTAAAATATGAACATTAATTGTGGAGCTTGTTAACTCCGGCATTGAGGGTTCGTGTAATCCTACGCAATGTGTTCATCATCCAACAAAAGTGTAGAGTATGCATTTATCTATTCTGTTATGTGATCAATGTTGAGAGTGTCCACTAGTGAAAGTCTAATCCCTAGGCCTTGTTCCTAAATACTGCTGAGTTACTACTGCTTGTTTCTTGTTTCTTGTGTTACTACTGCTGCAATACTACCACCATCAACTACACGCCAAAAGCTATTTTACGCACAGTTGCTACTACTCATATATATTCATACCACCTGTATTTCACTATCTCTTCGCCGAACTAGTGCACCTATTTGGTGTGTTGGGGACACAAGAGACTTCTTGCTTTGTGGTTGCAGGGTTGCATGAGAGGGATATCTTTGACCTCTTCCTCCCTGAGTTCGATAAACCTTGGGTGATCCACTTAAGGGAAACTTGCTGCTGTTCTACAAACCTCTGCACTTGGAGGCCCAACACTGTCTACAGGAAAGGAGGGGGAACGTAGACATCAATTGACAACCTCACTGTTTCGTTGGGGCAAAGTACTTTGGTTTTGTTGTGCAGATTCCACGTTGGCGCCGGAATCCCTGTTGTTGCGCCGCATCACATTTCGCCACCATCAACCTTCAACGTGCTTCTTGGCTCCTCCTGGTTCGATTCAACCTTGGTTTCTTTCTGAGGGAAAACTTGCCACTGTGCGCATCATACCTTCCTCTTGGGGTTCCCAACGGACGTGTACATCTACGCGCATCATGGTGCATTAGGCATTTAGATGATCCTTTTGAGAGCAATCGGCTCTTCCTTGTAAAATCCCTCTTTGAATCAATGAAAAATGTTCTTCCAATTTGATTTTCCGAGTGTCTTCTAATTTTCCGATTGTCAAAGTAGGTCAACGCATCAAGAACCGATAGCAGCGTATCGGTCTTTCACCATCAAACGCCCATAAGGCCAACCCAATTACCAAATTAGACAGGTTCAAGCAGACATTCCCCAAATTCAGACGATAACTTGATACCTGCTCATAATATTTTGTACCTCTAGAGTCGATGGCTGCGCATCGGCTGTTTTATTCTAAAGTCGATGTCTGTGCATCGGCTGTACTTAGCATCCTGTTGCTTTGCATATATATTTCTCTTTACTGGCCGATTTCATGCATCGGCCCCCATATTTCACTGTGGAAATTTTTTTTACTGGCCGATTTCATGCATCGGCCTCCATGTTTTACTGTCCATCATCCCACATACTTGGGAAATACTTCTTGAGATGCTGGCCATTGACAGCCACTGGGAATTTCACACCGTTCAACTCCTCGAGCATGTATGCATTACCCTTTAAAACTTGGTCGACTCTGTACGGCCCGTGCCAATTTGGAGACCATTTACCATATACTGCATCCTTAGTTCCCAATGGCAATACAGCTTGCCATACCAGATCACCAACGTGGAACTCCTTCGGTCTCACCTTCTTATTATATGCACGAGCTACCTTGGCTTTGTTCTCTTTAATCTTCTCGAGCGACCACAGCCTAAGCTCCGTTACATCCTCAATGCTATCACTCATCAGGGCTGCATATTCTTCAGTTATTAAATCATTCTGAAACGCAACACGTCTCGAACCAGCCGTGATTTCCCAGGGCAGTACAGCTTCTTGCCCATAGACCAAATGATATGGCGAGGTTTTGATCGCTCCATGACATGACATGCGGTAAGCCCACAAAGCCTCTGACAATACCTCGTGCCAACGTCTAGGGTACTCGTCGATTTTCCTCTTAATCAGCTTGATAAGGCTCTTGTTGGACGCTTCAGCTTGTCCATTTGCTTGAGCATAGTATGGAGACGATTGGATCAACTTAATTCCCATGTCCTCGCAGAACTTTCTGAACTCGTGAGACACGAAGACCGAACCTCCATCGGTCGTGATAGTCTGGGGAATCCCGAATCTGTGAATGACATGTTTTTTCACAAAACTGACAACATCTTTCGATGCCACTGTCTTCATAGGGACGGCCTCCACCCATTTAGTGAAATAATCTGTAATGGCCAGCACCCATGCATGGCCTTTGCTCGATGGAGGATTGATTTTGCCGATCATATCCATGCCCCACCCTCGAAACGGCCACGGCTTGATGATGGGGTTCATTGCTGATGCAGGTACCATCTGAATGCTCCCAAACTTCTGACATGCTTGACACCCTTTATAGTACTTAAAACAGTCCTCAAGCATGGTGGGCCAATAAAACCCTGATCGCCTGATCAACCATTTCATCTTATGAGCTGATTGGTGAGTTCCACAGGCACCTTCATGTACCTCGTGTAAGAGCTGATTCGACTCGGCTGGTCCCAAACATTTGAGAAGTAAGCCTTCCAAAGTCCTGTAGAACATGTCATCTCCAATAAGGACATACTTCATGGCCTTGTATCTTATCCGTTTAGGTGCCCCCCGAGCCGAATCCTTCAAATAATTGAAGATATCGGCTCTCCAATCATCCGGCTCCAGGGCCTGTACCTGAACCTCGGTTCCATCTGCTATGTCCTTGTAAGCTGACGCCATCTGCGCGAGATCGTTTGCTTCAGTATTTTGAGACCTCGGGATCCAATTGAAGTTTATGTACTTAAATTGCGCCATCAGCTCACGGCATTGCATCCATAATGGGAAGAGCGACTCGCTCTCACATTTGTATTCCCCCGTGAGTTGGGAAATCACCAATTTAGAGTCTCCAAACAGTTCCACTGCCTCTGCCCCGGCTTCCAATAACAACTCCATTCCCTTGCAGATTGCTTCATATTCAGCGACATTGTTGGTGCAAGGGGTGAGCAGCCTGATGGAGAAGGAATATGTTGCCCCCCGGGGCGACACGAGTAGAATGCCGATGCCGCAACCATCATCACAAACCGATCCATCGAAAAACAGGGCCCATGCACGCACAGACAGTGTTGCTATATCCGTGTTGATTCGTTCAGCAATAAGATCGGCCAACGCTTGTCCCTTGACTGCTTTCGCAGGCTGATACCGGATATCAAATTCCGATAATGCAAACATCCATTTACCGAGTCGGCCTTTCAACACAGGAGCCGACAGCATATGTTTGATGACATCTGATTTGCAGATGACGACAATCTCCGCAGTCAGCAAGATGTGGTGAAGCTTGGTGCAGGTAAAAATAGGCAGAGGCACAACTTCTCGATCTCAGGGTACCTAGTTTCTGCATCCAACATCCTTCTGCTGAGGTAGAAAACGACTCTCTCCAGGCCATCATAAACTTGTACCCCCACTGAGGCGATGGAAGTATCAGCTACTGACAAGTATATATAGAATGGCCTGTCTTGCTGGGGCGGCACCAACACGGGTGGTTTCGTCAGATACTCTTTGATTTCGTCAAACGCTCGTTGTTGCTCGAAATTTGTTAAGGAGGTGCGTGGAAAGTGGTCTTTGATACCGCACACTTCTCACTTGTTCCTCGGTGATGTACCGTCTATCATCATATCGGGGCTGGTCGCGCGGACCGGCCTCCTCCTTATCCTTGCCACGGGAGTGGCCGATTTCTTCTGTATCTTTGCCACGGCGGTCTACAGGTCCTGCCATGTTAACTTGGAATGAGAAACCCGGCTGATGCCTCGCGGCGTGATCGAGTTCCACCATGTTGACTCCAGGGAATGGATGCGTGTCCACTTTCATGGCAAACTGACCAAGGATCAAACGGCCTTGTTCTATCGCCGTTTGGATTTGCCGACGCAGCTCTTTGCAGTCATTGGTGACATGGGTGAACGAGTGATGCCACTTGCAGTATGGTCGCCCGTTCATCTCTTGAGCCGTAGGGATTTTATGGCCTTCGGGTAACTTCAGCTGTTTTTTCCTTAAGCAATAAATCGAATATCTGCTCAACTTTGCTTATATCGAAGTCGAACCCTTTTGCAAGCCTTTGCTGTTTCACCCATTTGCAGGACACAGGGACTGCTGCCCGAGCCCATTCAGCCACGGCCACTTCCTGGTCTTCAGAGTCCTCAACGTCTTCTGTCTCGACCAGGCTGATCGGGCGCTTGATGAACTTGTCTTGGTACAATTCTGGGTGGCGCTGCTCATACAAAGTTAACTTCTGGACCATGTGCGCCAGTGAATTGTATTCCGCTTGGAAAGCCAGATCTTTGAGCGGCGCGGCGAGGCCCAACGCTGCCAGCTCGACTGCTTCTTTCTCATTCAAACGAGCCGAATAACATCGGTTCCTGACAGTCCTGAAACGCTGGATGTATTCCGACACCGTTTCTACCCGCTTCTGCCGTACCTGCGCCAGATCGGCAATGCCAGCCTCGGTAGCTTCTGAGTGATATTGCACGTGAAACTGCTCTTCAAGTTGCTTCCAGGTCCGGACTGAATCTGGTGGCAACGAGGTGTACCACCCAAAAGCCGGTCCTGTGAGAGATTGCGCGAAAAACCTCACACGTAACGGGTCTGATGCCGAAATCATGCCCAATTGAGCCAAGTATCGGCTCACATGCTCAATTGAGCTGGACCCTTCTGATCCATTGAACTTTGAGAATTCAGGGAGCCGATACTTGGGTGGCAACGGAATCAAATCATACTCGTTGGGGTACGGCTTGGAATAGCCGACTGTTCTCCTCTTTGGCAGGATGCCAAATTGGTCTCTCAAGATTGTACTGATTTGTTCCACGGTATGAGCTGCAGGGGCCGAACTTTCATGACTCGTTCCGGTGGCATATTTAGCTAGCCACGCCTGTTTATCGGCATCTGCTCCAGAAATTCCTCCTGCAGAAATCCCTGCTGCTGCAATCTGGTTTGTGCGCGTGAAGTTTTTCCAGTCCGGCACATATGTGCACATGTATCCATGTGGGATTTCTTTGGGCGGCTCATACAGGAATTGGCAATCTCCAGGATCGCCTCCAATCTTGTAGACGACGTATGCCGGTGAAACCAGTGGCTCTGAAGCGGCAAGCGTGAATGGCAGCTGCGGTCTGGTCTGGAACAGTATTTCTCCCTGGTGAGTCCCTAGGGTAGGTCCTGACGGAGTACTGATGCTTCATGATTTCCTGAACCACGCGAACCGCAATGTGCTCCAAAGATTTCACCAGGCTCTCAGAATGACGGTGTATAGAATGAGCCACCATGTAATTAACTTCCTGGCGCAGGGCTCTGGTGCGTTCCTCTGAAGGGAGAGATAGGTCTACTCCATCGAGAACGCCTTCAGGTGAGAATCCCTTCCACCTAATGCCATGTGAACGGGTCCTCTCGAAAGATCCGATGAGATCGGCTTCGAAGAGAGCTTTGACCTCATTATACTTCTTCTTGTGGTCCTCTGTGAGCTCTTCGTATGTGACTGGTGCGTCCGCCATCTCAGTTGCAGATGTTGACGCAGTTGTTGTAGAGTGTCCCACCGGGCGTGCCAGAATGTGTTGCCTGCCAAAACCCACCGGCGAGCAGCGACGGGCAACACGGAGAGCCGGGAGGCTCCCAGGACTGCTGGTGGGCCCTGGTCCCTCGGGCGACGGCCCGCAATGCTCCGGCACACGTCCTGGTGATCGCAAGGGCGTGCCACCTGACCTATACCTGGTCAGGAAGGTGTTGGATTGCTTCAATTAGTTTCCTGCATGGTAGACACGTAAACATTAAATGAGCCTCGATCGGCTCTCAGGTTACCCTGTGAATCGGCTCAAAGAGCCGATTAACCCATGGTTCATGTTGGATCTACAATAACATGGGTTTCCTGCTTTACCAATACCAAGTTAAATCAATCTACGACAGTTTAGGGTCTTCACCGCATAACCGGAACATCCTACACGTAGTTGAGCCTGGCAGATACGAAAGATAACAGAAAACTAACCCAAAATGAGGCCTAAAAACCAACACAAAGTCGACTCCCGGAACATCCCTTCTTGGATCGGGAAACCATACCTTACGCACTACTGGATCGTTCAACCCGTTTGCAAGGCCTAACCATATGGATATCAAACTAATCCTTGAAAAACAAGGAACAACCATAACAGATCGAGTCTACTAAATAAAGATAAAGCAGGGCGCTGCCCTTACACCTAAGATAGGTGTTGTCAACACCCGGATTTTTAAGTCCAGATGCCTATTATGCCGTACATCGCAATCCCAGGAATATTGTTGTTGCGAGACATAATAGTTGAATATCATAGAGTCATCATTTATTACAATACATAAGCGTCTTACAAAGATGGATCACATGATCCAATATTACAATCGTAGTTGATCTATTGATCAACGAACATCACAAATAGCGGAAGCGAAGTAGTAACGGACTATCTAGTCCACAGGCCAACGCTTGATGTCAGGAGCGGTCCTAGTTGTCGTAGACGTCCTGCTGTCCATCTTCCTCGTACTGCTGTTCACCTTCATAGTCTGGCCATTTGAATAGCCAGGGACAAAGCCATGAGTACTTTTAAAGTACTCGCAAACTAATACTAGTGTAAGCATTATCAACTGTGGTAAGAGGATACTAAGCTCTAGGTTTATTTGCATAAAGCCAAGTTTATTTCATAAACATTTAGTAAAGATGCTTGAATCACTAGACTAACTCAAGCGGGAACATTAGTGTCATTCCCACAACTCTGTTGTGGTTCAATTCAAAGTCACCATTCACCTTTCAAATTCAAGTCACCAGTCATATGTCATATTTTTGAAAATGGTCTGATGACGGAACAGTATGGCCTTTCCAATCGTCCGTAACCGTGGACACGGCTATTCGAATAGTTCTACACCCTGCAGAGGTCGTACACTTGTGCCACAACATTTGCAATAATCCGTCAGGGTTAACTGGCCCTGATTTATCATACTCCGTATGCGGACTACCAACCATAACCTTTCACTTATATACTCTAGTATAGGCACCTCTCCCCATGAGCTTGGCCTCCCAGTGAAGACACACCGTCAGCCTGGGAACTGCACAGGGCTTGGGCCGGACAATTCACCTCATTTCACGTCATTTCACATCATCTCATATTTCTTTGGAGGCAGCCCTTGGCATAACCCCGATGACGCTTGTTTAGAGGGAACCCATACTAAAGCACATAAATTTCTAGTTAAGCCCTTACCCATATTGGGTATTGTGGGGGTACTTTCAAAATTGGAATGGTATCGCATCCGAACCCAACCATCAGTTTTATATCAAAAATCACCATCTTCTCTTGGTCATATTCACCTTCAAAGTCATTCAATGGAATGAACCATCATTCCAAGGTTTCAACTTTATTTCAAAGTCACATGTTCCCATCGAAAGTAGTCCAATTTTTGATTGATTAGCACTAGCAACTAGTCATGAGGGGTGCTATCTAGCTTTCATAGCTCTAGACTACATTTGATGGTCTTGTTCTACTCTAGAACAAGTGAAATCATGAATCAAAAAGTAAACTTTGATAAACCAAAAGCATTAAAGTTTGTAAAGTAAAAAACTTGGGATAGGTTCATAAAGTAAAATGTAATGATGCCTTGCTCTGGTAGAGCTTTGCACCATGATGGGTAGCAAGTTTATTAGCTTGCAAGAGTATTATCTTGTACTGGTAAAAGATGGCATTAATATTAGCTTGCATGAGTCTAGCTTGCCTTGATTGGTGAGGTGATCAAGGTGTTCTTCTTCTTCCTCTTGGTAGAATACCTCCTCCTCTTGATAGTCTCCGGTACTAGCGTCTATAAACGAATACGAGGATACAATCACCAAACAATACTTAAGTACTCTTAATTAGCCTTAGTGGCTCACACATTGATCTAGCATCACTACTTATTATTTATTACAAGATTATGCTAGGGTTTCCTTATTTAGTAATAGGAAAATAATTTCCTTAAAAAAAATGGAGTTAGGGTTTCTCTTTAGTTTGTGAGAAAATAATTTCCTCTCATTGAATCTTCTTAAGATTTAATTTCTCTTATGAAGAATATATGACCTAGGTTGACTAAAGTCAACCTCTTCATACTTATCATTTGAGACAAGGATTTAAATGAGGTTCCATACCTCGTGCATTTTAATACTAACATGGTAGTGATTTAATGCCACCCAATAATTCAATATGAGGTTACATAGACCATGATTACTACCTCATATTGAATTACTTGAGAACAATATTTAAATGAGAGGAATATCTCTTATATGATTTAACACATAGTTGTAACTAATTTAAAGGACTACTCTTGAGGTGATTTAATATTCTCAAATTACCAGGGATGATCCCATGTTGACCAAGGTCAACACTTCACACTTAGTATTTGAGAAAAGTGGTTTAAATGAGATTCATTATTTCATGTGATTTAATTAACCTTTGGAAAATTTAAATACCTATTTAGATTTAAAATCTACAAGTGAGCAAGTATGAGCCTAGGAAATTAAAGGTCAATACATTACTTTATTTTATTTGAGAAGGATGATTTAAATGAGGTGAGCACCTCATACCATTTTAATAACTCCTTGCAATGGTTTAATATTGTTAATTAATTTAATGTGAGTTTTAATTGACCATGGGATCTACTTCATATTACTTTGGTGGAGGCAAGATTTAAATGAGACCAGAGTATCTCATATGATTTAATAGATAGGTTTGAAAAAATTAAATACTACTTATGAGAATGATTTAATATTTTCAATTAGGAACCTATGGGTCATTAATACATGTGTTATCAATTCTCATTGAACCAATTGAAGTAATGATTTAAGTGAGAAGCTACACCTCATATAATTTAAATCTATCATCTAAATGATTTAAAATCTCTAAGTAATCAAGCATGAGGCTTGTTAAACCAAGGTCAGTACCTCTAGTTGAATTACTTAGGATCACAATTTAAATGAGAGAGAAGCCCCCATACTATTTAAATAAGTTTATGTGTATGTATTAAATGGGCTAGAAATGGCTCCATAGCCATTATTTAACTCTAGTCCATGATCATGCAAAACAACTATGCTATATTTTTGCATAAACAATTAGATTATGTCAAATGTGATTTATTAGAGTTGGAATCAACTTAAAATCATTTATAGATAATTTTTAATATTTATTTGAAGTCAGAAAAGGCCCTGCCTTGTTATTTTTATCATTTAAATTTTATTTCGAATTTGGACATGAGGCCAGTGGAATTATTTAGATAATTTCATGAGCTTTCCAAATATATAAAATTTGTTCAATTTGGTTTGGTAGATTTTATCCTATTTAATTTTCAAAACAGCATCTGAGAAGAAATAATTAATTTCGAAATGCTTTTGTTTGAATTGTGGGCTTAGGCGGGAAACTAGGTGGGCTGCGCAGCAGGAGAGGGAGGTGGGCCGGCCCAGTATCGCTACGGGCTGGTTTGAATTACAGACAGCAGGCGGGGCGACGTGGCGCTATCTGGGGCGTTCACGGGATCGAGCGGCTTACCTCCTCCGGCGATTCGACGGAAACCTAGGCTGCAGGGGGGGTCCGGCGACGGCGATGCAGGGGTGCTCCCAGGCTGGCGACGGGGGCAAACGACTCCGCGTGGAACGGGGAGTCGAGTGGTGGCCGTGGTTGGTCGGGGGAGGCTCGGAGTCATCGTCTTCGTCGAGCTACTGCAGCGGCGGGCTCCGGTGAAATTCCGGTGGTGGAGTGGGCAATGTGGGGAGGAGAGATGTCGAGGAGGCTTAGAGAAGAGAGGGGAGGCGGCTGGTGTGTTGTGATCGTCCAGGAGTGGCCTCCTTTTATAGGGGGTCGAGGTGCTGCGGGTGCCCGTGGGAGGTCGTCCATGGCGCCGGCGTCTGGAGCGGCGAAGGGGCCATCTAGGGGGCACGTAGTGTTGCAGGCATTCGGAGGGTGCTAGTGAGCTTGACGGCACGGCTAAAGGGGGTCTGAGGCGAGCTGGCGACGTTGGGGTACTTGCAGTACCGGCGCGGCAGGGCGTTGATCATGGCGACGGTAAGGGAGCGTGCGCGAGCTAGAAAGGGTGTCTAGGAGGTAGCTGAGGTAGTGGTGATCATGCGTGCCAAGTGAGAGAGGGAGAGAAGGACGAGGGCGTGGAGTCGAGGCGGTGTACTGCGGCGTCCAGTGACACGCCGATGCACGCTCTGGCGCGTCCAAACGCGGTGATCACGGCGTGGCCAAGGCTTGTCTTTCATGGTTTGGAAAAAGGATCTTGTCAAGCATGCTCAGTACCTCCTGGTGAGTCTAGCTGACATGGTTTGATGGGCCAGAGAGAGGGGTTGAGGTAGGGTGGCATGGTGGCCGGCATGAGAGCTTGGCATGGTACAAAGGTGATCATGCCATTGCTTTAATCGACCAAACCAGTACATGGCTTGATGCAGGGGAGGTACAGGGAGGTTGATGATCACAATTGGAAAGGAGTTGAGGCTAAGAACTGATGGACAAAGGGCTGTGTTGCCAATCCAGATTTATGCCTGCAAGGTGTTTGATGAAATGGCCGCAAGAAACTTTTTGTCACATTTTGGAAATATTTTTGGTGGATCTCATTTATATTATTTGAGAGGTAGAATGGTGGTGGTGGTGGTCAATTTGGCAAAGGTTTGTGAGATTTCAAATTGGGGTTGATCTTCACATAGTTTCAAAGTCTCCACTTGTCAAATCCATACTGGTCAACCTGGTCAAAGTTAGCATGTGTGGTCAACATGAAAGTTTTAGAGCTTGACATGGTCTTGGATGACATGGCAATAGTTGACCAAGTTTAGTTTAAGAATTGAGCAAACCAGAGGGGTTAAGTGAGGGACATTTTATAAAACTCACTTTTGACCATTATCACATGTATGAAGAAATCTTGATTTCCTTGTGTTTTATTCTTGATCCAATGATGCATTTGTGTTAGTTTATCATATTTAAGTGTTACACAAGCAAGAGATCAAGTAATGGTGGCCTTTGGTGAAGATTTGCTATTTGGCACAATGTGTATGTGAGTAAAAATGGAATTATCTCTCCATTTGAATTATCTCCATTTGATTTGACCTTTCTTTACTCTAATGTGGTTCTTATTAGTTTAGAAACATTTTAAGACCATTGAAACCAATTCAAATGGGCTTGTTCAAAGAATTGCAAATTTGGCCTTAATACATAAGAGATGAGGTGTTCAATTTTACTAAACTTGTAAAATGGTTGATCTTGCTTCACTTGGACATGGGTTAGGGTCCATTTAGTGTTATATTAGGTTTAGAGATGGTTTCACACCATTTGGTCAAGGTTTAAAGTCATAGGTCAAGTTTTAGTGAATTGGCTATGTGTCACATAGGCTTCTATGCATATGTTGCATTTGATTTTTAATTTGACTTGGTTTGACCCAATTGGTGTTGTTGAGTGTTGAAATGGTATATGGAGGTGATCCAACCATTCACAACAAGTCCTAGGGTCAATTTTCTTAAGTTCCCATATTTGCTATATTATTCTCATATGCCTCTATGGCATTTTTAGTTTCTTTTTATTTTCTTTGGTTTCAACTTGGAAATGATTTAAGAAGTACTATATAAGGTTTATGAAGCTTTTCCAATCCTCTAAATAAAGTGGAAAGGTCTAGGGTAAAGATTTATAATTATAGCCATAGGCACATATGCCTTTTTCTCATTTAATTTCCTTTTATTTTATTTTAACTAGGATGGTGAGAAGAGGGGTGAGGTTTTAGGGTTTAAGATTATTTCAAATACTAATAACAAGCAATCATGGCAATATCACAAGAATTAAGCAAGATCACTATGTATCAAACTTAATTTAATAAAAGTTTTTGTTGGTTCCAAATTTTGGAACTAGGGGAATTTATTTATTTTGTCTTGAATTTCTGGGATGTTACAAACCCTTCCCCCTTAAACAAATCTCGTCCCGAGATTTTAAGAAAAGTTAGGTTCCTAAGAGAGATTGGGCATTTTGATTAACAGGAAGACATACTTGTCGGGGTCTGGGGTGCTTCCTGAGCTTCAGTGGCAGTCATCTGGTAGAAACGGCCGTTGTTGTTGTTCTGGTTCCTTCTACCTGCGAAGCGGCGCTGTTGCTGGGCAGGTGCAGCGGTGTTGGCGGCGATCTTGGCAAGCTTCTTTGGGCACTCCTTGGAGTAGTGGCCCACAACTCCACATTCATAGCAGTTTATAGTTGACTTGTCCTTCGGGGTGACGGGGATGGCATTGCTTCCAGTCCTCGGGCCAGTGTTGGTATTGGTATTGTTCCCATTGTTGTTGTGGCTGTTGTGGTCATTGTTGTTATTGTTGTTGCCTCCGGGCTTCGGGGTTCCTCCGTTGTTGTTGCTGTAGTTGGGGCGATAAGTCTGAGCAGGTGGCCTGTTGTTTCTGGGGGTGAATCCTCCAGAGGAGTTATTGTGGTGCTTCTGGGTATGATGGGGTCCACTCTGGTTCATCATTCTGCGCTTGCGGTTCTCATTGGCCTGATGCAGCTTTCCTTCCATCTGTATGGCTGAGTCCACGAGGGCTTCGAGGTCAGCGAACGGAATATTTACTAACACAGTTTGCATCTCGTCGTGTAGTCCGTTCAGGAATCTTTCCTTTCTCTTCTCATTTGTGTCGGTCTCGTCCGGGGCGTACCTTGACAGAGTGAGAAACCTGTCGCGGTATTCCACCACGGACATTCTTCCTTGCTTGAGTTCGCGGAACTCGTCTCTCATTTTCTTGATTAGTCCTTGGGGCACATGGTACTTGCTGAACTTCAGCTTGAAGTCTTCCCATGTCATCATCTGTCCTGCATTCATTGCACGGGCACTTGTCCACCAGGCTCTTGCGGGTCCTGACAGGTAGTGTGTGGCGAACAGTACTTTTTCTGCGGCTTCAACTCCCGCAACTTCAAGGTTGTTCTCTATTGTCTGGAGCCAGTCATCAGCATCCAAGGGTTCTTCGGTTTTGCTGAACATTGGAGGGTTGGTGTTCTGGAAATTCTTCAGCTTTGACCCGGGGTGATCGTGGTTCCCATGGCCTTGATTGTTCTGAGCTAGCTGTTGCAGTGCGGCAAGGTTTGCTTGGCGATCAGCTCTTTCGGCTTCCCGGTCTGCCATCATCGTCTGCAGTAGTTGTATCATGGCATCCGGGGTGGCGTTGCGGTTTGGTGGGGCCATCTGATCATGTAGATATATCATGAGGTAAGAGGGAATTTTCTATGGCTTATTTTTGAGTTAGGTTTAAACTTAAAAACTTGAAGTATTTTTGTGATGAACATAGCACACACTTTATTTATTCACAACAAACCTCACACATTACAAGTTAAAGCACTAAGGGTTTTAAGAACCCTTCTTCCACAAACTACGATACATGGTGCGGGGTACAATTTTACACCTACGTAAGTGAAGCTAGTGCAACTATTCCTCATTGTCTTCATCCACATCGATGGGAATGATCCCATCCTCCGCAGACTCCAGAAACTTGTAGTCTTCCTCATCGGTGAACTCATCATCCTCAAAGTCGTTGTCATCACTCAGAAAGTCATCGCCTCCTTGGATGTCTTCTCCATCCTCCTCCATCTCCTGGATCTGGTCTTGCTGGGTCCGGACAGTCACCTCCAAGGTGCGAATCTTCTCGCGAAGACGGGTGATAGTAGCGACATTCTTGGTGCGCTGCAGGCGGAGTGACCGGCGGTCCTTGGCGAGTAGCCTGATGGCGTCGGCATGATGAGCCAAAGCCATCTGAGCACGGTGGGCATGGACACGTGTCAGCTCCAGATCCTTCCGGGTCTCATGAAGCATAAAGTCCAAATGCTGCACATGAATCTTGAGCACCGGGTGCGAAGAGAGTGCCATGGGCTCTCCCATGGTGTCGTGTCTCGCGAAGTAGGCGAAGCGGCTTCCCCGGAGTGCGGCGATGTTCTGTCCGCACACCCGAGCAAGTCCCTCCTGAAGGGCGTGAGCAAGACCGTCCACCCAGCTGTATGCCTTGAAGGAGAAAAAGATCCTCTCCGAGATGGGAGGCTCCGGGCTTCCCTTCAAGTCAGCGGTGATCATCCACTGCTGTTCCCCAGCGGGGGTGTTGTGGATCCGGACTCCGTGGAACTGGGGAGGTGGGCGTTCGAGCTTCTCGGACACCAGGTACAAGTCGCGCTCAAACACCAGACTTCCTCCGTTTTCCAGATCGTAGGTCTCCGTCTGGACGTAGGGCTCCATCTGAAAGTGAAATGGATGAGTAGGTTAGAGAGGTGTACAAGTGTGGCAAAATTTTAAATGGATTTATAAGGAGGAGCATGGCTTATTATTTTTAAGAAGATCTGATAGAGAAGAAAATGAATAAGTTTTTCACAAATATTCACTGTATTTGTTTTAGAAACTACACTTTTTCGAACGTCCATTCTAACTAGGGTCTCCTAAGGTCAAACAATGGCTCTGATACCAACTTGTCAACACCCGGATTTTTAAGTCCAGATGCCTATTATGCCGTACATCGCAATCCCAGGAATATTGTTGTTGCGAGACATAATAGTTGAATATCATAGAGTCATCATTTATTACAACACATAAGCGTCTTACAAAGATGGATCACATGATCCAATATTACAATCGTAGTTGATCTATTGATCAACGAACATCACAAATAGCGGAAGCGAAGTAGTAACGGACTATCTAGTCCACAGGCCAACGCTTGACGTCAGGAGCGGTCCTAGTTGTCGTAGACGTCCTGCTGTCCATCTTCCTCGTACTGCTGTTCACCTTCATAGTCTGGCCATTTGAATAGCCAGGGACAAAGCCATGAGTACTTTTAAAGTACTCGCAAACTAATACTAGTGTAAGCATTATCAACTGTGGTAAGAGGATACTAAGCTCTAGGTTTATTTGCATAAAGCCAAGTTTATTTCATAAACATTTAGTAAAGATGCTTGAATCACTAGACTAACTCAAGCGGGAACATTAGTGTCATTCCCACAACTCTGTTGTGGTTCAATTCAAAGTCACCATTCACCTTTCAAATTCAAGTCACCAGTCATATGTCATATTTTTGAAAATGGTCTGATGACGGAACAGTATGGCCTTTCCAATCGTCCGTAACCGTGGACACGGCTATTCGAATAGTTCTACACCCTGCAGAGGTCGTACACTTGTGCCACAACATTTGCAATAATCCGTCAGGGTTAACTGGCCCTGATTTATCATACTCCGTATGCGGACTACCAACCATAACCTTTCACTTATATACTCTAGTATAGGCACCTCTCCCCATGAGCTTGGCCTCCCAGTGAAGACACACCGTCAGCCTGGGAACTGCACAGGGCTTGGGCCGGACAATTCACCTCATTTCACGTCATTTCACATCATCTCATATTTCTTTGGAGGCAGCCCTTGGCATAACCCCGATGACGCTTGTTTAGAGGGAACCCATACTAAAGCACATAAATTTCTAGTTAAGCCCTTACCCATATTGGGTATTGTGGGGGTACTTTCAAAATTGGAATGGTATCGCATCCGAACCCAACCATCAGTTTTATATCAAAAATCACCATCTTCTCTTGGTCATATTCACCTTCAAAGTCATTCAATGGAATGAACCATCATTCCAAGGTTTCAACTTTATTTCAAAGTCACATGTTCCCATCGAAAGTAGTCCAATTTTTGATTGATTAGCACTAGCAACTAGTCATGAGGGGTGCTATCTAGCTTTCATAGCTCTAGACTACATTTGATGGTCTTGTTCTACTCTAGAACAAGTGAAATCATGAATCAAAAAGTAAACTTTGATAAACCAAAAGCATTAAAGTTTGTAAAGTAAAAACTTGGGATAGGTTCATAAAGTAAAATGTAATGATGCCTTGCTCTGGTAGAGCTTTGCACCATGATGGGTAGCAAGTTTATTAGCTTGCAAGAGTATTATCTTGTACTGGTAAAAGATGGCATTAATATTAGCTTGCATGAGTCTAGCTTGCCTTGATTGGTGAGGTGATCAAGGTGTTCTTCTTCTTCCTCTTGGTAGAATACCTCCTCCTCTTGATAGTCTCCGGTACTAGCGTCTATAAACGAATACGAGGATACAATCACCAAACAATACTTAAGTACTCTTAATTAGCCTTAGTGGCTCACACATTGATCTAGCATCACTACTTATTATTTATTACAAGATTATGCTAGGGTTTCCTTATTTAGTAATAGGAAAATAATTTCCTTAAAAAAAATGGAGTTAGGGTTTCTCTTTAGTTTGTGAGAAAATAATTTCCTCTCATTGAATCTTCTTAAGATTTAATTTCTCTTATGAAGAATATATGACCTAGGTTGACTAAAGTCAACCTCTTCATACTTATCATTTGAGACAAGGATTTAAATGAGGTTCCATACCTCGTGCATTTTAATACTAACATGGTAGTGATTTAATGCCACCCAATAATTCAATATGAGGTTACATAGACCATGATTACTACCTCATATTGAATTACTTGAGAACAATATTTAAATGAGAGGAATATCTCTTATATGATTTAACACATAGTTGTAACTAATTTAAAGGACTACTCTTGAGGTGATTTAATATTCTCAAATTACCAGGGATGATCCCATGTTGACCAAGGTCAACACTTCACACTTAGTATTTGAGAAAAGTGGTTTAAATGAGATTCATTATTTCATGTGATTTAATTAACCTTTGGAAAATTTAAATACCTATTTAGATTTAAAATCTACAAGTGAGCAAGTATGAGCCTAGGAAATTAAAGGTCAATACATTACTTTATTTTATTTGATAAGGATGATTTAAATGAGGTTAGCACCTCATACCATTTTAATAACTCCTTGCAATGGTTTAATATTGTTAATTAATTTAATGTGAGTTTTAATTGACCATGGGATCTACTTCATATTACTTTGGTGGAGGCAAGATTTAAATGAGACCAGAGTATCTCATATGATTTAATATATAGGTTTGAAAAATTTAAATACTACTTATGAGAATGATTTAATATTTTCAATTAGGAACCTATGGGTCATTAATACATGTGTTATCAATTCTCATTGAACCAATTGAAGTAATGATTTAAGTGAGAAGCTACACCTCATATAATTTAAATCTATCATCTAAATGATTTAAAATCTCTAAGTAATCAAGCATGAGGCTTGTTAAACCAAGGTCAGTACCTCTAGTTGAATTACTTAGGATCACAATTTAAATGAGAGAGAAGCCCCCATACTATTTAAATAAGTTTATGTGTATGTATTAAATGGGCTAGAAATGGCTCCATAGCCATTATTTAACTCTAGTCCATGATCATGCAAAACAACTATGCTATATTTTTGCATAAACAATTAGATTATGTCAAATGTGATTTATTAGAGTTGGAATCAACTTAAAATCATTTATAGATAATTTTTAATATTTATTTGAAGTCAGAAAAGGCCCTGCCTTGTTATTTTTATCATTTAAATTTTATTTCGAATTTGGACATGAGGCCAGTGGCATTATTTAGATAATTTCATGAGCTTTCCAAATATATAAAATTTGTTCAATTTGGTTTGGTAGATTTTATCCTATTTAATTTTCAAAACAGCATCTGAGAAGAAATAATTAATTTCGAAATGCTTTTGTTTGAATTGTGGGCTTAGGCGGGAAACTAGGTGGGCTGCGCAGCAGGAGAGGGAGGTGGGCCGGCCCAGTATCGCTACGGGCTGGTTTGAATTACAGACAGCAGGCGGGGCGACGTGGCGCTATCTGGGGCGTTCACGGGATCGAGCGGCTTACCTCCTCCGGCGAGTCGACGGAAACCTAGGCTGCAGGGGGGGTCCGGCGACGGCGATGCAGGGGTGCTCCCAGGCTGGCGACGGGGGCAAACGACTCCGCGTGGAACGGGGAGTCGAGTGGTGGCCGTGGTTGGTCGGGGGAGGCTCGGAGTCGTCGTCTTCGTCGAGCTACTGCAGCGGCGGGCTCCGGTGAAATTCCGGCGGTGGAGTGCGCAATGTGGGGAGGAGAGATGTCGAGGAGGCTTAGAGAAGAGAGGGGAGGCGGCTGGTGTGTTGTGATCGTCCAGGAGTGGCCTCCTTTTATAGGGGGTCGAGGTGTTGCGGGTGCCCGTGGGAGGTCGTCCATGGCGCCGGCGTCTGGAGCGGCGAAGGGGCCATCTAGGGGGCACGTAGTGTTGCAGGCATTCGGAGGGTGCTAGTGAGCTTGACGGCACGGCTAAAGGGGGTCTGAGGCGAGCTGGCGACGTTGGGGTACTTGCAGTACCGGCGCGGCAGGGCGTTGATCATGGCGACGGTAAGGGAGCGTGCGCGAGCTAGAAAGGGTGTCTAGGAGGTAGCTGAGGTAGTGGTGATCATGCGTGCCAAGTGAGAGAGGGAGAGAAGGATGAGGGCGTGCAGTCGAGGCGGTGTACTACGGCATCCAGTGACACGCCGATGCACGCTCTGGCGCGTCCAAACGCGGTGATCACGGCGTGGCCAAGGATTGTCTTGCATGGTTTGGAAAAAGGATCTTGTCAAGCATGCTCAGTACCTCCTGGTGAGTCTAGCTGACATGGTTTGATGGGCCAGAGAGAGGGGTTGAGGTAGGGTGGCATGGTGGCCGGCATGAGAGCTTGGCATGGTACAAAGGTGATCATGCCATTGCTTTAATCGACCAAACCAGTACATGGCTTGATGCAGGGGAGGTACAGGGAGGTTGATGATCACAATTGGAAAGGAGTTGAGGCTAAGAACTGATGGACAAAGGGCTGTGTTGCCAATCCAGATTTATGCCTGCAAGGTGTTTGATGAAATGGCCGCAAGAAACTTTTTGTCACATTTTGGAAATATTTTTGGTGGATCTCATTTATATTATTTGAGAGGTAGAATGGTGGTGGTGGTGGTCAATTTGGCAAAGGTTTGTGAGATTTCAAATTGGGGTTGATCTTCACATAGTTTCAAAGTCTCCACTTGTCAAATCCATACTGGTCAACCTGGTCAAAGTTAGCATGTGTGGTCAACATGAAAGTTTTAGAGCTTGACATGGTCTTGGATGACATGGCAATAGTTAACCAAGTTTAGTTTAAGAATTGAGCAAACCAGAGGGGTTAAGTGAGGGACATTTTATAAAACTCACTTTTGACCATTATCACATGTATGAAGAAATCTTGATTTCCTTGTGTTTTATTCTTGATCCAATGATGCATTTGTGTTAGTTTATCATATTTAAGTGTTACACAAGCAAGAGATCAAGTAATGGTGGCCTTTGGTGAAGATTTGCTATTTGGCACAATGTGTATGTGAGTAAAAATGGAATTATCTCTCCATTTGAATTATCTCCATTTGATTTGACCTTTCTTTACTCTAATGTGGTTCTTATTAGTTTAGAAACATTTTAAGACCATTGAAACCAATTCAAATGGGCTTGTTCAAAGAATTGCAAATTTGGCCTTAATACATAAGAGATGAGGTGTTCAATTTTACTAAACTTGTAAAATGGTTGATCTTGCTTCACTTGGACATGGGTTAGGGTCCATTTAGTGTTATATTAGGTTTAGAGATGGTTTCACACCATTTGGTCAAGGTTTAAAGTCATAGGTCAAGTTTTAGTGAATTGGCTATGTGTCACATAGGCTTCTATGCATATGTTGCATTTGATTTTTAATTTGACTTGGTTTGACCCAATTGGTGTTGTTGAGTGTTGAAATGGTATATGGAGGTGATCCAACCATTCACAACAAGTCCTAGGGTCAATTTTCTTAAGTTCCCATATTTGCTATATTATTCTCATATGCCTCTATGGCATTTTTAGTTTCTTTTTATTTTCTTTGGTTTCAACTTGGAAATGATTTAAGAAGTACTATATAAGGTTTATGAAGCTTTTCCAATCCTCTAAATAAAGTGGAAAGGTCTAGGGTAAAGATTTATAATTATAGCCATAGGCACATATGCCTTTTTCTCATTTAATTTCCTTTTATTTTATTTTAACTAGGATGGTGAGAAGAGGGGTGAGGTTTTAGGGTTTAAGATTATTTCAAATAGTAATAACAAGCAATCATGGCAATATCACAAGAATTAAGCAAGATCACTATGTATCAAACTTAATTTAATAAAAGTTTTTGTTGGTTCCAAATTTTGGAACTAGGGGAATTTATTTATTTTGTCTTGAATTTCTGGGATGTTACAAACCCTTCCCCCTTAAACAAATCTCGTCCCGAGATTTTAAGAAAAGTTAGGTTCCTAAGAGAGATTGGGCATTTTGATTAACAGGAAGACATACTTGTCGGGGTCTGGGGTGCTTCCTGAGCTTCAGTGGCAGTCATGTGGTAGAAACGGCCGTTGTTGTTGTTCTGGTTCCTTCTACCTGCGAAGCGGCGCTGTTGCTGGGCAGGTGCAGCGGTGTTGGCGGCGATCTTGGCAAGCTTCTTTGGGCACTCCTTGGAGTAGTGGCCCACAACTCCACATTCATAGCAGTTTATAGTTGACTTGTCCTTCGGGGTGACGGGGATGGCATTGCTTCCAGTCCTCGGGCCAGTGTTGGTATTGGTATTGTTCCCATTGTTGTTGTGGCTGTTGTGGTCATTGTTGTTATTGTTGTTGCCTCCGGGCTTCGGGGTTCCTCCGTTGTTGTTGCTGTAGTTGGGGCGATAAGTGCGAGCAGGTGGCCTGTTGTTTACGGGGTGAATCCTCCAGAGGAGTTATTGCGGTGCTTCTGGGTATGATGGGGTCCACTCTGGTTCATCATTCTGCGCTTGCGGTTCTCATTGGCCTGATGCAGCTTTCCTTCCATCTGTATGGCTGAGTCCACGAGGGCTTCGAGGTCAGCGAACGGAATATTTACTAACACAGTTTGCATCTCGTCGTGTAGTCCGTTCAGGAATCTTTCCTTTCTCTTCTCATTTGTGTCGGTCTCGTCCGGGGCGTACCTTGACAGAGTGAGAAACCTGTCGCGGTATTCCACCACGGACATTCTTCCTTGCTTGAGTTCGCGGAACTCGTCTCTCATTTTCTTGATTAGTCCTTGGGGCACATGGTACTTGCTGAACTTCAGCTTGAAGTCTTCCCATGTCATCATCTGTCCTGCATTCATTGCACGGGCACTTGTCCACCAGGCTCTTGCGGGTCCTGACAGGTAGTGTGTGGCGAACAGTACTTTTTCTGCGGCTTCAACTCCCGCAACTTCAAGGTTGTTCTCTATTGTCTGGAGCCAGTCATCAGCATCCAAGGGTTCTTCGGTTTTGCTGAACATTGGAGGGTTGGTGTTCTGGAAATTCTTCAGCTTTGACCCGGGGTGATCGTGGTTCCCATGGCCTTGATTGTTCTGAGCTAGCTGTTGCAGTGCGGCAAGGTTTGCTTGGCGATCAGCTCTTTCGGCTTCCCGGTCTGCCATCATCGTCTGCAGTAGTTGTATCATGGCATCCGGGGTGGCGTTGCGGTTTGGTGGGGCCATCTGATCATGTAGATATATCATGAGGTAAGAGGGAATTTTCTATGGCTTATTTTTGAGTTAGGTTTAAACTTAAAACTTGAAGTATTTTTGTGATGAACATAGCACACACTTTATTTATTCACAACAAACCTCACACATTACAAGTTAAAGCACTAAGGGTTTTAAGAACCCTTCTTCCACAAACTACGATACATGGTGCGGGGTACAATTTTACACCTACGTAAGTGAAGCTAATGCAACTATTCCTCATTGTCTTCATCCACATCGATGGGAATGATCCCATCCTCCGCAGACTCCAGAAACTCGTAGTCTTCCTCATCGGTGAACTCATCATCCTCAAAGTCGTTGTCATCACTCAGAAAGTCATCGCCTCCTTGGATGTCTTCTCCATCCTCCTCCATCTCCTGGATCTGGTCCTGCTGGGTCCGGACAGTCACCTCCAAGGTGCGAATCTTCTCGCGAAGACGGGTGATAGTAGCGACATTCTTGGCGCGCTGCAGGCGGAGTGACCGGCGGTCCTTGGCGAGTAGCCTGATGGCGTCGGCATGATGAGCCAAAGCCATCTGAGCACGGTGGGCATGGACACGTGTCAGCTCCAGATCCTTCCGGGTCTCATGAAGCATAAAGTCCAAATGCTGCACATGAATCTTGAGCACCGGGTGCGAAGAGAGTGCCATGTGCTCTCCCATGGTGTCGTGTCTCGCGAAGTAGGCGAAGCGGCTTCCCCGGAGTGCGGCGATGTTCTGTCCGCACACCCGAGCAAGTCCCTCCTGAAGGGCGTGAGCAAGACCGTCCACCCAGCTGTATGCCTTGAAGGAGAAAAAGATCCTCTCCGAGATGGGAGGCTCCGGGCTTCCCTTCAAGTCAGCGGTGATCATCCACTGCTGTTCCCCAGCGGGCGTGTTGTGGATCCGGACTCCGTGGAACTGGGGAGGTGGGCGTTCGAGCTTCTCGGACACCAGGTACAAGTCGCGCTCAAACACCAGACTTCCTCCGTTTTCCAGATCGTAGGTCTCCGTCTGGACGTAGGGCTCCATCTGAAAGTGAAATGGATGAGTAGGTTAGAGAGGTGTACAAGTGTGGCAAAATTTTAAATGGATTTATAAGGAGGAGCATGGCTTATTATTTTTAAGAAGATCTGATAGAGAAGAAAATGAATAAGTTTTTCACAAATATTCACTGTATTTGTTTTAGAAACTACACTTTTCCGAACGTCCATTCTAACTAGGGTCTCCTAAGGTCAAACAATGGCTCTGATACCAACTTGTCAACACCCGGATTTTAAGTCCAGATGCCTATTATGCCGTACATCGCAATCCCAGGAATATTGTTGTTGCGAGACATAATAGTTGAATATCATAGAGTCATCATTTATTACAACACATAAGCGTCTTACAAAGATGGATCACATGATCCAATATTACAATCGTAGTTGATCTATTGATCAACGAACATCACAAATAGCGGAAGCGAAGTAGTAACGGACTATCTAGTCCACAGGCCAACGCTTGACGTCAGGAGCGGTCCTAGTTGTCGTAGACGTCCTGCTGTCCATCTTCCTCGTACTGCTGTTCACCTTCATAGTCTGGCCATTTGAATAGCCAGGGACAAAGCCATGAGTACTTTTAAAGTACTCGCAAACTAATACTAGTGTAAGCATTATCAACTGTGGTAAGAGGATACTAAGCTCTAGGTTTATTTGCATAAAGCCAAGTTTATTTCATAAACATTTAGTAAAGATGCTTGAATCACTAGACTAACTCAAGCGGGAACATTAGTGTCATTCCCACAACTCTGTTGTGGTTCAATTCAAAGTCACCATTCACCTTTCAAATTCAAGTCACCAGTCATATGTCATATTTTTGAAAATGGTCTGATGACGGAACAGTATGGCCTTTCCAATCGTCCGTAACCGTGGACACGGCTATT
Source organism: Lolium perenne (assembly GCF_019359855.2). Classification (NCBI taxonomy): domain Eukaryota; kingdom Viridiplantae; phylum Streptophyta; class Magnoliopsida; order Poales; family Poaceae; genus Lolium; species Lolium perenne. Next base: position 57,496,772 of record NC_067248.2, on the reverse strand, counting down.
CGAATAGTTCTACACCCTGCAGAGGTCGTACACTTGTGCCACAACATTTGCAATAATCCGTCAGGGTTAACTGGCCCTGATTTATCATACTCCGTATGCGGACTACCAACCATAACCTTTCACTTATATACTCTAGTATAGGCACCTCTCCCCATGAGCTTGGCCTCCCAGTGAAGACACACCGTCAGCCTGGGAACTGCACAGGGCTTGGGCCGGACAATTCACCTCATTTCACGTCATTTCACATCATCTCATATTTCTTTGGAGGCAGCCCTTGGCATAACCCCGATGACGCTTGTTTAGAGGGAACCCATACTAAAGCACATAAATTTCTAGTTAAGCCCTTACCCATATTGGGTATTGTGGGGGTACTTTCAAAATTGGAATGGTATCGCATCCGAACCCAACCATCAGTTTTATATCAAAAATCACCATCTTCTCTTGGTCATATTCACCTTCAAAGTCATTCAATGGAATGAACCATCATTCCAAGGTTTCAACTTTATTTCAAAGTCACATGTTCCCATCGAAAGTAGTCCAATTTTTGATTGATTAGCACTAGCAACTAGTCATGAGGGGTGCTATCTAGCTTTCATAGCTCTAGACTACATTTGATGGTCTTGTTCTACTCTAGAACAAGTGAAATCATGAATCAAAAAGTAAACTTTGATAAACCAAAAGCATTAAAGTTTGTAAAGTAAAAACTTGGGATAGGTTCATAAAGTAAAATGTAATGATGCCTTGCTCTGGTAGAGCTTTGCACCATGATGGGTAGCAAGTTTATTAGCTTGCAAGAGTATTATCTTGTACTGGTAAAAGATGGCATTAATATTAGCTTGCATGAGTCTAGCTTGCCTTGATTGGTGAGGTGATCAAGGTGTTCTTCTTCTTCCTCTTGGTAGAATACCTCCTCCTCTTGATAGTCTCCGGTACTAGCGTCTATAAACGAATACGAGGATACAATCACCAAACAATACTTAAGTACTCTTAATTAGCCTTAGTGGCTCACACATTGATCTAGCATCACTACTTATTATTTATTACAAGATTATGCTAGGGTTTCCTTATTTAGTAATAGGAAAATAATTTCCTTAAAAAAATGGAGTTAGGGTTTCTCTTTAGTTTGTGAGAAAATAATTTCCTCTCATTGAATCTTCTTAAGATTTAATTTCTCTTATGAAGAATATATGACCTAGGTTGACTAAAGTCAACCTCTTCATACTTATCATTTGAGACAAGGATTTAAATGAGGTTCCATACCTCGTGCATTTTAATACTAACATGGTAGTGATTTAATGCCACCCAATAATTCAATATGAGGTTACATAGACCATGATTACTACCTCATATTGAATTACTTGAGAACAATATTTAAATGAGAGGAATATCTCTTATATGATTTAACACATAGTTGTAACTAATTTAAAGGACTACTCTTGAGGTGATTTAATATTCTCAAATTACCAGGGATGATCCCATGTTGACCAAGGTCAACACTTCACACTTAGTATTTGAGAAAAGTGGTTTAAATGAGATTCATTATTTCATGTGATTTAATTAACCTTTGGAAAATTTAAATACCTATTTAGATTTAAAATCTACAAGTGAGCAAGTATGAGCCTAGGAAATTAAAGGTCAATACATTACTTTATTTTATTTGAGAAGGATGATTTAAATGAGGTTAGCACCTCATACCATTTTAATAACTCCTTACAATGGTTTAATATTGTTAATTAATTTAATGTGAGTTTTAATTGACCATGGGATCTACTTCATATTACTTTGGTGGAGGCAAGATTTAAATGAGACCAGAGTATCTCATATGATTTAATAGATAGGTTTGAAAAATTTAAATACTACTTATGAGAATGATTTAATATTTTCAATTAGGAACCTATGGGTCATTAATACATGTGTTATCAATTCTCATTGAACCAATTGAAGTAATGATTTAAGTGAGAAGCTACACCTCATATAATTTAAATCTATCATCTAAATGATTTAAAATCTCTAAGTAATCAAGCATGAGGCTTGTTAAACCAAGGTCAGTACCTCTAGTTGAATTACTTAGGATCACAATTTAAATGAGAGAGAAGCCCCCATACTATTTAAATAAGTTTATGTGTATGTATTAAATGGGCTAGAAATGGCTCCATAGCCATTATTTAACTCTAGTCCATGATCATGCAAAACAACTATGCTATATTTTTGCATAAACAATTATATTATGTCAAATGTGATTTATTAGAGTTGGAATCAACTTAAAATCATTTATAGATAATTTTTAATATTTATTTGAAGTCAGAAAAGGCCCTGCCTTGTTATTTTTATCATTTAAATTTTATTTCGAATTTGGACATGAGGCCAGTGGCATTATTTAGATAATTTCATGAGCTTTCCAAATATATAAAATTTGTTCAATTTGGTTTGGTAGATTTTATCCTATTTAATTTTCAAAACAGCATCTGAGAAGAAATAATTAATTTCGAAATGCTTTTGTTTGAATTGTGGGCTTAGGCGGGAAACTAGGTGGGCTGCGCAGCAGGAGAGGGAGGTGGGCCGGCCCAGTATCGCTACGGGCTGGTTTTAATTACAGACAGCAGGCGGGGCGACGTGGCGCTATCTGGGGCGTTCACGGGATCGAGCGGCTTACCTCCTCCGGCGAGTCGACGGAAACCTAGGCTGCAGGGGGGGTCCGGCAACGGCGATGCAGGGGTGCTCCCAGGCTGGCGACGGGGGCAAACGACTCCGCGTTGAACGGGGAGTCGAGTGGTGGCCGTGGTTGGTCGGGGGAGGCTCGGAGTCGTCGTCTTCGTCGAGCTACTGCAGCGGCGGGCTCCGGTGAAATTCCGGCGGTGGAGTGGGCAATGTGGGGAGGAGAGATGTCGAGGAGGCTTAGAGAAGAGAGGGGAGGCGGCTGGTGTGTTGTGATCGTCCAGGAGTGGCCTCCTTTTATAGGGGGTCGAGGTGCTGCGGGTGCCCGTGGGAGGTTGTCCATGGCGTCTGGAGCGGCGAAGGGGCCATCTAGGGGGCGCGTAGTGTTGCAGGCATTCGGAGGGTGCTAGTGAGCTTGACGGCACGGCTAAAGGGGGTCTGAGGCGAGCTGGCGACGTTGGGGTACTTGCAGTACCGGCACGGCAGGGAGTTGATCATGGCGACGGTAAGGGAGCGTGCGCGAGCTAGAAAGGGTGTCTAGGAGGTAGCTGAGGTAGTGGTGATCATGCGTGCCAAGTGAGAGAGGGAGAGAAGGACGAGGGCGTGCAGTCGAGGCGGTGTACTGCGGCGTCCAGTGACACGCCGATGCACGCTCTGGCGCGTCCAAACGCGGTGATCACGGCGTGGCCAAGGCTTGTCTTGCATGGTTTGGAAAAAGGATCTTGTCAAGCATGCTCAGTACCTCCTGGTGAGTCTAGCTGACATGGTTTGATGGGCCAGAGAGAGGGGTTGAGGTAGGGTGGCATGGTGGCCGGCATGAGAGCTTGGCATGGTACAAAGGTGATCATGCCATTGCTTTAATCGACCAAACCAGTACATGGCTTGATGCAGGGGAGGTACAGGGAGGTTGATGATCACAATTGGAAAGGAGTTGAGGCTAAGAACTGATGGACAAAGGGCTGTGTTGCCAATCCAGATTTATGCCTGCAAGGTGTTTGATGAAATGGCCGCAAGAAACTTTTTGTCACATTTTGGAAATATTTTTGGTGGATCTCATTTATATTATTTGAGAGGTAGAATGGTGGTGGTGGTGGTCAATTTGGCAAAGGTTTGTGAGATTTCAAATTGGGGTTGATCTTCACATAGTTTCAAAGTCTCCACTTGTCAAATCCATATCGGTCAACCTGGTCAAAGTTAGCATGTGTGGTCAACATGAAAGTTGTAGAGCTTGACATGGTCTTGGATGACATGGCAATAGTTGACCAAGTTTAGTTTAAGAATTGAGCAAACCAGAGGGGTTAAGTGAGGGACATTTTATAAAACTCACTTTTGACCATTATCACATGTATGAAGAAATCTTGATTTCCTTGTGTTTGATTCTTGATCCAATGATGCATTTGTGTTAGTTTATCATATTTAAGTGTTACACAAGCAAGAGATCAAGTAATGGTGGCCTTTGGTGAAGATTTGCTATTTGGCACAATGTGTATGTGAGTAAAAATGGAATTATCTCTCCATTTGAATTATCTCCATTTGATTTGACCTTTCTTGACTCTAATGTGGTTCTTATTAGTTTAGAAACATTTTAAGACCATTGAAACCAATTCAAATGGGCTTGTTCAAAGAATTGCAAATTTGGCCTTAATACATAAGAGATGAGGTGTTCAATTTTACTAAACTTGTAAAATGGTTGATCTTGCTTCACTTGGACATGGGTTAGGGTCCATTTAGTGTTATATTAGGTTTAGAGATGGTTTCACACCATTTGGTCAAGGTTTAAAGTCATAGGTCAAGTTTTAGTGAATTGGCTATGTGTCACATAGGCTTCTATGCATATGTTGCATTTGATTTTTAATTTGACTTGGTTTGACCCAATTGGTGTTGTTGAGTGTTGAAATGGTATATGGAGGTGATCCAACCATTCACAACAAGTCCTATGGTCAATTTTCTTAAGTTCCCATATTTGCTATATTATTCTCATATGCCTCTATGGCATTTTTAGTTTCTTTTTATTTTCTTTGGTTTCAACTTGGAAATGATTTAAGAAGTACTATATAAGGTTTATGAAGCTTTTCCAATCCTCTAAATAAAGTGGAAAGGTCTAGGGTAAAGATTTATAATTATAGCCATAGGCACATATGCCTTTTTCTCATTTAATTTCCTTTTATTTTATTTTAACTAGGATGGTGAGAAGAGGGGCGAGGTTTTAGGGTTTAAGATTACTTCAAATACTAATAACAAGCAATCATGGCAATATCACAAGAATTAAGCAAGATCACTATGTATCAAACTTAATTTAATAAAAGTTTTTGTTGGTTCCAAATTTTGGAACTAGGGGAATTTATTTATTTTGTCTTGAATTTCTGGGATGTTACAGGTGTAAAGACAGCTAGATATTCAGGTGCAGCACAGCTAAGCAAATATATCAGAAAAGCATTGATGCAAGCCCTAAAACATCTATGATAATATGTGTTACTCGCCATCAAAAAGGCTTCAGTACGAGCAACACCAAACAACGAATAAACCAATACTTCCTAGATCGCAAGATGCGATCTAGGCAGCATGACGCTTACCCGGAAGAAACCCTCGAAACAAGGGGTGGCGATGCGCCTAGATTGTGTTTGTTGTGAACGTGATCGTCCTCCTTTCTCAATAACCCTAGATACATATTTATAGTCTGTGGACTTTCTATCTTTGGAATAAACCTAACTGTGTACGAACCAAACTCTATCTCTTAATTCTAAACTAACATGCGATCTACCATAATGTACAAATACACGGGCAATCTAGCCCAAATTCACGCACGAGGCCGATTCAGAAACACCTTATGTGCATATCTTCCAAGCCCATCTCAATCACGTTGATGTGGGAATTACCCTTCGGGTAACCAGTATTGCCCTATCTGGTATTGACAAGTTGGAGGCCCATGAAGCTACCAGAAGGCGAGATGGGCCACTAGGTCGGTGCATCAGAAGATTCCTTGACGGGCAAGACGAGGAAGCGAGCAAACAAGGAAAGATTGGATCTAAACTATTGTAAACCTAGTCGTCCTCGGTTAGGACCCTTGAGACATGGCCTCCTATATAAAGGCCAGGAGAGGGGCTGCCGAAGGACACAATCAACCTTAGCAACAATAGCCAGCAGAAGCTTAGAACTAGGTAACCCTAGCAACTAGCATCTCGACGAGATCATAGCCGAACTATTCGGCACCCCATTGTAACCTGTTTTCTTCATAATCCAAGAACAAACAGGCAGGACGTAAGGGTTTTACCTCATCGAGGGCCCCGAACCTGGGTAAATCGCTCTCCCCGCTTGTCTGTGTACCGATGTCTCGTGTCAGCTTGCAGGATTCCATCAACCCTAAGCCCCTATCGGAGGGCATTGCCGAGGAGCACCCTCGACAATTGGCGCCGTCTGTGGGAACCCTATCGGCGCAAGGCAGGGCATCGGCAGATCCGATCATGACATCAGCAGCTTCATCGGCAAACTCGCTGGCAACTTCGCCAGCAAATTCGCCAGCAACTTCATCAGCAACCTCGTCGGCACCATCGTCGCCCATCCTGGGAAGTCCGATTCGATTCGGCTCCTACGAGTTTACTCCACACAGCGATTCCTCCCGTTCAAATTTTTCGGGTCTACAAGGGAACATGGAGATGACCTTCGGCAGCGTCCACTACAACGTCAACGCAGAAGGAATCCTTCAACTGCTGGAATCCCCCGCTTCCGGATCGACGAGTTCAAGCGCATCATCTTCACTCGATCTGTCGGTTGACCTGACGGGATCAACGTGCTCCCCCATGCCATCAGCTCCTCGTTCAGTATCCTCTATGTCAGTAGGGTCGGACGACTCCTCATCTTCGAAACTGACCTCGTACTATTGCCTGAACTGCGACACCAGGCACGGACTGGGATCCACCGACACGCCGTTCATCTGCAACGCCCAGTATTCGTCGGGAGAAGATAGTATCGACAGCACCATCCAGCGAACCACTCAAAGGGCGGCACGCCATCAGGTCTATGTCGCCAACAACACAGGGAACACAAGGCGCAGAGGAGACGAGGACCATACCCCCCGCTCCAGCAGAAGGGCAAGTTTTGAGAACAGCGCCAGCAACCGCGATAGTGATTATACCATCGCGGACGAGGAGTGGGCGGCAGCAAGGGCAGCAGTACTCAACAACACACCGCTCCCCGCAGGGACTTCGGTCGGAACCCTCAATGCTTACCGCTCCATACTGGAGAAAAACCGAGAGCACTTGTCGAAAGAACAAGCCACCCTCGAAAGGCGCCTATCCGCGGCAGATCGATCCAGTGAAAGGCGAAGGGGTTCGCAAGGAAGCGCCTCCCGAAACACTCAGGGAGCGGGCAAGCATCGGTCAAGGATGTCCAGGCTTTCAGAAGATGACGCCAGAGAGATAACATCGAATCTGACTAAATCCTTTATGACCACGGATACTGCGGGCATGCCACGGCCAAAAACCGTTGCAGCAGCAACGGCCAACCTCGCCGCTTACCTCATCAATCAGCGCCCCGAAGGATCTATGGCTCAAGCTCACCGAGGTGCTCTCGAAAGTCTCGCGATATTAGGAAACAACCTGGTCCCGCAGAAGGAAAAAGCTATGGTCCAAGGCAGTGGGTCAAAACATCATGCAAGAGATGCTCGGGACGAGATCACCCAGAGCAGGATCGACAAAGCAAGGCGACGACGCGCCACTAGGAAAGACGACGATAGCGATTCTTCGGATGAAGACCAGGAGTACGACGGCGAGCTCAGAGGAGCCGACTGTCTAAGTTACAAGATACGCGAAGCAATGCCGCCTAAAAAGTTTAAGCCTACCCCTACCGACGCTGCCAAGTACGATGGGCAGCAAGAACCAAGATCTTGGATAGACGACTACCTGCAGACAGTGATCTTGCACAAAGGAAACCAGATAGCGGCAATGCAATGCTTACAACTTTACTTGAAGAATTCAGCACGGGCCTGGCTACGGGGGCTGCTGAAAGGTTCTGTCAAATCATGGGACGACCTAGTAGACGCCTTCGTCGCCAACTTCCAAGCAACATACAAGAGGCCCGTTGGAATCGAAGAGCTACGAAGTTGTCGGCAGAAGCAGAAGGAGTCGATGCGTTCGTATATCGGGAGATTCACAAAGCTTTTGAATGCTGCTGAAGACGTATCTGTCGACAGAGCAATCGACGCTTTCAGCGACGGCGTCCAGCGGGAAAGTTACATAGAAGAACTCGGGCGCAAAAAGCCAAAAACCATAACCAAGTTAATGGAAATTGCCAACAGCTGGGCTGATGGTGAAGACAACGTACGAAGGCCACGGCAGCGCAGTGATGATGAAGACGGTGACCAGCCGAAGCACGACTCGGGTGGCCGAAGGGATCGTCACAAGAGGAGGAAAAACCGCAACTACGATGATAACAATCTGGTAGGAGCAGGGTATGCCGATCGGCAAGACGATCGAGACGACAGGCACGACGGTAACCGGAACAACTCTGGGAACCGTGCTAATTATAAACCACGACAGCAGAGGACTCCCGAACTACCCTACGCCGAGCAGTTCAACGCCCCTTGTTACCTGCATTCGTATGTCGACTCCAAAGATGGCAAAACGAAGTCGAGTCACCTGCTCAGGGACTGTCGGCAGTTCCTTGACATGCACAAACTCATCCAGCAGTCAGGCCAGCAACAGCTACCACCACCACCCCCACCTCCACCGCAGCATCAAGTACAGCAGGCTCAACCCAACGAGGCATTCCCACCACCACGTGGGCAGATGAGCATGATCCACAGGACAGGTGTTTCAAGAAGAGAGATGAAAAGCTCACCCGAGAAATCAATTTGGCAGAAAGCATCATGGCAAACATCCCCGAGTACGTCGACTGGTCTTCTCAGAGCATTACGTTCAGCCGAGCAGATCATCCGATGACCACACCAAAACCAGGACATGCTGCCCTGGTAGTCGAAGCACAAATCGGGGGGTTCAAGATGAGCAAAGTATTTATGGATGGCGGAAGCGGGCTAAACCTGATATTCGTCGACACAATCAGGAGTATGGGGATCACCATGAGCATGCTGGAAGAAACAGACACCTACTTCCACGGGATCCTCCCAACCGCACCGGGCCACTCTCTTGGCAAAGCTTACCTGAATGTTATCTTCGGTAGAGCCGATAATTTCAGGAAGGAGAAAATCGAGTTTGAAGTGGTGAACTGGGAATCACAGTATCACGCTATACTCGGGAGACCAGCTTATGCCAAGTTCATGGTTGTGCCGCATTATGCATACCTCAAGCTGAAAATGCCTGGGAACAATGGGACAAACATCACAATCTATGGAAGTTTTTCACGCTCAGACAATTGTGATCGCGACTTCCAGAGGATTGCTGCAAAGTTTGGGCCACAGCGAGAAATTGTCGGCCCTCCGCCTAAGCTGTCCTTACGGGAGATCAAGGAAGAAAAAGATGGCAGGGGAACCAAGAAGAAGCCAGCCGCTCTCGCCCTTAAAGCATCGGCAGCCGAAGCATCGGCAGCTGAGGCTTCTGCAGCAGAAGCTTCGGCAGAAAAGGGCTCGGCAGTTGACGGCACAGAAGGCCTAGTAGATAGCAAGACGATGGCGATCACCGCTCAAACACTTGATGAAACCAGCAACGCTGCTGCAACTACTAACGCGGTGAAGAAGCCAGAAGAAGAGAAGAACCCCTTCCTTGCCTAAGCAGTTTACTAGCCTTTACTATGTTTTTTCTTTCATTATAAACAGGGCCTTCCTCTTTTCGCCCTCTAGCATCGTGCTTACTTTATTAATAAGAACTTAAAGCTTCGATTCTTGTTAAGCATTGCAGTAACTACAAACTTCTAAACCCCATCACTATGCAAACATAGTACAGGGCAGAAGATCGTGCTCCAAAAAAGCCTCTACGAGTGCTAAAACGACGTCACCTTTCCCTCTGCTTTAGATGCCTCTACGAGTGCCGAAGAAAGCAAGAGTTTGGAAAAATTTACACACAACCCACGCTCGATATTTCACTTATGGAAATATCAAAGAGCAACGGTCTCATCGGCAGAATCATTACACCCGAAAAATCCGGGAATGACTGTCGAAATTTACAAACGGTTGAAAGCAAAGTTGCGCATACAACAGGTTTAGCAAAACCTGCAACACGAGCTGATCACTCATAATGATTTGCTAACCAACTAATACTCATACATCCAACGGACAATTAAGCTTCGTCCCTTTAAATATTTGCCAACGGCATGGTGAAAGTACACATTCATGTACCAACCAGATAAGAAGTTTTTGGCCCAAAAAACCCGAACACTCGGATGAATTAGCCGATACAATTTACAAAAGTAACCTTACACCTTTATATCACCCTTGCGGAGTTTCCTTTTTCCCCAGGTACCTCTGACATCTCCTCAAGCCTGTCGACAATTACATGAGCAGGAGCCAAAACCTTCGGGTACAGCTCCTCGAAATCACCAGTTGCGCTGGCAATAGACTGCAAGTGAACTGAAGGATAACAAGCAAGCACAAGGGCAAGCGTGCATTTGGCCCCTGCCAAGACTTGAGATCTTACTAGCTCCCGAACTTTCTTGGCACTTCCAAATTCAGACATCAAAGTCAAAAGGGTAGGGGGAACTGCATTCAAAGGAAACATTGTTTTCCAAACTACCCTCATGGCCTTGTAGCACTTGTCGAAGAACTGGTGGACCTGTTGCACTCGATCCTGGAATTTGACGACAGCCGAAGTCTTCGAATGGTCCCGCCAGAAAATTTCTTCGGATGAGGACAACTGAGTCAAAGCGCGCACCCGCTCGTGTATCTGCTTCTTCTCTTCCGCAGGGTTCAACGCTATGACTGCCAAAAGAATCAGTAAAAGACTCAGACAAGAAGTTGCTAGCAAGCAGGCAAAGGGATCAAAAAACTTACAGTTTAAACTTTCGGTAGCCTTATGCAGCTCGCCAAGAATGTACCGCTCCACGCTGGCTGCAGTCTCGCTCTTTTTATTGATGATGGCAGCTAAGGCATAAGTGCTGCGTAAGTCCTTCTCCATCTGCGTCATCCGATCTTTCATACGCTGGATTCGATCGTTTTCAGGAAGCGCACCCGACGAGTCGTCTGCAAACGAGGGTACTGGGAAGACCTGCAGAAAGTGCTGGTTATAAAAAAGTAATGGATATGGTACAACCCAACGTCCAAAATAACTCCCATCGGGAGAAGTGCAAGAAAGTGAAATCATAAGCAAAAGTGTGCCTACAACAATGATAGCACGAAGTTTATTACAAAGCATGAGTTTGACGGCAGAGCAATGTCTTGCATCGGCTCAAGACACAAGTTTGTTACAAGAATCAAGGAAGCTGAGTTTGAGTCGATGAACTAGGGCCAGTCGATGATTTCCTTGATGAAACTAGTTCAAGGAGCTGACGGGCACAAGTAAGAGCAGACGCCTTAAAGGTGCTCAAATCAACAGACTGCCCGTCTTGCCCTTTTGGAAGCCCTTTAGTCATTTCCTCAATGTCACCCTTAAAGCCGTAACCCATCATAAGCTGGAAGGCAAGGACAGCACCAAAAGTGCGCGATGTACGCTTGAATACCTCAATGGCCTCCTTGGTGTCAACCGCGAAGGTATCAATCAGCTGTCCTAGGGTTTTTTCTTGCTTGATCTTGGGGAAGATCATCGAGTGTATCTGCGCCAGAACACTCTTCCCCTTCACGAGAAGCTCTTGTGTAAGCTGGTGAGAAGCGAGAATCGTTGACACAGCGTTCGCTGGGGAGTTATTTGGAACCCTTTCTAGGGCATCGACAGGGATGTTTGCTGCCTCTGCAATAAGAAAGGAATGAAGAAATTCAGTCATTGACATAAAGTTTAAATCCTTAAGAACGTCTTCCGACAAAAGTATGTTGAAGATTACCAAGCAAGGCCAAAGAAGATTGGCGAAGGACTTCATCCTTTTCGGCTGCTCGAGCCTCGGCCACCAGCCTGGATGCTTCCTCCTCCTTCAGCTTCCCTTTCAGCCTGGCCAGCTCCTCCTTCAGAGAATCAATCTCTTGGCGAGCCGCAGCAGCTATCTTGACTGCGCCATCCAGTTTTGAGGAGGAAGATTTGACTTCCTTTTGCAGCCGAACTTTGTCAGCTTCTAGAGAGGTGAATCGGGAGGCGAAAATCTCCAGAGAAGAGATAACGCCACGCAGGTCCTTAAGAAAGAAAGAAAAAAAATAATTAAACAAGGCACGCTCCAAGAAATTCGTATTAAGATCAGAAGAGGACTTACAGAAAAAGGAGCCGCAGTAGCAGCAGTTGGAGAAATATCTTTCCCTTTAGAGAGGGAAGACGCAGTCGATGCTTGAGCCATGGGGGCAGCCTTAGGAGCCGAAGCTTCGGAAGCTACCACGACCGGCGAAACGGCATCAGACTTGGCCTTTTTAGGGGGAGGCTCGACAAAGCCTTCGTCACTGCAAAAATAAACCGTCGACTGTGATTATAACAGGAGTATGAAAGGTAAAAAAAAAGGCACAGTATAACTTTTAGGAGGGAACTACTTACATGTCGAAGAGATCATCTTCATCGGCAAAGCCGCCGGTTGATCTCTTCGCAGGAGAAGCTTTGACCCCATCCGCAGCTGCATCAACAAAAGTATCACGATCAGCGTTGATGTTGCGCACTGATCCATCTGCGATACAAGTGTTATCGGCTGAGGAGGGAAGATCAGCATGGGCAACTTCAAGATTCATTGGACCATTATGATTATCCTCTAAACCTGTTTGATCGATGGTATGAGAATCTATGGGGATTGAGGAGCCTTTCCCCTCAGAAGTATCATCCGGTGAATCATGTGTATTTTCAGAAGCCATAGGGATCTGGCAAAGAAGAATGACAAGTAAGAACAAAGATAATCATGTCGGCTAAGCAAGGAACTATAATAAGAGATGTGAAAAAGGGAAAATACCCCTGATGGTGGGTGATCAACGTCAAGGGGAGCATAAGAAGAGATCAGCGGAATCGAATCTTCCTGGTTGAAGGAAGTAAGACGACGAACTTCATCAAGCAACTCTTTTTCTGATAAATCGGCAGCATTAATCCTGGTCTCGTCCTTTGGACCTGAGTACAACCACATCGGGTGAACTCTGGCCATGACTGGTTGGATTCGGCGCTTCAGGAAAACTGCTGCCACCTCCGTACCAATCATAGTTTGGCCGTCAGCTTCTTTGATCCGAAGGAATTTGGCAAACAATTCTTCGGTTGAGGCCCTTTCGTCGGATGAGAGGATGTTCTTCCAAGAGTCCTTGGGCTTGGCTTCAGAAACGTCGGCATAGCAGGGGAGTCGACATTCGGGTGACGATGAATCTCTAACGTAAAACCATTTCAACCTCCATCCTTGCACGGACTCTCTCATTGGGAAATTAAAGTAATTAACTTCTGAGCGAGCAACAAAACCTACTCCTCCAGTGACAAAGTATCCATTACTACTGCTGTATCTTTTCACATAGAAGATCTTCTTCCACAGCCCGAAATGAGGTTCAATACCCAAGAACGCCTCGCAAAGGGTGATGAACACAGCAACATGGAGGATTGAATTGGGGGTAAGTTTCCATAATTGAATTTCATACGTCCGCAAGAGATGGAGGAGGAATCCATGAGTGGGGAGCGAAAGGCCTCAATGAAGAAAAGATAAGAGTATCACAGAAAATCCAGCAGGAGGATCAGGCCGAGAGATCGCACCTGGAAGAATCACATCTCCCGCGTCGGAGGATATCAATCCTAAGCTTCGAGACCTCTTTTCATCACGCTTGGTGACGGTTGAAGCCACCCAATCCCCAGGTTTGACTATCGAGCCCGACGGCGCTGGCGGCGCCGGAGCTGGGGGAGGGGCATTCGGAGCGCTCTCCTTCGGAAGGGAAGAGGAGGACTTGGCGGCGGCGCCCTCGCTGGTGGAGCTAGCAGCGGCGGTGGTATTCCTCTTCTTCACCATCGCGAGATCTGAGGAAGATTGAAGCTGTGGCGGCGGCGCAACAATGGCGAAAGAAGGAAGAAGAGGGAGAATGAGGAGATGCTGCAATAACTGTGGAGAAAATTGGGAACTTTGAAGAAAAGTAGGAGTAAGCACGTGGCGCTTAAGGAAGGGAAAGAACTGACGGCCCACTACGCCCACGATTGCGCGAGAATCGAGGAACCACCTCGGTCGTTACACGGTCAAGCCCTAAAACATTGATTGGACAGGGCTAGGACTGGCTCGTCATGATGGACCCGTCAAATCAACCTACAGCAGTTACACGTCATCAATGATGTCATGATTTGAAAGCATTCGAAGGAAGCGTAAAAAGTCATCGGATGAAAGAATTGAGTCTATGCACGGATTGCAAGCATCCGTACCTAGACTCGGGGGCTACTCCCGTCGGGAGCGCTGACGCGCACCCGATAAAATGAGGACTCGACAGAATGAGCGGTCGAAGAAAGAAGGTTTGAGTCAGCACTCGGTTGCAAAGCGCTTGCGCCCAAATACTCGGGGGCTGTTACTCCCATCGGGAGCTTGTGATGCATACCTGATAGAAATTTTTTGCACTCCAGGATCATGCCCGGGGACTTGATTCTGTGTAGGGTAACGGTGTTTTGCCATCGGCAGTTAACCAAACAACAGTTGGGCACGTTACTCATTATCCTTTGCATAAAGAAAATATATCGGATGATTTATGAAGACCTCGGCAGAGGAAAGTATTTGAGTAGTACAACTTGAGTCTATGCACGGACTGCAAGCATCCGTACCTAGACTCGGGGGCTACTCCCATCGGGAGCGCTGACGCGCACCCGATAAGAAGGAGATGAAACATAATCACGGTGAACAAGAGCAATGAAGGAGAAGAATGTCAGGAGAAAACATGCATTAGTCTCTACCCGAATTATTTTCGGCTAGACACTCGGGGGCTACTGACGTGGGCAATACCCTTCGGGTAACCAGTATTGCCCTATCTGGTATTGACAAGTTGGAGGCCCATGAAGCTACCAGAAGGCGAGATGGGCCACTAGGTCGGTGCATCAGAAGATTCCTTGACGGGCAAGACGAGGAAGCGAGCAAACAAGGAAAGATTGGATCTAAACTATTGTAAACCTAGTCGTCCTCGGTTAGGACCCTTGAGACCTGGCCTCCTATATAAAGGCCAGGAGAGGGGCTGCCGAAGGACACAATCAACCTTAGCAACAATAGCCAGCAAAAGCTTAGAACTAGGTAACCCTAGCAACTAGCATCTCGACGAGATCATAGCCGAACTATTCGGCACCCCATTGTAACTTGTTTTCATCATAATCCATGAACAGACAGGCAGGACGTAAGGGTTTTACCTCATCGAGGGCCCCGAACCTGGGTAAATCGCTCTCCCCGCTTGTCTGTGTACCGATGTCTCGTGTCAGCTTGCAGGATTCCATCAACCCTAAGCCCCTATCGGAGGGCATTGCCGAGGAGCACCCTCGACACACGGCCCATCTTCTGATTTGGCAAAAATCTGGTGATAACAGGTACCTCGAGCGGTACCTCAAGCGGTAGTACCGCTATGCTTCCACGTGGACAAGTTCTGTGGGGATTTCTAATCCAGAGCGGTAGTACCGCTTCCAGAAGCGGTAGTACCGCTTAGGCAGAAACTGCACATAACGGTTGGATTTGGAGGGACCTATAAAAAGGCCCCTTCTTCCCCAGCTCGTTTTTAGCTCTTCTCTCTCCCTCTCCTCCATCGTTGCTGAGCTCAAACCTAGAGGATCTCCCTCCCTACCCAATCAATCTTGCTGATACTTTGAGGAGTGGTGGAGGAGACCCCGATCTATCGTTCTACCGAGAGAAATTTCACCAATTCGTGGTAGTCCTTAGTGGATCTTGGTGGTAGGGTTCCTATTGTGGGACATTGGAAGAAGTGCATCCATGGAGGCTAGCTTGGTGTTGTACTAGCTCCATGGGTTGTTGGGAGCCTCCTTGTGGTGTGGAGCTCGCCCCAACCTTGTGAAGGAATCACCGCCTCGACCGGTGCCTTAGTGGAGAAGGGGGAGCACCTTTGTGGAGCTCTCTCGAGGAAGAAGGTGAGGCCTTCCTTCGTGGTGTGGCAGTCTAGCCTCTAGTGTGAGGCTAGCACCTCCTCAACGCAGACGTACTTCCTATTGTGGGAGGAACTGCGACAACAAACCTCGTCTCGTCTCCGCGCCCTTCGGTTGTCCCGCTCCCTACTCTTACTACCTTGTGTTGTTCCTTTGCTTGTTGTACTCGTCTAGGATCATTGTAGGATCACCCCCATCGCTAAAGCTATCACCTTTATCTTCCGTTGCACTAAAAATTGAAAAAGGCTAAAACTTGACGTAGCGCCCATTCACCCCGCCCCCCTCTTGTTCGCTACGATCCATTCAATTGGTATCAGAGCAAGGTTTTCTTGCTCGGGCTTTACCGCCTAAGAAATGGCCGAACAAGAGAATGGAGAGAATGGGTTCCTTCCCGGTGAGCAATCACCTCCACCATCAATTGTCGATAGCACTCCGGCTACTTTGGATGACCTCAAGAAATTGGAGTCATCCATTGTATCTCAAATGAAGGCTATGATGATGGAGTTGATTGCTCCCAAATCAACCCCCATTATAGATCCTAATGCTAGTGTCGATGTTCCTCCACTACAAGTCAACACTCTTCCTCTTGGTGATTTTGTCGCGCAATCGACAAAACCACCTCGAGAAGGGGAACTTGAGGACATTGGCACTTCATCAAAAGGGAAGGATGAATCACCGGTTGAGGGACAATTAGGAGGTTATCATGCGGTGCCTCCACCAAGTGATTACTCCCTAAATGTCCCAATACCCATGCCTCGCATCTTGACTCATGGCTCACCACCGCTACTTGATTCCAATACCTTTGAAAATTGGCAATTCTTGATGAAATCTCATGTGCGCAGCGCTTCTACCGAACTTTGGCGCATCATTGAGGAAGGTTATTCACCAAGAGACCCAAAGAACTTGACAAGAAGAGAGGTCGTGGATGATCAACTCAACGCCACCGCCATCAACATGATTCACATGGCCATCACACCCTAGGACCGCGCTCATATCCGCTCGCTCAAGACCGCCAAGGAAGCTTGGAATAAACTCTTTTTTTTGCGAATGGAAGCTTGGAATAAACTCGACAAGCTCTTCCTCGGAAACGAGAGCATCCAAAGCTCTCGCTTCGATGAAGTGAACAATATGGCGGACAACTTCGTCATGAATGAAGGAGAATCACCCGAAGAGATGTACCGGCGCCTTATTGATCTCGCCGTGCAAATGCAAGATCTTGGAGCAACATTTGTGGATGACCCTTGGATCAAGCGAAAGTTCTATAATGCTCTTCTTCCTTATGAGGAAGTGAAGTTGACGGCCATCCGCCAAAATGCCTCCTTCCGTGCTATGACATCCGATGAAGTCCTTAGTGAAGTCATCGCTTTGGACATCTCCAAGAAGAATGCGAAAGATCTTGTTGCTCGTGCCCACAACGTCCGTAAGCCCAATCTTGCGTTGAAGATGAAGGTGCATGAGGCTAGTGAGAGTGATGAGGATCCCATTGAGTGGAGTCCGGATGACCTCAAGGCAAATTATCATGAACACATGGCCCTTGCCGCCAAGAGCTTTTGGAGTGGGAACAAGACACGGGGCTCAAAGCTAAGAAGATACTCTCCCACAAGTCCAAGAAAAGAGAAAAGAGGGAAAGCTTGCTATAATTGTGGTGACACAAGTCACTTTGTTGCCGATTGTATCTTTGAGAGAAGAGAAGACAATGGTGGAAAGCTTGTACGAAAGGACAAGTTCAAATCTCTCTCAAAAGGTTACTCCAAGTTCTCTTCCAACTCCGGAGACTCCAATGCCACCTACACCAAGAAGACTAGAGCTTTCATTGTTCGTGAGGAATATACCTCCGATGAAGGTGAAGAGCACAAAGACAAGGAGGAAAGGGAAGTGGCCGCCATCGCAATCTCCACTCCCTTCACCTCCCTCTTCGACCCTCCAAACGAGAACCTCATCGTCAACAACTTCCATTGTCTTGTGGCAAAGGTATCTTCGGAGACTCATGATGAGGAACTTGTGACTCAAGAGCGTGTTGAAGCGGAATTGGAAATTATCTCTCTCACTCAAAGGAAGAATGGTGCATGCGCATGTCTCTTGAAACTAGTGCTATTGTTCTTGAAGATTCCAACAATTACTTCATCTCCCGACTCATCGAGGATCAAGATTATGCTCTTGCTTGGTTGAGAAGACATAATGCAAAACTCTTGGATATCATTTCTCGCCAAGAAGAAGCCTTGGACGAGTACTTTCATTTGAGCAAGGAGAAGGTGTCTTGTTGTGATCATGAAGAGGAGATTGCCACTCTAAAGAGACACAAGGCCACGCTTGTTAAAGAGATTGATAGGCAAAATGAGTCCTTGATCGAGTACTTTCGCTTGAGCAAAGGAAAAGATTCTTGTTGTGCCCACGAGGACGAAATTGCAACTCCAAAGAGAAGAAATGACAAGCTTATGGTGATCAAGATCATGTATGATGAAGCCTTGGTGGAATATAAACGGGCAAGCAAGGATTATATTTGTCGCAACCATGAAGATAATATTGCCATCTTGGAGATACAAAAGCGCTCACTCTTGACCATGAATTCTCTTCAAGAGGAAGCTTTGTTGGAACATTTCCGGGTGAACAAGGAGAAAGAGGCTCAAGAATTCAACATCACTCATCCTCATCCGGACCATGTTCATGAAGTCAACCGTTTGAAGTCCAAAATCGAAAGACTTCAAATTCAAGCAAAATACTTGGAAAGAGTCATTGAACATAGAGATAATACCAATGAGCACTCTTGCAATGAAGAAGGAGTGGCTATAAAGCCAAAGGAGAAGAGAAGAAGGAGGATCAAGATAAAAAGGAGAATCAAGATAGGACCAATTGAAAAATGGGTTCCTATCTCCAAAGCTTGATCCATGAAGGTCTTTGCTTCCGGTGGCGCTTCATTGGTGGAAGATTGAAGCCACATCTCTCTTGACCGGAAGCAAAGATGGTGTTGTCGCCCTCGAGCTTTCTTTTACTCTATCTTTCTTATGGCGTCAACACAAGCAAGCTTTAAGGTATTGGGCCTTGACAAGGCGGTGGCAACACCCGGTCTTGTCAAGACCCTTGTTTACAATGTTTTTTTCTTGTTCATTTCTTTACACTCTTGGGTCTTTGCACCTACTACTATGAACATGTAGTGGTTCTCTTGTGGAGCTAGTCTCTTCAAGAGACCACGACCTAGGACTAATGGAATTTGCTTCCGTGTGTAGAGATTGTGTTTTGTAGGAATTGTGTTGAAGAAAATGAACCATGATGAAGTTTATCAAACAATTTCAATACAAATTCTATGACATAATCCTTGCAAGAAGAAGCAACAATGGAATGGAGTTTGTGCTCAAGATCTTGGATATCTTCATTGGCAAAGAAGGAATCCTCTTTATTCTCCTAGCCATACTCTTACCCTATCATCATGGGGTTGCCGGAAGTGAGAGACAAATCTTAGTTGGAGACACTAAAGCATGATGATGGAGTGTGAGTCTATTGTGTGTTTGTGGTTTGTGTGATGAGACTATTTTGATGATGATGATAGTTCCTTGGAGGGGGCGAAGTGTTTCTTGTGAGAAAGGAGATGCAATTCCCCCGGTTACCGTAGGAAGGATGGGTGTTGGCACTCGTCAACCTCAAAAGCTACCTTCTACGAGTTCCGGGGAAGGACGAAGTTCCATCTATATGGAGCCATCTACACCACAAGGCCGAGCTTCTTCCATTGAACAACCAAGTCAAGGATCACCTCATCCACAACTTCAAGTTCGGCATCAACAACTATGAGGGTCAAGGCGAGGACCTAAACCATAATGAAGATCGAGGAACCACACAAGAATCTATTCTATTGGTTCATTCTCGCCGGGGTTCTAAAGCATCAAGACTCCTTCATGACTCAAGCAAAGTACATCAAGATATACTCAAGAGCAAGATATGAAGGGGTCCAACGGTATAGAAACCCCAAGCTCCTAAAGAAGCTTCAATGAGACCGGCAAGGCAATGGACTCACTCTCTACCGACCGACGTCAAGGTTTGCCTCTCTACCCTTGTGCTTCTCATCCGGACGTCGTGTCAAGAGTGAATAACACCACTTTTGTACTACATGTCTAGATGTGGAGCACGCATGAACATAGGGGGAGTGCGGTTTAAACTTATTGAGCTATCCCTCCCCCCATAATGCATAAAGAAATCCAAAGCATATGCTATTCGTCAATTAAGTGACTAATGAGCCTCATGTTGAGTTGTAGCCGTGAGTCCTAGATACATCTACGCGACCTCACACTACTAAACTCTTACATGATGGCTTTGGCCACCAACCTCCTCCTCGAGGAGCCTTTTGTTTCTTTTGATTTCTTTTCTTTTATTTGTTTCTTTGATTTTTCTTTCCTTCATGATCTTCATGGGAGATTCATCCAAGCTTGGCTTTTTAATGTTTTGATTCTTGCAAGCTTGGTTGGGTAGTACCTTAACAGTTCCGTAATCTAATCCCAAGCCATCATCCACCTCTTGAGCCAACTCAGTCTAAAAGCACAAGTCTACACCAAAATCTGAGATTTTTGAATTTGGAGGACGGTACTACCGCTTCTTGGACCGGTACTACCGCTCTGGGGCAGTTCTCTGACGAAACTGAACAATTATCCCCAGAATGGTACTACCGCTCTAAGTACCGGGCCAGTACCGGTAAGCGGTACTACCACTTTTAGGAGCGGTACTACCGCTTGCATCTTTTGACAAGAGGTATCGGTTGAGGTCGGGTTTACCCCAAATCACCACAACTCCTTTTCCACCTCAAGTCAAAAGCTCCTCCAAGCTTAAGACCTTGAGGAGATCGGCCCCGATCTCCTTTTCCAGCCGCCACCGGCCAAATCTCCTCCGTGGAGAAGCTTCCCCAACCCCTTCTCCGCCATGTCCTCCGGTATGAACCCTAAATTCTCTCTCTAGGGTGTGTTGAACTCCCTAGATGCATATGCTAGGGTTTGTTGGAGTTTTGTGGTGGAGAAGCATTCTTGGAAGCTATTCTTATCCAGGGATACTAGCTAGCAACAATGTGTGACTCTAGATTGATTTTACCCATGAAACCGATCGTGATTTGGCTGTGCGGAGCTTAAGCGGTAGTACCGCTCGTTCTCGGGCGGTACTACCGGTCAAAGCGGCACTACCGGATTGTAATGCGGTACTACCGCTCTATCTAAAGTCACCAATGTTGCTTGTTAGTGTCTTCCTTGTTCTTTAACTCCATGGCTTGTGCACTTATCCCCTGTTCCCTCCCAAACCTATGCAATTCACAGGATCATCTAGGCCCCATGGTGGAGGCAAGGTCAAGCCCTCCTCTCGTCGTCATCGAGAAGATGAAGAACAAGATGAGATTATACCGGCAAGGACCACCAAGCGTCAAAGGGATGCAGCAGCAGCGGCAGCGGGCAAAAGGACCGTTCGGGGTCCTCAAGTCTCTATGAAAGATCTCAAGAAAGCCAAATTCTTGCAAGTTCGAGGGGCCAATCCCTACCTTGTGCCAAAGAACTCTCGTCTCTGCCCCAACACCTTCTTCTACCATGCCGATCAAGAGAGGATTTACAATGATGTTTATGGGTCAAAGGAGTTTCGGTGTTGCCCTCAATTCTCCATCAACATGGACAAGCTCAAAGCCAAGCCCGAGTACTTTGGAGAAGCACTCGAGATATGCGAAGAACAAGGTCTTATCCCTTTGATGACTTTCTCTCACGACTACTCCAAGGAGATAATCTGCCAGTTCTATGCCATTGTCGTGTTCCTTGAGGATGAGGGTGGTTTCCGCTCTTTGAAGTGGATGACTAGGGAGCATGTGATGGAAGCCACATGGGAAGAGTTTGCTAGAGGTATTGGATATGAACTTCCCGAGTTTGACAACAACTTCTTCAAGATTCATCTCCAGGTCAAGCCTATGGCCAAAGAGAAGATGGTTAACCTCTACATCCCCGGGAGGATGTTGTGCGGAAGTGCTTACCACCTCCTTCCCGTCTACGACATCATGAACCGCATCTACCGCAACACCATCAATCCCAAAGACACCAATCATGATGAGGTGCATGGCTTTCTTGTGAACCTCCTCGTGCGCACCAATGAGATGAGAGGTAGGGGAAACAACTGGATATCATGGACTTCATTTGGCATGAGATGCGTGAGTGTGCCTTCCTTCGCAAGCTCCCTCAATATGCGCCCTTCATCATGAGGCTCATTTGCCTCAAGTGGGATCGAGCAGGCCGTAGAGATCTTCTTGAGCAATGCCGCCCCAACATCACTATCCATAAGGAGAAGAGCCCCCTTGTCAAGAAGCATGACCCTCCAAGGTATGGCAAGAATGCACCCAAGGACAAGGACGAAGACGAAGCTGATAGTGATGATTCCGATTATGTGCCCAACTCCGTCAAGACCAAGGGCCTCTTCGCCAAGCTCACCGCTCGCCTCAAGAAGTCCTTTTGCTTCAAGGAGGACCTCCAAGATAGGATGTATCAAGCCCACCATGACAACAAGAAGATTCGCCAACGCCAAAAGGCAATGATGAGGCATATGCAGCTTCCTGTCTCTGAGGACTCTGAGGACAACATCACTCCTCCCGGTGAGTGGAAGTCCAAGCTTGCTTGGTCGAGCTCCGAGGACTCCATCCCCGAGCACATGGTTCGTCCCTCTCCACCACCGCATGGTAAAGGCCAACTTGAAGATGAAGAGGAAGAGGACGAGGAGGATGACGAGGAGGACGAAGAGGAGGACGAGGAAGATGACGAGTGATTCGCCTTGGGACGTTAGCATGCTCCTTCTCCCTTTTTGGTGTCTCGATGCCAAAGGGGGAGAAGTTGATCTATTAGGACGGGAATTTTCATGGGGATGCCAAGGGCTTGGTGCTTCTTTTTGGTTCTTTCGGCCTTGGCATCATATCTTTCCCTAGTTATTCGGAACTTTGAACTTATTCGTGCTCGCTACTCTATTATTTGTGGATCTCCCGATCCCCCGGTTTGTATAAGACTTATTTGTTCGTAGCTTAAAGGTCCTCCCTATTTATCCTTTGATTGGCTACATAAAATCCTATGGAGGCTCTCATTATTATGAGTTTGGGTTTGTCTCAAGGCAAGGGTATGAAAAGTTTCACCCAAACTCTACTATATGCACTATTCATGCCTCCATAGTGTGCTTGTGCTATATGATCTTGTCATATGTTCTCCTTAGCACTTGTGCTAGGTTTGTAGAATCTAGGGGGAGTTTCTCTCTAGGATGCATGCATTTGTATACAGATTCATATTTCAAATATGCACGCATCTAGTGGGAGCTCCATCTACTTCTTACAAAGAAAGAGCCTTATCATAATATCATATGCTATGTTGCAAATTCTTGTGTTGTCATCAAACACCAAAAAGGGGGAGATTGAAAGAGCAAGATCTATATTCCTTGTTTTGTGTGTTTGATAACAACACTCGAACAATTCTAACCGTGCACAAAGATTATCTTTGATGGATTTGTAGGTGTACGGTGCCCTCGCTGAACACACTATGATCGGAAGACTAAAGCGTAGATCTTAGGTTTTCTGGTTTTGTGTGTGTGTCGTGAGGTGACATGGTAGGAGAGGAAAAGAGGAAAAAACAGTTTCAGCCAAGCCGGTACTACCGGTACCAGGAGCGGTAGTACCGCTACCCTACTGGTACCGCTCTGCAGTACCGCTCTGGAGATTGCACTGAAAATGTCCCACAGAACGTGTTACGGTACCTTCACGGTACCTCGAGCGGTAGTACCGCTCCAGAGCGGTAGTACCGCCCTGGTACCGCTTAGGTACCGTAACTTAAGTTACGGCAGTACCGCTCCGGTACCGCCTTGGTACCGCTTGGCATCCAGTAAGCTCTGGAGGCCATTACGGTACCTCGAGCGGTACCTCAAGCGGTAGTACCGCTATGCTTCCACGTGGACAAGTTCTGTGGGGATTTCGAATCCAGAGCGGTAGTACCGCTTCCAGAAGCGGTAGTACCGCTTAGGCAGAAACTGCACATAACGGTTGGATTTGGAGGGACCTATAAAAAGGCCCCTTCTTCCCCAGCTCGTTTTTTAGCTCTTCTCTCTCCCTCTCCTCCATTGTTGCTGAGCTCAAACCTAGAGGATCTCCCTCCCTACCCAATCAATCTTGCTGATACTTTGATGAGTGGTGGAGGAGACCCCGATCTATCGTTCTACCGAGAGAAATTTCACCAATTCGTGGTAGTCCTTAGTGGATCTTGGTGGTAGGGTTCCTATTGTGGAACATTGGAAGAAGTGCATCCATGGAGGCTAGCTTGGTGTTTTACTAGCTCCATGGGTTGTTGGGAGCCTCCTTGTGGTGTGGAGCTCGCCCCAACCTTGTGAAGGAATCACCGCCTCGACCGGTGCCTTAGTGGAGAAGGGGGAGCACCTTTGTGGAGCTCTCTCGAGGAAGAAGGTGAGGCCTTCCTTCGTGGTGTGGCCGTCTAGCCTCTAGTGTGAGGCTAGCACCTCCTCAACGCAGACGTACTTCCTATTGTGGGAGGAACTGCGACAACAAACCTCGTCTCGTCTCCGCGCCCTCCGGTTGTCCCGCTCCCTACTCTTACTACCTTGTGTTGTTCCTTTGCTTGTTGTACTCGTCTAGGATCATTGTAGGATCACCCCCATCGCTAAAGCTATCACCTTTATCTTCTGTTGCACTAAAAATTGAAAAAAGCTAAAACTTGACGTAGCGCCCATTCACCCCCCCCCCCTCTTGTTCGCTACGATCCATTCAGGTGGGGCATGCATTGGATGACTGATACGTCTCCAACGTATCGATAATTTCTTATGTTCCATGCTACTTTATTGATGATACCTACATGTTTTATGCACATTATATGTCATATTTATGCATTTTCTGGAACTAACCTATTAACAAGATGCCGAAGAGCCGATTCTTTGTTTTCTGCTGTTTTTGGTTTCAGAAATCCTAGTAAAGAAATATTCTCGGAATTGGACGAAACTTTCGCCCAGGGTCCTATTTTTGCACGAAGCTTCCAGAAGACCGAAGACCTAACGAAGTGGGGCCACGAGGCAGCCAGGGGGGTGGCCGGCGCGGCCTAGGTCTTGGCCGCGCGGCCCTGCCCCCTGGGCCCCTCGTGTGGCCCCTCGCGTTGACCTTCCGCCTACTTAAAGCTCCCGTCGCGAAACCCCCAGTACCGAGAGCCACGATACGGAAAACCTTACAGAGACGCCGCCGCCGCGAATCCCATCTCGGGGGATTCTGGAGATCGCCTCCGGCACCCTGCCGGAGAGGGGATTCATCTCCCGGAGGACTCTTCATCGCCATGATCGCCTCCGGAGTGATGAGTGAGTAGTTCACCCCTGGACCATGGGTCCATAGCAGTAGCTAGATGGTCGTCTTCTCCTTGTTGTGCTTCATTGTTGGATCTTGTGAGCTGCCTAACATGATCAAGATCATCTATATGTAATTCTATATGTTGTGTTTGTCGGGATCCGATGGATAGAGAGTACTATGATTATGGTGATTATCAATCTATTGTTTATGTGTTGTTTATGATCTTGCATGCTCTCCGTTATTAGTAGAGGCTCTGGCCAAGTTTTTGCTCTTAACTCCAAGAGGGGGTATTTATGCTCGATAGTGGGTTCATGCCTTCATTGAATCTGGGATCGTGACAGTAGGTTCTAAGGTTGTGATGTGCTGTTGCCACTAGGGATAAAACATTGATGCTATGTCTAAGGATGTAGTTATTGATTACATTACGCACCATACTTAATGCAATTGTCTGTTGCTTTGCAACTTAATACTGGAGGGGGTTCGGACGATAACCTGAAGGTGGACTTTTTAGGCATAGATGCAGTTGGATGGCGGTCTATGTTCTTTGTCGTAATGCCCGGATTAAATCTCACTATATTTATCATATCATGTATATGCATTGTTATGCCTTTCTCTATTTGTCAATTGCCCGACTGTAATTTGTTTACCCAACATGCTTTTATCTTATGGGAGAGACACCTCTAGTGAACTGTGGACACCGGTCCTATTCTTTACATAGCATACAATCTACTTGTTTTACTGTTTTCTTTGCAAACATCTTCCACTCGATACGTTTAATCCTTTGTTACAGCAAGCCGGTGAGATTGACAACCTCACTGTTTCGTTGGGGCAAAGTACTTTGGTTGTGTTGTGCAGGTTCCTAGTTGGCGCCGGAATCCCTGGTGTTGCGCCGCATCACATTTCGCGACCATCAACCTTCAACGTGCTTCTTGGCTCCTCCTGGTTCGATTAAACCTTGGTTTCTTTCTGAGGGAAAACTTGCTACTGTGCGCATCATACCTTCCTCTTGGGGTTCCCAACGAACGTGTGAGTTACACGCCATCAAGCTCTTTTTCTGGCGCCGTTGCCGGGGAGATCAAGACACGCTGCAAGGGGAGTCTCCACTTCTCAATCTCTTTACTTTGTTTTTGTCTTGCTTTATTTTATTTACTACTTTGTTTGCTGCACTAAATCAAAATACAAAAAAAATTAGTTGCTAGTTTTACTTTATTTGCTATCTTGTTTGCTATATCAAAAACACAAAAAAATTAGTTACTCGCATTTACTTTATCTAGTTTGCTTTATTTACTGTTGCTAAAATGGCCAACCCTGAAAATACTAAGTTGTGTGACTTCACAAATGCAAATAATAATGATTTCCTATGCACACCTATTGCTCCACCTGCTACTACAGCAGAATTCTTTGAAATTAAACCTGCTTTACTAAATCTAGTCATGAGAGAACAATTTTCTGGTGCTAGTTCTGATGATGCTGCTGCCCATCTCAATAATTTTGTTGAACTTTGTGAAATGCAAAAGTATAAAGATGTAGATGGTGATATTATTAAATTGAAAGTGTTTCCTTTCTCATTAAGAGGAAGAGCTAAAGATTGGTTGCTATCTTTGCCTAAGAATAGTATTGATTCATGGACTAAATGCAAGGATGCTTTTATTAGTAGATATTATCCTCCCGCTAAAATTATTTCTTTGAGAAGTAGCATAATGAATTTTAAACAATTAGATACTGAACATGTTGCTCAAGCATGGGAGAGAATGAAAACTTTGGTAAAGAATTGCCCAACCCATGGGTGACTACTTGGATGATCATCCAAACCTTCTATGCAGGACTAAATTTTTCTTCGCGAATTTATTGGATTCAGCTGCTGGAGGTACCTTTATGTCCATCACATTGGGGCGGCTACAAAACTTCTTGATGATATGATGATAAATTACTCTGAATGGCACACGGAAAGAGCTCCACAAGGTAAGAAGGTAAATTCTGTTGAAGAAACCTCTTCCTTGAGTGATAAGATTGATGTGATTATGTCTATGCTTGTGAATGGTAGATCTAATGTTGATCCAAATAATGTTCCTTTAGCTTCATTGGTTGCTCAAGAACAAAATGTTGATGTGAATTTCATTAAAAATAATAATTTCAACAACAATGCTTATAGGAACAACTCTGGTAATAACTATAGGCCATATCCTTCTACTAATGGTAATGGTTATGGTAATTCTTATGGGAATTCTTACAACAATAATAGAAGTGTACCCTCTGGTCTTGAAGCCATGCTTAAAGAATTTATTAGTACACAAACTGCTTTTAACAAATCTGTTGAGGAAAAGCTTGATAAAATTGATACTATCGCTTCTAGAGTTGATAGGCTTGCCTACGATGTTAATCTTTTAAAGTTGAAAGTTATGCCTAATAATGATCTTGATAATAAGATTACTACTACAGCAAATGCCATCCAAGTTAGAATTAATGAGAATATAAGATTAATGGCTGAGTTGCGTGCTAGGTGGGATAGAGAAGAAAATGAAAAACTAGCTAAAGAGAATAATGTAGCTAAAGTTTGGACTATTACCACCACTAGTAATGCTAATTCCTCACATGTTGCTACACCTCCTACTATCAATGGTAATATAATTGGTGTTGGCAATGTTTCTACTCCTAGTGCAAAGCGTACAAAACTGCCTGAAATTGCTAAAACTGCTGAAACTGCTTGTGATAAAACTGCTGAAATTTTTTCCAACCTTGGGAATAATGATCCCATTGCTGTAGCTCATAATGATTTAGATTTTGATGATTGCCACATCTCTGAAGTTATAAAGTTCTTGCAAAAACTTGCTAAAAGTCCTAATGTTAGTGCTATAAATTTAGCCTTTACAAAACATATTACAAATGCTCTCATAAAAGCTAGAGAAGAGAAACTAAAACTTGAAACTTCTATTCCTAGAAAGTTAGAAGATGGTTGGGAACCCATCATTAAAATGAAATTCAATGACTTTGAATGTAATGCCTTATGTGATCTTGGTGCAAGTATTTCTGTTATGCCTAAAAAGATTTATGATATGCTTGACTTGCCACCATTAAAGAATTGTTATTTGGATGTTAATCTTGCCGATAATGTTAAAAAGAAACCTTTGGGGAGGATTGATAATGTGCATATTACGGTTAACAATAACCTTGTCCCCGTTGATTTTGTTGTCTTGGATATCGAATGCAATGCATCTTGTCCAATTGTGTTGGGAAGACCTTTTCTTCGAACTGTTGGTGCTGTTATTGATATGAGGGAAGGTAATATTAAATATCAATTTCCTCTCAAGAAAGGTATGGAACACTTCCCTAGAAAGAGAATGAAGTTGCCTTTTGATTTTATTATTAGAACAAGCTATGATGTTGATGCTTCTACTCTCGATGTTACTTGATTTGCACTTTCTGCGCCTAGCTGAAAGGCGTTAAAGAAAAGCGCTTATGGGAGACAACCCATGTTTTTACCTACAGCAATTTTTTGTTTTATTGAGTCTTGGAAGTTGTTTACTACTGTAGCAACCTCTCCTTATCATGTTTTTGTGCCAAGTAAAGTTTCTATGTCAAAGTTGATGTTATATTTGGGATCGCTGCGCAGAAACAGCATTGCTGTCTGTCACGAATCTGGGCATAATTCTCTGTAGAAAATTCGAAAAAATCTGCCAATTTACGAGCGTGATCCTCAGATACGTACGCAACTTTCATTAGTTTTGAGTTTTTCCATTTGAGCAAGTCTGGTGCCATTTATAAATTCGTCTTTATGGACTGTTCTGTTTTTGACAGATTCTGCCTTTTATTTCGCATTGCCTCTTTTGCTATGTTGGATTTATTTCTTTGATCCATTAATGTCCAGTAGCATTATGCAATGTCCAGAAGTGAAAAGAATGATTGTGTCACCTCTGAATGTGTGAATTATTAATGATGCACTAACCCTCTAATGAGTTTGCTTGAAGTTTGGTGTGAAGGAAGTTTTCAAGGGTCAAGAGAGGAGAATGATATACTAAGATCAAGAGGAGTGAAAGCTCTAAGCTTGGGGATGCCCCGTGGTTCATCCCTGCATATTTTAAGAAGACTCAAGCGTCTAAGCTTGGGGATGCCCAAGGCATCCCCTTCTTCATCGACAACATCATCGAGGTTCCTCCCTGAAACTATATTTTTATTCAGTCACATCTGGTGTTCTTTACTTGGAGCGTCGGTTTGTTTTCGTTTTTGTTTTTGTTTGAATAAGATGGATCCTAGCATTCACTTTGTGGGAGAGAGACACGCTCCGCTGTTGCATATGGACACATGTGTCCTTAGGCTTTACTCATAATGTTCAAGGCGAAGTTTCTTCTTCGTTAATTTGTTATATGGTTGGAATTGGAAAATGCTACATGTAGTAATTCTAAAATGTCTTGGATAATGTGATACTTGGCAATTGTTGTGCTCATGTTTAAGCTCTTGCATCATATGCTTTGCACCCATTAATGAAGAAATACATAGAGCTTGCTAAAATTTGATTTGCATATTTGGTTTCTCTAAGGTCTAGATAATATCTAGTATTGAGTTTTGAACAACAAGGAAGACAGTGTAGAGTCTTATAATGTTTACAATATGTCTTTTATGTGAGTCTTGCTGCACTTGTTCATCCTTGAGTTTGCTTCAAATAACCTTGCTAGCCTAAACCTTGTATCGAGAGGGAATACTTCTCATGCATCCAAAATCCTTGAGCCAACCACTATGCCATTTGTGTCCACCATACCTACCTACTACATGGTATTTACCCGCCATTCCAAAGTAAATTGCTTGAGTGCTACCTTTAAAATTCCATCATTCACCTTTGCAATATATAGCTCATGGGACAAAATAGCCTTAAAAACTATCGTAGTATTGAATATGTACTTATGCACTTTATATTTTATTAAGTTGCTTGTTGTGCGATAACCATGCTTAAAGGAACGCCATCAACTATTGTTGAATATCATGTGAGTTGCTATGCATGTCCGTCTTGTCTGAAGGTCTATCATTTTAGTGGTTGGAGCATGCAAAATTGTTAGAGAAGAACATTGGGCCGCTAACTAAAGCCATGAATCATGGTGGAAGTTTCAGTTTTGGACATATATCCTCAATCTCATATGAGAATAATAACTTTGCTACATGCTTATGCATTAAAGAGGAGTCCATTATCTGTTGTCCATGTTGTCCCGGTATGGATGTCTAAGTTGAGAATAATCAAAAGCGAGAAATCCGAAATGCGAGCATTCTCCTTGGACCTTTGTACAGGCGGCATGGAGGTACCCCTTTGTGACACTTGGTTGAAACATGGCATGCAAAGATCCGGTAGTCCAAGTTAAGTAGGACGAGGTGCGGGCACTATTAGTATACTATGCGTGAGGCTTGCAACTTGTAAGATATAATTTACATAACTCATATGCTTTATTACTACCGTTGACAAAATTGTTTCATGTTTTCAAAATAAAAGCTCTAGCACAAATACAGCAATCGATGCTTTCCTCTGCGAAGGACCATTCTTTTACTTTTATTGTTGAGTCAGTTTACCCCTCCTTCCACCTTAAGAAGCAAACACTTGTGTGAACTGTGCATTGATTCCTACATACTTGCATATTGCACTTGTTATATTACTTTATGTTGACAATATCCATGAGATATACATGTTACAAGTTGAAAGCAACCGCTGAAACTTAATCTTCTTATGTGTTGCTTCAACACCTTTACTTTGATTTATTGCTTTACGAGTTAACTCTTATGCAAGACTTATTGATGCTTGTCTTGAAGTACTATTCATGAAAAGTCTTTGCTATATGATTCAGTTGTTTACTCATGTCATTACCATTGCTTTGATCGCTGCATTCATTACATATGTTTACAAATAGTATGATCAAGATTATGATGGCATGTCACTTCAGAAATTATCTTTGTTATCGTTTTACCTGCTCGGGACGAGCAGAACTAAGCTTGGGGATGCTGATACGTCTCCAACGTATCGATAATTTCTTATGTTCCATGCTACTTTATTGATGATACCTACATGTTTTATGCACATTATATGTCATATTTATGCATTTTCTGGAACTAACCTATTAACAAGATGCCGAAGAGCCGATTCTTGTTTTCTGCTGTTTTTGGTTTCAGAAATCCTAGTAAAGAAATATTCTCGGAATTGGACGAAACTTTCGCCCAGGGTCCTATTTTTGCACGAAGCTTCCAGAAGACCGAAGACCTAACGAAGTGGGGCCACGAGGCAGCCAGGGGGGTGGCCGGCGCGGCCTAGGTCTTGGCCGCGCGGCCCTGCCCCCTGGGCCCCTCGTGTGGCCCCTCGCGTTGACCTTCCGCCTACTTAAAGCTCCCGTCGCGAAACCCCCAGTACCGAGAGCCACGATACGGAAAACCTTACAGAGACGCCGCCGCCGCGAATCCCATCTCGGGGGATTCTGGAGATCGCCTCCGGCACCCTGCCGGAGAGGGGATTCATCTCCCGGAGGACTCTTCATCGCCATGATCGCCTCCGGAGTGATGAGTGAGTAGTTCACCCCTGGACCATGGGTCCATAGCAGTAGCTAGATGGTCGTCTTCTCCTTGTTGTGCTTCATTGTTGGATCTTGTGAGCTGCCTAACATGATCAAGATCATCTATATGTAATTCTATATGTTGTGTTTGTCGGGATCCGATGGATAGAGAGTACTATGATTATGGTGATTATCAATCTATTGTTTATGTGTTGTTTATGATCTTGCATGCTCTCCGTTATTAGTAGAGGCTCTGGCCAAGTTTTTGCTCTTAACTCCAAGAGGGGGTATTTATGCTCGATAGTGGGTTCATGCCTTCATTGAATCTGGGATCGTGACAGTAGGTTCTAAGGTTGTGATGTGCTGTTGCCACTAGGGATAAAACATTGATGCTATGTCTAAGGATGTAGTTATTGATTACATTACGCACCATACTTAATGCAATTGTCTGTTGCTTTGCAACTTAATACTGGAGGGGGTTCGGACGATAACCTGAAGGTGGACTTTTTAGGCATAGATGCAGTTGGATGGCGGTCTATGTTCTTTGTCGTAATGCCCGGATTAAATCTCACTATATTTATCATATCATGTATATGCATTGTTATGCCTTTCTCTATTTGTCAATTGCCCGACTGTAATTTGTTTACCCAACATGCTTTTATCTTATGGGAGAGACACCTCTAGTGAACTGTGGACACCGGTCCTATTCTTTACATAGCATACAATCTACTTGTTTTACTGTTTTCTTTGCAAACATCTTCCACTCGATACGTTTAATCCTTTGTTACAGCAAGCCGGTGAGATTGACAACCTCACTGTTTCGTTGGGGCAAAGTACTTTGGTTGTGTTGTGCAGGTTCCTAGTTGGCGCCGGAATCCCTGGTGTTGCGCCGCATCACATTTCGCGACCATCAACCTTCAACGTGCTTCTTGGCTCCTCCTGGTTCGATTAAACCTTGGTTTCTTTCTGAGGGAAAACTTGCTACTGTGCGCATCATACCTTCCTCTTGGGGTTCCCAACGAACGTGTGAGTTACACGCCATCAATGACTCAATCCTGTGGTGATTGCTTGAAGTAGGGCTGGGTTTTAATCACATCCACAAACCCTGAGTCACATGTTTTTGAGGTTGCAATTTGGTTCACAGGTCGTGTATCCATTTGAAATCATTCAGTGACAGAGCATGTTGTTGGTTTTAAGCATGTTTTGGATGTGGGCATTCTGGTAGCTAAAGTTGAGGCCATCATTTTAGACACACACTGGTATCGAGTTACAATTCCTTATGTTGTGCAGCAGCAGTGTATGTTGGATTTGTATAATTTAACGCCTGACAGCTTTCACATAACCATGAACCATTGCCAAATCTGTTCTTGGATACAGGTAGTCTGAGACATCTTTTGGCTCTGTAGTACTCCTACATGAGCTGTAATGTTAGACTTCATTTCTCTTTGTCACTAAAGGTTCAGATAACCTAACCTCGCTTTGACATGTGGCAGCAACCTTCGGACGTGCTGCCAATTATCCCCTAGCAAAGCCTAGCACCGCGAAACTACTCAGGCACCTAGACCTACCAGCACGATCAAAGCCTCGATAGAAAGAAAGCAAACTCCTCTACCACACATCTCCACTGCCATTCTTCAGATAAAATGTTCTACACCTATCAGAATCACACTCCAAACTAAAATAAGTAACATGAAGCATTCACGCAAAATTGTATAAGATCACGCCGCGCCTACGCTTCCTAGTAAGGCACATGCCACCAGATATTGGGATGAGCCCTGAGAGGGGGATGGGCTTGTTTACTACCTTCCTGCTGAAGTATTACCTTTGCGAAGCGCATGCGGTTGCTTAATGTGGTGCTTGTTCTGGTGATGATGATGAACAACATGATGATGATGTATATTTTGGGAGTAGCTAGGTTTGATGAAAGTTATGCCAAGTCTGTATATTTTGTGAGATGGTATGTACCAACCCTTTGGTTCATAAAATTGTGTTGCATCATGAGCAGTTGTTCATGAACTTGTGGTGCAACATTATGATCCACTTCTAAAACTATGTTAGTCCTACAAATTATGTGTTATATATTAGTCGCCGCCTGAATTGCTGTTTTGGCATACACCTTGTAGATAGTGTTTCTTTATTGGTTAAGCTCACCATATTTGCTACGAGGCTATCGTATTATGGATACAGCTTGGAACAAAATGACGGTCGATTAGATGAATAGAAAATGTAGGCAACCAATCGCCGGGGACTTGCTTGTCCTATGATATCTAGAAAGAATTGTTGGCAACTAATTTAGATTTCTTTTCTTGAAATAGGGCATCCACAACCTCTGATTCAATTGATGCATGCGACTTTCTTCATTAAAAGCATTCAGTTATTACAACTAGCGAAAAACGGTTCGCACATTATTACATCTCATGGATCACTCAAAGTTGCTACAAAAACAAGCCATCTAAAAAACATTAGCATGAAACGCCTTTGCATCATCATGTTAGCCTTCGATCAGCACGCCAACCGTACTGCTGGCTGTAAAAATCCCATACTATCGTTGCCAGTCGGTTGCACCCAATATCTATAGCAAGACGCTCCTCCTCTAGGTGCAGATAGGACCACATATCAATCCAGTGCGTAGCTAAGGGAATAACCTACAAAAATGATGGAAACTTTTTTTTTGTTAAAAATGCAATCATTGCGCATGTTCCATATTGCCCAAAGCAAAGCACACACTCCAACTATAATGTGGGCTTTGATTTTTTTTTGTCTACCCCCTGTACCCATTTGCAGAACAAATTAGTTATATTCAAAGACGGAGGTATATTGAAAGTCATATAAACTATCTTCCAAATCAACTTTGTAAAGGGACACGATATAAAAAGATGGGGTATTGTCTCATCTTGATCACAAAAATAACATTTGGTAGAACCATTTCAATTATGTTTAGCCAAATTATCTTTCCTAAGAATCACTTTCTTGTGAAGGAGCCACATAATTTTTTTTAAAGCGGCACCTTCAACTTCTAGATGTGTTTCTTGAGAGAAGCTGTGTGTCCAAAGAGGGGATCAGTGTACATGGACTTCACTGAGAAAACACCAGAAAGTCGTTAAGTTCCATTTGAACCAATTAATCCTCGCTATCAGTTAACTATAACAATATAATAAATCTGGTGCTCAGCCCATTACCGACTACAAAAAAACCCCGAGATTAAAAAAAATCCTCCTTCACTTTCATTAAACCCTTCCAAAAAGGCGAGTCATTTGGTTTTCTGAAACTTGTGACAAAGTTTTAGAATGGAGGTATTTCTTAGTGAGAAGCTCTTGCCAAATTTCCTCCTCATTCAAAAGTTTGTAAAGCCACTTGCTGAGCAAACTTTTTTTTAATCTAGAACCTCAACTCCCAAACCACCCTGGTCGTGGATCTACATATAATATTCCATTTCGTCAGCCTATATTTTTTGTTGTGAACATCAATTTGCCAAAAGAGCCGAGACCTAAAGAATTCTAGCCTCTTCCAAACTCCTTTTGGAATCTCGAGTAACGAAAGCATAAACATTGAGAGACTAGTTAAAACCAAATTAATCAGAACCAATCTATTCCCATATGACAAAAGTTTCCTAATCCAACTACTTGATTTTGTCTCGAACATATCCTCCACAGGTTTCCGTTCGCCTGGAGCACCCTCGGAAACAGATGCAATTGATACGCGCAGTTTTTGCTTTCGATTTGTGCCATCTAAACCCTGTGTCACCGTCACATCGCGTAGACGATCATCTGCATTCTGCAATCCTGTTTTCTACGGAGTATATCCGTCGTTTTCAATGCTCGGAGAATCATTCGCTTCATCGCTTGCCTTGCACGGCTCGTTCAGGCTTTCAGTGGCTTGTATGCCCTCAAGAGGAACCGCCTTCGTGAGCTTTGTGGCATGGCTTTCGAGCTTGGATCTCATGGAAGCACAAAGGGCTACTCATGCAGCATCATTAATCTGGAGACCCGACGCACGTACTCCATCGTGCCTTTTTTGTCGATGTTGATCATTTTCAATACCGGACTCACATAATCTTTTGGTTAACTGTTGTATTTAGTTCATGTTGATTAGCGATCATACATCAACGAGATCAAGACCGTACCAAATCCACTAGTCAACCGGGTATGAGAGGAATAGGAGAGAACAAAGGTGATCCCACATGTGGTTAGGGTTCCCGTCCCCTCCGCCGGCGTCGCGGCTGGTCCATCCGCCTCCAATGGTCTCTCAGCCCTTTGAGGTACAACAGATGCCGGCAGGAGGGTTTTCGTTTCTTGTTTTAGATTTTTTTCGGAGTCTTCTTCAGGATGGTGAGACAGCGGCAACATTCTAAAGTTAGAGTAAGGTCCTCTCCGTCATATCCTCGCTCCGGTGGTGCATATCTCCCGGAATCCGGTTGGTTTTCGCGTTTGTTGGTGTGGTCTTCGGTCAGTCTCCTCTGATCTACGATTTTCATCATCGATGAGGGTAATTTTCTTTGGTGGCCTGGTCCTTTTGGGCTTAGCATGACGACTTCGCATCTGTCTAGTACAACAAGCTATGATGTGACAAGCTTTGCCCGACTTCGGTGATGGAGGGGCAAGGACGACGACGTGCCCTCGACTCGCGCCAGTGTTTATAATCGTTGCTAGGTAGTCCAATAACCTATTTGTAACTTTTATTGCTTTTGGTACTTTTTGTACCGTTGATGATGTTTGTTAATAGATCGGTGGAATTTTGCAAAAGAAAAAATGGAGATCAGGGAGTGCTATAGAGAAAAAAAGCACGGTGTGATGAACCGTCAAAATCAGATTAACGATTCGTTGGTAGAACATGGAGGTTTTCTTTTGGAGCTGTCCGGCGACCTGTGGTTGTGGTGGTGCCAACGTGCGATTGAAGGTGGCAATCCTGAAGCGTGGAAATTGATCTGTGGATGGTGGATCTAGCATGATCTCTCGACTACGTTGATGGGAGACGGCGAAACAGAGGCCGGGAAGGCACAAGCGGGGCCGGCCCTGACCCATGGCAGCCATGGGCGGCCGCCTAGGGCCCAGGCCGGATAGGGGCCTAGGATCGGAGGTTTTTCTTTACTATATGGGCTGAAAAAAAATTAGTAGTGTATAGCTGAAAAGGCCGAGGCGCCCAGAACTCACGCAAAGCTAGCCAGCAAGTTCGCTGATACCCCAATCGGTACAGCTCCCGTCGGGACTCGGGAGTCTCCCACGAGGACAGTACATGCTGCAATCGATTAACTTGGCCAGACTTTTCATCTCTGTTTCCTCCGTTCCTCGTCTCTGCCTCTGCATTTGCTGACCCTGATCGCCTCGCCCAACTGGCGGCCGCCCTATGCCCGTGCTGGTCGATAGCTGATCGGCATCTTACCGTCCTACCCCTCTGTAAGTTCAGTTAAATCTCTCTTCTACTTCTTCATCTAATCCATGACTTATTATCTTAACTAGAGTTCTAATTGATGTAAATTCTTTCACAACTATAGGCGTTACAATACCAAAACAATTATCTGATGCTGTGAAAAATAAAAAAGAGAAAGGATAGTTTGGACAACATTTGCATCTAGAAGGAGCGAATATTTTTTTTGAGAACCAGTGAAGCATAACTGTGGACATAGTTATTGTAATTTTGTTTCTTTTTGAGATGGTCAGACTATTAGAAAATAGTTGTTATATTTTGCTACCATTTTAATATTATTTCTATCGTAATATTCATGTAAAGTGAAAGTATGCATACATATAGCAATATATCTAATTATTCATACACATATATTAGTGTTAATTAAGAGGCCCTTTTGTCGACTTCGCCCAAGGGCCATGAAAAACATAAGACCAGCCATGGGCACAAGGAAGATCCTCGGTCGACATACCACATCGATATGTGCCTTGCCGCACGCATCAGGCCTCGTCTTCAGCTCCAAAAGCCTTGATAGTGACAGCGCTTCCTCGGTTTTGGCGATGATGGAGGTCCTTGTTTTCTAATGGTGAGTGCCGCAGTTATGTTGGTGGTTGGCAATGGCCGATAGTACCGATGTGTGCAGAGTCCTCTCTACAAAGTCTTTAGGTGCCTTGCTCAGCGTGAAGGAAAGCACTTCTGCTTTCTCTGAGCTCCCCTTACGGTGGCACATCACCAGTCTTGCCTAGTTCTCTTCTGGTTTCACTGATTTCTTTTCAGTGCTGATGGAAGCATGCTAAGGTGAAGTTGACGATCTCTTTAGCATTTCTGCTGCTCTTCAT
Source organism: Lolium perenne (assembly GCF_019359855.2). Taxonomy (NCBI): domain Eukaryota; kingdom Viridiplantae; phylum Streptophyta; class Magnoliopsida; order Poales; family Poaceae; genus Lolium; species Lolium perenne. Next base: position 57,458,959 of record NC_067248.2, on the reverse strand, counting down.
CTTGCCATATGAGCTCGTGCAGTGAGTGCTGGTGTCTTGGGTAGTTTTCGTGAGAATCCTTGTTGGGGACGAGGCGTTTTTGCACCTAGAATCATATGCTCCCGATTTTTGAAATGGCTTCTAAACACGATGTCAAAAAAATGAACAAAAAATTGACATGTACAAACATAATCTATGCTCCTGAAGTTTGTTTCACGGAAAACCGACATTTTATGTGTCGTTTGCAAAAAAAGACATAATTTAGTGCTTTAAAAAAATTCACGAGACATTTCATTATTTTTTACACAAGACACAAAAGGTGTGTGCACATATAATATCGACATATACGCACCAAATTTTTGTTCAGATTTATTAACATTTAGAAAAAATCTCGGGTTGAAGGAGCATATTCTCCCAAGATTAAAATTAAAAGTGAATTTCCGTTTCTATAATCTCTTTTTTTTTACATTAATAATGAAAATACACGTTTGCTTCAAAAAAGGAAACCGTGGGCACAGCGGTCCTTCTCTCGAGAAAAAATTTACTCGTGGACACGATATAGTAGCTCTGAACACTCTACATGCAGTAGCCTTTGACCCTAACGTCCTGTCATCGCTGGACCGGAAGGTCAACAAAAAAGCTGTTTTGCTACACCTAGTTCGCGGGCGCGGATCCTCTGCAGTCCCGTTACTACTGTATGCGTACAGTACCTTAGAAAATCGGCCATTAAGTTTCAATCGAACGGGTGCTGCATTTCCTCGCTGCTGCCCACAGAATTACAAACAAAATAGGATACATGGAGGAAAAATCAGAGGTATTTCTTTTTTCTTGGCGCCAACATGCTTACGTGGATACTCTATACTTGGGCCAAAAGAACAGAGCACATAATTTTCTCGGATCGAAAAAATAAATAAAAACATGTATACTCAAATTAAAACGGATAAATGGGACCGAGGGGGCCGATCAAACTCTACCCTTACATTCTCAATCCCCACTGCACTCCACCGAGGCGAGCTCTATCATTGCCCTGAAGAAGTTGTTTGGCCGCGGCAAGAACGACCACAAAGTGTCGTCGAGCTGTGGCCCAGTCACCCTTGCTACCTTTTGTCTGACGCTGTCGGCGGCATGGAGGTACATGATCAAAGTGAGCACGGTCGTGGCGCAATCCTTCTGAGAGGCGCGGGCGCACCAATGTCGTGGGGAGGGGGGTCCACGTCCCTCGCCGTTGGCACGTGAGCCTAGATTGGGTTCCGGTGCCGCCCGTCCCTGCATTTGGCCATGCGCGCCGAAACGAGATCTAGAGCCGCCTCGTGCTCCTCCAGCCAGACCTCCTCGACCACCACATGTACGTCGAGGACTCCCGTTAATGGGACCTATGGTTCATCATGGAGCACGACATGTGCCGCCGCACATTCTTTGTGTCGTAGGCAACATCTTCTGCCGCAGTGCCACCAGCCCAGTGAAGGAGGACAAGGACGAGGTCATTCAAGCGCCCCACCACTGCTACAAGAGGAGGTGGAGGATGAGGACCTCTAGGCCACCTTCGAGGCCTCTGACCTCGAAGCGGTGGCGCAGGCGCCCATCGAAGAGGCCGAGCGGGAGGCGTTCCTCGAGGTGGCTAGGGCGCAGGAGGAGGCCACGCTGCAAACTGCCGCGTCGGAGGAGGCAGAGTGGACGAAGTGGCCTAGCGGATAAAGGAAGAGATCCCGGTGTTGAACATCGTCATCAAGCTGGACAACAACGACGACGAGTATGTCATCGGCGGCCAACCCAAACCCTACGCTATGGTTTGGTTAAGTTTATTTTAATTTTAACTTAGCTTATCTTGCCCGTTTAAGGATTATTTTGTGTAATCTCACCCTTTGGGGCATAAATATGAACGACTTAATTTATCCCGTTTTACTTTGCGTATACCTGTTTTTTTTTATCCAAGGAAATGATGTGCTCTGTTTTTTGCGCCAATAAGAGTACCCACGTAAACATGTTGGCGCCGAGAAAAAAGAGATACCCCTAATTTTTCCTCCATGTATCCTATTTTGTTTCTAACTCTGCGGGCAGCAGCGAGGAAAGGAAGGAGGCCCGTTGGATTGAAACTTAACGGCCGATTTTCTAAGGTACTGTACACATACAGTAGTAACGGGACTGTAGAGGAGCCACGCTCCACCCCCTTTTCTTCGCCTTCCTCCTATACCAGTGCAACCACCCACCGAGCAAGTCTCCACCGGCCGCCGATCCCCACCGAGCAAGTCTCCACCGCCCGCCGATCCGCACCGGCCGGTGCCACTCTCGACACGACAATGGCCCCCATTCGCCGGTCCAGGCGGCTGCAGCAGCAGCAGCAGAAGAAGGAGGAAGCCGTTCATGCCGCCTTGGGCTTTGAGTGCAATGCGCCGGCCGGCGAGCTCGCTTCGTCCGCTCAGCCGGCCGGCGAGCTCGCTTCGTCCGCTCAGCCGGCCGAGAGCGCCAGCCATCCGGCAGCTGCCCAGGTCGAGATGGCGGAGCAGCAAAGAGAGGACGTCGAGATTGTGGTCTCGGCGCGGCAAGCGGATCATCAGCCACCGGACGACGGCTCCATGAAGATCCACCCGGTACCACGAGTTGTGGAGGCCGGCGAGGACGTCCGGACGATATGCGACCCGCTCCTTGTGCTCGCCGAGTATGCTCTGGCCGGCGAGCTCCCCGCGTCGCCTCTGCCGGAGATGCCCAAGGGGGGTGGGCCTGGCGGAGAGTCTAGAAATCCGCAGGAGACACCTCATCAACCGTCGTTGCTCATTCTAGATCAAGAGTTGAAGAGTTTTCTCCAGAAACTTGCCGATTTCGTCCGTAATGGGAAGTGGGAGTGGGAATCAATTTTTGTTGAGGCCCGTGACATGATCACCCGTCTAAATGACTACAAACTCGGTGTTTTACGCCGTGAAGTGGAGGCCGCCATGGCCACCGCACTGGGGGCAGCAACTCCTGCGCCGGGCGCGGTGGGGATGAAGCGCTACCCGCTCCTGACGCCTGACAACATTGCCGAGCACATCACAGAAGCGGAGGAGCGCGCCAAGCTGGAGAGGAGTATGCTGAACATGGATGATCACGGGCTGCAAGCTCTAAACGATATCTTCCGGATACGCAAGATTATGAATCTCAACACAAAGTACGAAAAGGACAAGGCAATGCTTGCCAACCTGAAAGCTGAGTTTCTAGACAAGGTCGCTGCCTTACAGATGAGAACAATGACTGGGTTGCATGCTATCTTATACGAGTATTAGAGTTAGTATTGTGCTTATTTTGCAGCTCACTACCATCATGCTAGGATGGATGACTGTTATGCCATTAGTTGTCTTGCATGGAATGCTTACTAGTGGTATGTATCGGTACTTGAATCTATTCTTGCTTTGCTTCCAGGATATACATGTGTACTGTCATGAGTCTGGTTGCATGTCGTAGCCGTTGAATTGCTCATTCAGTTTATTCACTTCTGTTTACTCTGTTTCCTCTTTTCCGTTGGAGTGCGATTTGTCGCCTAGAGACGAAATCATGTGAGTTTAGCATGTTTTCCATCAGTTGTCGGTGTTCAGTGCTGTTACATAACATGTTCTTGCAGGTTTTTCTTGTGCTGCTGATCAAAGATAAGATATAGATTGATTCGTTCTCTCTTGCTTCAGCTCTGCGTTTCTGCTGTTTGCGACCAAACAATTCGTCCCACATCTTTATGTACCCAATCTTTGATGAGTACACAACTAAAATCGATTTTGCATCTACATAGACAGAAAGATAGATAAAACAATCATGTGCCTAAATTAACCATCAGTACGTTCGCGAGGCTGATTATACGTTGAGTACATGGTGCTCTCTTCTTGTGATGATTTTTTATTAAAAAAAAGGGCAAAAGACTTGTTCTGTTTCATTAATTAACAAGAATACTACTCTCGCGGCATCAAATTACTCATACATTTGTCTCCCGCAAGCACCTAAAGATTCAAACTTAATCTTTTGGAAAATCACCGAGGGCCAGGGGCGAAGCCAGGAAAATCCTACATTGTGTCGTTCTCCCCATTGGCTTGGTCCCGTCGAGCCAAGGCGCCTTCCAAAAGGGGGTCTTCTCCCCATTTCTCAATGTAATATTGGTGGAGGCATAGAAGAGGTCCATATCCGTGTCATTGTAAGGGTTGCCCAGGCCAATCCAACCCAAATCTTTGCCGGGTCTTTCCATTCTTGCCAAGGCCATCTGAACCGTAGCCGCCTCCAAGGTTTTTAGGCCTACAAATAACATCCCAATTAACCTTGCATTGGCCACCAGAGACCTTGTCGGTGTCCGCCCATAAGAAAGCCCTCTCAGTTTTCTTCATGTTGAGAATGGAACCAGAAGGGACAACAAGAGAAGTCAAATGGTACATGGATTGTGAAGCTAGGATGGACTTGACAAGAGCGGTGCGGCTCGACATCGTGACAAATTTCCCGTTTGAAGTGGGGATCTTCCTGGCTGTTTTGTCCTTATGAGGTTGGAAGTCCGTCCTGTGGAGACATCCAACCGCGAGGGGAAGCCAGAGATACTTCAACGGGAAAGTCGCTCTTAGGACCGGCATGGCATCAAGGTCGATGGCCTTGCAACGGATAGGCACAACAGAGCTCTTATGGAAGCTAGTGCTAAGACCCGTGACCTCGCCGAACCAATGAAGGATAGATGCAAGATTTTGAATGTCTTACTTGGAGGGTGCAAGAAAAATAGCCGCATCATCCGCATATAAGGAGGTCGTCAACATGGTGCCAGGTCTTCTAATGTTGTGAAGCAAACCATTGGCGGAAGCAAGCTCAAGGATTTGTGAGAAGGGGTCGATGGCGAAGACGAAAAGAGAGGCGATAAGGGGTCGCTTTGACGTAACCCACAGCCATGCTTGATAGGCGAGCCAGCCACGCCATTGAGAAGAACCCGTGATGAAGTGGTAACGAGCAAAGCCACGATCCAATTCCGAAAGCGAGAAAGGAAGCGACACTTTTGATGAAGATCAACAATATAGTCCAACTCACTAACTCGAAGGCCTTCTGAATGTCAAGTTAGAAAGCAAGGCCGATGTTTTGCTTCTAGGTTGGAAGGTTTTTTACGTAAAGGAAGTTATCGCAGATACTCCTTTTCTTAATGAATTTGCTTTGAGCCTTCTTGTAACTATAATTTCGCCTTTTATGGTTTCGAAATTTTCATGTCGCCTACTACTGAACTAACCCTATCGACCACGAACAAGTGAAGAAACGGTTCATCACTGGTGTGCTTCTAGTATTTTGTAGCTTCCACCTGGCCCGAATAGGCGTTGGTCGTGTTCATCTAAGTTGCAGCTGTTGTGAACCGTGGCAGAGCAAACTAAAATCAGCCTCAACGGTTGAAAGAAACTAGTGTAGTTGCCTTCTCCGTTTCTGTTTGTTGGGTTGTTTTCAGGAAATTTTCTTACGAAAAAGGCCACCCATCTATTGATAATCGTACATAGTAGTATAAATAACTTAAAAATAATAAATAGGTCTTTAGACCATCTACGAGACTACAACACTAGCGAGAGCTGAAGGAGCACCGACGTTATCTCCCCTCCATCGTCGAGGCAGGCAAAGATTGTCATAGTGCAACTAGTTGCCATAGAAAAATATGAAGTCGTCGTGCTAAGCCCCCAAATGACCGATAGCAGCGACCTTCGCCAAAGATGAAACCTATTGATCGAAATAACCAGACCTGAAACCACACCAACGAACATCAAAACCATCTGGATCCTAGATGATCCATAGGACTCATAACTTCATGCGTCCTCTATTGATGCTAGATGCACCACCAAAGCGAGAATAGGACCGAGAGGACATTATTCTGAATTTAACTTGTAGCCTCTACCTTGCCATGTTGAAGAAAACACTGAAAATAAACTCAAAAAATGGAAACTCGCCAACGAGGGGCTGTGGTTCGCCACGCCTCGTCCCAAAGCCAACAAAGATGAAGCGGGTCAGCGGCGTCACTAACGAGGGGAACGGAACACTAGATGGGTTTCTAGGGGCACAATCCCCTCTTTCCTATGCTCGCGTACATGTTAGGGACTTCTAATGATTTCAGGAAATATTGGCAGACAAAATGCTAATGCAGTTATATTAGGCTGTAGTTGTCTCAAGCATATGATCTAAGTGTTTGGTGCACCATTTGTACTAGGCATGGCTCACTCAAAATATCAGGTACTATAACAATGGTTGAAAACACATTTGTACTCCTAAGTATACAAAATAAAATACAGCACTACTAGGAAAATAGCTATATATAGATGTACTATCCATTGCGCATTAAGAGAGGGGTGCGCCATGGTTACTTAGCAGTGGCGCATGGGAATATGGTGTGCAAAAGTGGTGCGGCACGCCTATTCGCTGGCGCACTAGAAGATAATGTGCCATGGGTATCGTTGCTACCCGTGGCGCACCAAATACAGGTGCGCTACAGCTGTACAAAAATCTAAAATTTGCAATTTTGGGTAACCTTTTTCCTATTAGTGTAGGTAGCTAGCCTCCAACTCTCTAGCTATGTACCGAAAAAGAAGAATATAATCCATGTTATTTTGTGTTAATTGTTGATTATTCTAAACGGTTATATCTTGGGCCTTTTATTTTGAGCTGGCTGCGGTTGGCTTTGATGATGTGCAAGGAAAACTGCTATTTTGAGTTGACCCGTTTGGCTGTCTGGCTAGCTGCCTAACTATAAACTGGGAATAATCTTAGAATCTTGAGATCATGTTCTTTTTTTTGCTGAATTATGTGTAGTAAGGAACATAAGGATACCATGAATACATACGAATATATGCACACTAAATACTTCATCAAATTTGCCTAAAAAAATACTTCATCAAATACATATCCATCACAACTATAGTACTATCCAAATACATATTCATCACGAATGTCGCTTTACCCAAAATACATATCCATGCCATTATATTTCTACACTACAAATACTATGTTAGATCTATGCTACAAGTACTCAAGATGAACTTTGACCAAAAAAAATGAGTAACAAAATCTTGATTATTTTGTATGTAATTATTATGGTTGGATTATTCATACTGAAAAATACTTTCAATGATGCTAATTTATACCAATATTTTTATATAATTGGAGTAATTTTTGGTTAAAGAAAAACACGGAAAACAAGAGTGTGTTATTCATTAGAATTAAGAGAGTGCATTATATAGATTATTCTCTCGTCAAAAGTTGATTTGAGAAGGAATCTTTGTTAAGAAATACAACTCAAACTATACCTAATATTTAGCATATGTCTAGATATTTGGTTAAGAAATGTCAACTGAGCATACTTAAGTTCATAGCTTGCTAAAAGTAAGATACAAATATAAAAGTTTTGTATAAATTATATTTGTTTCAATTGGCCTTGTATTTTAATATTCATTGAACTGGCCCTCGCTTCAATGACATTTGAGGCCCTGCCTGCACTACCGATACCCTGCGCGTGTACCCCGTCTTGCGCTCTCTCATTAAAGATTTGATGGCGTTCAGTCAAAATTTGTGTCTTCATGCAATGGGGCGCCACCATGCAGTGATGGAGCTGAGTGAGCGGCTCGATCTTGTTGGGACTACGACACACCACCCCCTGCCCGAGATACTTCCATTTCCGAGTGATGTCAAAAAAAATCTACATTCACTATGGAATATGAGGGTTTCAGTCGATGAGCTTGAGCTGATGTGAGCAGTGATAATTGAGAGTTGGTTTCTTCACTAAGCCTGCAATGTAATTGGGTTTCCCTTTATGTTTATTGAGTTGTCTTGAGGGAAGAATGTCAAATAAAGTGGCAGTGCTTTTTTTTTGTATTAGGCTATAGTTCTTTCACGTATGTACCAATTAATTGGCTTTAGGGAAGATTGGCGAATGAAGTAAGAGCACATTTGTATTAGGTTGTAGTTCTCTAAAGTATGTGCCATACATTATTGGTGTTCCAATTCCATTTGGTTCGTCTCATTCAAAAATTGAGTTGTGTGAACAGTGGCTTGAAGCACGTCGATGACTCATTATAAACTTTTACTACTCATATACATAGCATGGTCTTGCAGTTTGTTCTCGTGTTGCTAATAAATAAAAAGATGCAGTTTTGATTCGTTCTCTTGCTTCAGTTCCACAACAACATGTGGTTACCTAGTCTTTGTTTAGTACAGATGAAGACGATTTTCCTTGTACATAGACAGAAAGATGTATATAACGCATTGTGCTCAAATTAACCACCAGTGCATTGTGGGCCTCGTTATGCGCCGAGTACATTCTGCTCTCTTCATGTCACTGTATTATCATCTAGCTATATGATTTCAGTTTTCTATGGCTTTCAAATTTTCATATGGCCTAGTACTGAACTAATGGACTGATTGACTAACTCCCGTCACTGTACATCAACAAGTGAACATCACTTTGTCGAAAACAGATCGTCTTGGCCATCTGCTGCGCTTCTAGTATTTCGCAGCTTCCACCTTGCCTGAATAGTCAGGCGCAATAAAATCTGATGAGGCCGTTGGTTCTGTTCACACGAAACATAGATGTTATGAACAATTCGAGCAAAAAACAGTCAGCTTTTAAATCAGCATCAATGGCTGAAAGAACCTGCTATTACTTGCGTTTTCAGGGAAGATTGGCAAATTAAGTGTCAATGCATCTTTTGCATTAGGTTCTACATGTGATCCAGTATAACTACGTGGACGAGGGCGTTATCATTCCCCCCCCCCCCCCCCCCTGCTCTCGCCTCGCTACAGTAAAGTTGGTCTTCTTCTTCCTCTGACCGGACCACCGACGGCCGCTCCGCCAGAATAGCTGGCCGGAGCTGGTCTAGGTTTGGTGCCGGAGTAGATTAGGCTTAGATCTGTAGGTTTTCTTGCTGGTTTTCGGCTTCATGCCGCGGTTTGGGCGTATGCCCCGTAGTGGAGGCGGTAGCGTGGATCTCTGTCGCCGGATCCAGGCCATGGTAGGGCTGCTTCTCCCCCTTCTTCTGCTCCTGTGGCTGGAGGGAAGCTGGGGCGGCGGCAGCGCCGCCTTCTTCAATAAGCTGGTGGCTGCTGGATCTACCGGTTCCCGATCTATCTGCATCGATGAAGCACTCCTGTCCAGCCGTGGTGACGAGGGGGAGGGCCGATCTGATGAGGTAAGGCGTTCTCTTGCTCATCTCCTTGGCAGCCATGGTGGTCTGGAGGAGTGGGTGCGAGATCCATCGTTTTTGGATCTGGGAAGCGGAAGTCCTTGTCGTCCGAGCTGCTCGAGGTGGTGGAAGGCGTCGATGCATGAATTCCTGACCTGCTGTGGAGGCGAGGAGGAAATTGGTGGTCAAACCGCTTCCTTCCAAGATCAGCATCGACGGCTGCCTAAGTGGTGCTATCTACGGATCTTCTTCGACGAGCTCAATCACACGGACGGTCTTCTTGCCTCCGTGATCATCTGCCGGCATGGCGGCATATCGACAACCTCCAGTGAGGAGGCCCTTCTTCCTAGCTGCTGGAGCTCGGCGCCTGGCTTCTACCAAGTGGTTCGTCCCCGGTGGATTCGAGGCGTCCGGCGGCAAAGGAACTTCGCCGGAAGTGGGTGTTCGGGCATCTGCGCCCTGCTCCTCGACGGCGACGTCTTGAGGATGCCGGCGGCTGGTGGCGGAGGCATCCAGGGACTTGATTGCATTCCTTTTCTTAGTTCCAAGGTGTTTTCTGTATTTTGGCAGGCCTTATCCTCTAATTTGTGGTTCGTTAGTGCGAGTGTTGAAAAAGGGCCTGCCTGTAAAATTGTAACCCGCCACGTGTTGGAATGAGATGTTCTTCTAGGGTCTTCCAGGCCCCTTTCCTTGTGCAAAAAAAATAGTTGTAAACATGTGGCAATAAACTGTTGTTCCAGTTTAATGAGGATCATGCCACTCAAAACTGAGCCTGCTAGAACAATGGCTGAAGCCACATTAGTATTAAGTTATGTGTGAAGAGCATCAACAGTTGCTGACAGACTGACGACTCATTATAAACTTTTACAGTAATGGGCGACATCGATGCATTTACTTTCTGCCATACCAAACACAATCAGGCGAGCAACTTATACACCACTTCGCAACCAATTACAACATTTGTCAACAACAGCGTGACAGACAGTGGCTCCTAGATATTCGAAGTACATGTCCTGGCCCTGGCCCCCAGCTTCTGCCCAGCTATGTACCCAAGAAAAAGGGTGAAGATGGAAGGAACATGAAAATTTGCCGTCAAAAAAGAAGAAACCTCAAGTTGTTCCAGACGACCATCAGAGCGGCCGGAGACTTTCTATTGGGTCTGACTCCTCAAGCATTGAGGCTGCTTGGAAGCAATCAGCGGCGTCAGCTAGCCTCCCGTCGTGCTTGTGGACCTGCCCTAGGTAGAACCAAGCAGCCCGATTTGTAGGCTCAAGCCTTAGGGCATCCGAGAGGAAGCTCCTCGCCACGGGGAGATACTTGGGCCCTTGCTTCGAAAGGAGAGCACCAATGGATACCTTGGATGGAACATGATCCACCTCTGTTGATAGTGCATTCAAGTATGCAGCCAGCGCATGCTGCGTTTGCGCTTGGATCTCATGCATGTCACCTGGAATGAAAGGAACGAATCATGATGGTAACAAGATATTTGACAGAAGAAAACTAGGGATATTATCAAACTTTTTAGTGTACCAAATGCCAGCCTAGAATGTGAAAATTAAGGAAAAAAAAAAGTGAACCAACTCTACTTGCTTTTTTTCTTTGACAGGAATACTACTTGTTTTTATTAAGTTGACAATCCACAAATCTTATAGATTACATGCATGACAATAAACTCTGAAGGCACAAATAACAGGATGAGTTTCATACTCTTTTATTTAAAGGATGAATTTATATTTTACCAAATATAACAAGAGATATTGGTAAAATAAACTCTGAAGGCACAAATCACATGACGAGTTTCATACTCTTTTATTTAAAGGATGAATTTATATTTTACCAATAACAAGAGATATGGCTCACAAGGCATGAACTGGAGACCAAGGTTTCCGCACCTTCTGCATGAAGTGTTGTGGCAGAATATGTTTTCAGAGCTTTAGCCTTCTGCAAACATATTTCGGCATCTCTCCAGTACGAAAGACTAGCATACAAGTTGGCAAGACCTTGCCAAACTTCAAACTCACTCACTTTATTATCCCCTTCCTGAAACAATTTTCACAAAGAATGAGATAACAAAAACAACAGGTTGCATTGATGAAAACATAGTGGTAGTTTGTTTCAGCAGCCAATACACACAAGGAAGCAGTTTGAAGGATATTGCTCTGGAGCAACATTGTTCAGTGTCAGGACCCAATCACACTACAAACGATGATGGTTGCATATTTAGAGTAATATTGTTACCCTCTTTTACTAGCAAATAAACATTTTCAAGCAATCTCCACTTTCTTTTAATCTTCACAGAATTTAGCAAGTCATTTTTTTGAAAAGACAAACCTCTGTGCCATTTTTTACAGATCCATAAGCCTTGCTTTGTGCCTGAACAAGAGCAAGAAGAGTACGGTATGCTTCAACTGCTTCCATGGGCAGTGATTGGGCTGCTTTCAGTTTAGCCCTTATTCTAAGTAGTGGGCCTTGTTCCCATTTTGCAGTTTCATCTAATGCAGCATCAGTCACCACTTCTGCTTCTGAATACCTCTGCTGTGCAGAAAGAACCAAAGATAACAACCTCCAGCCTTTAGAAACAGATCCACCAGTTGTGTCAATGAACTGCTTTGCACATTTCAGGGCAGCATGCATGTTTCGTTGCTCAGCATACGCAACCCCCATGTCAAATATTAAATCTGGGTTGTGGGGATCAAGAGAAAATGCATCACTAAGTGATTTCAAAGCCTCAGCCTGCAAGAGAGATCTTTGATGATCTGAAGAAGCAATTTTAGACTTATTAACCAGACAAAGCCCCAAGAAATGGAGTGCAGCACTCTTTAAATGCCCATCAAATGATTCATCCTCAGTGATTGCTCTCTTTGCATACTCCACACCCTCAGAAGCAAGATAATAGTCTGAACTGCATATCTTAGCAGCTAAAAGCAGAGCATTTATGTCATTGGGACTCTCATTCTTATTTAAATACTTCTTTAGCAAATTTAGTGCAGCTTCATTATCAGAAGCTGCAGAATAACAAAGGGCTAGACTATACCATCTCTCAGTTCGAGGGTATATTCCAGGTAAAACCTCTTCGAGATGCTTGGCAAGAACAGTTGTCTGGCCACAGAGTGACAATGCAAACGTAAGATGCTCCATCACCGAGGGATCCCAGTGAGTCTTTCCAAGGTACCACTTCTTCAATAGTATCATGAGCAGAAGGATCGCCTCTTCCAAATTATTCTTAGGAACAAATGAACCTTCAGTTTGTGAAGCCAAGCTTGGGGGGCTTGCCTCAACACCACCATATAACAAAAAAACAGAAAATCTCTTCTGAATCCTTGTGCAGCATTCGTCATCGAGATTCCATTGACTAAGAAGAGCACGCCGGTAAGAAGCAAGTGCTTCTTGATAAGCCCCAGCTTGCTTCCAAAGTTCTGGGAGAAGCTCAACAGATTTACTGACAGTTTCCTGCAGCTTTTGTTCAACCATGACATCAGGTATGCCACGTTGGAAAATACTTTCAACAGCATCAAGGACACTCTTACACTGTTGAGCAGCCTCTGCAAGTAAATGAATTCATGGTGTCACAACAAGTATAACAAAATGGCCAGAGTGAAACTTTGCAATTCGTACCTGTTGCTTTGCCCAACTTTTGAAGAGACATCGCCTTCAAGTAAATGGCTTCAAGAACAAGGCTAGCTGCATGCTGTGATCCTGAATTAGATGAATCTGACCGTAGTTTGTTATTCCGCTTTGAAGATGGTTTTTCTGAAAGCGATGGTTGGAAACGTTGAATAGCAGCTTGAAGGTCTATCCCATCAAATACTCGAAGAGCAGCTTCTACATTTCCTCTCTGATATTCCAGCCTCCCAAGGAGAGCTCTCGCTTCCTGATTTTAAAAGAAAATACATGAAATACACAGTTAGCAGCAATAAATTACAAGAGCTGCTGAGCATTCTTTTGGCTACCAGACTATCATCAATCATAAATTAGGAGGATTCAGCTAGTCAAGCACAAACAAAATTTATGCACATTTGAATTCAATATCCATTAATCATAATAAAAATAGCTTATAATTGTTTAAATTTAATTAGAGGTCCTGAACTCCCAGACTATTCGCATAAACTATGACCCGTTATACAGCACTGTACCTAGGTTCATCCAACAGGATGCAAACAGGACACCAGGTCCAAACCCATTTCCTTTGATGTATTACATGTTTTTACAGTGAGTGAAACCCCAACTTTAAATTCAAATTTGCAGATGATCTACAGGAGGACACTGGGTCATTTTTCTCTAGGTTCGCTCCCTGACGGTGACGTACAAACAATTCATGAAGATCGTATTATCAAAGCTACAAACAAGATTTTTGAGTAATATCATTTGTTGCAATGTATAGATAAGCAAGGGAAACGAAATACTAGTTTTTACCACAAGAAAGACTAAACAAGATCAAATAGCTGCCCAACTGAACTAGACAATGAGAATGAAAAAAAAAAGCATCCGTTTGCCATTGTGTTAATCATTCGAACTGGTTGACCATTCCATCCTAAGAACACCAAAACAGAGTCCACAAATGTCGATTGACTAGCTCCCAAATTCACTCGATAACATATCACGCACTGACCAATCCATGATCGTACCGCTACAACATCTAAAAGCAAGATCGTCTTCCACATTTATCCTCGAGTTATTTCACATTCTTTCAGTTCTGCATTCTATACTGAATTTCAGATTTATTCTGAAGAAAGATCATCAATACGAATCGTCCAAACATGGGGAATCATTTCCACAAGATAGCATCCTAGTATCCTAGCTCTCCCCCCAAAGGATTTATTCCGAGCAGAAATTTATCATTGTGAGCTAAAATTCAGAGCAGAAGTCTATCATTCTGAGCTAAAATTCTTGCCCAGTTGACCGAATCAAAATGGGCCCCAACCTTTGTGAAAACAATGCTATCTCTCGCACGAAGAACCGTCGGTCCATGTAGGCACTACGATCTCCGCGCAAAGATCCCGATCTTTTCCCCCAAGATACAGCAAAAGATATCACATAGAGACAACTGGGAGCCCAAAATTTTCTGATCTTGACATCCCATTCCGCCCAAACAGACCAAAATCAACCTCCCAGATCAGGCGAAAAGGAAAACAGAGAACAGAAACTAGAGGCAACGGCTCCATACCTCGTAGTTGAGGGAGAGGCCCTCGCGGAGCGACGACTCTGCCTCTTGGATGTTGCCATCGTCCACCCTCGCCTCCTCAGACTCCGACGCCGTCGCCGCCGAGGCGCCGGCTTGCAACTCCGGCAACCTCGCCCTCGCTTTCACCGGCGAAGCCAACACGGCCGAGTCCCCGGTGGGGCCCGCCTCGCTGCCGTTGTCCGGCTCTGCTGCCGCCGCCATTGCTGCTGCTACTTGTGCTACCTCAGAGCCGCCGCGATCCCTCCGGCGAGCATGCTAGCTACGGCAATGTGGTGGGGGAGTCGTTCTTGGGTCTTGGCTAGGAGACAGAGGAGACGAGATCCATGGCTTTGGACTTCTTGGGCTTTCTACTCTGGGGAGCTCACCGTTTTATTTTATTTTACTATTGTTCTCTTCGAGCTCGCCGGCACGTTGCTGTACAGCTTGTACCGACATGTAGCTGTTTCGTTCAGCCAGCACTTGTTATTATTTTCTCCTTTTGCATTTTGATAAAACTACAGAAAATTCCATGTGCACCCCTGTAGGTGCAAATGGCATCTAAAATTTGTGGGTTCAACATATACCACTCCAGTGATATTTGAGAGAATTAAAAAATATATACGCAACCAGAGTTATGATAGGAAAGTGTAACATCTCCTGACCATTGGGTCGTGCTTTAAATAGTTTGTAGTTTTTGAACATGTAATTGGTTGCCAAAAAAATAAAAATAAACATTGTATGATAAGTTAACAAATAATCTAATTTGTTCGTAAAATGTCAATATAACACATGACAAAGTAAGTCTTGATTTTTGCTCTTGTTTGTGAGGGACAAAAACATAGTATTAACATACTACTCATAGACCATTTCTTCCCCTTTCCCACATATTTTTACCTTTTTTCATCTGTGATCATTCTAGACTTGTTTCTCATGCAATATAGATATCCAAATTAAGTGCCCAATTAGATGTCAGGCCGTCCAAAAAAGTGGATCCATCTTTTCTGCATGGAGAAATGGATAGAATGGTGTAAAAGATATGACAACATCACAATTATTTTCAAATTTTACCTAATATGTCGTCTCTCTCCATAATATCACAACTACATGGGTAAAATTGAAATTTTCTAGGAATAAAGGACTTGCATATTATTTCTAGGCAACAAAAAGAAAGACTTGCATGTTACTACTTTGGCTGCATAATAAGGACTTGATTTTTTGAAATACTCGATCTCAAAATCAAACAGAACATAGCTATGAGAATAGTAAGTAACCCATCAAATTCAAAATCAACCCCGAATAGAAAGACCAAAAAGTAGCCAATCAAATTGCAAAACCAAAACAGAGTAGAGCAGTAGGGGAGTAAAGGTCCAAAATTAACACAAGGTGCTACAAACAATACGGGCACGCCTTTAAACCGAAGTTTGGCATATGTTGTGTCCGTATACATCGTTTCCAATACAGATTACTAGTACTTTGTTCGATCCATAATAAAAGTCAGAATTTTAATTTTAATTAAAACCATGATATTTATTATGGATCAGAAGAAGTAGAAAAATGTTCCATTTGGTCATCAACAAGTGAGGAAGTGAAGCTGAAGATGAGATCGGCCTTCGACCAACATGAATAGCTTGATTTGATCATTTTCTATAAACTTCTCGCATTGTATACTTTCTTGCGATGATGCTGTCAGTACTATCGATGAAGCACTGACTGAAGAATCGCCTGATGGTGCTGGCTTAGCGGTAGCTGGTCGTTTAGTTCGAACTTAAGTGTTGGGCTTGTGTGTGAGCCATGTGTGGGTCGTAGGGCAGGAAGCCCATGTATCCGCTATATGTTTGCTGTCGTGTGTTCCAAGTTGGACATCAAGAAGAATATTGAGATACGAAATCTAATCCCCATCCCTGTGTTCTTCCTCCCAGTCCCCTGCTCATCCCCGTCTAAATTCCAATTCCTCAAACTGTATCCATCGATTTGTGATTTCTGATCGCTGGGTCATCACAGATGCTTGGCTAGCTAGGTACTCATATCAGGTCACCGCTCTCGACCATCTATAATAACCTTGAGGGTCGGGTCTCTTTGACCGGGCCGCCGATGGCCTCTCCGCCGGAGTAGCTCGCCGAAGCTGGTCTAGGTTAGGCACTAGAGTAGTTTAGGGCTTTCTTCTGTAGATTTTCTTGTTGTTTTTCGGCTTATGCCGGAGTTTGGGCGTTTGCCCAGCAGAGTAGGCGGAGCCATGGATCTCCACCGCCAGATTCGTTGTTCTAGGGCTGCTGCTTGCTCTGCTGCTACTCCTCCGGTTGGAGCATGGCCTGGGAAGTGGCGCCACCGCCTGCATTAATAAGAAGGGTGGTGCCAAGATCTGATCTCTCTGGCGACGAAGAGGAAGAGCTCCTAGCCGGCCTTGGTGGCGAGGGGGGGCATTGCCCTGGAGTAGTGTTATCACCAGAATTTGACCAAGTCAGAGGTGGGCCGCGATCAAGATGGACGTGAAGATTGTACGTGGAAGAAATACGTGAATCGGCCTGGTTTACCAAGTTGGGCTGAACCGCCCGTGTATCTGTAACATATTAGATCGCATCTTAGTTTAGAAATTAGAGTTTATCTCGTGCACGGTTTAGTGCACGCCCACATTAGAAAGTCCCCTGGACTATAAATATGTACCTAGGGTTTATGGAATAAACAACAACCAACGTTCAACACAAACCAATCTCGGCGCATCGCCAACTCCTTCGTCTCGAGGGTTCCTCCGGTAAGCATCATGCTGCCTAGATCGCATCTCGCGATCTAGGCAGCACAAGCCTGCCTAGTTGTTCATGCGTTGCTCGTACTGAAGCGTTTTTGATGGCGAGCAACGTAGTTATCGTAGACGCGTTAGGGTTAGCATTGTTCTTAGCATCATATGCCCGCGTAGTGCAACCCTTGCGCGTCTAGCCGTCCTTGTGCCTCATCATGGGTGCAGGGGCGGCACCCCGCTTGATCTTTATTTAGTAGATCTGATCCGTTATGGTCGATCCTTGATTCATCAAGGATTAGTTTAATATCTGCAATAGTTAGGCCTTACAAAGGGTTGGAGGATCCAGCGGCATGCAGGGTGTAGTTTGCTGCCCCTAGACAGGACGTTCCGAGGATCAACCTAGTGTTGGTTTTTAGGCCTTGTCTAGGGCTGGCTTACGTTTACCGTGCGTGAGCGCGAGGCCCAATCGTGAGTAGGATGATCCGATTATGCGGTGAAAACCCTAGATCGTCGTGGATCTCATACGCTTTACATTGATCAAGCAGGACCACCATATATTCGGCCACCTTGGACGAATCATGGGTGAATCGGCTCCCTGAGCCGATTCACAGGACAACCTGAGAGCCGATCGAGGCTCGTATTTAACGTGTACGTGTGTGCCCTGCAGGAAACTAAGCGAGGCATCATCCACACCTTCCTGACCAGGTATAGGTCAGGTGGCACGCCCTTGCGACCCAGCATCGGCGCGCGACCAGAGGCTTTGCGGGCCGTCGCTCTGAGGGACTGGGGCCAGCCGCAGCCCTAGTCATTCCCGGCTCTACCGTGTTGGCCCGTCGCTGCCCGCCGGTGGGTTTCTGACGCCAACACATTCTGGCACGCCCGGTGGGACAATCTTCAGCGACAACCATCTCACCATCCACATCAGAGATGGCGAAAAACACCCCGGTTGAGTACGAGGATCGGAATGGCAAAGTCAAGGCCCTCCGTGAAGCCGACCTCATCGGCTCTTCCTACGACGCCCGCTCCCATGGCGTCAACACGGTCGATCTCAGCCACTCCATAAGGGAACCAGGGTTCTCTGTCGATGCCAATATGGCAGGGTTCGTGATTCGCCACGACGCAGACAAAGCAAAGGGCAGCCACGCTCGTGGCAACGAAAAGGACGAGGCCGTTCCACGTGACCGGCCCCAAGACGACGATAAACGGTACCTGGCCGAGGAGGAGGTGAGAAGCATGCGGTATCCACGCTCATTATCCGTGCATCTCCTCAGCAAATACGATCAGCCATACGACCGACGCCACCGCTACGGCGGAGGCGATCAAAGAGACCATCGGTCTGATGCAGACGGGAGGTATCGTCGGAACAACGACGGGTATGAACGGCGCGCCAGGGGGAGGTCAGAAGAGCAATACAACATGGACGAGCACTGGAACTGTCCCTTCTTCAAACACTGCTGGGATTCAGGAATGAGCCGATTGCCAACAATCGGCAACTGCCCAAGATGCACACAACAAAGGGGAAGGACGAACCGAGTTGCAGTGTTCAAACGTCTAGGACCTCTCCCACCTCAGAGCAAACGGACTGAGTCGTCTCAAGAAGAAGACTTCGAGGAGTCGGGTAGAGAAGAAGGTAGGTACCGCCAACCAAGGCGGTGCCCTGATGGACCCAGCCAGTCTCGGGAGCGCCGGGTGCAGCGGCCGCGAAGTTTGGAAGAGGCCGAGGCACGGTACTTCTACATGTTGAGGATATCACGGCCCGATCTGGCCGCGAAAATCCAACGAATGGTGGAGACAAGGGCGCGTCCCACCAAAGAAAGTGTGGCGCCTCAAACAGGCTGAAGCCGATGCACAGGCATCAACTGATGCCGATGCAGACGCATCGGTAGACACAGACGTGGCCCAGGAAGGGACAACATATGAACAGCGCCATCCAGAATCGTACCAGGACAAGTGCAGGCGCGTCACCCTGATCGAGAAGGACGAAGATGAAGGCCCAGCAAGAGATCAGGAGTTTACCAATGTTGAGTGGACCCGGGGGGCAAAACCCGAGTCCTGCAAGGGGGCAAAGCAGCCAGGACCAGCAAAGGGATTCGACTTCGACTTGAGCAAAACGGAGCAAATTTTTGATTGGCTCCTGAAGGAAAAACAGCTGAAGTTACCCGACGGCCACAGGATCCCCACGTTACAAGAAATTACCGGCCAACCATACTGCAAATGGCATGACACGTTCACCCATGCCACCAACGACTGCGAAGCCTTGCGCGGACAGATTCAGGTGGCAATAGAACAAGGCCGGTTACTCTTCGACCAGTTCGCCAGGAAAGTTGACACGCAGCCGGCTCCGGAGGTCAACATGGTCAATCTCAGCAACTGCTTAAATCGCGAGCGAGATGGCTCATCCGATGTCAATGGAGCAAGGCTCGAAGATCGCCATCACGAGGATGAGCCCGAGAGCAGTCGCTCCCGCGAGAAAGGCGAAAAGGAGGCCGATCCACACGATCGGCCCAAAATGATGGCAAGCGTTGACCTAGAAGGCGATGGAAAGCTGGGGTATGGGTTTACATCGGCTGACGGGCCAGAAGGGATTAAGAAAGTCAAGAAAGAGATCAAGAAGTTGTTGGACGCCGGGTTCATCAGGCCATGCAAGCACGCTGAAAGGATTACCAATGTAATACCTGTGGAGAAAAAGGATGGCCGGTGGCGCGTTTCCATAGATTTCCGAAATCTCAACATTCTGTGAATAGTCGGATTGACCACTGCAAGGTGAGACGATTCCAGCGATCGGCTACGATTACTCGCACCACCCTTGTGTACTGATGTGCTATTTCGCATGGGTGAGTGGCGAGAAAATCTTGAATTGGCTGGAAAGCCGATATCTTCAATCACGTGAAGGATTCGGCTCGGGGGGCATATACACGGAGAAGGTACAAAGCCACAAAGGATGTACCCAGGGGAGCCGATTCGTGAATCGATCGGCTAAATAATAAAAAAAAAAAATCGCATTTGGGGGCCTCTTAGTGCGAGGGGGAGGTTGACTGCATCGGCTATTTGGATAAAAGTTTTTCTGCTACATTGATGAAAGCTGAAGAAGCTCGGGGGGGGGGCAGTTCTCGTTGATGGTCCTCTGCTTTTGAAAAGCCGATTTGGCTAGAATCGGTTGGTGCTGCACCTGTTACAGGATGAGGCTCTATGAAGATTTCTCCAACTGTTTGGTGACTCAGGTCTTCTCCGCGAGGGCCTCTGGCGTCGTTTGCAAGCCTTCAGGTGTAACGCTGCTGGCGAATTCAAGGATTGCAGCCATACCCAATCAGGCTAGGATCAAGAGAGCAACCGACGGTCATCCGGCTAGATTGGACTCATTTCCACCAGAGGTTGCCCCATTAGTCTGAAGGTTCTCTGCTGTTGACGGTCGGGTTGGTCGGGATCGGTTGACGCTACACCGCAGCTGAGAGGTGGATAGTGGCCCGATACTACCGGTTCACTTTCATGCTCACTTTGGTCAAAGGCTCGGGGGGCAGCTGACCGTGGAGGTTTCTTTGCCCTGGAGGATCCTTTGCTATCAAAAGCCGATTTATTTTTGGAATCGGCTCGCGCTGGTGTCACTAAAGTATATCAGTTCCCACATCAATTGGGAGACAAGCCTGGAGCTCCGTTGGGGGCACTTGCTCGAGATCAAATTATCAGCCTGCGCAAAGCCGATGCGCAGCTATCGGCTCTAGTACGAGCACTCAAAGTTGCCTCATTACCGGTTTGGCAATGCTGAAGACGTTGGCATCCCAAAACAGCCTATTGTTCCTTAAGTCAGGGGTGATCGCCTAAAAGTAGTGGCTGACAATGGGAGAAGGGAGATCGGCTCATTAAAAATTGATTGAGTTGTCAATCGGCTAATTTGGCATAAAAAAGAATTAGTGAAATCAAGTTGGGGAATTTTCCATTGATAACTAGATTTCTTACAAGGAAGGAACCGATTGCTTAAGAAGAGAAGAACAAAAGGAGGGGCCACTACTACTAGACCTACACTAGTAGATCCTAATCTACGGGCCGTCACTGCCTTCATCATCATCCCCGGAGTTCCCATCGGCGCTGCTGCCGACGGGCTCCTCGTCGGCTAACGCCGAAGCCCTTTGCGGGGGCTTCATCCTCTTCTTCGTCATCGCTGTCGTCGTCGTCCCACCACATGCGGAGGCGCTTCGCTGGTGGGTAGCCCTCGAGGGAGTCGTCGTCGTCTTCTTCCTCCTCTTCCTCCTCGTCGGAGGAGAAGCCCCCTTCACAGGGGAAGAGGTCGTCGTCACTTGTTGCTTCCAGCTCTCCGTCAAGAAGGAACCGAAGGTCTTCTTCCCCATCGGTGAGGGGTTCGTCGTCTTCCGACTCTTTGGAGAAGTCCCAGTCCCGCGCGTCCCAATATTCTGGGGCGCGGGCCTCGTAGATGGCCATCAGATCGACCTCCTGCTCGAGCTCGCTGGAGGAGGAGGACTGGAGGGACAGGCCAGAGGAAGCAGTGGAAGAGGAAGAATCCATGGGGACTAATGAGGGTTTTTGGGTTTGACGATGGCTACTGTGGAGCAAGGGGGTGAAGAAAGGAATTTTGGGGAGTGGCCAAATGAAAAGGGGCGAAGCAATTTAATGCCCAAGCAGTTTCCGAGGACGTGGTGCCAGAACCGTCAAATCGCGCAGAGAAGGCGAGGAGGCGAGACGTCATCATGAAGTATACTGCGACAGTTCTGCTCTGCCATGACATGACCCGACGGAAAAAGCATAATGATTTTGGAAATGTCATTTCCAAAACCAGGGGGGCATGTGTTATCACCAGAATTTGACCAAGTCAGAGGTGGGCCGCGATCAAGATGGACGTGAAGATTGTACGTGGAAGAAATACGTGAATCGGCCTGGTTTACCAAGTTGGGCTGAACCGCCCGTGTATCTGTAACATATTAGATCGCATCTTAGTTTAGAAATTAGAGTTTATCTCGTGCACGGTTTAGTGCACGCCCACATTAGAAAGTCCCCTGGACTATAAATATGTACCTAGGGTTTATGGAATAAACAACAACCAACGTTCAACACAAACCAATCTCGGCGCATCGCCAACTCCTTCGTCTCGAGGGTTCCTCCGGTAAGCATCATGCTGCCTAGTTGTTCATGCGTTGCTCGTACTGAAGCGTTTTTGATGGCGAGCAACGTAGTTATCGTAGACGCGTTAGGGTTAGCATTGTTCTTAGCATCATATGCCCGCGTAGTGCAACCCTTGCGCGTCTAGCCGTCCTTGTGCCTCATCATGGGTGCAGGGGCGGCACCCCGCTTGATCTTTATTTAGTAGATCTGATCCGTTATGGTCGATCCTTGATTCATCAAGGATTAGTTTAATATCTGCAATAGTTAGGCCTTACAAAGGGTTGGAGGATCCAGCGGCATGCAGGGTGTAGTTTGCTGCCCCTAGACAGGACGTTCCGAGGATCAACCTAGTGTTGGTTTTTAGGCCTTGTCTAGGGCTGGCTTACGTTTACCGTGCGTGAGCGCGAGGCCCAATCGTGAGTAGGATGATCCGATTATGCGGTGAAAACCCTAGATCGTCGTGGATCTCATACGCTTTACATTGATCAAGCAGGACCACCATATATTCGGCCACCTTGGACGAATCATGGGTGAATCGGCTCCCTGAGCCGATTCACAGGACAACCTGAGAGCCGATCGAGGCTCGTATTTAACGTGTACGTGTGTGCCCTGCAGGAAACTAAGCGAGGCATCATCCACACCTTCCTGACCAGGTATAGGTCAGGTGGCACGCCCTTGCGACCCAGCATCGGCGCGCGACCAGAGGCTTTGCGGGCCGTCGCTCTGAGGGACTGGGGCCAGCCGCAGCCCTAGTCATTCCCGGCTCTACCGTGTTGGCCCGTCGCTGCCCGCCGGTGGGTTTCTGACGCCAACAAGTAGCAAGGTATACCATTTCTTCTCTCGAGGTCGGCCGTGGTGGTGAGGTGGAGAGGAAGAGCGGTGCGCCGCTTTTCCATCTGGAGATTGGATTTATCCTCTGCATCGAAGCTGCTTCAACTGAAGAAGCTCATTGCTGTACTCCTGGCCTACCGTGAGGCGAGGAGGGAGTTGGCACGGGTGGTGGTTTCTCCAAGCCAGCTGCATCGATGCTTGCCTGCGAGGTGCTATGGAGCTCTGCGTTGCAAGCTCCTTTGAGCGGGCAGCACGACGGCGCTGCTCGCCGCTGTGATCTTTGGCCGACAGGGCGGCCCAA
This sequence comes from Lolium perenne, assembly GCF_019359855.2. Lineage (NCBI taxonomy): Eukaryota > Viridiplantae > Streptophyta > Magnoliopsida > Poales > Poaceae > Lolium > Lolium perenne. Next base: position 57,435,710 of record NC_067248.2, on the reverse strand, counting down.
CCTCAACCTTCACCATGGAGGCCTTGCTTGGATCCTTGTCTCGGAGCTCGACGGGGTGCTATCTCCAAGTGGTTCGTCCCCGGAGACAGCTCAACGGTCGGCGGCAAGGATTCTTCATCGGAACAGGGCTATCGAGCGCTCAGCTCTCTGATCTCGGCGGTTGCGCCTTGAGATCGCCGGCGATTGGTGGTGGAGGCATCCATGCACTTGATTACTTGTTCTTCATTTGTGCTAGGGTGTTATTTGCAAATGCGGAAGCCCTTTCTTCAAATTTCTGGTTTTTTTCGTGTGACTGCTGTAAAAAGACTTCTGTGTAATTTGTACATGCCACATGTTTAATGAAATCCTCTGGGATCTTCTAGATCCGCTCTTGTTAAAGAAAAAAAAGGTACTCATATCGCTCGCCACCAAGAAAATGCTGGAGTACGGTACTTTCCTGTACCCTATAGCCAGACTCCATTAATTTGTCTGCCTGCGACCTGAAGCGCAGCTCAGCTGGAGCTTTCCGGGAGGTGGTCCTGTACCTGCTAAACGGTCGTCACGCTTTATTGGACATCGGGAGACTGCCCGTTGGGGCCCGCGGTAGACAAGAGACTGGGACCCATGTTCATAAAGGTCTGGCTTGCTTGGATCGATGATGGAGCGGGAGGAAAAGGTGAAAGGCGCCTGGCCCAAAGAAAACGTGCAAATTGTGGCCGTTAAATTCACCCCTATGCATTCCTGACGAACAGTGGCCTGCTGCCTGCAGCTGGTGATGGGGCTGGTTCAGGATGACAGACAAGTCACGAGTTGAGCAACGCTTCATTAAATTCGAGGGTCGGGCCCGCCTGCCAGAGAAACTACTACGTAGCTGTCACGAGCCACGTTCGTGGGCCGATCAATTACACTCAGATGCGCAACAATGTAAATGTAAGAGCATCTCCTCCCTGGTAGCGGTCCTGAGGGCATCTCCGTGGCCAGCGCATGAATGGTCGTTTTTAAATCGCGAATTCTGGCGAAATCGTCTGCTACCCTCTCAGTGAGCGACGGAAAGTGGCCAGGGCCGTCGCGAGCGCATACCACAGCCCAAATATGCGCCTCGGATGCGTCTCCGCGGACTCTGCCCGGACGCCGACAGTGTCCGCTCGTGTCCGGCGGACGTTTCGTTGGGCCCGCCTGGCGGCGACCACTGCGTCGATGCGTCTTCTCAAACGCGCCCGGCGGCCCCGGCGCCGCGTCGCCGGCGATCTGCGCGCCACGTTAATGGCGATGCCTCGAGCTGCCGCGGCCGCGACCCGCCTCCGCCAACCACGTTAATGGCGTCGCCACGCGTCCCGCGACCACCGCATGCCTCCGGCCTATATAAAGGGGCCGCCTTCTTCTTCCTTATCCACTCCTCCATAGAAACCCTAGCCGCCACAAAGCTCCGGCGTTCGCCGCCTAGGTGTTCTGCGACGCGGCAGGCCCTCGAGGAAGACCATGGCGGGTCCCGGTGGCCGGCGAGGCGGTCGAGGCCGCGGCCCTCGGCCGGGGACGGGCAGGGCCGCCGTGGTGGAGCCTACGGCCCCACGCTCGCCGTCGCTGCGCCCTCTTCGTCTTCCTCCGACGTGGAGGGACGCCGCTTCGAGTTCCTCCTCGCATCGACGACGACCCGCTCGGCATCAAGCGTCTACCGGACCAGTTCGCCGAGTTCGTCGACGGCGTCGAGACGGCGCATTTGCGGCTACGGGAGGCCGAGTGCAACCTGCCGGCCCCGGACCGTGGAGGTCCTGTTCGACGGGCAGGGCAAGATGTACTTGCACACCGGGTGGGGCAAGTTCGCCCGTGACCTGGCGCTCGAGCCCGGCTGCCAGCTCACCTTCCTCTACGAGGGAGACGGTGAGATGGTCATCAAGGTCTTCGACGACACGGCCTGTCGCAGGCACTACCACACCGGCTAATCCGCGTCGGACTCCGATAGTTAGAACGTGGAGTGTTCTTTCTTTGCAGCGAATCTGGCTACGGCCAGACGAAGCCAGTAGTGGAAGGTTTCTGTCTGTTCGCCTCATCGGTAGAACCAACAAGGGCACCGTCAATCCTCCCGCTGGATTTTCCAGTTCGGGTGACTGGGTGTGCCCTCGAATGTTCTTTCTTGGCAGCAAACATACGGAAATCAACACAACTGGTTTCTATTTTTAAAATATTGATATGTGTGTCCACCATGGTACAAACTATGTATTAGTTTGTGTAAACCATGTTCCAAACTATGTATTAGTTTGTGTAAAATAATCTTTCAATTTGTAATATTTGGAAGTATGTTGAAATGAAAAAGAGAAAAAAAATATGCGTCGGGCCGCTGGAGCCAACCCCAGACGCAAACGGACACGCGGACGAAAACGGTCATTTCAGCGTCCGCTGCGCGACGCAAACGGACGCGCGCGGACACTAAAATGCGTCGCGCCGCTGGAGATGCCCTGATAGCTATTTGGGGTCAGGGCCGAAAACAGGCGCGCTCTAAACGGTGCCGGCGATTTTTGGAGTTCAATAGAAGCGCCGGCAACCCCGTGCCGGCCCCTTCGTCAAGGGCGTGAATCGGGCGCGCCGACGCCTCGCGGGGCTGAAAATTTTGGGTGTGGGAGCCGCCTGTCAGCCAAACAACCGAAAAGTCGACGCCAGCGGGGAGTGGCGGTGCCGACGCGTCAGCGGCTCATTCAATTTTAACCTAACCGTCGTCTACCTCGTGACGGGAGTTATTGGGGCGCAGCGGCGGTGCAGTTTCCGCAGACGCGCATCGAACCGTCCCGTCGCGCGCGCCTTGCTCTTCGTGCCGTCGTTAATGAGCGCCACCGCTCCCCCGCCTCCCTCCGGCCTATAAAAAGGGCCGCCTCTCATCGTCTCTCTCACACACAAACCCTAGCGCCTCTCTTCCCAACCCTAGCCGCCACCATCTGAAAAGACGACGCCATGTCTGGTCGAGGCCGAGGTCGTGGTCGTGGCCGCGGCAGAGGAGCACGCACGCCGTCGCCTGCCACGCCGTCGTCTTCATCGTTGGAGATGGACGAGGAGGGGCCCGTGCTGTTTGAGTTCGTCCTCGTCCTCAAGGGCGACCCACGTGGCATCCAGAGGCTGCCGGACACCTTCGCCGACTTTGTCGCCGGCGACGACCGCCCGGGCACGCTGCATCTGCGGGAGCATTCATGCGGCTACTACCGGTGGATCGTCGACGTGATCTACGACGCGCGCGGCAAGATGTACCTCCACATCGGCTAGGAGAAGTTCGCGCGCCACCACAGCCTCCAAGCCGGCTTCGTGCTCGTGTTGTCCTACTTCGGCGACAAGGACATGAGCGTCAAGGTTCGACGAGACGCGTTGCCGCTGGAACTATCACGTCGACAGCGCCGAGGAGAACGACGACTGAAGTGTTGTTTCTTCGCAGCGAATATCGGCTCGCATGTTTTTTGATGTTCTTTCTCAGAAGAACCGACAGGGGCACCCTCGCCAGCTGGATTTTCCATTTTGGGTGACTGGGTGTGCCCTCGAGTGTTCTTTCTTGGCAGCGAACACACGAAACGTGCGATGACCGGCCTAGTTAGGTTTAGTTTTTTTGCAATATTTTATATTTGTGTCAACCATGGTTCAAACTATGTATTAGTTTGTGGAAAACCATGTTCCAAACTATATCTTCATGTAAACCACGTTCCCAATTATGTATTAGTTTGTCGAATAAAATATTTCTTATTGAATTTTCTATGCATTTACTAAAAAATTTAATCCAAAAAATCTATCGGGGCCGCCGTTTTGGGGGCGCCGGTGTGGAAACGGCTTCCCCAAATAGAGGATGCAGTGCGGGCGCCCCCCAAACGTAGGTGTCGGCGCCCCTGCCGGCGCCTATTTGGGGGCTGCCGGTGGAGATGCTCTAATACGGAGTACCTGGGACGGCGAGACACCGCTCATTTCCCCCCTCCCCCGCTCTCAGTGAGATACAGTCCCTGACCGTTTCTTCCTTCCCTCCGAGCCTCTCCTTCCTCCTCTCCGCCGGAATAGCCGGCCGGAGATGGAGAGGAGATGGCGCCGGCTGTATATATTTAGGTTCTTCTTCTTGTTTTCATCCCTTTGTGGCGTCTTGGAGCTGCACCTCGGATCTCGGCGGCAAGATCTGGGGGTTAGGGTTTTCCTGCTCGCTGCCATGGTGCCGGTGGTTGGACCATGGAGTCGAGGAGGAAGCCACAGTCTCTGCAAATAAAGTAGGAGCCGCGGATCTTCTGTTTCTGCAGAGGTGCTGCGAAGCAGAGCCTCCCCTGGCCGGCCATGGAGGCGAGGGGGAGGGGCGATGCTTCCTGCGGCACACGACGGCGCTGCTTCTGGCCGGCCGTGGAGGCGAGGAGGAGAGGCGAAGCGGTGTGCTCTCCCCGGTGGAGCAGAGATCCAGGTACTTCTCTCTGACTCCAGGTTTGGTGAATTCCTGGGCTGCTCTTCTCCCTTCTTGTGGTCGTGGAGATAGACAGGAGGGTGTGAGCCCCAGAGTTCATTGATCTGGAGTTAGAAGGCACACCGGTGAGCGTGCGGTGCTCACCACGACTCAAGCTCTCAATCGACGGCAGATCTCAAGCGTCGGCATCTTCAGCCCACGCTATCTTTGGCCAAAGGGGCCTCTCCACACCTCGGAAGCTGCTCCGGGGAGAATCAACTTCCTCCAGGCCTTAGAGCTGAGGGGGAAGATCTTTGATCTCGGCATGGTGATCCATCCTGGCGACGAACCAAGTGGCGTAGTCCCCGGCGTCGTCGCCGGCGACCGTGCTCCGAGATCCAGTTATCGGCGCCGTGGAGAAGAAGGACCTGATTGTTTTTTTCTTTATCTTTCTAGGATCCTTCTTGCAAAACTACAGGGCTCTTGTGCTAATGTTACTCATGCCAAGATCCTTTCTGTAATTGTTCCCACCGACTAATAGAGCTTATCGGTCCTTTGGGGCCTTATCTGTTCAAAAAAGAAGTAATACGGAGTACCTTATTGATTGTGCCGACACACACAACTGAAAAAAGGAAAATACCTGCTATGGCATATGTTCCGATCCTTAGAGCATCTCTAACAGGTGCACTAAATTTCGGCGCGCTAAATGTCGCTGTAACCACGCTGTAAACGTATACCGCGCGTTGCGCTGAATTTTTCACCATCGGACGCTCTATTATGCAGCGCGTGCTCGGGCGCTAAAAAAATTCCTCCGCCGGGCGCTCCAAAAGATAGCGCGCGTGTCGACGGAAAATAACTTTCTACACTACTACGCATTCAACAGGATCAAATACTCGGATAAATCATGAAAAAAATGATGTACCATAGTTCAATGGACACAAAGTGCAACACACACATCACATAGTTCAAGAACGACATATAACATGACGTAGTTCAACAAAGACTCACAACATATGGCTCAAATGGCCACAAAGTGCAACACACAATTTGCATATCACAAATGCATCTTGCACTTCCGCATTTTCCAAGTCATCGCCTTCTTTTGCTTCTTCTTCATCGACATCTTGGGTTGAAGGAGGAATAGTAGGATCCATCGAGGTCACGAATCCTCCCGGTGGTGCTCTCATGGCTCCATACACACCACTCACCGATGCTCCGATAGTCCCTCCGAAGACTCCTCCATAGCTTGGTCCTCCCATGTCGGCCATGCCTCCAAAGCCTCCCATGTTGTCCATGCCTCCCATGGTGGGCATGCCTCCCATGACGGGCATACCTCCCTTGCCGGCCATAACTCCCATGGCGTTCATGCCTCCTCCAAATATGGGCATGCCTCCTCCAAACATGACGGCCGCGGGTATGTTCATGTTGGCTAACAACAATCTTTTCTTGGCCAACACTTCGTTGCGAGCAAGGTTGTTGTACTCCTTCTGCCTCTCATCCATGTGGGAAGTATCCATCAAGAAAAGCTTCCTCTCCTCCTCCACTAGGCGTAGATGCTTCTCGTTGGCTTGCCTCTTCTCCTCCAAATCCAACTTCCTCTCCTTGTTGGCGGCTAGCCTAAGCGGCTCTCCGAGCCTCCATAGCATTCATAGCCTCTTTCTCCAAGTTTCTTGCCACCTTCCTATCTTCATTTGCTTGCAACCTTGCATTTGCAATCCTTTCCATAGCAATGGCAATGTCATCATCTCCGGCCTTCTTTACCTTCATATCTTTGGCGGTCTTCCTACCAAGCACATTCCTCCTTCCATTGTTCACCGAGTGAGGAGTAGAGCTTCTCTTCTTGCCTTCGTCCACTAAATCATCATCATCGATGACTGTTGCATCACCGGTTGCATTGGCGGCCATGGTTGCCGCATCTAATTTCCCGGGGGTCTTCCACTTCTCTTCATTCCCTAGCACTTCATAGCAACGATGCAAGGTTAATGGCTTGCCAAGAATCTTGTTGCCTTTCTTGTTCTTCTTTACCACATCTCTAAACAATCCTTGAGCCATAGAGTTTTACAAAGAAAGCAAAAGAGAATAGATGAGCCATATGAACTATAATCGTATCCATCACATATGAGCCATATGGTCAACATATTAGTAGAATTGCATACCCTATCATTCTCATTTGTGCCACTTGTGTTAATGACATCAACATTGGCTTGCATGCCCGCCCGCCTTTGGAATCGCTGTTGATGCCCGACCAACGAGACCAAAGAGAACGCATGGTTCGCTCGTTCCCACTTGTGTTGTTGGTGTTGAAGTACTCCTTCATCCTCATCCAATTTGTGTCCTTTGTTTGATCGGTACCGGTTGTTGGATCCATTCCAATTGTGAACTGTGTCTTGCAAAGCAACTTGTCCTCCGCTATGGTGTAGTTCGTCGACCGACCGGGATGGCGCGGTTCAATCAACCCTTCTCCTTCCTCATCGATATCCTCATATTCCTCACATCCCTCAACGGTGTCATCATGCATAAACGAAGATCCAACATTCATTGCCTCCATGAAAGACTCATCATCGACTCTACATTGCAATGAAATTCATTATTCTCCGGCTATGTATGCATCTGAACTAAAATTTGGATGAAAAGAAGTATTCTTTACCTCTCCGGCATTTCCTCATACACCGTATGTGCGCCGGATGGGTCACCGGACGGAGGCTCCAGCGGCGGATGGTTCATCGGTGGAAGCAGCGGCGGAGGCTGCGCGCGACGGGTCGCAGTCGTCTTCACTTTCTTTGGCGGCAGGTTACCGGCGCCCGCGGCTGCGGACGGGCGTTTGGATGCCGGCATCTTCCTCCTCGGCGGCAGGTGGAATGGAGGATGCGCGCGGCGGGTCGCGGTCGACTCTGACGCGCTTGTGTGTAGCGTCGGGCGTGGTGGGATGAAGAGAGCTCGGGCAGCGGTGGTTGTGTTGCCGGCGTCGATGCCACCGCTAGGGTTTGGCGCATGGGGCGGCGGCGCGAAGGAGACGGCGGCCGCGGCAGGTGGAATGGAGTAGGGAGGGGTCGTTGGGGTGCCGGAGGGCGCATCCATCGCCGGAATTGCGCCGGCAGCCGCGCTGAGGCGAGGTATTGAGCGGTGGGGCGGCGAGGCGTGGGGGGGGGGGGGGAGTTTCAGCACGGGTTTCTTCGCGCGTACGTCAAGCGATTGCACGCGATGCAGCCGGAGCACAAATTTTAGCGGTTGGGATAGGGCTAACCGGCCCGCGCCCAAAAAAATCTACAGCACCGCACCGTTTGTAGCGCCTGCAGGAGGGACAATTTTGCGCTCCAGCGCTGCAAAATGGCGGTTTATATAGCGCGCCTGTTGAAGATGCTGTTACACCAGCAGCACAGACACCACCCTAACAACATCTAAAGTTTAAATCTGTTACCACCCGATTTTGGCCAAATCAGGAGATGGGCCGTAAGTGAAGATGGGCTTGAAGGACGTACACGTGGAGCATCTTCGAAGCGGCCTTGCGCTAAGAGTTTGGGCTTAACTGCCCGTGTATCTGTAATATAGTAGATCGTATCGTATTTAGATTAAAAAGATAGAGTCTGGCCCGTGCACGGTTAGGTGCACGCCTCAATTAGAAAGTCCCTTGGACTATAAATATGTATCTAGGGTTACCGGAAAAGGAGGACAATCATCGGAAAAGGAGGACAATCATCGTTCAACCAACACAAATCAGGCGCATCGCCACCCCTTTCTTCGAGGGTTTCTCCCGGGTAAGCACCATGCTGCCTAGATCGCATCTAGCGATCTAGGCAGTATACGTTTATTCGTTACCTTGTACTGCTCGTGCTGAAGCCTTGTTGATGGCGAGCAGTACTATTTATCCTTAGGTGTCTAGGGGCTTGCATTGATGCTTTCGCGTGCATATCTGCGTGGCAATGCCGTCCCTCGACACCTAGCTGCCCTTACACCTATCTGGGTGTAAGGGCAGCATCTTGCTTGTTCGTTACTTAGTAGATCCGATCCGTTATAGTTGCTCCTTGCTCCGCAGGGATTAGTTTAATATCTGCATAGTTAGGCCTTATGCTGGGGTCGGACAATCCGGTAGTGCGTTAGATGCTGTTTACCGTCCTTGCAAGGGATGTTCCGGGAATCAACGTTATGTTGGTTTTTAGGCCTCTCGTAGGTGTGGTTTGCATCATCTTCCGTAGCTGCTAGGCCCGATCACACGTAGGACGTTCCGGTTATGCGGTGAAAACCCTAAACTGTCGTGGATCGCTTTAGCTTTGTTTTGATCAAGCAGGATCCCCATGCCATTGTAAATCCAACGTGAAACATGGGGCGATCGGCTCCTTGAGCCGATCCACAGGGCAACCTGAGAGCCGATAGGGCTCGTATTTAATGTTTACGTGTCTACCATGCAGGAACAATCGAAGCACTCTAACACCTTCCTGATCGGGTCTAGGTCAGGTGGCACGCCCTAGCAACCGCCAGGACGTGGCTGGAAGATTTGCGGGACGACGCGAGGTGCCAGGGTCCACTAAGCGGCCTTGGGAGCCTCCCGGCTCTTCGTGTTGCTTAGCCATTGCCCGTCGGTGGGTTTTGGAGGGTAACAAAATCTCCAAAAGAGACATCTCAAAAAAAAAGTTTACTTGTGTCGTCGTCGCCCGATCATAGATCTTAGGTTTTTAAGAAAAGAAAAACTTGCTCTCAAAACAATAACTTTAATAAGCTAGCTCTTTTTTTATCAGTTCTCTTATCCTTAGCGCAAAAGTCAAAATAAAATAAAAATGCCATGCACAACAAAACAAGGCCAGGCCTTAAATTTTCAACCTCAAAGGTAAAACATTGAAATTCTCCTATGCTGAAACCCCCACTCGCATGCCAATGCTATGGAGTCTGCAATACCAAGAAAGCTCACCATTGTCACGGAAGCCTTGAACCACCAGCACTAGTCCTCAAAACTCGGCGTTCATGCCATTCGTCGCCTCTGAATTCACCGTGGAACCAGAAATACATGTCCCTTGATGGCAACAGATAGCAGAGCTTCACACCGCTTCCTCCTGAAACCAAACGATCGCAAAAAACATGGGAACACATAAATATATCCTGTCCGATCTAGCAATCTCCAGGAATGAGTAGTCCAAGGGAGTTCACCAACGAAGCCTTCCAAACTTGACACTTCGGCCAGATCAAGGTGGACAACCATCCATTAGATCTTCGCCTTGACGCGAGGGGAACCTAGGACCGCCAGCTTTATTCTTCGATGAGGATAAATGTGCCCCCACACTGCCATCTGCCGCCCAAAAACAACGAAGGAGGTTCATAACCTCCACCGCAGTACGAAACGGCAGGCGCACCAGCGACATATGAGCAACGTAGTGCTCGCCGTCCCCACACAACCAGCCATCACCCTAGGGCCGACGAGGCACCTGCAGTAGCCGCGGCCTACGTGGCCCAGATCGAGCCAGCGCGTTGTCCATATCGGGCCCATCCAACCAGCCGCAGTCGATTGTCGCGTCGCCATGCATCCGCGGTCTAGACCACCGCATCCCGTCGCTAGCCCATCGTCTGTGTCCGTCGCCGAGAGTGCCACCACCGCACACCCATCGGAGCTTCATCTCCGCGTGGAGAGGATCCACCCGATGCGCCTCCTAGCCCTCCACCATTGGCGAACGGGCACCGGTTAAGGCAAAAGCTAGGGAAGACATGGAAGGTAGGTCTTGTGCTAGGGTTGTTGCCCTCTGGAGTCGCCGTCGCGCGGACGACCCGGGTGGAAGGAAGGGGAGGTGGGCTGTCCGGGTGGAGGGAGTGTTTGGTAGTGCGGGTCACCCTAACATATCTTTCCCACCAGAGACATCCTGAGCTCGGAGACGTTGAGGAGAGATTTTGTCAGTGTTTGGTAGCTTGTGTGTTGTTGAGAGATGTTTCCTTGCAATCTACAACCTAGGTCTGATATAAAATAACAAGAAGAACAAAAAATTTACACACCCTGCATACAAAAAGAAAAAGCAATCTGGTACTTGAAATCAAGTCAACCGCATCAATTCTTGGTCTGAGTGCTCACCATGGCTGTGGGGACCCCGGAATACATATCTGAAATACACTGTTATGCATTTCTATCACGACCCCAAGATCATTCTGCCGTGAGAACATAACCGAACTGAATATCCAGATTACAATCATCCATTACAAGTACCGAATAAGTAGTCTTACAATAAAGGGGTCACATGACCCAGTCTTACATAAATGCCACAGCGGGCAAGTTCACACAAACATAGCAGCGGATACACATCATCATCGTCGGGCCCAAGTCATGCCTTTAGACCTACATGCATCTGACTTGGAGATCGTCCTAGGTCGCATAGTCGTCCTGGTAGCCTCCATCATCTTCGAAGTCCTCCTCATAGTCTGGCCAAGTAGATAGCCAGGGACAAAGCCGTGAGTACATTTGGAATTGTACTCGCAAACCATCACAAAGGGGTGCTAACATAAACTATCTAAGGAGACGAGAGAGGAACGATAGTTTCTCTCGTGGATATAGCATGCATCAGTTTCTCTTGTGGATATAGCATGCATCAGTTTCTCTTGTGGATATAGCATCCCGACATCTCAAGTGATGGGGACACTAAGATGTTCCTATAACACTTCTATATCTTTGTTGAAAAAGATACTTCAAAAGATATCCTATGACATCTTTATATCTTGGTTAAAGAAGAGTTAGCATTCCGCCATCTCAACTGATGGAGATGCTGGGGAAGTCCTATGACATCTCTATATCTTTATTGAAGAAGAGTTAGCATTCCACCATCTCATTTGATGGAGATGCTGGGGAAGTCCTATGACATCTCTATATCTTTATTGAAGAAGAGTTAGCATTCCGCCATCTCATTTGATGGAGATGCTGGGGAAGTCCTATGACATCTCTATATCTTTATTGAAGAAGAGTTAGCATTCCACCATCTCATTTGATGGAGATGCTGGGGAAGTCCTATGACATCTCTATATCTTTATTGAAGAAGATTTCCTTTTTCATGAAACATTAGTAGAGGTTCCCACTTCCTTTTTATTTCCGGCGACCATCTCCATATGGTCGACACACACACCTTTCCGGCACCCTTCCGGTACATTCATCACAACACTTTCCTTGCAAAACACTTGTCAAAAACAAAACTCAAAGCCCAGGTTAAGGTTGGCCTTTTCAACTCGTCCATGACCGCGGACGCGGCTATTCGAATAGTTTTGACTCTGCAGAGTGTGTGCACTTTCACCACAAGAACCAACAAATCCGCCGGGATCAACCCCGGTTCGTCATACAAAAGTATGCGAGTCTCGGATAGTCAGTCATAGTCTTTCGCTCGCCTCCATTGACATGAGCTCCTTCCCTGCGGGCTTACCCCTTCCCGGCACCCCGGCAGCATACCTCCTTTTGAGCGTATCCCCGGCGCCATGACGGAAGACCCTCAGTAATCATCCGGCTACAAGTTAATGCAGTGTATTGCCTCCTTCAGAGCGCAACCCGGCGTCAGAGGTCGTCGTGACCCTCCTAGAGAGTTGTGAAGGTGTCTCACGTCAACTTTGACGAACTTCGGACTAAGCCCGTACCCACTTTGGGTGATGTGGCTGCGCTGTAAAGTTGGTTCGGCGAACACTTATACGCAGTGCTCGTTTTCCCCATAACACCTTAACCTTCCTCATATCTCTATCCACACAACACTTTTCCAACACCTTTACCAAAATCCTTTGCTTTCATAAACTTTACACTTGAGTAAGCTTCCCTCACTCAAGGTTTTCTCAAAACATTTACAACAAGGTAAACCTTGAGGGGCTCCCATCCTAAAGTTTCATGAGAGGAAATCTACAAATTATCTATGTGGCCGAAAAGACAACCATAGACCTTTCATGGGTTGTGGGTGAGGGGCAAAAGAGGTCTCACACTTGCTTAAGATAGCATGTGTATGACAACAATTATTATATTATGCTTCAGATTTTATGAGTGCTATACTACTACTTTTAATTAGTGCAAGAATTAACCAAATAATTAGGCTGGGCATATTCATCTCATTTTGAGAATACACCAAGATCATGGCATTGATACCTCTATCTCAAATGGTGTAGTGGTAGTGTCGGCTACCCTGTAGAGTGAAGATACAAGCAAGATGAATATACTAGATACCCAAGTGGAGTGACATGGTCAAGATACCATGCATTCCAAACACACGAGACAATAGTGGAGTATCACCACTAGGGAGTACCCCACTTGGAAACATACACATATGACAACAGATGATGAACAACACACATAGAGATCAAGGTGCTTTGGACATCAACAAATGACATCCAACTAGACACCAAATCAGAGTTCAAAGATGGCTTGCCTTGGTTGGCTTGTCCCTGGTCTTCCTCAAGATCTTCTCCAAAGTCCTCCCCTTCAACTTCACCCTCGTTCGTATCTAGCGTCGCAAAAGTAAACGGTACACATAATCAATACACAAACAAGGGAACCAAAGGTTACTTGGTAAAATATGCAAAACATGCAGGGGAGTTGTTTGGCAGTAAACAAAGATGTGTGGTTTAAATTTAAATCAAATAGGGGTAGTGGTTTAAATAAAACAACCCAAATTGAAACCTATCATTGCATGTAACACACATACACTTATAACCAGAGACAAAATTTTATGAACAGAGACCAATGATATTTTTCCTAGATGAACAGTAACAATATAAGATTAACACAATTGGATTCACCCAAAAATATTAATTTTTCAATTTTTAGAATTAAGAATACTAACCAGAATACAGTGATCATGTTAATACATCAGAAATTGTACAAAAATCCTAAAAATACAAGACCAGTGGCATTTGAAAGATAATTTCATACTGGTTCTAATGCAATTGGATTCATGTCAATCAGAGTTACCAAACTATTTTTATTAACGAAACAATACACTGACAGATTTCCATTTTTAATCTCTGTTAACAAAATTTTTAAAAAAAAATTAAAAAGGGCGGGAACGCCCTGGGCCGTGCGGGCTGTGCAAATGGGCCGGCCCAGTGGGGCTCTCCGGTGGCCGCAGAAAAAGAAAAAAGAAGAAAAGGCCGGGGGCCCGTGGCGGGCCAGGCCGGCCGACGTGGCCATGCACGCCGACGTGGCCGTGCATGCGCCATGCGCCCGCCCGATCTGGATCCGACGGTCCAGATCCGGCGCGTCGTCGACGTCCGCGGCGCTCGCCGGCGCAAGGGAAGAAAAGGGGGCGGCAGGGCCTTACCGGCGGCTGGCGGTGGCGTGGCTTGGTGCAGGCGGCTTGGTGGCGTAGGCGTGCGTCGCGTGCGTGTACTGGCGGTGACCAGGGGCGCCTGCTCCTCCTCCCGCGACGTCAACTGCAGCACGGGCGGCGTCGGCTCGTTGTCGGCGTCGCCGTTCTGCTGCTGATCTGCGTGTCAGGGGCAGAGAGAAGGGGTTAGGAGATGCAGGAGGGGGTGCTGGCGAAGAGAAACAGGGAAGAGGGATGGCGTTGGCGCCGTGGTGGCGACCTCCTGCGCGTCACCCGCGTGGTGACCGCGGTGAGCGTCTCGGCGTGGCGACGGCAACGGCTCGGCTGCCGCTCGAGCAGCCAGGGAGTGGAACGGGCAGCCGAACGGCGCTGTGGTGGGGAGCTGAAGAGGAAGTGGTGGCGCTGGGGGGGTTTTTATCGGCAGAGAGGGGCGCGGGTAGTGGGAGGGGGCGGTGGCGACGGCAACGGCTCGGCTGCCGCTCGAGCAGCCAGGGAGTGGAACGGGCAGCCTAACGGCGCTGTGGTGGGGAGGTGAAGAGGAAGTGGTGGCGCTGGGGGGGTTTTTATAGGCAGAGAGGGGCGCGGGTAGTGGGAGGGGGCGGTGGCGACGGCCAACCCGTGGCCAAGGGCTGGCGTCACGCGTCGGCCCCACCGTGACGTCGCCCCTGGTGGCGTCAGCGAGGGAGGGGAACGAGGCGGTCACGCGGGCAGTCGAGGCTGAAGGCGCGTCGTGCGAGGCGACACCATCATGCCTCCTGCCAGCGTGGCGCGCGTGCTAGGGTTTTTGGCGCGGGAGGGGGTGCTGGTGGCGTTTGGGCCGAAAGAGAGGGGGTGGTGCGGGGCAGGGTTGGGCCAGGGCAGAGAGGGGAGGGGTGGTGGTGTCCACGGCCCAAACCAGGGAAGAAAAAGAGAGGGAAGAGAGAAGGGAAAAAGAGAGGGGGAAGTTCCCCCTCTTGTCTCTCGGCCAAAACCAAAGAGAGAAGAGAGAGAGAGAAGAAAAAGGGGCAGGGGTGAAAAGAGAGGGGGCCATGCCGTGTGCATGTGCCAAAATGTGACCAAAGTGCATGTGCACAAGTGTAGAACAATTTGGAGAAAAATAAATAAGGTGTGGTGGTGTTGGTGGTGCAACCCTAGGTGATCTGGTGGTGGTGTAGAGAAGAGGGGAAAGTGTTCCCTCTTATCCAAAGGTGATGCTCACCAAACTAGGGTTAGGGTGTTGAGGGGTATGGTGCACCAGAGGTGGTGCCAAATAAATTAAATAGTTCAAACTCTGAAAGTTTTAAGGAGTGGTGTACTTGTTTGTTTATTGGTGTGGTGATAAGCATACCATACCAGAAAGGAATGTTGAGTTAAGCCAAGCAAGAATCTAACCTACACTCAATCAATAGTGCTAAACAAAAGTTTTTGTTGGCTCAAAATTTTAACTTGTTGGAAAATATGCAGGTTCTGAAAAATGGGGTGTTACAGACCTTCCCCCCTTAAAAGAATCTCGTCCCGAGATTCCGAGGCTAGAAGCTTGAATAGGTAGGGGAACTCCTTTCTAAGATAGTCCTCTCGCTCCCAAGTGGCTTCATCTTCTGAATGATTACTCCACTGTACTTTGAAGAACTTAATCTTTCTTCGACGGGTCAATCTCACAGCTTCCTCCAAGATACGGGTAGGGTTCTCCCTGTAGGTTAGGTCATGGTTTAGGTCGATAGCCCGGTAGTCAATATTCTTGAAGACTTCTGGTTTGTCAGGCACTTGCAGACACTTTCGAAGTTGAGAGATGTGGAAAACGTCGTGGAACTCTGATAATTCCTGGGGTAATTCCAATTGATAAGAAACCTCTCCTCTTCGGCCTATTATCTTGAAGGGACCAATATACCTTTGAGCTAGCTTGCCCTTGACATGGAAACGCTTCATTCCTTTGAGAGGGGTAACTCGGAGATAGGCAAAATCTCCGATACTAAAGGTCACCTCTCGACGCTTGGTGTTGGCGTAGCTCTTTTGTCGGGACTGGGCTGCTTTCAAACGGTCGCGGATGAGTTGAACTTGTTCTTCCGCTTGCCGAAGTACATCGGGTCCAAAAACTTGACTCTCTCCGGTCTCGGACCAGTTGAGAGGGGTTCTGCACTTCCTTCCATATAGGGCTTCGAAAGGTGCCATTTGCAGACTAGCCTAGTAACTATTATTGTAAGAGAACTCGGCGAAGGGTAGACAATCTTCCCATTTGGTTCTGTAAGCAAGAACACAAGCGCGGAGCATATCTTCAAGAATCTGATTTACTCGCTCAGTTTGTCCTCCGGTCCGGGGGTGATATGCGGTGCTGAAAGACAATTTGGTGCCCATGGCTTCTTGAAGTTTTTGCCAAAAACGGGCAGTAAACTGAGGGCCTCGATTAGAAACGATGATCTTGGGAACTCCATGAAGACTGACTATGCGTGAGATGTAGAGATCTGCCAGTTTGCCCACACGGTCGGTGGTGTTGACTGGCAAGAAGTGCGCGACTTTCGTAAGTCGATCCACGATTACCCATATAGAGTCATGTCCTCGGCTAGACCTGGGAAGTCCGGTAATAAAGTCCATCCCGACTTCTTCCCATTTCCATTCGGGAACCTTCAAGGGTTGGAGAAGTCCAGCCGGGCGTTGATGTTCTGCTTTAACCTTCTGGCAAACGTCACATCGGGCGATAAAGAACGCGATGTCTCGTTTCATTCCGTGCCACCAAAAGGTATCTTTCAATTCTTGGTACATTTTTGTTCCTCCGGGGTGGATAGAGTAGGGGGTGTTGTGGGCCTCCTCCATAATCAGATTCTTTAGGCTAGGGACGTTTGGAACGCAAAGACGTCCGTTGTACCACAAAATCCCTTCAGGGTCAATGGAAAATCCAGCCACTTCTCCTTTACTCATACGACGCTTGATTCCTTCAATACTTTCATGACCAACTTGTGCTTCTTTAATCTGGTCGTGTAGGGTAGGTCGGACTTCCATTGCGGCTAGGAATCCGTGACTAACCAGTTCTAGTCCGAACTCCTTGAACTCTTGGTATAGCAAGGGTCGTTCAGCTTTTAGGTAGGCATTAAGAGAGCAAGGTTCTCGGCTGAGTGCGTCAGCGACTACATTTGCTTTTCCTGGGTGATAGTGGATGCTGAGATCATAATCTTTTATCAATTCAATCCACCTTCTCTGACGCATGTTCAATTCCCTTTGGGTGAAGATGTATTTGAGGCTTTTATGGTCGGTGTAGATGTCACACCGATTACCGATGAGGTAATGGCGCCAAGTCTTGAGGGCATGAACCACAGCGGCTAACTCAAGATCATGAGTTGGGTAGTTCGCTTCATGGGGTTTGAGCTGTCGGGAGAGGTAGGAGATAACTTTGCCTTCTTGCATTAGGACACTTCCAAGACCAAGCTTGGAGGCGTCGCAATAAATTACAAAGTCTTTGGTAACATCAGGCATGGTTAGGATTGGGGTAGAGACAAGTCGCCTTTTTAGTTCCTGAAAACTTTCCTCGCACTTGTCCGTCCATTCAAACTTCTTATTCTTCTTAAGCAAGAGAGTCAAGGGTTTTGCTATGCTAGAGAATCCCTCTACGAACTTGCGATAGTATCCAGCTAACCCGAGGAAGGATCTTACCTCGGTTTGGTTGGTAGGAGGTTGGCGTTCCATTATTGATTTGATTAGAGAGGTGATACGTCCAAAACGTATCTACTTTCCCGAACACTTTTGCTATTGTTTTGCCTCTAATTTGTGTATTTTGGATACAACTAACACGGACTAACGATGTTTTCAGCAGAACTGCTCTGGTGTCTCGTTTTTGTGCAGAAATCCAACTTTCGGGAAAATCCTCGGAATTTATGCAGAAGGCCCTATTTTACCAGAATATTGACGGAGCCAGAAGGGCAAGAGAGGTGGAGGCCCGAGGGCCCCACACCATATGGCGGCGCGGCCCAGGGGGGGCCCGCGCGGCCATGTGGTGTGGCCCCCTCGGCCGGCCTCCGACGCCCCCCTTCGGACTACTTATTGGGTTCGACCTGAAAACGCACGGGGAGAAGTCGAAATCGCCAGAAACCCTCCAGAGAGCCGCCACATCGCGAAACTCCGTCGCGGGAGCCAGAAGTCTCCGTTCTGGCACTCCGCCGGGACGGGGAATTGGAGGAGATCTTCACCGCCATCACCGCCAACGCCTCTCCATCGACCAGCAATGTTTCCCCCATCCATGTGTGAGTAATTCCCCCGCTGTAGGCTGAAGGGGATGGTAGGGATTGGATGAGATTGGTCATGTAATAGTCATAAGATTGTTAGGGCATAGTGCCTAGTATCCGTAGATGTCACTTTTATGATATTGTTGCAACTTGTTATGCTTAATGCTTGTCACTAGGGCCCGAGTGCCATGATCTCAGATCTGAACATGTTATTGATTCATGAAGATATTCGTTGTTTATGATCTTACCTGCAAGTTGTATACACATGTCACTGTCCGGAACCAATGGCCCCGAAGTGACAGAAATCGGGACAACCGGAGGGGATGGTAGTGATGTGAGGATCACATGTGTTCACGGAGTGTTAATGCTTTGCTCCGGTACTCTATTAAAAGGAGTACCTTAATATCCAGTAGTTTCCCTAGAGGCCCGGCTGCCACCGGCTGGTAGGACAGAAGATGTTGTGCAAGTTTCTCATTGCGAGCACGTACGACTAAATATGGAACACATGCCTATTGATTGATTAGTACTTGGATACCGTTTTATTATTATCTGCAAATGCCCATGCTTTGATTGTTACATGAGTTTCTCTCATCCATGCAACGCCCGTTAAATCCGTCCCTGTGCCTACAGTATTTTAATCCTGCTGTTTACTATAATCACTACTGCTGTCTTTATTTCACTGCTGCTGTTATTTCACTATTTCCACTGCTATAAAACTGTTACTACTGATAAACTCTTGCGAGCAAGTCTGTTTCCAGGTGCAGCTGAATTGACAACTCCGCTGTTAAGGCTTACAAGTATTCTTTGTCTCCCCTTGTGTCGAATCAATAAATTGGGTAATACTTCCCTCGAAGACTGTTGCGATCCCCTATACTTGTGGGTCATCAAGATTATTTTCTGGCGCCGTTGCCGGGGAGCATAGCTTTATTTGGAAGTTCACTTGGATTGATATTGTTCGCTGCAAATTCTCCATCATGGGTAAACCTCGCGATACTAAGATCGCCATATTACCATCCACTACAAGAAAAGGGTACAACTCTTAGTACCTCTGCTGCTCTTGATTCACCATCTGTGATAAGTAAACTTGTTTCACCACCACAAGCTTCAAATGCTGGTGCTTCTGCTGAATCTGAAAATTCCTCTCATAATTGTGATGATGCTTCTGCTGTGCTTGATAATGATGGTTCGTTAGGATCTTTTCTAGATGCTACAATTGCTAAGTCTAGACAAATTGAAAATACTGAAACTCCTAATGAAAATGCTGCTACACCTGTTAATTCACCTGAGTCTGTTGAATATTCTAGTGATGATCTTGATGAAGATTATGTAGAGCTTGATGATGATTTTATTGAAAAATGCAATGCTACTACTGATGCAAGAAAAATTAAAAAGTTGCTTGCAGAACATGCTGTTAGATATAAACTGTCTCCTGATCCTAAATTTGCCACATCTCCTATAAACATTAGGGATAAAGATTATGATTTTTCTCTTGATTTATCTCATATAGCTATTGTTGAGAAAACACCCTTTTGTGGTACTGAAAAAGAAAGTGCTGTTGAACACATGACTGAGTTATCTACTCTTAGTGGTTTGTTTTCTGATGATATTAAGATGCGTACTTATTTTGTCGCTAAAATTTTTCCTTTCTCATTAAAGGATGATGCTAAAACTTGGTATAATAATTTGCCTCCTGGTTCTATTAAAAGTCCAAAAGAATTGCTTGATGTTTTCTTCCGCAAATACTTTCCTGCTAGTGCTCAACATGCTGCTTTGCAAAGAATTTATAATTTTGACCAGGAAGATGGAGAGAAATTGCCTGAGGCTTGGGCGAGATTTTGCTCTCTTATTAGAGCTCAGCCTGACCATGATTTGGAAAAGCATGATTTACTTGATATATTTTATAGTGGACTAACTATTGAGTCTAGGGCATACCTGGATAGTTGTGCTGGTTGTGTTTTCAGGAAAAGGGCTCCAGACGACGCTGAAGAATTATTGGCTAAAATAGGTCGGAATCATGATGATTGGTCTACAATTGAACCAACCCCGACACCGATAGTGAAGAAGAGGGGTATGATTAAATTAAATGATGAAGATATGAGGGAAGCCAAGAAGTCTCTTAAAGAGAAGGGTATTAAACCTGAAGATGTGAAGAATTTACCTCCTATAGAAGATTTATGTGAGATAACTCCCCCTTCATCCATGATTGAGGTACACTCTCTTCAACGCTTTACTAGGGAAGATATTCCGTATTCGAAATCTCCTGCTCAATGCTTAGATGAGTTTGATAATTATATTGTTAAGCAACAAAACTTTAATATGAGAGTAGAGAATCATTTAATGGAAAATTCCCGAGCTATTAGTGAATTGCATGGTATTGTGGAGAGAACCTCCAATGATGTTAAGATACTTGTTAAACATTTTCAAATGGTGCAAACTCAAATTGATCAACTTACTAAAGTGCAAAATGACTTGTTGGGAAATAATTCTAAAGAAAAACATGCTTATGAAGTAACAACTAGAGGTGGTGTTTCTACCCAGGATCCTCTATATCCTGAAGGGCATCCCAAAAGTGTTGAACAAGATTCTCAACTAATTAAAACTAGTGCTCCATCTAAGAAAAAGAAAAAGAAACATAAGAATGTTGTAGAATCCTCTGAACCTGTTAATGATCCTAATAGTATTTCTATTTCTGATGCTGAAACTGAAAGTGGTAATGAATATGAGGAAGATAATGATAAGAATGATACTCCTGATAAAGAAGAAATTGAAAAAGAACCTGAAAAGCCTGTTAAAAATAAAAAGTACACTAAAGAAGATTTTATTACTGAGAAACATGGTAATGAAAGAGAACCTTGGGTTCAAAAGCAAATGCCTTTTCCTGTTAAGAAACTAAAATCAAAGGAGGAGGAACATTATAATAAATTTTGTGATTGGATGAAACCTCTATTTTTGCAAATCCCTTTGACTGATGCTATTAAATTGCCTCCTTATTCAAAGTATATGAAAGATATTGTTAGTAACAAAAGGAAAGTCCCCAATGAGGAAATTTCCACTATGCTCGCTAATTACTCCTTCAATGGTAAGATTCCCAAGAAGCTTGGAGACCCAGGTATACCGACTATTCCTTGTTCCATCAAGAATAATTATGTTAGAACTGCTCTATGTGATTTGGGAGCAGGTGTTAGTGTGATGCCTTTTTCTCTTTATAAGAGACTTGATTTAGATAAGTTGATACCAACTGATATATCTTTGCAAATGGCTGATAAATCTACTGCTATTCCTGTTGGTTTATGTGAAAATGTTCCTGTTCAAGTTACTCAGCATTGCTTGATATTAACTGATTTTGTTGTGTTGGAAATGCCTGAAGATGATAATATGTCCATTATTCTTGGAAGACCCTTTCTTAATACTGCAGGGGCTGTTATTGATTGCAATAAAGGCATGGTTACTTTCAATGTTGATGATAAGGAACACACTGTCTATTTTCCCAAGAGGATTGATAAAATATGTGGAGTTAATACAATTTTTAATGTGAAAACTATCAAAGTGGGATCCATTGATTGTCCTATATATGAGCCTAAAGAAGAATATCAAACTCTTGTGATTGGATCCATATCAATTCAATATAAGGTAACATGATTGATTTGAGGTTTATTTCTTCTTATGTCATATAAAATTTATTTGGTAGCAAGACTTGATCAACCTTGTTAACAAGTATATTTTATTGCATAAAAGAGCTAAACAACATTTCTTTCTTTCTTTCTACCTTCACCTATTTTACTTGCTGTAGCACTTTTTGTTTTGCAATATGCTTTAGTCATTTAAGATTTTAGAAATCATTTTCCTGCGCAGTAATCATTAATTTAATACCCAGAAATGTGCATTTTTCGAAGTTCTCTAAAAATTACAAAAATTACACCGTTGGTCCTATTTTTCGACGAGGCACCTGGGAGCACCAGAGGATGACCTGTGGGGCACCAGGAGGTGCCACACCATAGGCCGGCGCGGCCAGCAAGGGGGCCGCGCCACCTTGTGGTGTGGGCCACCCCTTGCCCCACTACATCATCTCTTCCTCCCAGCATCTTCTCTCTCCCGAAAAAACTCGTACCAAGTTTCTCCCACTCGTGTTTCTGCTCAAGAACTCGCGATTTTTCGATCTCCTTGCTCAGCCCAGATTTCTGTTTGAAATTTGGCACATTTACTCCTTGGTATGTGACTCCTTTGATTGTCCAATTAGAATTTCATTTGGTTGAGTATATCTTGAATATTTTGCTGCTGTAGATAACATGTTTAGTGAGCTTGCATGCTTGTTCTAAGTGGAAGAAATTAGTTTTGATGCATGTTTAGTACTCTAGCAAGTTCCTATAGTAGTTCCCTTCAATTACATACCTTGAAATCAAATTTTATAATGATTGTTGAAAAATTTCAGAAAATGGAAGGAAGTATGCACCAACTTAAACAAGAAGAGTTGGAGGTACAGCAAGTCATGAGAGTTCATCGTGAAGAGGGAGTATACCCCTCTTATTACCCATGCACGGACTTTATGCGGAATGCAGGAATCCTGCAAGACGTTCAAACACTAATTTCCAATGCAGGATTGGAAGGTTTTACTGTTGGTGAACCTCACCAATATGCTAAACTAACGGTGTCGGTTGTGCAGGATTTCGAATTTCACCGGTCTCAAACTGACCCCATGGTCCGGTATAAGATTTATAACAAGACTATCGACTTGCCTTTCAGTGATTTTTGTACAGCAATTAGAGTGCCGCGAGGGGGATCCTGCGAGAAGATCAGGGGAACACCGCGGGAGCTCTCAAATCTTTATACAAGGATTTGTAATGGGAGGAGCTTCTCCAATGATAGTGGTAAGATTAGTAGCATTCAACAGCCAGCCATCCGCTACTTTGCCTATTTCATTACAAAGTGCGTTCTTGCGAGAAGGACTGGAGGTAAATTATCTGTCCAAGATTTGGCTTTCTTAGCTGCTGCTTTGCAACAGGATAGGACTTATAATTTGGGTGCTTTAATAGCTTGTAGACTTGCTACTAACCGTGAGAAAGGAGGAATTTGTGGAGGTCTTATCGCCTCTCGCTTATTAGCTATGCATGGTGTAGGACCCCACCATTTAGATATTCCGCTTTCTATAGAGAAACTTGATGTTGTCTCCATGATCAGACATGAGTTTATTTCAGATGCATCTAATTTGAACAACCTGCATTATAGGATAACTTTGTATAAGAAAAATTGGAGTATAACCAAGAAAATTGAAAAACTAGTACGCTTGCCTGCACCTGCTTTGTTTAACCTTGATGCCAGGAACGGGTGGTCGATCACAGAAAATGAGCTAAACGCATACATAGAAAGGGAAAGCCGTCGTGCAAGGGAAGATGTGGAGGAGGCCGAGGAGCACCCCGACTCTTCATCCGATGCAGCGAGCTCCTCATATCAACATCATGGGCATGTAGAACCTCCGCGATATTCTTCTGCACAGGGGCCCTATTACCACTCCATGTATGATCCACCGGCGTGGAACTCCGACCCTCGTTGGGAATAAACTCCACTTAGGCCAAAAGCCTAAGCTTGGGGGGAGGTATACCGGCATCACTCATTCTTTGCATATTATAGTTGCTGGATACTTGTACATACTTGTTTAGTCTCCAGAGTGGTTTTCTAATGAGAGGGAGATGATATTTGGGGAAGTGCTGTCCAAAAACAGATTCTGTGCTGTTACCAAAAAAATTCGTACGCACAGCCAGAACGTTATTTTGAGTTGCCAATTTTTGAGCATGTTCCCCAGGTTGTTATCTAACATTCATTAGTTGAACACTTTTTGGGCTGAGCAATGGAAGATTTTTGTTAATTTCGATTTCTGTACTGCTGTCAGGATTTGGCAGATTTCTGTCATCCTGCTTTTCTGTGTTTCTGTTAGTTTGCATTCTTTTGTTTTCGCTTTGTTTCTTTCCTAAAACAAGAAAAAGACCAAAAATAGTTCTGTTGTTTCTCTTCACCATTTGTTTATTTGGTTCCTTGCTCTTAGTTTACTTTATTTGCTATCGTTGGTTTGCTATGAGAAAACCCAAAAAGATTTTGCTTTGTTTGCTTGTTTTCTTTCGTTCTTGTTTCTAATTCGAAAACACCAAAAATATTTGCTGTTCTTCTTTGGTTTGTAAATTTCATCATGAGTTCAATGGTCTTCGGTGGCTGGAGCGTGGTTTTCATTTCATATTATCCAAGCTACACAAGTGAAAAGGCAATAATGACGATCTACGGCAATCTGATTGTGGTGAGAGGCTGGTATGAACTCTATTTGCTTTCATTTTTGTACATATACTCATCCATATGAGCATGCTTAGTTGGTTCATGTGAGGTATATGTTATTTTAGAAAGTCTAGTAGTTCATGATCTCTCATGTTTAGTTCCAATTTATTAATATGAGTAGCATGTCATGGATGTTTGCTTGCATTGTTTTATTCATAAGTAAGTATGGCATTGTGGTATCCTCCTCTGAATAATTCATTTATATCGACTTGGCACGTGCTCACGCATGCATATGACTGAACAAAAAGTCAATTAAGCCTCGATGATTTATATTGCTTCAGAGTTCTTGTATCACTTTTATGCCTCTGTTAATTTATTTTGCCGCAAGCATGATTATGACAGTTACTGCTCTCTTGATTTGTCGCTCCCTAGTCTTTTGCTAGCCTTCGCTTGTACTGAGCGGGATCACCGCTCGTGCTTCCAAACACCTGAAAACCAAGTTGTTCCAAAAGTGTCCACCATAAATACCTATGCATGGCATTTCAAACCATTCCAAGTAAATTCTCATGCGCTACCTTTAAAACCTTCAAAAGGCTTCTCAATTTGTGTTAATGTTTCATAGCTCATGAGGAAGTATGTGGTGTTTAGCTTTCAACCTTGTCATTTACTTTTGACGGACTCTCATATGGACTAGTGGCACATCCGCTTATCCAATAATTTTGCAAAAAGAGCTGGCAATGGGATTCCCAGTCCCGAATTAATTAACTTAAATAGACACTCCTCCATGGTTTGTGATTGTTGGACGGCACCCGAAGGATTCGGTTAGCCATGGCTTGTGTGAGCAAAGGTTGGGGGGAGTGTCATCATCATAATAAAACTTAAATAAAAAGGCACTCCTTCATGGTATGTGATTGTTGGCGGGCACCCGAGGATTCGGTTAGCCATGGTTTGTGAAAGAAAGGTTGGAAGGAGTGCCACCCAAAAATAATTCATGGGAGCCGCTCTTGTGAGTCCGGTTGATGAGGTAGTTAGTGTACCCATTACCATTCGTTGACAACAACAAACACCTCTCAAAATAATTTTACTCCTGTTTTACAAATGAAAAGCTCTAGCGCATGTTAATCCCTGCTTCCCTCTGCGAAGGGTCAATCTTCTACTTTTATGTTGTGTCTCCATTCTTTCTTTGAGCACTATCTTGAGAGCACGACTGTCATTCTTAGTATAATATGCTTGTCTCAAAATATGATTGATTGTGGTATAACTTTGATGCTTTTATCTTTGACAATCACTACTTCTAGTCTTTCTATGAACTCCAGAGGTGCCTCGGCATTTATGTTTTGCCGATCAAATACGGGCAAGCGAGATACCACTTTATCATATTCTCTTATGAACATTGCAATCCTGCTTATATACATGATTCATGGTGCTTATTATTAATTGTTGGTACTTCTCCATGATTGACATAGCTGTTGGATGATCTTATTTGCATGTATCTCATTATGAACTGCTTAAGTATTAGCCATAGCATGAGAATATATACATCATATGAGCAAATGTGTTCGTGAAAGTTCTTTTATCGCTCAGTTGTTAACTGAATTGCTTGAGGACAAGCAATAAGCTAAGCTTGGGGGGAGTTGATACGTCCAAAACGTATCTACTTTCCCGAACACTTTTGCTATTGTTTTGCCTCTAATTTGTGTATTTTGGATACAACTAACACGGACTAACGCTGTTTTCAGCAGAACTGGTGTCTCGTTTTTGTGCAGAAATCCAACTTTCGGGAAAATCCTCGGAATTTATGCAGAAGGCCCTATTTTACCAGAATATTGACGGAGCCAGAAGGGCAAGAGAGGTGGAGGCCCGAGGGCCCCACACCATATGGCGGCGCGGCCCAGGGGGGGCCCGCGCGGCCATGTGGTGTGGCCCCCTCGGCCGGCCTCCGACGCCCCCCTTCGGACTACTTATTGGGTTCGACCTGAAAACGCACGGGGAGAAGTCGAAATCGCCAGAAACCCTCCAGAGAGCCGCCACATCGCGAAACTCCGTCGCGGGAGCCAGAAGTCTCCGTTCTGGCACTCCGCCGGGACGGGGAATTGGAGGAGATCTTCACCGCCATCACCGCCAACGCCTCTCCATCGACCAGCAATGTTTCCCCCATCCATGTGTGAGTAATTCCCCCGCTGTAGGCTGAAGGGGATGGTAGGGATTGGATGAGATTGGTCATGTAATAGTCATAAGATTGTTAGGGCATAGTGCCTAGTATCCGTAGATGTCACTTTTATGATATTGTTGCAACTTGTTATGCTTAATGCTTGTCACTAGGGCCCGAGTGCCATGATCTCAGATCTGAACATGTTATTGATTCATGAAGATATTCGTTGTTTATGATCTTACCTGCAAGTTGTATACACATGTCACTGTCCGGAACCAATGGCCCCGAAGTGACAGAAATCGGGACAACCGGAGGGGATGGTAGTGATGTGAGGATCACATGTGTTCACGGAGTGTTAATGCTTTGCTCCGGTACTCTATTAAAAGGAGTACCTTAATATCCAGTAGTTTCCCTAGAGGCCCGGCTGCCACCGGCTGGTAGGACAGAAGATGTTGTGCAAGTTTCTCATTGCGAGCACGTACGACTAAATATGGAACACATGCCTATTGATTGATTAGTACTTGGATACCGTTTTATTATTATCTGCAAATGCCCATGCTTTGATTGTTACATGAGTTTCTCTCATCCATGCAACGCCCGTTAAATCCGTCCTGTGCCTCTGATATTTTAATCCTGCTGTTTACTATAATCACTACTGCTGTCTTTATTTCACTGCTGCTGTTATTTCACTATTTCCACTGCTATAAAACTGTTACTACTGATAAACTCTTGCGAGCAAGTCTGTTTCCAGGTGCAGCTGAATTGACAACTCCGCTGTTAAGGCTTACAAGTATTCTTTGTCTCCCCTTGTGTCGAATCAATAAATTGGGTAATACTTCCCTCGAAGACTGTTGCGATCCCCTATACTTGTGGGTCATCAAGAGGGATCGACAGACAGTCCTCCAGCTGATAAAACGTGACCAAGGAATCCAACTTCTTTGAGCCAGAACTGGCATTTGCTGAATTTGGCATAGAGTCGGTGCTTCCTAAGTGTTCCCAAAACAAGCCTCAGATGCTCTTCATGTTCTTCCTCAGTTTTGGAATAAACAAGAATGTCATCAATGAACACCACGACAAACTTGTCGAGGTACTCCATGAAGACCTTATTCATGAGGTTCATGAAATAGGCGGGAGCATTTGTGAGTCCGAACGACATTACAGTGTACTCATACAGTCCGTAACGGGTAGTGAAAGCAGTCTTGGGAATGTCCGATTCTCGAACCTTGAGCTGATGGTATCCAGTGCGGAGATCTATTTTGGAGAAGACTTTGGCTCCATTCATCTGATCGAATAGATCATCAATCTTGGGTAGAGGATATTTATTCTTGATCGTAACATCGTTGAGTTTCCGGTAATCCACACATAGGCGAATGGTACCGTCTCGCTTGTCCACGAAGATCACATGCGATCCCCAGGGCGAAGCACTAGGTCGGATCAGACCTTTACTCAACATGTCGTCCAATTGTTTCTTTAACTCAATCAACTCTTGAGGGTTCATCCGGTAGGGTCGCTGAGCTATAGGTGAGGTACCCGGGATTAACTCAATAATGAATTCGATATCCCGGTCCGGGGGCATACCGGGCAACTCCTCCGGAAATACGTCCGGATATTCACAGACGATCGGAACTTGATCTAGGGTCGGTCCAACGATACCCTTCTTGCAGAAGGCCTTGGATGAGTGTGTAGTGGCGGTATATTTTACCAACAACCCTTAATCATCAGATAGGGTAATGGATTTTTGGGCACAATCTATGTGTCCTTTATACTTGGTCATCCAATCCATACCAAGTATCACTTCTAGTCCCTGGGCTCCTAATACTATGAGTTCAGCTTGAAAAGATACTCCTTGTATAATAATTGGGACATTTTTGCATGATAGGCGGGTTTTAGCGGATGATCCGGGGATTTGCACTATCATGGGTCGACTAAGATGGGTGGGTGTCATCCCACTTTTCTTAACGAAAGGTTCGGTGACGAACGAATGTGATGCTCCGGAATCAAATAAAACTCGAGCAGGAGTGGAGTGGACTAGGAACATACCCATCACAATGTCCAGGGCCTCCTCAGCTTCCTCGGCGTTGACGTGGTTCAGATGTCCTCTGGCTGCATTGGCCTGCTTCTTGACCAAAGGCTTCTTTCCAGGAGTAGTTCTGGCTTGAGCTTGGTTAGACCTGGGTGCATTGGTGCGCTGGGCTGCATTTATTTTTGTGGGGCACTCACGAGAGAAGTGCCCGGGCTTCCCACAAGTGAATCAACCATCTCCAGGAGTACGAGCTGGGGGATTGGGGCGGGGGTTGTTGTTGTAACCTCCTCCTCCGGAGCGGTACTGTGGAGCTGAACGGTTGGGGTTGTGATTATTGGAGCGATAGACTGGGGCGGATGCTGGGGTCCTCTGAGGTGGGTTGGCAGGCCTTGATGGAGGCGGACTGCGGTACTTGGGGTTGCTAGGTCCACTTTGCTGCTGCTGCATCTTGCGCTTTCTGGTTTCATAGGCAGCTTTGCGCTTGGACTCCACCATAATGGCGGCATCCACGAGCGCCTCCAGGTCAGGGTAAGGTACAGCCACAAGGATACTCTGGATTTCCTCATGCAGACCATTAAGGAAACGATCCCGCTTTTTCTCATCAGTGTCGGTATCCTGAGGTGCATACCTTGCTAAAGTGTTGAACTTATCCAGGTAATCCACAACATTGGAGTTGTTCTGCTTCAGGTTGAAAAACTCGTCGCGCTTCATCTTGATCAGTCCTGTAGGAATGTGAGCCTTGCAGAACTTGGTGGTGAATTCCTCCCAAGTGATGACATGATCAGCGACTTGCATGGCCTTGACATTCTCCCACCATGCTTTTGCGGGTCCGGAAAGGAAGTGAGTGCACTACTAGAAAACAGGCAATCAGTGGCGCACCACTTTTTGCCATCACTGGCGCACTAGTGGTGCGCCACTACTATCACGCCACTACTAACAGTTTAGCAGTGGCGCACCTCGTGGTGCTCCACTAGTAAATTATATAACAATGGCGCACTGGTTCAAATATAGGGTGCGCCACTAGTACAGGTATACGGTGCGCTATACGGTGCGCCACTCTACACATATTGGGTGCGCCATTGCTTGTTAATGAATAAAAAAATAAAAAAGGCTAGACCTGCTCTGCCGAGTTGACCAGGAATGAAAACAAGGAACATTCGCGGACCATGTCATCCTTTAATAACATCACAGTAATTATATTACTTATTGCATAGCACTTAAGCAAAAGTTACAACAATATTTACAGAAAACACCCTGTAAACAAAAACGAAAAGCAATCTAGTCCTAAAGAACAGTGGCGCTGCCAGCGCCGCCTGCCCGTCGACGTGCTCCTCCCTGGCGCGCCGGCGCCGTCGTCCGTCGTTCGGCGTGGTGGGGAGTGGAGGAGGACGAGCCCGCCCTGGCCCGCCGCCGCGTGCACCGCGGTATCCTCGTCCGGGAGCGGTGCGCGTCTTCCAACGACGATCTCGTCGTCCGCGAGCGGTGCGCACTCCGCGGTCTCCTCGTCCGCGAGCGGATGGTGGCGGCGGCGGGTGGTGCTCGGTGTGGCGCGAGCCCGAACGGCCGCGGCGCGCCGCGGGGTTGAACTCGCCTGGGAGCCGTCGTCCTCCACGGTTACGAGGCGGGTGGGTACCGCGCCGGCGACGCGGAGGGAGAGAGCGCGGCGGGACGCGGCTGCGCCGGCGGGGAGGGCGAGGGAGAGGTCACCGGCGGGGAGTGCGTCGACGGGAGCGTGGCCGCGGCCTCCACACACCGGTCGAGCATGGCCGCAGCGCGGGTGGTAGAAGGGGCGGCGCCGGGCTGGTCTGGACGGGGGGCGCCGCCGGGATGGTCTGGACGGGGGGCGCCGCCGCCGGGCTGGTCTGGACAGGGGGCGGCGGGTGGGGAGAGGAACCTAGGTGTGGTGTGGCTCCGTGGTGTGGAGAGAGGAAGAGGGCGGCGGTGGAATTATTGGAGAGATGATGTTGGTGGAGTCCAGGCCATGTGCGTGGTGGGGCCCCAGGCCATGTGCGTGGTGGTCTGCTGGAGGCATGTGGTTTGGTGGGTGGCGTGGTGGTGCCGCGTGGCGGGTGCGGCCAGTGGGAATTTCGTGCCAGTGGCGCACTACTAAGGAATCTCACACGTGACCCAGTGTTATTTGAGCTAGCTGTGGCGCACGTATAGTGGTGCGCCATTCCTATGTGAGATAGCAGTGGCGCACCTCTAAGGGATGCGCCACTGCTAAGTTTATGGGAGGGATGAAATCTGGCCAAACCTTAGGGATGGCGTACCTCAAAACCAGTGCGCCACTGCTATATTTGTATCAGTGGAGCACCACTTTTTAGTGCGCCACTGCTAACTAGTAGTGGCGCACCAAAATAGGGGTGCGCCACTGATAGCGTTCTTACGGCTAAGCCTTTTCCTAGTAGTGGTGGCAAGAAGAACTTTCTCATGTTCTCCTACAACAGCGACTTCAAGGTTGTTCTCGATGGTGCGGAGCCAATCGTCCGCGTCGAGGGGAGCGGTGCACTTGGAGAACACGGGTGGGTTGGTGTTCTGGAAATCCCTAAGGCGTGACCTTGGGGCTTCCTCGCCGTGTCCTTCTCCTTCTTCATTGTTGCGGTTTCCCGCGGCGGCTTGAGCAATCTGCCGAAGGGCAGCAAGGTTGGCTTCACTCTCTCGGCGGGAACGTTGGCGTTCTTCCAACAGAAGATGGAGAATCTGAGTCATGTCAGGATCCGGGGGTGGTGGTGGTGGAGCGTTTGGGTTGCGGCGGGTGTCAACCATCTGAGGAAACAAGATATGAGATAACAGAACAAATTCAAGGAGCAAGGTCTTTCCAAGGGGATTGGGAAGGTGTATGTATGCATGAAAAGAAATAAATTTCAAAACTAACATTTTACGAAACAAACATAAGAAAATCAAAGAGGCAATCATCATCCATCAACCATACTACCAAAAGAGACCATAGTTCACAACCAACATATGGTCACATCAAGACCACAAAGTACGTCGCAACATGCGGGACAACTTAACATATACCAAGTCTCGGGGGTGCGCGTCTAGAAATCATCAAGAGGGGCAGAAAGTCCATCAAACGGGGGCTCCTCGGGATCTTCCTCCTCATCCGACGTGGCCTTCACGGTGTCAAGGGACGCGGGTTCCTCGGGCTCGTCGTTGATGAAGGCGAGGTCATCCTCGTCCTCATCTTCATCGCGCCCGTCCCCGATGAGTCCCTCCTCCTCCAAGAAGTCCTCATCGTCGCTAACGAGGGCGGTGTCCTCCTTGCGGATATCCTCGCCGTGGTCCGGGAGAGCCTCAAGCTTGTCCTCGGCGTCACGGAGGGCGGTCTTAAGGTGCATGACCTTGACCTTCAGCATGTAGTTGGCCTCACGGACGCGGAGTGTCTTCTTCTGCTGGCGACGATACTTGAGCCTTGCCAGCTTCAGATCTAGCTTGAGCCCTTCTTGCTCATGCTTCAGCACTTCATTCTCCATCCTGTTGGAGTCGAGGCTGAGCTGAGTCTTGTACAACAAGTTCTCCAGCTGGGACACCTGGCGCCCAAGGAGGCAAGTGTAGGGGATCATAGTGGGAATCCCCTCCTCGTTGCGGCGTCCCAAGAGAGCATGAGGGAGCCTCTTGGCCTCCAACTCGACACGGTGGTGGAAGACTAGGCGAGAGAGGGCTGATTGGAGCACCCTCACAAGTCCATCCTCCCACGTGCGGTCAAAGACCTGAACCTCAATCTCCTCAAGTGGCTTCACATGAGAGCCACGGAGTGTGCAGACCACCAACCAGGACATCTCGCCGTCCTTGGTGCACTCCAGCTGTCATCCCTTCACCTCGGGAAGCAGGCGTCCAACGGCCCGCGACACCTCAATGAGGGCAGTCTCAAACAGGTAGGGAGGCTGATTATAGCCCAGCTGGAGGCTCTCAGTGAACATAGGTGGATCCATCTACATAACATTTTAAGTTCTTAGTTAGTAACATGATCAAAGTGTGCAAAATTTTAAGTGCATAAGGTAAAAACATTAAAGATTAATGCAAGTAATATTAAATCTAAAAGAATTAGGGGAGAGACTAGGCATTATTTCAGCATATAGTCATCTCGTTTTTGATATAGAAAAATAGTTTTTGTACTACCTTAGCGTCCATGCTAACTAGGGTCTCCTATGGTCAGGATGGCTCTGATACCAGCTCTGTGGGGACCCCGGAATACATATCCGAAATACCCTGTTATGCATTTCTCTCACGACCCCAAGATCATTCTGCCGTGAGAACATAACCGAACTGATTATCCAGATTACAATCATCCATTACAAGTACCGAATAAGTAGTCTTACAATAAAGGGGTCACATGACCCAGTCTTACATAAATGCCACAGCGGGCAAGTTCACACAAACATAGCAGCGGATACACGTCATCATCGTCGGGCCCAAGTCATGCCTTTAGACCTACAGGCATCTGACTTGGAGATCGTCCTAGGTCGCATAGTCGTCCTGGTAGCCTCCATCATCTTCGAAGTCCTCCTCATAGTCTGGCCAAGTAGATAGCCAGGGACAAAGCAGTGAGTACATTTGGAATTGTACTCGCAAACCATCACAAAGGGGTGCTAACATAAACTATCTAAGGAGACGAGAGAGGAACGATAGTTTCTCTCGTGGATATAGCATGCGTCAGTTTCTCTTGTGGATATAGCATGCATCAGTTTCTCTTCTGGATATAGCATGCATCAGTTTCTCTTGTGGATATAGCATCCCGACATCTCAAGTGATGGGGACACTAAGATGTTCCTATAACACTTCTATATCTTTGTTGAAGAAGATACTTCAAAAGATATCCTATGACATCTTTATATCTTGGTTAAAGAAGAGTTAGCATTCCGCCATCTCAACTGATGGAGATGCTGGGGAAGTCCTATGACATCTCTATATCTTTATTGAAGAAGAGTTAGCGTTCCGCCATCTCATTTGATGGAGATGCTGGGGAAGTCCTATGACATCTCTATATCTTTATTGAAGAAGAGTTAGCATTCCGCCATCTCATTTGATGGAGATGCTGGGGAAGTCCTATGACATCTCTATATCTTTATTGAAGAAGAGTTAGCATTCCGCCATCTCATTTGATGGAGATGCTGGGGAAGTCCTATGACATCTCTATATCTTTATTGAAGAAGATTTCCTTTTTCATGAAACATTAGTAGAGGTTCCCACTTCCTTTTTATTTCCGGCGACCATCTCCATATGGTCGACACACACACCTTTCCGGCACCCTTCCGGTACATTCATCACAACACTTTCCTTGCAAAACACTTGTCAAAAACAAAACTCAAAGCCCAGGTTAAGGTTGGCCTTTTCAACTCGTCCATGACCGCGGACGCGGCTATTCGAATAGTTTTGACTCTGCAGAGTGTGCGCACTTTCACCACAAGAACCAACAAATCCGCCGGGATCAACCCCGGTTCGTCATACAAAAGTATGCGAGTCTCGGATAGTCAGTCATAGTCTTTCGCTCGCCTCCATTGACATGAGCTCCTTCCCTGCGGGCTTACCCCTTCCCGGCACCCCGGCAACATACCTCCTCTTGAGCGTATCCCCGGCGCCATGACGGAAGACCCTCAGTAATCATCCGGCTACAAGTTAATGCAGTGTATTGCCTCCTTCAGAGCGCAACCCGGCGTCAGAGGTCGTCGTGACCCT
This sequence comes from Lolium perenne, assembly GCF_019359855.2. Taxonomy (NCBI): domain Eukaryota; kingdom Viridiplantae; phylum Streptophyta; class Magnoliopsida; order Poales; family Poaceae; genus Lolium; species Lolium perenne. The sequence continues at coordinate 57,401,785 of NC_067248.2, read as the reverse complement.
CCTAGAAAGTTGTGAAGGTGTCTCACGTCAACTTTGACGAACTTCGGACTAAGCCCGTACCCACTTTGGGTGATGTGGCTGCGCTGTAAAGTTGGTTCGGCGAACACTTATACGCAGTGCTCGTTTTCCCCATAACACCTTAACCTTCCTCATATCTCTATCCACACAACACTTTTCCAACACCTTTACCAAAATCCTTTGCTTTCATAAACTTTACACTTGAGTAAGCTTCCCTCACTCAAGGTTTTCTCAAAATATTTACAACAAGGTAAACCTTGAGGGGTTCCCATCCTAAAGTTTCATGAGAGGAAATCTACAAATTATCTATGTGGCCGAAAAGACAACCATAGACCTTTCATGGGTTGTGGGTGAGGGGCAAAAGAGGTCTCACACTTGCTTAAGATAAGCATGTGTATGACAACAATTATTATATTATGCTTCAGATTTTATGAGTGCTATACTACTACTTTTAATTAGTGCAAGAATTAACCAAATAATTAGGCTGGGCATATTCATCTCATTTTGAGAATACACCAAGATCATGGCATTGATACCTCTATCTCAAATGGTGTAGTGGTAGTGTCGGCTACCCTGTAGAGTGAAGATACAAGCAAGATGAATATACTAGATACCCAAGTGGAGTGACATGGTCAAGATACCATGCATGCCAAACACACGAGACAATAGTGGAGTATCACCATAGGGAGTACCCCACTTGGAAACATACACATATGACAATAGATGATGAACAACACACATAGAGATCAAGGTGCTTTGGACATCAACAAATGACATCCAACTAGACACCAAATCAGAGTTCAAAGATGGCTTGCCTTGGTTGGCTTGTCCCTGGTCTTCCTCAAGATCTTCTCCAAAGTCCTCCCCTTCAACTTCACCCTCGTTCGTATCTAGCGTCGCAAAAGTAAATGGTACACATAATCAATACACAAACAAGGGAACCAAAGGTAACTTGGTAAAATATGCAAAACATGCAGGGGAGTTGTTTGGCAGTAAACAAAGATGTGTGGTTTAAATTTAAATCAAATAGGGGTAGTGGTTTAAATAAAACAACCCAAATTGAAACCTATCATTGCATGTAACACACATACACTTATAACCAGAGACAAAATTTTATGAACAGAGACCAATGATATTTTTCCTAGATGCACAGTAACAATATAAGATTAACACAATTGGATTCATCCAAAAATATTAATTTTTCAATTTTTAGAATTAAGAATACTAACCAGAATACAGTGATCATGTTAATACATCAGAAATTGTGCAAAAATCCTAAAAATACAAGACTAGTGGCATTTGAAAGATAATTTCATACTGGTTCTAATGCAATTGGATTCATGTCAATCAGAGTTACCAAACTATTTTTATTAACGAAACAGTACACTAACAGATTTCCATTTTTAATCTCTGTTAACAAATTTTTTAAAAAAAATTAAAAAGGGCGGGAACGCCCTGGGCCGTGCGGTGCTGTGCAAATGGGCCGGCCCAGTGGGGCTCTCCGGTGGCCGCAGAAATAAAAAAAAAAGAAAAGGCCGGGGGCCCGTGGCGGGCCAGGCCGGCCGACGTGGCCATGCACGCCGACGTGGCCGTGCATGCGCCATGCGCCCGCCCGATCTGGATCCGACGGTCCAGATCCGGCGCGTCGTCGACGTCCGCGGCGCTCGCCGGCGCAAGGGAAGAAAAGGGGGCGGCAGGGCCTTACCGGCGGCTGGCGGTGGCGTGGCTTGGTGCAGGCGGTTTGGTGGTGTAGGCGTGCGTCGCGTGCGTGTACTGGCGGTGACCAGGGGCGCCTGCTCCTCCTCCCGCGACGTCAACTGCAGCACGGGCGGCGTCGGCTCGTCGTCGGTGTCGCCGTTCTGCTGCTGATCTGCGTGTCAGGGGCAGAGAGAAGGGGTTAGGAGATGCAGGAGGGGGTGCTGGCGAAGAGAAACATGGAAGAGGGATGGCGTTGGCGCCGTGGTGGCGACCTCCTGCGCGTCACCCGCGTGGTGACCGCGGTGAGCGTCTCGGCGTGGCGACGGCAACGGCTCGGCTGCCGCTCGAGCATCCAGGGAGTGGAACGGGCAGCCTAACGGCGCTGTGGTGGGGAGGTGAAGAGGAAGTGGTGGCGCTGGGGGGGTTTTTATAGGCAGAGAGGGGCGCGGGTAGTGGGAGGGGGCGGTGGCGACGGCCAACCCGTGGCCAAGGGCTGGCGTCACGCGTCGGCCCCACCGTGACGTCGCCCCTGGTGGCGTCAGCGAGGGAGGGGAACGAGGCGGTCGCGCGGGCAGTCGAGGCTGAAGGCGCGTCGTGCGAGGCGACGCCATCATGCCTCCTGCCAGCGTGGCGCGTGTGCTAGGGTTTTTGGCGCGGGAGGGGGTGCTGGTGGCGTTTGGGCCGAAAGAGAGGGGGTGGTGCGGGGCAGGGTTGGGCCAGGGCAGAGAGGGGAGGGGTGGTGGTGTCCACGGCCCAAACCAGGGAAGAAAAAGAGAGGGAAGAGAGAAGGGAAAAAGAGAGGGGGAAGTTCCCCCTCTTGTCTCTCGGCCAAAACCAAAGAGAGAAGAGAGAGAGAGAAGAAAAAGGGGCAGGGGTGAAAAGAGAGGGGGCCATGCCGTGTGCATGTGCCAAAATGTGACCAAAGTGCATGTGCACAAGTGTAGAACAATTTGGAGAAAAATAAATAAGGTGTGGTGGTGTTGGTGGTGCAACCCTAGGTGATCTGGTGGTGGTGTAGAGAAGAGGGGAAAGTGTTCCCTCTTATCCAAAGGTGATGCTCACCAAACTAGGGTTAGGGTGTTGAGGGGTATGGTGCACCAGAGGTGGTGCCAAATAAATTAAATAGTTCAAACTCTGAAAGTTTTAAGGAGTGGTGTACTTGTTTGTTTATTGGTGTGGTGATAAGCATACCATACCAGAAAGGAATGTTGAGTTAAGCCAAGCAAGAATCTAACCTACACTCAATCAATAGTGCTAAACAAAAGTTTTTGTTGGCTCAAAATTTTAACTTGTTGGAAAATATGCAGGTCCTGAAAAATGGGGTGTTACAATGGCCGCGAGTGCAGGTGGTAGGCCATGGTCGCGCGAGGATGCGTATGTGACGGCGCAGGTCTCGGCCGCGGGAGCATGAATAAGCAGCGCTGGAGCGGCGGCGCTTGGTCTCACCCGTGGCGGCGCGAGTAAACCGTGGTCGACCGTAGGTGCCACTAAGGTGGAGCTCGGCACGAGTAATGGTGTGTAGGGCCGAGGTAGAGCTCGGGCACGCCGGGCTAAGGGGGTCTCAAGTGCGTCGGGCCGAGGCGGAGCTCGGGCGCGTCGGGCCATGGCTGGTCGAGCTCGAAGGCGACGCCTCATCCCCATGGTGCTCCATACGAAGGAGGTCGCCGGCGCGTCCAGGCGTGGAGGAGGAGAGGCGGTAGCGCTCCAGGAGGAGGGTTGTAGCAGGTAGCGGGAGCGAGAGGAGGATATGGGAAAATGAGGACAACAGGTGGGGGTCTTGGGGGCGTGGGGCAACAGCCTGCTATAGTCTTTTGTGGGGTGAGCTCAACCTGGAAGAGCTGTGAAGCTCGATTCGAGCTTCTCATCCGGGCTTGGCTGAGAGGCTTTTTTTTTGGTATGAGCTCAGCAGTACCCAGTCCAATCAACCCAGCCTAACAAACAACAAATAGTCACTTCAGCTAGATTGGGTTGGGAATATCAAAGGTCACCGGGCTACACTAGTACGGAACATGCCTATTGTCCTCGCCTGTGAGAGGTTTCTGTCCCGGTTGGCCAACCGGGACAACGAAGGCGGGACAAAAGGCTGGCCCGCTTACTAGCCGAGACATATAGTCCACCATGTGGCCGCCGCGGGGCGTAGGGGTCACCCCCTTTTGTCCCGGCTTGTAACACAGACTGGGACAAAAGGTCTTCTACGTGGCGCACACAGGATGCTGCTCCTTTAGGGTTTAGGGGTCATTCGGCAGGGGTGCAGCCACCCCCCGCCATCGCCCCCTTTTTTCATTTTTTTCATTTCAAAATAATTTTCATATATTTGTACGCTACTACAAGATGTACACGTTCATGCATTATATATAGATCGAGCAAATAAATATTCGAATCAAAAGTCTATTCGTAGATTCCCCTTACATATACATGGAGCTCACGACTACTGGGACTAGAGCCCGTCGTCTATTCAAACTATTACACGGGGATCATCAGAAGCGCCTATTTGGACTAAACAAGCCATTGTCGTCTATTATTTCTCTGATCAGAAGTCCCGCCAGTTCCTCCGTAATTCCTAGTAGGTGTTGCTGTGGTTGGAGCTTCTCGCGCATGAACTTGGCCTATATAGGAAAATGAGATGAATATGAATATATCAATCTTGATAACGAAATATTGACGGTAATAAATTAAAGTTGTTAATGTATTGCTTACGTTGAATCTACGATCGTCCTTCTCAGTGGTTAACATGCGAATGAACTCGCCAACGTAGTATCCACATAGATTCGTCCCCTGTGGCTGCTGGGCGCATGATACATGAGTAAATGTTAGCTTCTATGTGAAGTTACTACCCTTAATCACCTTCTTGAAGCTTCTCCAAACCCTGCCAGGCAAAAGAATGATTGAATGAGTGGATAATTAATTGATATCTCACGAAAGATATCGATGTAGGGCAACAATAATTGAAATTACCTCTGGAGCAAGTCCTGAAAGTTGCGGAACCCTTCCAGGCCTCTATTCAATGGATCCCTTACTTCAACTATTCCCTTATCAACTTGAATGTCTAGCAGAATCCAGTGGAAACTGCACATGTTTATATATACGTCATGAATTACACTTAACATCGAGTAAGAAAAATTGAATGTGTACAACAGAGTAAGACTCTCACCTGTAGTTGTAAGGAAACATTATTGAATCACAGAAATGTTGCTCCGTTAAAAACCTTAGCAAGTTTCCCCCAGTTTCTTCGATTTTATCCCTTACCGTGTCATGATACATTTTATCTGGGTCAATAAACCCAATATTGTTTATATGCCTTCTTTTTCATTCATCGATCTTCAGTCTGCATAAGAGAGTACAGAAGGATATAATGAGTATACGCAATGAACAGGAACAACTGAATGAACATGAACTTATATGTAGTCAACAACTTACAAGCAATAGCAAGTCATGAGAGATTTGTCGAGGGCGTCTAAATTGAATACCTGCCAGAGTTCGAAAATCTCAATATGGAGATCCTCCCTTCGGAAGTAATATTCTTCTGGGATATTCGCCACGATGAATCTTTGGTCCACATTGCACGCATCAAGCTACCACTGATACAAATTCCGCATATGTGTTGCAGTTCTTCCAGCCTCTTTTTGCTGACCAAGTCGGCCTCGTAGACAAATTTGGGGTATTATCAGCAATGGGTAGTGCAGTATCTTGGGAACTCACCAATTCCTCCACAGTACAATTCATTTGAGCCGCTAGCATCGCAGCTACTTCCACATCCAAACCACCATGTCCCCGGTACACCAAGGGAACATCTAACACTTTGAGGGGTGGAATCGATTGTTTGTCCTGTTCTCCGAGCTGGGGAACGTCCTTTGTTTTTTGGGATTCCCGAGGACCAACGTTAGCAAGTCATATTCTCTCTATCGGGAACAAACTTCAATTTCCCTGTTTTAATATATGCCGTCACTTGAAGCCATTTTCCCTGGGTACCTTAACCTTGCTGTCACTTTCAACAAAGTTTCTTGTTCGCATGTCATACTCACACTCATCCGCAAGGAACCAATTTCGAGCCCTCAAGTCCTAGTTTTCTCGGATGGGTTCTGGAATGACCCCATTCCACAGCATCTCAGCCTCTTGTTCAACCCACTTAGGCATGGCTTTTTTGTAGCCCCCTCGCCCTGTGTTATCGTGATATTCCTTTTCATATGCATTCTTCTTGTTTTTCTTTGACAATGCCTCAGCATCCTTTGAGGTCTTGTACTCCACAAATGCATCCCAGTTATGCTCCTGCATCGCTAGATAGCCTTCGAATTTTGGAGGTTTCTTATCCGTCTTATAAGTTGCTGATGTCTACGGGTGCTTCTATTCTTGTAGACAGTGTTGGGCCTCCAAGAGCAGAGGTTTGTAGAACAGCAGCAAGTTTCCCTTAAGTGGATTACCCAAGGTTTATCGAACTCAGGGAGGAAGAGGTCAAAGATATCCCTCTCATGCAACCCTGCAACCACAAAGCAAGAAGTCTCTTGTGTCCCCAACACACCTAATAGGTGCACTAGTTCGGCGAAGAGATAGTGAAATACAAGTGGTATGAATGAATATGAGCAGTAGTACGGCGCCAGAAAATAGCTCGCTGGCGTGCAGTTGATGGTAGTAATATTGCAGGAAGTAAACATGCAGTAGTAACGCATCAGTAGTAACGCAAAGAAACAAGAAACAAGCAGCGATAGCAGTATTTAGGAACAAGGCCTAGGGAATAGACTTTCACTAGTGGACACTCTCAACATTGATCACATAACAGAATAGATAAATGCATACTCTACACTCTCTTGTTGGATGATGAACACATTGCGTAGGATTACACGAACCCTCAATGCCGGAGTTAACAAGCTCCACAATTAGATGTTCATATTTAAATAACCTTAGAGTGTAAGAAAGATCGATACGACTAAACCAAGTACTAGCATAGCATGCACACTGTCACCTTCATGCTTATGTAGGAGGAATAATACACATCAATACTATCATAGCAATAGTTAACTTCGCAATCTACAAGAGATCATGATCATAGCCTACTCCAAGTACTCACACGGTGCACACACTGTCACCTTTACACACGTGGAGGAGGAATAGAGTACTTTAATAACATCACTAGAGTAGCACATAGATGAATAGTGATACAAAACTCATATGAATCTCAATCATGTAAGGCAGCTCATGAGATTATTGAATTGAAGTACATAGGAGAGAGATGAACCACATAGCTACCGGTACAGCCCCGAGCCTCGATGGAGAACTACTCCCTCTTCATGGGAGCAGCAGCGGTGATGAAGATGGCGGTGGAGATGGCAGCGGTGTCAATGGAGAAGCCTTCCGGGGGCACTTCCCCGTCCGGCAGGGTGCCGGAACAGAGACTCCTGTCCCCCAGATCTTGGCTTCGCGATGGCGGCGGCTCTGGAAGGTTTCGCGTACCGTGGCTTCCTCCGTCGGGGTTTTCGATGCAGGGGCTTTATATAGGCGAAAGGGCAGCCTCGGAGGGGGCCTGGGGCCACCACACCATAGGCTGGCGCGGCCAGGGCCCAGGCCGCGCCACCCTATCATCTGGGGCCCACAGGGCCCCCCTCTGGCGGCTCTCGGGTGTTCTGGATGCTTCCGGGCAAAATAGGAACCTGGGCGTTGATTTCGTCCAATTCCGAGAATATTTCCTTACTAGGATTTCTGAAACCAAAAACAGCAGAAAACAGGAACTGGCACTTCGGCATCTTGTTAATAGGTTAGTTCCAGAAAATGCACAAATATGACATAAAGTGTGCATAAAACATGTAGGTATCATCAATAAAGTAGCATGGAACATAAGAAATTATCGATACGTTGGAGACGTATCAGCATCCCCAAGCTTAGTTCTGCTCGTCCCGAGCAGGTAAAACGATAACAAAGATAATTTCTTAAGTGACATGCCATCATAACCTTGATCATACTATTGTAAGCATATGTAATGAATGCAGCGATCAAAACAATGGTAATGACATGAGTAAACGAATGAATCATAAAGCGAAGACTTTTCATGAATAGTACTTTCAAGACAAGCATCAATAAGTCTTGCATAAGAGTTAACTCATAAAGCAATAAATCAAAGTAAAGGTATTGAAGCAACACATAGGAAGATTAAGTTTCAGCGGTTGCTTTCAACTTATAACATGTATATCTCATGGATATTGTCAACATAAAGTAATATAACAAGTGCAATATGCAAGTATGTAGGAATCAATGCACAGTTCACACAAGTGTTTGCTTCTTAAGGTGGAGGGAGATAGGTAAACTGACTCAACATAAAAGTAAAAGAATGGTCCTTCAAAGAGGAAAGCATCGATTGCTATATTTGTGCTAGAGCTTTTATTTTGAAAACATGAAACAATTTTGTCAACGGTAGTAATAAAGCATATGAGTTATGTAAATTATATCTTACAAGTTGCAAGCCTCATGCATAGTATACTAATAGTGCCCGCACCTCGTCCTACTTAGCTTGGACTACCGGATCTTTGCATGCCATGTTTCAACCAAGTGTCACAAAGGGGTACCTCCATGCCGCCTGTACAAAGGTCTAAGGAGAATGCTCGCATTTTGGATTTCTCGCTTTTGATTATTCTCAACTTAGACATCCATACCGGGACAACATGGACAACAGATAATGGACTCCTCTTAAATGCATAAGCATGTAACAACAATTATTATTCTCATATGAGATTGAGGATATATGTCCAAAACTGAAACTTCAACCATGATTCATGGCTTTAGTTAGCGGCCCAATGTTCTTCTCTAACAATTTGCATGCTCCAATCATTAAGGTGATAGATCCTTCAGACAAGACGGACATGCATAGCAACTCACATGATATTCAACAAAGAATAGTTGATGGCGTTCCCCAGAAGCATGGTTATCGCACAACAAGCAACTTAATAAAAGATAAAGTGCATAAGTACATATTCAATACCACGATAGTTTTTAAGGCTATTTTGTCCCATGAGCTATATATTGCAAAGGCGAATGATGGAATTTTAAAGGTAGCACTCAAGCAATTTACTTTGGAATGGCGGAGAAATACCATGTAGTAGGTAGGTATGGTGGACACAAATGGCATAGTGGTTGGCTCAAGGATTTTGGATGCATGAGAAGTATTCCCTCTCGATACAAGGTTTAGGCTAGCAAGGTTATTTGAAGCAAACTCAAGGATGAACCGGTGCAGCAAAACTCACATAAAAGACATATTGTAAACATTATAAGACTCTACACCGTCTTCCTTGTTGTTCAAAACTCAATACTAGATATTATCTAGACCTTAGAGAAACCAAATATGCAAATCAAATTTTAGCAAGTTCTATGTATTTCTTCATTAATGGGTGCAAAATATATGATGCAAGAGCTTAAACATGAGCACAACAATTGCCAAGTATCACATTATCCAAGACATTTTAGAATTACTACATGTAGCATTTTCCAATTCCAACCATATAACAATTTAACGAAGAAGAAACTTCGCCATGAACATTATGAGTAAAGCCTAAGGACATATTTGTCCATATGCAACAGCGGAGCGTGTCTCTCTCCCACAAAGTGAATGCTAGGATCCATTTTATTCAAACAAAAACAAAAACAAAAACAAACCGACGCTCCAAGGAAAGAACACAAGATGTGATTGAATAAAAATATAGTTTCAGGGGAGGAACCTGATGATGTTGTCGATGAAGAAGGGGATGCCTTGGGCATCCCCAAGCTTAGACGCTTGAGTCTTCTTAAAATATGCAGGGGTGAACCACGGGGGCATCCCCAAGCTTAGAGCTTTCACTCCTCTTGATCATAGTATATCATACTCCTCTCTTGACCCTTGAAAACTTCCTTCACACCAAACTTCAAGCAAACTCATTAGAGGGTTAGTGCATAATTAATAATTCACACATTCAGAGGTGACACAAACATTCTTTACACTTCTGGATATTGCATAAAGCTACTGGACATTAATGGATCAAAGAAATGAATCCAACATAGCAAAAGAGGCAATGCGAAATAAAAGGCAGAATCTGTCAAAAACAGAACAGTCCGTAAAGACGAATTTTAAGATGGCACCAGACTTGCTCAAATGGAAAAACTCAAAACTAATGAAAGTTGCCTACATATCTGAGGATCACGCTCGTAAATTGGAAGATTTTTTCGAATTTTCTACAGAGGCCTGTGCCCAGATTCGTGACAGACAGCAATGCTGTTTCTGCGCAGCGATCCCAAATATAACATCAACTTTGACATAGAAACTTTACTTGGCACAAAAACATGATAAGGAGAGGTTGCTACAGTAGTAAACAACTTCCAAGACTCAACAAAACAAAAAATTGCTGTAGTAAAATAAACACATGGGTTATCTCCCAAGAAGTTCTTTCTTTATAGCCATTAAGATGGGCTCAGCAGTTTTAATGATGCACTCGTAAGAAATAAGAGTTGAAGCAAAAGAGAGCATCAAGAGGCAAATTCAAAACACATTTAAGTCTAACATGCTTCCTATGCATAGGAATCTTGTAAATAAACAAGTTCATGAAGAGCAAAGTAGCAAGCATAGGAAGATAAAACAAGTGTAGCTTCAAAAATTTCAGCACATAGAGAGGTGTTTTAGTAACATGAAAATTTTTACAACCATATTTTCCTCTCTCATAATAACTTTCAGTAGCAACATGAGCAAACTCAACAATATAACTATCACATAAAGCATTCTTATCATGAGTCTCATGCATAAAATAATTACTACTCCCAACATAAGCATAGTCATTCTTATTAATTGTAGTGGGAGCAAATTCAACAAAGTAGCTATCAAATATAGGAGGTATATTGTAATCATAATCAAATTTATCCTCCATAACAGGTGGTAACAAAAGACTACTATCATTATAATCATCATAAATGGGAGGCAAAGTATCATCAAAGTAAATTTTCTCCTCAATGCTTGTGGGACTAAAAATATCATGCTCATCAAAGCCAGCTTCCCCAAGCTTAGAATTTTCCATAGCATTAGCAACAATGGTGTTCAAAGCATTCATATTAATATGTTCCATGGTTTTTTTAATTTTCGCATCAAACCATCCATGTCTTAAATCAGGAAATAGAATAAAAAGGTCATTGTTGTCCATTATGCCTAACTAGTGTAAACAAGAAACCAAATGTCGCAATTGCAGAGTCTAAAGGAAATAGCTTCGAGTACACACACAATGGCGCCAGAAAAGTACTGTTACCTGGAACCGGAGTATGAGTGCCTTTTACCTTTCCTCCCCGGCAACGGCGCCAGAAAAGTGCTTGATGTCTACGGGTGCTTCTATTCTTGTAGACAGTGTTGGGCCTCCAAGAACAGAGGTTTGTAGAACAGCAGCAAGTTTCCCTTAAGTGGATTACCCAAGGTTTATCGAACTCAGGGAGGAAGAGGTCAAAGATATCCCTCTCATGCAACCCTGCAACCACAAAGCAAGAAGTCTCTTGTGTCCCCAACACACCTAATAGGTGCACTAGTTCGGCGAAGAGATAGTGAAATACAAGTGGTATGAATGAATATGAGCAGTAGTACGGCGCAAGAAAATAGCTCGCTGGCGTGCAGTTGATGGTAGTAATATTGCAGGAAGTAAACATGCATTAGTAACGCATCAGTAGTAACGCAGTAAAATAGTAAACAAGGAGCGATAGCAGTATTTAGGAACAAGGCCTAGGGAATAGACTTTCACTAGTGGACACTCTCAACATTGATCACATAACAGAATAGATAAATGCATACTCTACACTCTCTTGTTGGATGATGAACACATTGCGTAGGATTACACGAACCCTCAATGCCGGAGTTAACAAGCTCCACAATTAGATGTTCATATTTAAATAACCTTAGAGTGTAAGAAAGATCGATACGACTAAACCAAGTACTAGCATAGCATGCACACTGTCACCTTCATGCTTATGTAGGAGGAATAATACACATCAATACTATCATAGCAATAGTTAACTTCGCAATCTACAAGAGATCATGATCATAGCCTACGCCAAGTACTCACACGGTGCACACACTGTCACCTTTACACACGTGGAGGAGGAATAGAGTACTTTAATAACATCACTAGAGTAGCACATAGATGAATAGTGATACAAAACTCATATGAATCTCAATCATGTAAGGCAGCTCATGAGATTATTGTATTGAAGTACATAGGAGAGAGATGAACCACATAGCTACCGGTACAGCCCCGAGCCTCGATGGAGAACTACTCCCTCTTCATGGGAGCTGCAGCGGTGATGAAGATGGCGGTGGAGATGGCAGCGGTGTCGATGGAGAAGCCTTCCGGGGGCACTTCCCCGTCCGGCAGGGTGCCGGAACAGAGACTCCTGTCCCCCAGATCTTGGCTTCGCGATGGCGGCGGCTCTGGAAGGTTTCGCGTACCGTGGCTTCCTCCGTCGGGGTTTTCGATGCAGGGGCTTTATATAGGCGAAAGGGCAGCCTCGGAGGGGGCCTGGGGCCACCACACCATAGGCTGGCGCGGCCAGGGCCCAGGCCGCGCCACCCTATCATCTGGGGCCCACAGGGCCCCCCTCTGGCGGCTCTCGGGTGTTCTGGATGCTTCCGGGCAAAATAGGAACCTGGGCGTTGATTTCGTCCAATTCCGAAAATATTTCCTTACTAGGATTTCTGAAACAAAAAACAGCAGAAAACAGGAACTGGCACTTCGGCATCTTGTTAATAGGTTAGTTCCAGAAAATGCACAAATATGACATAAAGTGTGCATAAAACATGTAGGTATCATCAATAAAGTAGCATGGAACATAAGAAATTATCGATACGTTGGAGACGTATCAGTTGCCCATAATCTCTTCTTCCACTACCGGAACAGTTCCCCCATCTTCATAAGAGCCCACTTCTTGACTTTCTCCCTCTGCTTGTCCATCTCAATCTGCGTCTCCAATTCTGGCAGGGGGAAATGTGCCATGAGATCTTCAAAAAGATTTCCTTTGAACCTATCGGCAACAAACTCACTTTGGGGCACCTTCTTGCTCTTGTTGCATTCTCTAACACTGATCGGGATGCGATCACTAACCATAACTCCACATTGATTTCTAAATGTAGTTGCGGCCTTTGTGGGTTCCATCGGTTCGCCGGAAGGTGATATAACTATAATTGTGAAGTGGTCTTTTTTGCCCAACTTCTTTGCCGGACCTCGTTTGTCCAACTTATCTTGGGAGGCCTAAGAAAATAAACATTCATTAATTTATATACATGTACATATAGAATTCCATTAATATCTCTGGTGATCATATACATGTATATATACCTCGATGGAGCCGTCGGCTTCTCCATCATCGGAGCCCTCGGCTTCTCCATCAACGGAACCATCGGCTTCTCGGTCGTCTTCGCGGTCGGCTTCTGGGTCGGCCTCTAGGTCAGCTGCACGGATTATGTCCTCGACCATGTCTTCATGTTCGAAGTATCGATGGAATGGATCCATTGTTTCTGCAAAATATTAAATTCATAAGTACATGATTAATTTTGAGTTAATCGCAAGTACATAATAATAATAATAATAATAATAATAATAATAATAATAATAATGTCGGCGTAACGTAGAGAGAGAGAGGGATGCCGGTAAGGACGTAATGAACGCAGGGAGTCGTCGTAAGGTTGAGGGAGAGTGGGATGCCGGTGAAGATGTAATGAACGCAGGGGGTCATCGTAACATAGAGGGAGAGGGGGATGACGGTGACGACGTAATGAACGTAGGGGGTCGTCGTAACATATAGGGAGAGGGGGATGCCGGTGACCACATAATGAACGTAGGGGGTCATCGTAACGTACGGGGACAGGGGTCGTCGACCGTAATGTACATAAGGGAACATTTGGATTGGGGGGGGGGGACAATTACATAGCGGCAATTTTTACATCGTTTTTACAGAGCGACACTTTTTATATTCGGAGTAACACGTTCGTCTCGGAGTGGGGTAACACGTTCGTATCGGAGCAGCGAGGCGGCGCTAGCAGCGGTGCTAATCCGTGGGTGTCTACTTAGCGAATTTAAAAAACCCTAACCCAAAAATAAACCTAACCCTAACCCTAAAAAATAAACTAACCCTAATTAACTAATTAATCCCTAACCCTAACTAAAATAACCCCTAGCTAATTAACAAAATTGGGGCCGGGCCGGTGGCCTACCTGCTTGCTGTTTGGCGGACGGCGGTGGCGTGGGGCGGTGGCCGGCGGTGCCGCGTGCGGCGGAGGCCGGCGTCGACGTAGGGAGGCCGGCGGTGGTGTGCACGCGCGATAGCGGGTGCGTGGCAGGCGCGTGGGGGCGTCGGCCGGCGGTGGCGCGTGTGCGGCGGCGGCAAATTTGGGCAGCCTGGCGGCGTAGTCTGCGCGCGGTGGCCTCCACTATCTCGGTCGATGCCACCGACCGGGATGGTGGCAAAGCTTATATACCAACCCCCCTTTTGTCCCGGTCGGTGGCTTGGCCCGAGACAAAAAAGGGGGGGCTTTTGTCCCGGCCCGAGCCACGAGCCGGGACAAAAGGGGTGGATCCATGGGCGTGGGGATCCAACAACTCCGGCCATTTTAATCCAATGGCCTGGAGCTCGATCTATGGACTGCGGTCCAGGCCAATGGGGGATTTTTTCTAGTGTTTTTTTCTGTTTCTTTTTAGTGCTTTTATAGTGTTTTTTCTGTTTCTTTTCTAGTCTTTTTTAAATAAGATATTCATTAAAATCGTGGGCGAAAGTTTCCCGCTCCCGCCACGATGCCGGCCGCGCGGGATAGGTTCCTGCCACGACGCCTGATGTCTACGTATGCTTCTATTCTTGTAGACAGTGTTGGGCCTCCAAGAGCAGAGGTTTGTAGAACAGCAGCAAGTTTCCCTTAAGTGAATCACCCAAGGTTTATCGAACTCAGGGAGGTAGAGGTCAAAGATATTCCTCTCAAGCAACCCTGCAATTAAGATACAAGAAGTCTCTTGTGTCCCCAACACACCTAATACACTTGTCAGATGTATAGGTGCACTAGTTCGGCGAAGAGATAGTAAAATACAAGTGATATGGATGAGTATGATTGATAGTAACAATCTGAAATAAATATGGCAGCAAGTAAACATGCAGTAGAACAGTAAATAAACGGTGATTCGATATTTGGAAACAAGGCCTAGGGATCATACTTTCACTAGTGGACACTCTCAACAATGATCACATAATAAATAAATAACTTCTCCTCACTTGTGCTACTTTCAGACACTCTCTTGTTGGATAACAAACACCATTCATTGTGTAGGGCTACAAGAGCACACCTCAAGCCGGAGTAAACAAGCTCCACAACATCCGGAGTTCATATTAAAGTAACCTATAGAGTGCATAATAGACCGTTGCAATTTAGACCGAGTACTAACATAGCATACACACTGTCACCAATAGCTATGAAAGGGGGAATAGATCACATCAATACTATCATAGTAATAGTTAACTTCATAATCTACAAGAGATTACAATCATAACCTACGCCAAGTACTACATGATGCACACACTGTCACATTTACATCATGGAGGAGGAATAGACTACTTTAATAACATCACTAGAGTAGTACATAGATTAATAGTGATACAAAGCTCATGATCACATAAAGATCACACCATGGGAGAGAGAGATGAACCACATAGCTACCGGTAGAGCCCTTAGCCTCGAGGGATAACTACTCCCTCCTCATCATGGGAGACAGCAACGACGACGAAGATGGCGGTGGTGTCGATGGAGATGGATTCCGGGGGCAATTCCCCGTCCCGGCGGCGTGCCGGAACAGAGACTTCTGTCCCCCGAACTTGGCTTCGCGATGGCGGCGGTTGCGTAACTTTTCTCGTCTCGTGGCTGGATGTTTTAGGGTTTTCGCGACGGAGGTAATATATATGCGGAAGGGCAGCCTCGGAGGGGTCCCGAGGGGCCCACACCATAGGGGGCGCCCCCCCTTGGCCGCGTCGCCATGTGGGGTGGGGCCCCCTTGGCTCCCCTCTGGCCCCTCTCTGGCTCTCTGGAATCTTCCGAGGAAAATAGGAAGTTTGGCTTTTGTTTCGTCCAATTCCGAGAATATTTCCTGTGTAGGATTTCTGGAACCAAAAACAGCAGAAAACAGGAACTGGCACTCCAGCATCTTGTTAATAGGTTAGTTCCGGAAAATGCATAAAAATGATATAAAGTGTGAACAAAACATGTAGGTATTGTCATAAAACTAGCATGGAACATCAGAAATTATATATACATTGGAGACGTATCAAGCATCCCCAAGCTTAGTTCCTACTCACCCTCGAGTAGGTAAACGATAAAAAAAAATTCTGAAGTGACATGCTACCAACATAATCTTGATCAACATTATTGTAAAGCATATGAGATGAACGAAGTGATTCAAAGCAATGGTTTGTTAACAAAAAGATAATGACTAAACAACTAAATCATATAGCAAAAACTTTTCATGAATAGTACTTTCAAGACAAGTATCAAAAAGTCTTGCATAAGAGTTAACTCATAAAGCAATAGATTCAAAGTAAAAGGCATTGAAGCAACACAAAGGATGATTAAGTTTCAGCAATTGCTTTCAGCTTTCAACATGTATATCTCATGGATAATTGTCAACATAAAGCAATATAACAAGTGCAATAAGTAAACATGTAAGAATCAGTGCACACAGTTGACACAAGTGTTTGCTTCTAAGATAGAAAGACGTAGGTAAACTGACTCAATATAAAGTAAAAGAGAGGCCCTTCGCAGAGGGAAGCGGGGATTACTCATGTGCTAGAGCTTTTTATTTTGAAAACATGAAAACAATTTTTTCAACGGTAGTTATAATTCATATGTGTTATGCATAAAACCTCTTATAAGTTGCAAGCCTCATGCATCGAATACCAATAGTGCTTGCACCTTGTCCTAATTAGCTCGGATTTCCATGGATTATCATTGCATTACATATGTTTCAACCAAGTGTCACAAAGGGGTACCTCTATGCCTCCTGTACAAAGGTCCAAGGAGATAAATCGCATTTGATTTCTCGATTTTGATATATCTCAACTTGAGGACATCCATACCGGGACAACATAAAAAACAGATAATGGACTCCTCTTTTCAATGCTTAAAGCATTCAACAACAAATAGTATTCTCATAAGAGATTCTGAGGATTAGTGTCCAAACTGAAACTTCCACCATGATACATGGCTTTGGTTGGCGGCCCAATGTTCTTCTCTAACAATATGCATACTCAATTCATCAAATCATGATAAATCACCCTTACTTCAGACAAGACGAACATGCATAGCAACTCACATGATATTCAACAAAGATGTAACAGTTGATGGCGTCCCTAGAAACATGGTTACCGCTCAACAAGCAACTTATAAGAACTAAGATACTGATACGTCCATTTTGCATCACTATTTTATATCATAATTTGCTGTTATTCATTGATATATTTCATATTTAGAGATGATACTTATGTTATTTCACCTATTTTGCATGTTTCATGATTATTGGAGAATTATTCACCGGAGTCAGGATTCTGCTGGAAAAAGCACCGTCAGTACACCATATTTCTGAAGATCAACAATTGACGAAAATTATACAGAACATCCTATTTTTGCAGAAGACGAAGCTAGCCAAAAGGAGGGACCGAGGAGGGCCGCCATGGGCCCTCCCATAGGCCGGCGCGGGCCCAGGCCTGGCCGCGCCGCCTTGTGGGGAGGGGGCCCACAGCCCCCTTCGGCCGCCTCTCCTTCGCGTACTTCTTCGTCCCAAAAACCTAAGGCACAGGGGGATACGGAGAATAGACATAGCCGCCTCTGCGGGGCGGAGAGACACCAGAGAGAAAAGAGCTCTCCAGCGGGCAGGAATCCGCTGGGGAAATTCCTGTCAACACCCGGATTTTTAAGTCCGGATGTCTATTATGCCATTTATCGCAATCCCAGGAATATTGTTGTTGCGAGACATAACAGTTGATACCACAAGTCATCATTCATTACAAACCGTCATTGTCTTACAAAAGAGGATCACATGATCCAATATTACACAAATAATTGATCTATTGATCAACGAACAACATAGTAGCGGAAGCGTAATAGAAGTGGACTATCTATTCCACAGGCCAACGCTTGACGTCAGGCGACTCCTAGTTGTTGTAGACGTCCTGCTGACCGTCATCCTCATACTGCTGCTCTTCTTCATATTCTGGCCATTTGAATAGCCATGGACACAACCGTGAGTACTTCAAAGTACTCGCAAACTAATACTAAGTAACTAAGATTAACTTTAATAAGAGGGTGCTAAGCTCTAGTTTATTTGCATAAAGCCAGTTTTAGTTCATAAGTATTTCATAAAGACTAAGCATAAGTTAACTAGCTCAAGTGGGAACATTAGTGTCATTCCCACAACTCAGTTGTGTTTCAAAATCAAGTCACCACTTCAAATTCAACCATTCTTTTTAAGTCAATTTCTAATGACGGAACAGTATGGCCTTTCCAATTGTCCGTAACCGTGGACACGGCTATTCGAATAGTTTTACACTCTGCAGAGGTTGCACACTTGTGCCACAACATTTGATTTCATCCGTCAGAGACAACTCTGAATAATCGTAACTCAGTATGCGGATCATCAACTCTAACCTTTCACTTACACATCCTAGTATAGGCACCTCTCCCCATGAGCTTGGCCTCCCGGTGAAAACAAACCGTTAACCCGGGAACTGCACAGGGCTTGGGCCGGACAATTCACCTCATTCCCGTCATTTCACATTTCTCGGAGGCAGCCTCGGCATAACCCCTATGACGCTTGTCTAGAGGGAACCCATACTAAGACATATAAACTTCTAGTTAGACCCTACCCATAATCAGGTATTGTGGGGGTACTTGTATATTGGAAAGGTATCACATCCAAACCAACATTAGTTTTTAATCAAAAATCACTATCTTCTCTTGGTCATATTCACCTTCAAAATTTCTTTCATAGTTTCACCATCATCATCTCACATCACAATGTTCCCATCTAGAGGAGTCAATTTTGGTTATTTAGCACTAGCCACTAGTCATGAGGGGTGTTAACTTAGCTTGATTGCCATAGACTAACTTTGAGGATATTGTTCTACTCTAGACCAGGTGAATCATGAATCAAAAAGTACCTTGATAAAATCAAGTAATAAAACTTGAAAACAAAACTTGTAATAAAACTGGGATAGGCTTAGTAAACATGAAATAAAAAGGTGGGGTGCTTTGCTCTTGGAGAGCTTTGCACTTTGCAAGAGTATTAGCTTGCCTTGGGTGTTGTACTGATCAAAGTGGTCTTCCTCTCCCTGGAAGTAGACCTCCTCCTCCTCGGTGTACTCCTCGGTACTAGCGTCTAAATACGAGTGTAATACACACAATCACCACACAAAGCTCAAATTCTAAACTAACACACACATGAATCACTCCTACAAGGCTATCATGGCAACATGCTTATTAGGTGGGTTGACTTAACTTCATTCTTAAGAAAATAATTTCCTCTCATTATAAAAATTAGTTTGTATTTCTATTTATTTCTTGAGAGAAAATAATTTCCTCTCATTAAGTCTTATTAAGATTTAATTTCCTCAATTAATATCATATGACCTAGGTTGACCAGGGTCAACCTCTTCATAAGTATTATTTGGGAAAAAGATTTAAATGAGGTACATCACCTCATGCCTTTTAATAACTCATGATTAATGATTTAATATCATCAACTAATTTAATATGAGTTTAACATGACCATGGTGTCTTCCTCATATTAACTTAGTGGAGACAAGATTTAAATGAGAGAGATGCTCTCATACATATTAATAAGGGATAAGTTTATTTAAAAAGCACTATAACTAGTCATAGGGCCAATTTTTAAACAATGATATGATCATACAAACAACTATGCAATATTTTTACATCTTCAGATAGATATATTGAAAAATGATTTTTGAGAGTTGGTTTCATCTCAAAAGCATTTTTATTTAATTTTTAATAATTAATTGAAGTGGAAAAAGGCCCTGCCTTGTTTATTTTCTCATATTTATTCTACAAACTATCTAGGGTTGAGACCAGTGTAGATTTGTAGATATTTTCACAAGGTTTCCAAATATATAAAATTTGTCAAATTTGGTTGGGTAGATTTTATTCTATTTAATTTTGAAAACAACATCTGAGAGTAATTCACTAAATTCGAAAATCTAAATTCAAATGGTGGGCTTAGGCGGGAAACGCTACTGGGCTGCACAGGGGGAAAAGAAACGGGCCGGCCCAGCTGCACGTCTCGCGTGAGCGGGCCGCCTGACAGGTGGAGGGCCACTCGTCAGTGGGTCTTAAAGGGCGAAGCGGTATGAGTGAATCTGGGCTGTTGGATTATAATCAGATCGGACGGCACTCGGCCGTCGTCATCTCCGGCGAGAAGGGAGCTCACTGGCGGCGACAGTAGGGGGTCGACGGCTTACCGGCGGCGTGGCGAGGGTCGGTGACGTGCGGCGGCGATGTTGTCGAGGAAGGGGAAGCAGATGGTAGCAGCAGCGCGTGCTGGGGAGGCTCCAATCGGCGGCGAGCTTCTCAGCACCTCCGCGGGCTCCGGTGATGCAATTGGGTGGCTACAGAGGTGAATCGAGCGAGAGGAGTGGACGAGGAGCTTGAGAAGAGAGAGCGGAGCAATGTTTGTGTGAAGAGTTGGGTGCGGGAGGGCCTCCTTTTATAGCAGCTGGAGGTGGCCGTGGCGCGGGAGTGAGGTCATCGGCGACGACGCGTCTACAGGGGGTTCTGGGTACTGGCGATGATGCAGCGGGGTTGGCGAGGGTCTGGCGGTGACGCAAGGCTTGATTGCGTTGAAAGCGAGGCAAGGGCGAGGACGAGCGCGTGATGGAAGCGCTCAGTACCGCGGCGGTGGTCGTCGACGAGGTCGTCGGCTACAGCGTTCGCGCGGGCCAGTGGAATTGTCCATCGCGTTGCTGGTGACGTAGCGGAGCTGGTGGCGCAGAGAGAAGAGGACGGGGTGACGCAGAGGAGTGGGACGACGTCGTGTCTGGGTGTGCCCGTGGCGCTCGCCGTGCACGCTCTGGCGTGCGCGTGCACGTCTGGGCACGTCTGGGCGTCGCGTTTTCTGGCGAGTGTGGTGCACGAAATTGTCGAGGGCCGTGTCTAGCAGGCTCAGGTGAGTGAGGAGAAGAGGGATGACACGGTCGTGCATGCTGGAGTGGCTCAGAGAGAGAGATGGCATGAGAGTGTCCATGCCATGCCACGACATGGCATGTTCTGGTCCAAATGGTGACGATGGTATGTACCATTCCTTGTCTTTGATGCTTGGCAGGGTGTAGAGGGCACAGGGGAGCAGTTTTGATGAGCTAAGCTTGAGGGTTTAGGCCATGACCTGCTGGACAAAGCCATGCCCAGGGTTGGCAGGTTTATGCACTGAAGGTGCTCGATGAAATGGCCGCAAGAAAATTATTTCCAGATTTTTGAATGAATTTTGGTGGGTTGCAAACATATAATATTTGAAGTATAATTGTGGTGGTGGTGGTCAAATTTGAGTTAGTTTGCAAAAATTCAAAATGGGCATGATCTTCACTTTCAAATCTGGTTCCAACTTTGCTTGATGAAATCTTTGAATCTAGAAAGAATTTGTATGGGGTTGCTTGAGAAAAGTTGTTCACTTTTATGTTGTCTTGGATGAGGTGCAAAGGTTTGACAAAGTTTAGTTTAGAATTTTTGAAATAACAGGGCTCAAAGTAGGCATCAGGTTATAAATGTCAAAAGTGACCATTAGTGCATGTGAGCTCATATTTCATTCAAATTTGATTTGATTTGAGTTTCTTTGATTCTAAAAGTGATAATAAGTGTTTAGTAGCCAAACACAACTAATGGTGCAAGCCATTGTGGCCTAGATCACTTATTTGCAAAATTGACCAAATTCATATGTGAGTGTGTGTGGGGTTTTGTCTCTTTTATTTCTTATTTTATTTTTCTTGAGTTGAGTTGATCAAGTGATCATATGTTAGGGTTTTAGCATCATGGTTCACTCACAATCAATCCTCATGGCAATTACTCAATTAACAATATAATCCAAGATGAAAATATGCATAGCACTTGTGTTGTGAAAAAGTTTTTGTTGGTTCTCAAATTTGGGCTTTGGGAATTCCTCTCTTTATTTTTTCATTGAAATTTTTGGGATGTTACAAACCCTTCCCCCTTACAAAAGATCTCGTCCCGAGATCTTAAAGAAAAACTAGGTACTAAAGAGATCTGGGTATTCCTTCTTCATGTCTTCTTCTCGCTCCCAGGTAGCTTCTTCTTCAGTGTGGTTGCTCCACTGAATCTTCAGGAACTTGATACTCCTGGTGCGGGTGGTTCTGTATGCTTCTTCCAGGATGCGAATAGGCACTTCGCGATACGTCAAATGTGAGTTGATGTCCACCGATCTGTGATCAATATTTTTGAACACTCCAGTCTTCTCCGGTACTTCAAGGCACTTCCGGAGTAGTGAGATGTGGAACACATTGTGCACAGCCGCCATTTCTTCTGGTAGTTCCAGTTGATAAGATACTTCTCCTCGGCGGCTCAGAACTTTAAAGGGTCCGACATATCGGGGCGCGAGCTTTTCTTTCAGCTGGAATCTTTGCATTCCTTTGAGGGGTGACACCTTGAGATAAACAAAATCTCCAATCTCGAATGTCATCTCTCGGCGTCTCTTGTCGGCGTAGCTCTTCTGTCTTGATTGCGCAGTCTTGAGGTACTCGCGGATCTTGTGCACCTTCTCTTCGGCTTCTTGAAGAACATCCGGTCCAAAGACTTGGCTTTCTCCGACTTCCGACCAATTCAGAGGGGTACGGCACTTCCTTCCGTACAGGGCTTCAAAGGGGGCCATCTGTAAGCTGGCTTGGTAGCTATTGTTGTACGAGAATTCTGCGTAAGGCAAGCAGTCTTCCCACTTGGATCCATATTCTAGTACACAGGCTCTGAGCATGTCCTCGAGTATCTGGTTGACTCTTTCAGTATGTCCGTCAGTCTGGGGGTGATAAGCAGTGCTGAAATTCAGTCGAGTTCCAAGTCCTTCATGTACCTTCTGCCAGAATCTTGAGGTGAACTGTGATCCTCTATCTGACACTATTGACTTCGGGGTTCCGTGCAGAGCGACTATTCTTGAGATGTACAACTCTGCTAGCTTCGGGCCTTGATAGGTGGTCTTGACAGGGATAAAATGGGCTACCTTGGTTAATCTGTCTACCACTACCCAAATAGAATCATTTCCTTTGCTAGATTTGGGCAATCCGGTGATAAAGTCCATTCCGACTGAGTCCCACTTCCATTCCGGAATCTGTAAGGGTTGCAACAGTCCGGCGGGTCGTTGATGTTCTGCCTTGACTCTCTGACAGATATCACACTTAGCTATGTAGCTCCCTATTTCTCGCTTCATTCCATGCCACCAAAATTGTTCCTTCAAATCTTGGTACATCTTGGTACCTCCGGGATGGATAGAGTATAAGGTGTCGTGGGCCTCCTTCAGTATGACTTGCTTCAATTCTGAGTCCGACGGCACACATAGGCGACCGTTGTACCAAAGTACTCCTTCTTCATCTTCTGTGAATCCCGGTGCCTTTCCTGCTGCTATTTGACTCTTAATTCCGTCAATGCTTGCATTTCCCTTCTGGGCTTCCTTGATTTGGCCAATCAAAGTAGGTTGCAGTTCTATGCTGGCTAGATATCCTTCACTAACTAGCTCCAACCTAAACTGTTCAAACTCTTCATGCAGGCTAGGCTGTTCTGCTGCTATCATGGAGTTCAGCTGACATGGCTGTCTACTCAAGGCATCCGCTACCACATTGGCCTTGCCGGGGTGATAGTGGATTTCCATATCATAGTCCTTGATTAGCTCTAACCATCTTCTTTGCCTCATATTCAGCTCCTTCTGTGTGAAGATATACTTCAGGCTCTTGTGATCCGAATAGATCTCGCATCGATTACCCATGAGGTAATGACGCCAAACTTTCAATGCTAACACTACTGCTGCCAGTTCGAGGTCATGGGTTGGGTAGTTTTGCTCATGCTGCTTCAACTGCCGGGACAGATAAGATATCACTTTTCCTTCTTGCATCAACACACATCCAAGACCAATCTTAGATGCGTCACAATAGACGTCAAAGGGCTTGGTGATGTCCGGCATGATTAGGATGGGGGCTGTTGTTAGTCTGGTCTTAAGTTGCTGGAAGCTGGCTTCACATTTATCAGTCCATTCAAACTTCTTGTCCTTCTTCAACAGTTGTGTCATTGGCCTGGCAATGCTTGAAAATCCTTCAACAAATCTGCGGTAATATCCGGCTAATCCAAGAAATGCACGGACCTTGGTCTGTGTGGTTGGGGTTTTCCATTCTTCAACGGTTTTGATTTTGGCGGGATCTACAGCAATTCCTCCTGCAGACAAGATGTGTCCCAGGAATCCAACCTCTTTCAACCAGAACTCGCACTTGCTGAACTTGGCATACAACTTGTGTTGTCTAAGGGTTTCTAGGATAACCTCCAAATGTTGCTCGTGTTCCTCTTCGGTTTTGGAGTAGATAAGGATGTCGTCGATGAAAACAACGACAAACTTATCCAGAAAGTTCATGAAAATCTTATTCATGAGGTTCATGAAGTAGGCAGGGGCATTGGTTAATCCAAATGACATGACATTGTACTCATACAACCCATATCTTGTGGTAAAGGCAGTCTTGGGGATATCCGATGCACGGACCTTCAGCTGATGGTAACCCGTCCTAAGATCAATCTTAGAGAACACGGTGGCACCGGTCAACTGGTCAAACAGGTCTTCTATCTTTGGCAAGGGGTATTTGTTTTTGATGGTGACATCGTTAAGTTTACGATAATCCGTACATAACCGGTTGGCACCATCCTTCTTATCCACAAACAAAACTGGTGATCTCCAAGGCGACGCACTTGGTCTAATCAAACCTTTGAACAACATATCATCCAGTTGCTTCTTCAGCTCCACTAACTCTGCTGGGTTCATGCTATAGGCTCTTTGGGCTATAGGTCCGGTTCCAGGGATTAACTCGATGATAAACTCGATATCCCGATCTGGGGGCATACCGGGTAGATCATCCGGAAACACATCAGAGTATCGACAGACGACCCTGATCTGATCCAGAGTTGGTTTGGCTATACTTTGGTTGCAGGTGAAATTTCTGGGTAGTTTCTCAGACACATGTTCTATTGTTATTCCGGTGCTACTAGTCATGGTGATGGCCTTCCTGGCGCAGTCTATCAATCCATGATGTTTCGCCATCCAATCCATACCCAGTACTACTTCCAATCCTTTTGTTCCCAGAACAATTAAGTTTGCAAAAAACACTATTTCTTGAATTCTGATGGGTACTTCTTTGCAAAATTTTCTAGCTTTAGTTGTTGATCCAGGTATTTGAACTATCATGACATGTTTCAAGCTGATTGGTTGAATCTTACTAGTGCACACAAAATCTTCTGTAACAAATGAATGCGATGCTCCTGAATCAAACAACACTCTTGCTGGTATTGAGTTAACAGAGAACATACCCAGCACCACATCTGGTGCTTCCTGGGCTTCCTCGGCGTTCATGTGGTAGAGGCGACCTCCGCGGTTGTTCGGGTTGTTGGGGGCGAACTTCTTGCCGGTGGAGACACGGCGCTGCTGCTGAGCTGGTGCAGCGGTATTGCTGGCGAGCTTGGCCAGCCTTTTGGGGCACTCATTGGAGTAGTGTCCCACAATGCCGCATTCATAACAGGTGATAGTGGCCTTGTCCTTGGGAGCGACGGGGATAGCATTGCTCCCGGTCCTCGGGGCTGTGTTGGAGTTATTGGGGTTGTTGTTGGCAGGGGCTCTCTGCGCAGCGCGGTTGTGGTTGCTGTTGTGGTGCACATAGTTGTTGTTGTGGTGGGGGCCTCCGGGCCTTGGGTTTCCTCCGCTCCAGTTCTGAAAACCGGGGCGCGACATCTGGTTCTGGGGCTTGGTGTTTCGGGGGTTGAAACCACCGCTTGAGCTGGGGCGAAACCGTGGGGTATTGCTGGGCCCACTTTGATTCATCATGCGGCGTTTGCGGTTTTGATTGGCCTGGTGCAGTTTGCCTTCCATCTGGATGGCAGAATCCACGAGGGCTTCGAGGTCGGCGAAGGGGATGTTGACTAAGACTGTCTGCATCTCATCGTGCAGACCGTTGAGGAATCTCTCCTTTCTTTTCTCGGTGGTGTCGGTTTCATCGGGGGCATACCTTGACAAGGTGAGGAACGTGTCGCGGTATTCGACCACCGACATTCTTCCTTGCTTCAGTTCACGGAATTCATCCCTCATTTTCTTGATCAAACCTGGTGGCACATGATACTTGTTGAACTTGAGCTTGAAATCAGCCCAAGTCATCATTTGTCCGGCATTTAATGCACGGGCGCTTGTCCACCAAGCTCTTGCTGGTCCAGCAAGGTAGTGCGTAGCAAACAGCACCTTCTCATTTTCATCTACCCCGGCTACCTCCAAGTTGTTCTCCATCGTTTGCAGCCAATCATCTGCATCTAAGGGTTCTTTCGTCTTGCTGAAGACAGGTGGGTTGGTGTTTTGGAAATTCTTAAGTTTGGATCCAGGATGATCATGGTTCCCATGGCCCTGATTGGCGATCTGCTGCAGTGCTGCTATGTTGGCTTGCCTCTCAGCCCTTTCATCTTCTCTGTCGGCCAACATGGTTTGTAGCAGTTGCATCATTGCATCTTGATTGCGGTTCGGAGGGGCCATCTGAACAGGTAAGAATCAATGCACACAGTTAACACAAGTGTTTGCTTCTAAGATAGAAAGAAGTGGGTAAACTGACTCAACATAAAGTAAAAGAATGGCCCTTCGCAGAGGGAAGCATGGATTACTATTTTTGTGCTAGAGCTTTTGTTTTGAAAACATAGAAACAATTTTGTCAACGGTAGTAATAATTCATATGTGCTATGCATAATACTTCCTACAAGTTGCAAGTCTCATGCATAGAGTACTAATAGTGCTCGCACCTTGTCCTAATCAGCTCGGAAAACACGGATTATCATTGCATAACATATGTTTCAACCAAGTGTCACAAAGGGGTACCTCTATGCCGCCTGTACAAGTGTCTAAGGAGAAAGCACGCATTGGATTTCTCGCTTTTGATTATTCTCAACTTAGACATCCATACCGGGACAACATAGACAACAGATAATGGACTCCTCTTTTTACTGCTTAAGCATTCAACAACAAATAGTATTCTCATAAGAGATTGAGGTTGTATGTCCAAACTGAAACTTCCACCATGATACATGGCTTTAGTTAGCGGCCCAATGTTCTTCTCTAACATATGCATACTCAAACCATTTGATCATGAAATCGCACTTACTTCAGACAAGACGAACATGCATAGCATCTCACATGATATCCAACAAAGGTAAAAAGTTGATGGAGTCCCCAGAAACATGGTTACCGCTCAACAAGCAACTTATAAGAACTAAGACACATAACTACATATTCATCACCACAATAGTTTTTAAGCTATTTGTCCCATGAGCTATATATTGCAAAGATAAAGGAATGAAATTTTAAAGGTAGCACTCAAGTAATTTACTTTGGAATGGCAGAAAAATACCACATAGTAGGTAGATATGGTGGACACAAATGGCATGGGTTTTGGCTCAAGGTGTTTGGATGCACGAGAAGCATTTCCTCTCAGTACAAGGTTTGGGCTAGCAAGGTTGTTTGAAGCAAACACAAGTATGAACAGGTACAACAAAACTCACAGAAGAACATATTGCAAGCATTATACGGCTCTACACTGTCTTCCTTGTTGTTCAAACACTTTACCCAAAAATATCTAGACTTAGAGAGACCAATCAGGCAAACGAAATTAAACAAGCTCTACGGTAGTTCTCCATTAATAGATTAAACTACATGATGCAAGAGCTTAAACATGATCTATGAGAGCTCAAACAATTGCCAAGTTATTCCAAACCATATGCAGCATTTTCTGATTCCAACCAAATAGCAATTTAACGAAGCAATTTCAGCCTTCGCCATGAACATTAAAGCACAATTAAGAACACAAGTGTTCCATATGAAAAAGCGGAGCGTAATATCTCCAATATAAGGATGGTGGGATCCAACTTTATTCAAAACAAAACGAAAATAAAAGCAAACCGACGCTCCAAGTAAAGAACATAAGATGTGATGGAATAAAAATATAGTTTCACTAGAAATGACCTGATAATGTTGTCGATGAAGAAGGGGATGCCTTGGGCATCCCCAAGCTTAGATGCTTGAGTCTTCTTAAAATATGCAAGGATGAACCACCGGGGCATCCCCAAGCTTAGACCTTTCACTCTTCTTGATCATAGTATATCATCCTCTTCTCTTGACCCTTGAAAACTTCCTCCACACCAAACTTCAAGCAAACTCATTAGAGGGTTAGTGCATAATCAAAAATTCACATATTCAGAGGTGACACAATCATTCTTAACACTTCATGATATTGCACAAAGCTTCTGAAAGATAATGGAACAAAGAAACTCATTCAACATAGCAAAAAAGGCAATGCAAAATAAAAGGCAGAATCTGTCAAAAACAGAACAGTCTGTAAAGACGAATCTGGCAGGGGCACTTAACTTGCTCAAATGGAAAAACTCAAAACTAATGAAAGTTGCGTACATATATGAGGATCACGCTCGTAAATTTGCAGATTTTTTTGATTTATTTACAGGAAGCTCTGCGAGAATTCGTGACAGACATCAATGCTGTTTCTGCGCAGCAATCCCAAATATACTATCAACTTTAGCATAGAAACTTTACTTGGCACAAAAACATGATAAGGAGAGGTTGCTACAGTAGTAAACAACTTCCAAGACTCAACAATACAGTAAATAAAATAAAACATGGGTTATCTCCCAAGAAGTGCTTTTCTTTAACGCCTTTCAGCTAGGCGCAGAAAGTGCAAATCAAGTAACATCAAGAGAAGAAGCATCAACATCATAACTTGTTCTAATAATAGAATCAAAAGGCAACTTCATTCTCTTTCTAGGGAAGTGTTACATACCTTTCTTGAGAGGAAATTGATATTTAACATTACCTTCCCTCATATCAATAACAGCACCAACGGTTCGAAGAAAAGGTCTTCTCAACACAATAGGACAAGATGCATTGCATTCAATATCCAAGACAACAAAATCAACGGGGACAAGGTTATTGTTAACCGTAATGCGCACATTATCAATCCTCCCCAAAGGTTTCTTTTGAACATTATCGGCAAGATTAACATCCAAATAACAATTCTTCAATGGTGGCAAGTCAAGCATATCATAAATCTTTTTAGGCATAACAGAAATACTTGCACCAAGATCACATAGAGCATTACACTCAAAATCATTGAATTTCATTTTAATGATGGGCTCACAACCATCTTCTAACTTCCTAGGAATAGAAGCTTCAAGTTTTAATTTCTCTTCCCTAGATTTAATGAGAGCATTTATAATATGTTTTGTAAAGGCTAAATTTATAGCACTAGCATTGGGACTTCTAGCAAGTTTTTGTAAGAACTTTATAACTTCAGTAATATGACAATCATCAAAATCTAAACCATTATGTTCTACAACAATGGAATCATTGTCACCAATATTTTGAAAAAATTCAGCACTTTTATCACAAACATCAGTTTCAGCAGTTTCAGGCAATTTTGTACGCTTTGCACTAGGAGTAGAAACATTGCCAACACCAATTATTTTACCATTGATAGTAGGAGGTGTAGCAACATGTGTATAATCAACATTACTAGTGGTGGTAATAGTCCATACTTTAGCTACATTATTCTCTTTAGCAAGTTTTTCTTTTTCTTCTCTATCCCACCTAGCATGCAATTCAGCCAACAGTCAAAATTATCATTAATTCGAACTTGGATGGCATTTGTTTTAGCAAACCTAGCATCTTTAACTTCCTCAGGCATAACTTTCAATTTTAAAAGATCAACATCAAGAGCAAGACTATCAACCTTAGAAGCAAGAACATCAATTTTACCAAGCTTTTCTTCAACAGTTTTATTGAAAGCAGTTTGTGTACTAATAAATTCTTTAAGCATGACTTCAAGACCAGAGGGTACACTCTTATTATTGTTGTAAGAATTACCATAAGAATTACCGTAACCATTACCATTATTAGAAGGATATGGCCTATAGTTGTTGTTACCATAATTATTCCTATAAGCATTGTTGTTGAAATTGTTACTCTTTATGAAATTCACATCAACATTTTCTTCTTGAGAAACCAATGAAGCTAAAGGAACATTATTAGGATCAATATGAGATCTACCATTTGCAAGCATAGACATAATAGCATCAATCTTATCACCCAAAGAAGAGGTTTCTACAACAGAATTTACCTTCTTACCTTGAGGAGTTCTTTCAGTGTGCCATTCAGAGTAATTGATCATCATATCATCAAGAAGCTTAGTCGCGGCGCCCAGGGTGATGGACATAAAAGTACCTCCAGCAGCTGAATCCAATAGGTTCCTTGAGGAAAAATTCAATCCTGCATAAAAGGTTTGGATGATCATCCAAGTAGTCAGTCCATGGGTTGGGCAATTCTTTACCAAAGATTTCATTCTCTCCCATGCTTGAGCAACATGTTCATCATCAAATTGTTTAAAGTTCATTATGCTACTTCTCAAAGATATAATCTTAGCAGGAGGATAATATTTACTAATGAAAGCATCTTTGCATTTAGTCCATGAATCAATACTATTTTTAGGCAAAGAAAGCAACCAATCTTTAGCTCTTCCTCTTAATGAGAAAGGAAATAATTTCAGTTTTATAATATCACCATCTATATCCTTATACTTTTGCATTTCACAAAGTTCAACAAAATTATTAAGATGGGCAGCAGCATCATCAGTACTAACACCAGAAAATTGCTCTCTCATAACAAGATTCAGTAAAGCAGGTTTAATTTCATAGAATTCTGCTGTAGTAGCAGGTGGAGCAATAGGAGTACATATAAAATCATTATTATTTGTGCTAGTGAAATCACACAACTTAGTATTTTCAGGAGTACCCATTATAACAGTAGTAAAGTAAACTAAGCAAATAAAGTAAAGACAAGTAACTAATTTTTTTTGTGTTTTTGATATAGAGCTAGTAAACAAGACAGAAAGTAAAGTAACTAATTTTTTGTGTGTTTTTAATATGAAGCAAACAAGACAGTAAATAAAAATAAAGTAAAGCAAGACAAAAACAAAGTAAAGAGATTGGAAGTGGAGACTCCCCTTTCAGCGTGTCTTGATCTCCCCGGCAACGGCGCCAGAAAAAGTGCTTGATGAGCGTAGATGTACACGTCCGTTGGGAACCCCAAGAGGAAGGTGTGATGCGCACATCAGCAAGTTTTCCCTCAGAAAGAAACCAAGGTTATCGAACCAGTAGGAGCCAAGAAGCACGTGAAGGTTATTGGTGGAGGAGTGTAGTGCGGCGCAACACCAGTGAAACCGGCGCCAACGTGGAACCTGCACAACACAATCAAAGTACTTTGCCCCAACGTAACAGTGAGGTTGTCAATCTCACCGGCTTGCTGAAAACAAAGGATTAAACGTATCGAGTGGAAGATGGTGTTTGTTTGCAAAGAACAGTAAAAACAGTAGAATGTATTCAGATGTAAAAGAATGGACCGGGGTCCACAGTTCACTAGTGGTGTCTCTCCAATAAGATAACTAACATGCTAGGTGAACAAATTACAGGTGGGCAGTTGACAAATAAAGATTCAATACATATCAACGATGATTACTATGAGATTTAATCAGGGCATTACGACAAAGTACATAGACCGCTATCCAGCATGCATCTATGCCTAAATAATCCACCTTCAGGTTATCATCCGAACCCCTTCCAGTATTAAGTTGTAAACAAAAGATAATTGCATTGAGTATGGTGCGTAATGTAATCAACACAAATATCCTTAGACAAAGCATCAATGTTTTATCCCAAGTAGCAACAGCACATCCAGAACCTTAGAACTTTCTGTCACTGTCCCAGATTCAATGGAGGCATGAACCCACTATCGAGCATAATTACTCCCTCTTGGAGTTACAAGTATCAACTTGGCCAGAGCCTCTACTAGCAACGGAGAGCATGCAAGAACATAAACAACACATATATGATAGATTGATAATCAACTTGACATAATATTCTATATTCATCAGATCCCGCCAAACACAACATGTAGCATTACAAATAGATGATCTTGATCATGTTAGACAGCTCACAAGATCTAAACAATGATAGCACAAGCGGAGAAGACAACCATCTAGCTACTGCTATGGACCCATAGTCCAAGGATGAACTACTCACACATCAATCCGGAGGCGGGCATGATGATGTAGAGCCCCTCCGGTGATGATTCCCCTCTCCGGCAGGGTGCCGGAGGCGATCTCCTGAATCCCCCGAGATGGGATTCGCGACGGCGGCGTCTCTGGAAGATTTTCCGTATCATGGCTCTCGGTACAGGGGGTTTCGCGACGAAGGCTATTTGTAGGCGGAAGGGTAGGTCAGGGGGCGACGCGAGGGGCCCAGACCACAGGGCCGCGTGGCCAGGGCCTAGGCCGCGCCGCCCTGTTGTCTGGCCACCTCGTGGCCCCACTTCCTTTCCCCCTCGGTCTTCTGGAAGCTTCGTGTAAAAATAGGACCTTGGGCGTTGATTTCGTCCAATTCCGAGAATATTTCCTTACTAGGATTTCTGAAACCAAAAACAGCAGAAAACAGCAACTGGCGCTTCGGCATCTTGTTAATAGGTTAGTGCCGGAAAATGTATAATAATGCTGTAAAGTATGTGTAAAACATTCAAGTATTGTCATAAAAGTAGCATGGAACATAAGAAATTATAGATACGTTTGAGACGTATGATACATCATGGAGGAGGAATATACTACTTTAATAACATCACTAGAGTAGCACATAGATTAATAGTGATACAATGCTCATGATCACATAAAGATCACACCATGGGAGAGAGAGATTAACCACATAGCTACCGGTAGAGCCCTTAGCCTCGAGGGAGAACTACTCCCTCCTCTTCATGGGAGACAGCAACGGCGATGAAGATTGCGGTGGTGTCGATGGAGATGGATTCCGGGGGCAATTCCCCGTCCCGGCGGCGTGCCGGAACAGAGACTTCTGTCCCCCGAACTTGGCTTCGCGATGGCGGCGGCTGCGTAACTTTTCTCGTCTCGTGACTGGATGTTTTAGGTTTTTCGCGACGGAGGTAATATATAGGCGGAAGGGCAGCCTCGGAGGGGTCCCGAGGGGCCCACACCATAGGGGGGCGCGCCCCACCCCCTTGGCCGCGCCGCCATGTGGGGTGGGGCCCCCTTGGCTCCCCTCTGGCCCCTCTCTGGCTCTCTGGAACCTTCCGAGGAAAATAGGAAGTTTGGCTTTTGTTTCAGCCAATTCCGAGAATATTTCCTGTGTAAGATTTCTGGAACCAAAAACAGCAGAAAACAGGAACTGGCACTCCGGCATCTTGTTAATAGGTTAGTTCCGGAAAATGCATAAAAATGATATAAAGTGTGAACAAAACATGTAGGTATTGTCATAAAACTAGCATGGAACATCAGAAATTATAGATATGTTGGAGATGTATCAACGCCGCGCGGGAAAGTTTCCCGCCACGACGCCGCATGGGATAGTTTCCCACCACAACGCCGCGCGGGATAGCTTCCCACTCCCGCCACGACGCCGGCCGTGCGGGATATTTTCCCGCTCCCACCACGACGCCGGCCGCGCAGGATAGGTTCCTTCCACGACGCCGCGCGGGAAAGTTTCCCGCCACGACGCCGCGCGAGATAGTATCCCTCCACGACGCCGCGTGGAGATTTCTCGCCTACACGCCTATATAAATAGCTCCTACGTCCTCGTCTCCCACTTCACTGACCGAACCCTAGCCCATTTCACAATGCCCCCAAAGCCACACCCGCAGCCGGTGGAAGTGGACCCGCAGCTCGCGGAGATAGAGGAGTGGGAGGAGGCAGCGCTAGGGGCTACCATAGAAGCATTTGAGAGGCAGAGTCTCCAGGAGCTGCATAAGCGGCAGCGTGTGGCGGAGCTTGATATTGAGGAGATGCATAAGCGTCGTCGTGAGGAGGAGCGGCAGCAGCAGTTGCGGCAGGAGGCGACAGGCAGGAGGCGACAGCCAGGAGGGCAGCAGCGGATGCGTGGAAGAACTAGTCGAAGTCGTTATTTTAGTTTAAATTTAGTTAACGTATCTAGTTAAATTCCAATCAAGTCGTAGTCGTTATTTTGGTTTAAATTTAGTTAGCATATCTAGTTAAATTTCAATAAAGTCGTTGTCGTTGTTTTAGTTTAAATTTAGTTGAAGTAATATGAGGGAGCCTTATCTGGGGTGGTGGCTTCGATCGAGATGGTGGGTTAGTTTATAGGGATTTCTATTTTCATGCCCTCAGGTCCTTAGCTGTACTCAGTTTTCCCCATCTCCTTAGTTTTTCCTTAGTTTTCCCCAAGCCCTTGTCTGAAACCCACAGAAGGAGCTCGGACGGAAGGAATCCGTTAAGTTGACCGTTCCGTGCTAACGAGTGGGGTCGTGTCGTTTGTGGGGCCACGTCGTGTGGGGCCGCGTCGTGTGGGCCTGGTAGGAAGGGACCGCGTGGGACAGGACGAGACCCTGTTTGTGTGGCCGTAGCGTGTGTGGCTGTAGCGTGTGTGGCCGTAGCGTGTGGAGCCGTGTGGGTCGGGGACGGCGGCACGAGTGGTTTCTCTCTCTTTCGCCCAGATTAGCAGTTTTCAATGTACATTTTTCCTCTCTCTCTCGTTCGATCTCATTCATATTTGATAGCCCAAATTGGTAGCAAATCTAGAGCAGCTTCTCCTTTTGTTTTTAACGCCATTCATTTCTTTATGCCTTCGTTTTTACCCAATCAGGTAGGAAATCTAGGGCACAAATCCAGAGAAAATATAGGATAAGCTGCATATAGCAGCCAACATAGCATAGATATATTCACGACAGATCCAACAGTAGTACCGATAGATACAACATAAGCTACATTTTACATGAATTTAACTGCTCTACAAATAGAGTAGTCACATACAGAGAGTGCGGTACGCACGTTCAACGCCTCCAGGTAGCGCCTGTGACTCGCTTGGAGGTTGCACAGGTGAATCCCAAGTGCTTTGTGTTTGGCCACCAACGCATGCACGTTCATGGTCGTTCCAACTCTAGCGCCGCATATGCCAATGGATTCAACATGGTTCACCAGGGAGTTGAAGTCGGTGGCGCGGAGCTTCCTGTTGCAGAAGGGGCACTTGTAAATGCCTCGAGCAAAGGGGCCATCGTAATGGCCGGACTGCAGCCTCCTGAGGACGTGACGAGTCTTGGTGTGGAAGGACTCGTCGTCGCTGTCGACGTCGCTGCTCTGCACCTGTCACGTAGTACCAAAGATCGTGCAAAAAACACAGAGTCAATTGCAACGATGATGGAACAGAGTGTGAACAAAAGATCATGCATGATAATATGGGCTCGAAAAAAAGAGGTAGCCTCAGTTACATTGGACACACTTATATCCAGGATTTGAGTCGTAAATCAAAGATCATGCACAACAAATTTGTACACACCAATTGTTTACTGACCAAACTCTGAATCATTTTGTGCCAAATATTCATCATCATCGGCAAAAATCTTAAAACAAAAGCAAATCGCAAACACTAATAACACAAGATCTAACACAAAAGGATTGAACTAGGAACAGACGAACCCTAATAACGTAAGATCTAACACAAATGGATTGAACTAGGAACAGACGAACCCTAATAATGCTAGATCTAACACAAAAGGATTGAAATGGGATAAGAGAAAGGGAACAAAGGGTTACCTCCGGCTCATCGTCGACAATGCTGGTGTCGTAGGGGTTCTCCGGCGTGACGTACGACACTGGTTCGTATGGGTCCCAAGCGACGGGGGCCTGGACGGTGGCGGCGGCCGATGCGCCGGCGGCTGATGCGCCGGCTGCTACGTTGGAAGCAGCGACAGGGGCCTGGACGGGGGCGGCGGCCGATTCGCCGGCGGCGGGTGCGCCGACAATGGGCATCTCATTCTTCTCCATCACCGCCGGTTTTCTTCGGTGTTTTTTCTTCGGTTGTGGAGAAGATGATGGGACAGCAGAGGCGGTTGCAGTGAGAACGTGCGTCGAGGGAGAGAAAGAGGGGCTCTATAAATACGAAGGTGGCGTGTACCGCAACACGCGTCCGCTATGCACGGCTGCAGCGTGCACCGCGACACGAGTCTAACCCTGGGACGTCTGGTGTACTCAGTTATAACCTCGGGCCTTATACATAAATTTTATCTGTACTAAGTTTTCCCCTCGAGGACTTAGACCAGCAAGTGCAATATACTCAGTTTTACCCTCAAGTAGCTGATCAATAGAGAGTCAACAAATGAGATTAACATAGCTAATTGAGTCATTTCATGCGCAATTTTTTTTAAAAAAATAAAAAAACATAGTGGCACCTACTCAAGGAGTCTTCCTACGCAACCTGCCACCTAGAAAACCTTAACAAACATATATAGATCAAGTTTTACCACAAATTGCCACTTCTCAGAATCACTAGTGTAGCTATCTTTAGCTTTCCTTTTCTTTTAGGGAATATAGTTTGGGATATAGTATTGGTATTTTGAAACGGCCCAAAAGTGGTGTAATTTTGGTATAAACATGAGGCATA
Source organism: Lolium perenne (assembly GCF_019359855.2). Lineage (NCBI taxonomy): Eukaryota > Viridiplantae > Streptophyta > Magnoliopsida > Poales > Poaceae > Lolium > Lolium perenne. The sequence goes on along the minus strand of NC_067248.2, from coordinate 57,365,313 downwards.
CATATTTGCGGATTTCGGTGAATGCATTATTTGTCACCCCTCTAACAATTATCAACTATCTTTAGCTTTCCTTTTCTTTTAGGAAATATAGTTTGGGATATAGTATTGGTATTTTGAAACGGCCCAAAAGTGGTATAATTTTGGTATAAACATGAGACATACATATTTGCGGATTTTGGTGAATGCATTATTTGTCACCCCTCTAACAATTATCAACTATCCTTAGCTTTCCTTTTCTTTTAGGGGATATAGTTTGGTATATAGTATTGGTATTTTTAAATGCCCAAAAGTGGTATAATTTTGGTATAAACATGAGGCATACATATTTGCGGATTTCGGTGAATGCATTATTGTAACCCCTCTAACAATTATCAACTATCTTTAGCTTTCCTTTTGTTTTAGGGAATATAGTTGGGAATATAGTTTTGGTAATTTTGGTAGAAACATGAGACATACATATTTGGCATATTTGGGGGATTTCGGTGAATGGATTATTTGTCACCCCTCTAACAAATATCAACTTTTTTATAATTCCTTTTCTTTTAGCGAATATAGTTGGTAATTTCGGTGAATGCACACACTAACTTTGAAAACAACTAAAGTACATGTAACTGAATAATGGATTTGTAACAATGTATCCCTTGTAACAACTTCTAGCGCCTGGTGAGCAATGATAAGAATCCGATCGCAACTATACAACAAAAAAACTAGCCATCAGATTAGCTTGCTTCTTCAACTCGATCAGCTGCCTTAACTGCTTGTTCATTTTCTGCAATTTTCCCTTCACTTGCACCAGTCCTGCATTGGGAGCATTAGGCATCCGCATTCTCTACAACAAGTCCCCCCTCTCCCAAATTGCGCTCCCCAAGAGTGCCAATTGATTCCTGCAACTGAAGCCTCTGAACGTACACATCGATCCACTCGAAATGCCTGCATTTCTTCAAGATCTGAAAACAACAACGTGAACCCTAAATCCCAAATTCGAGGGAATAACAAGAAAATCGAGAGAAAATAGAGAAATTGGAGCGAGATCTAACCTTATCCCCCTCTCTATATGGCAAGCTCTCACATGCAAGGAACTCACGTCCACGGTTGTCGTTGTCGTCCGTCTTACAGATCGACCGCTTCAGAGGCTCCTGGTGACGAGGGTGCTCCTCGACAATGCCCTCCGATTAGGGCTTAGGGTTGATGGAATCCTGTAGGCTGACACGAGACATCGGTTAACAGACAAGCGGGGAGAGCAATTTACCCAGGTTCAGGGCCCTCGATGAGGTAACACCCCTACGTCCTGCCTGTCTGATCTTGATTATGAAAATAATGATTTACAAAGGGGTGCCGAAGGTTTCGGCAGTGTTCTCGTCGAGAGGCTAAGTGCTACGGCGACCTAGCTTCGGACTTGCGGTGGCTAAAGTTGCTAAGATTGATTGATTGTCCCTCGGCAGTCCCTCTCCTGGCCTTATATAGGAGGTCAGGTCTCAAGAGATCTACACGAGTACGACTAGGTTTACAAGAGTCCTAGTTCTAAACTTTCCTTGTTCGATTGATCTTCACCTTGGTCTTCAAGAAATCTTCTTCGGCACCGACCTAGTGGCCCACCTCACCATCGGTTGTCTTCATGGGCCTCTAGTTGGGCTTTACAAGATAAGGCAATATCAGTTACCCGAAGGGTAATGCCCACGTCAGTAGTCCCCGAGTGTCTAGCCGAAGATACTTCGGGTAGAGACTAAAGCATGCCTCTGCTGAATGTTCTCCTCTCGATAGTTCTTGTCCATCTTGTTCTGGCTTCGTCTTCTTTTATCGGGTGCACGTTCAGCGCTCCCGATGGGAGTAGCCCCCGAGTCTAGATACGGATGCTTGCAATACGTGTGTAGACTCAAGTTGTGCTACTCGAATATTTTCTTCTGCCGAAGTTTCTTGCAAATCTTCATAAGCCATGTGATAAATTCATATCGAGGCTTGTACTTTCTCAGTAAGATTTAATGCGTAAAGGATATTGAGTAACGTGTCCAGCTTTGCTGGTTATCTGCCGTTGGCAAAACAACGTTACCCTACAAAGAATCAAGTCCCCGGGCATGATCCTGGAGTGCAAAAAAGTTTCGGGTGCGCGTCCTGCGCTCCCGATGGGAGTAGCCCCCCGAGTCTGGGCATGGGCACTTGTGACCTGGAGCAGACTCGAGCTGACCATACTATTTTTTTTTCTTCAAATACTTCTGCACGCCCTTCTTTATGAAAAGTTCTTCGAGTTCACGTTTATCGGGTGCGCGTCCTACGCTCCCGATGGGAGTAGCCCCCGAGTCTAGGTACGGATGCTTGCAATCCGGACGTAGACTCAAGTTGACCACTCGATAGTTTTGTTTCTTCGATTCCTTAATCAAGTTTTATGACGTCACTTATGACTCTTCCTCCGCTGCAATTCTGACTTGACAAGACGTGTCCTGACGGGCCCACCCTAGTTCTGCGCGGGCAGTTTTTAGGAAATGACCAGTGCATGCGCATTGACCGAGGTGCCTCCTCGATTTCCGCACATCGTGGGAATAATGGGCCGCCTGTTCCACTTTCCGTAGAGTGACACGTGTACGTCTAGATCTCATCCACCTCCCACGATGTCTTTAAGGTTATGGCCACGATCTTCCAGCGGTTTCATGGTATAAATAGAGTGCCTTTGCTATTTTTACTTTTTACGCCTCCATACTGCTCATCTTCTTCACAGCCTTCCTCTACACCTCTGTTCCTTTCCTCAAAAGCTCCGGACGCCATGGGCAACAAGAAGAGTGCCAGCGCCTCGGGCTCAAGCAAGGTTAGCCGCGATTGGGGCGCCTCCACCATCACCAGTCGCGAGGTGAACAAGCTGCGCTCCCTTGGATTCATCTCCTCATCCGACGACGATATTCGTCTTCCAGGTCCTTCCTCTCGCCCAAATCCTCCAAAAGGATTTACTGTCATGTTCGTAGCCTTTATGTTTCGTGGGTTTTCGCTTCCTGCCCACGGATTTCTTCGCTCTCTTCTGTTTTTCAATGGGATTCAGCTCTGGCAGCTGACCCCAAAATCCATTCTCCATCTTTCCATTTTCATCACCGTTTGCGAGGCTTTCCTTGGCATTGATCCCCACTGGGGTCTTTGGAGGAAAATCTTTTATGTCAAGCGTCTTAACGACAACAACGGCCCCCGTCATCGGCGGCGTTAGCTTCGTTGTTAGAAAAGAGGTTGACTATCTCAACTTCCCGATGAAAGAATCCGTCCAGGGCTGGCGCCACAAATGGTTCTACCTGCGAGACACTCCGGTGCCTGGGCGGCGTTCCAACCTTCCTCCCTTCAAGGATGTCTTAGTGGCTCAGCCGAAGAAATCCTGGCGAAACACCCTGTCTCCCGACGAAAACGATCTATCTGACAAGCTGTTCGAGCAAGTTGTTGACCTGAAGAACGCGGGAGGCCTGACGATGTGCGGCACTGAAGTAGTTTCAGTGTTCCTAAAACGTCAGGTGCAGCCACTAATGTCCCGTCCCCACCAGCTGTGGATGTATACTGGGGAAGGCGACAAGTCGAAAGTAAGCTCTGTCGACCTGTCGGATGACGAGCTTCATGACGAAGTGCGTCGTCTTACTTGCTACAGCATGAGGGACACCATTGTCCTGACTTCGGCTCGCTCTCCATACGATTTGACACACCTTCCAACTGAGGTAGTCCCTATTGCATTTGCTTCTGTTGCTATTATCTTGTTACTCTCCAATTCTCCACTGATTTTCTTTTGTCAACAGGCTTCCACCGTGGTCCGATGTTATTCTCCCACACCCGAAAGTGGCGTGGAGCCAGAGGATGATGATGATTTCGAAGAGACCGAGGATGCTCACCATGCCCTCGAGGACAACGATGTCCAAGAGGAGGAAGCCCTCGAGGACGATGTCCTTACTAGGAGCAGGCGACGTAGGAGGATAAATGATGACTTGATCACGACGGTGAATCGAGTCCTAGCGGACAAGATAATGATGCCGATGAAACTGCGTCGCCTCCCCCAGCCCCGAAAAGTTCGGCAAGCCCCTTTGCTGACGAAGACGACTTAGACCTGTGAGTAGTTGCTTCTCCTTCATAACTTGCTTTCTTTATTTTGTACGATTAACATTCTTGTTTTGCAAGCAGCTCTGATGATGATGTTCCTCTCGCAAAGAGGGCTAAGTTTTCTTTTGGAAGACCCGAATCAGGCAAGGAGTCAAATCCTTTGCCTGCCAAACGAACACCGCTCTCAAGGACGCCTGTGGAGAAGATCCCAGTGTCGAAGGTCATCCCTTCTGGCGACGTCTCCATTCCACCAGCTGCTCGCGATCATGTAAGTGATTTATCCAGCTTGGTCTCTCTCTTTTTTATGATAGATTTCAACATTCGACTAAAATTTCTTCGCCTTTTGCCCTGCAGCCAATTTATGCCACAGTTGACGCTGTGGCAGATTTTGATGACCAATTCACTCGCCTGGAGTCTGAAAATGCTCATCTTCGGAAGACCATCAAGACTTCGGCTGACCAAGTTCTGGAAGCCAACATGCTTGCAACCAATGCCCAGAATGAAAACACCTTGCTGAAGGATGAGCTGAAGAAGTTGAAGCAAAAGATGAAGGATGAGCAAGACGCTAGACGCAAGGCAGCAGCTGCTGCTGATGAGAAAGAAGGCGTCCTCCGTGAATCCATTGCAAACTTAATGAGTAAGTTCCTTCGAATACGTTTGTGTTCAGTACTTTTCCCTTCAAGCTGCTTATCTATCTTCTTTCAGGTGCTGCCGATATAAACATCAATCGAGCCCGCAAGCTTCGGGAGAACTCCATGTCTGATGCCTTGTGGCTTGCTGCTGAATCCAACGTCCAAGTTCTCGGGCTTTTGCAAAAGACCAAGGGAGCATTATCGAGGCTGTTCTCGATGATTTTCCCGAGGATGAAGCAGGAGAAGACCCTTGGCGAAATGGCAGAGGCTTTCCTTATCGACCCTTCCGAACCTGTGGAGGTACTGAAGCGTCGTTCCCGTTTATTTGGGGCGGTACTTACTTTCCAGCTGTTGATGGGTCATGGGCTAGGCTCTGAGCTAGAAAGGTTTTCTAAGGCATTGCCTGTAGATGATAATGGTCACCTGATCAACCTTGAGCCTTTCAAACAGCCAGCAGTAACATGCGCCAATCAACTTCTGAAGCTGGTTGACGAGGCGAAGACCAAGACAGCACCTGAAGCTGCTCCCGGCTCATCATCAGTTGCTCCTTAAATGATGTCTTGTTGTAATTAAGGCCCGATACAATTTAGCTTAGCCCTAAAAGCTAGACAAAAATGTGTGAGGTAAGGGGCGCTGCCATGGAGATCTAGGGTTTCCACCCTCTCTCCCGTCGGCGCCGAGGGCGTCGGCCCTCCTCTCCTTCTGCACGTCGCCACCGGTGGTTCTGCATGGCGATCTAGGGTTTCCACCCTCTCTCCCGTCGGCGCTGAGGGCGTCGGCCCTCCTCTCCTTCTGCACGTCGCCACCGGTGGTTCTGCATGGCGATACCACCAGATTGGCGTAGGAAGATCTATTATTCCACCTCTCGCGATCAAGATCGGGGCCTGGCCAAGAACTATGATGGCTCGTTGTATTACTGGAAGGCCAAGGATTGGCTTCTCGTGATGAATGTGAAGGGTGCTCCACTGGTGGGTCGAGCACTCAAGGACGGCGAGAAGATCACGATTGGATTGGAGGTAAAAATGCCAAACCATTACGTCTATGTCAAATCTTGTATTACCTCTCCATCTGGGGATCCTATCGAAATGGATCATGGTCTGGGATCTCATCAATTGGACTCGCGTCCGGTTACATCGGATCGTGTGTCATCTCAATGCGATCCTCCTTCTGGCAAGGATGGATCTGGGTCTTCGGCTGTTCATGATGTGCTGGCTCTTGGGTTGGATTTTTCTCCTGGAATTCAGTTTGCCAAAAGAGTCAGGCAGGATTTCTTTGCCACAGTTCATCCAACCAAGGAATCATATCATTTCACGATGGTTGTTTCTTTTGGACGATCTAAATTTAAGCTTACTGAGGACACAGATTCTATTGCCCTTGAGTCTGCTATTGGAGGTTTATGTGATGAACTCAAAGTTTCCCTCCTACGGGATAGAGTGTTTTCCTTCACAGTCTCAAGTAAACAAATTGGTTTTAGGATTCTTCAGAGCAGGTTTTTCTCCTGTAAGCAATTCAAATGTTTTTTTCATCTGTGGGGAAGAGGTGGTCCTAACTGGACACGTGAGTTTGATCGTTGGCAAACAGAGTGTCAGCAGGAATGGACTCTAGTTGGTCCGTCAACGCGTACTGTGCAGATGGGGATGAATGCAATGCGGGCTGCTGGGGTCACTAAATCTGCTGTTCGTCGGAACCCTACTTCTAATGGTAGGATGCTTCGTTTTGCAGTCATTGAAAATTATCTGCCTGCAAGGGATATAGGTACCCTTTGACAGCGGAACAAGTCCAAGACTTGACAGACGGTGGCTATGATTTATCTTCACCTGAGAGAATCCCTGCTTCACCTGCACCAGCTGTTTTTTGGACAAATGCTGAACCTTCTATTCAGTTTATGCCTGCTCAACCGTTGGTTCAGGCCGTGAAAGACTGCTCTGGTTATGTTACAGTGTCAGAACCTGCAATTCAGTTCACTACGGTGCATCCGTTGTCTTCAGATGTTCCTTCAGTGCAGCAATCGGATGCTTCAGTTATTTTGGAACAGGGGTCTGTCTTGGATCAGCCGCCGGCTTCGGTTTTGAATTTGGTTCCGGATGGTTCCGTGGGGGGCCTCATCTCTTCTTCTGGGCCAGATCTTTCAAGTGATGGGCTGCAGAAGTTCGAGGCCATGATTGATGATATGGTCTATAAGGTGTGGGAATGTGGTCGTTGTCTTAGCATGGGCCACAAAGCCTATGAATGTACTAATGAAATTCGTTGCAAGGCCTGCTTCAGTTATGGGCATATTGCCAAGAAATGTCTCACCGAAAAAAGCAAAAAAACCCAGGTCTGGGTACCAAAGACGGCAAGTGCGGTTACGGGACTCCTCGATTCCTGCGATAGCCCCCCTTTGTCCTCAAGTGTCGTTTCGCCTCGTGATGGCGTGTAACTCACACGTTCGTTGGGAACCCCAAGAGGAAGGTATGATGCGCACAGCAGCAAGTTTTCCCTCAGAAAGAAACCAAGGTTTATCGAACCAGGAGGAGCCAAGAAGCACGTTGAAGGTTGATGGTGGCGAAATGTGATGCGGCGCAACAACAGGGATTCCGGCGCCAACGTGGAATCTGCACAACAAAACCAAAGTACTTTGCCCCAACGAAACAGTGAGGTTGTCAATCTCACCGGCTTGCTGTAACAAAGGATTAACCGTATTGTGTGGAAGATGATTGTTTGCAAGAAAACAGTAAAACAAGTATTGCAGTAGATTGTATGCGATGTAAAGAATAGGACCGGGGTCCACAGTTCACTAGAGGTGTCTCTCCCATAAGATAAAAGCATGTTGGGTGAACAAATTACAGTCGGGCAATTGATAAATAGAGAAGGGCATAACAATGCATATACATGATATGATAAATATAGTGAGATTTAATCCGGGCATTACGACAAAGTACATAGACCGCCATCCAACTGCATCTATGCCTAAAAAGTCCACCTTCAGGTTATCATCCGAACACCATTCAGTATTAAGTTGCAAAGCAACAGACAATTGCATTAAGTATGGTGCGTAATGTAATCGACAACTACATCCTTAGACATAGAATCAATGTTTTATCCCTAGTGGCAACAGCACATCACAACCTTAGAACTTTACATCCTTTGTCCCAGGTGTCAATGAAGGCATGAACCCACTATCGACCATAAATACTCCCTCTTGGAGTTAAGAGTAAAAACTTGGCCAGAGCCTCTACTAATAACGGAGAGCATGCAAGATCATAAACAACACATAAACAATAGATTGATAATCACCATAACATAGTATTCTCTATCCATCGGATCCCGACAAACACAATATATAGTATTACAGATAGATGATCTTGATCATGTTAGGCAGCTCACAAGATCCAACAATGAAGCACAATTAGGAGAAGACGACCATCTAGCTACTGCTATGGACCCATAGTCCAGGGGTGAACTACTCACTCATCACTCCGGAGGCGATCATGGCGATGAAGAGTCCTCCGGGAGATGAATCCCCTCTCCGGCAGGGTGCCGGAGGCGATCTCCTGAATCCCCCGAGATGGGATTCGCGGCGGCGGCGTCTCTGGAAGGTTTTCCGTATCGTGGCTCTCGGTACTGGGGGTTTCGCGACGGAGGCTATTTGTAGGCGGAAGGGCAGGTCAAGAGGCGGCACGAGGGGCCCAGGGGACAGGGCCGCGCGGCCAGGGCCTGGGCCGCGCCGCCCTGTCACCTGGCCACCTCGTGGCCCCACTTCGACTCCCCTTCGGTCTTCTGGAAGCTTCGTGCAAAAATAGGACCCTGGGCGGTGATTTCGTCCAATTCCGAGAATATTTGCTTACTAGGATTTCTGAAACCAAAAACAGTAGAAAACAGCAACTGGCTCTTCGGCATCTTGTTAATAGGTTAGTTTCAGAAAATGCGCAAATACGACATATAATGTGCATAAAACATGTAGGTATCATCAATAAAGTAGCATGGAACATAAGAAATTATCGATACGTTGGAGACGTATCACCTCGACGGAGTCCGCAGGAGTCCACGCAGTTCTCCACACCATCTACTTCCTCCTCGATTCCGCCTATCTCGCTGGGAGGTGCGGCTTCTCCAGGCATGGCGGTCTTTGAGCTTGATCCCACGCCATGGCTGCCGCTGGGGCATGAGATCATTGATGGCGGACCCACACGCCTACCGCGGACGTTCTACACTCCGCCGGAGATGCCGCAGCGCCGCCATGACAATCTCTGCATCGCCTACATCGCGCCGCCACAACCAGAGGGGGATGCCTTCTGGAGAGATCAGGTCAGACTTTTTGTGGAAGATAATCTTGGTCTGGATGTGTTGGATGCTCAGCCGTCTCTGTTTGGTGTTGGTTTGTTTGAGATGAGTAGCCCGGCTACTAGGCAGATTTTAGTTCAGCAACCACAGAGACAGATTGCCAATGGGGTCTTTGTCCGTTTTGTTAACCATGATCAAGCTGAGAATCATCGGGGAATTCAAGGGTTTCGTAGGGGCTGGTTGATGTTTCTGGGGATTCATAAGGATTTCCGCAATGGTTTCAATATATCCAATGCAGTCAGTACGTTTGGGAAATATGTTGATTGGCACCGTGATGATCCATTGAAGGAGCGAACCCTTGTGTTTGCTGAATTTCCCTCTCCTCAAGCTGTGCCACGTGATGTTGTTTTTGGTGATTATGCTACGGTCGGTGGTAGTCGTCAGTCTTGGACTGCTGCGTGCTATGTTCTGACGGCAGAATTTGCGGATGCAATGCCTGCGGATGAAGACCCGATGCCAATTGATGGTAATCCTCACCCATTGCCTGGGAATTTGCAGCCTATGATGCACAATTTTGTCCTGCCACCTTTTCCAGAGATAGGATGGAATGAGGTACCTCCAATGCATGAACCTGAAGCTCATAATGTTCCTCATGATGCTCAGATGGAGGAGGTGGTGGTTCCTCCTGTAGAGGAAGTAGTTTCAGATCAGATTGTGTTTGATGATTCTGTTGACACGGCCTCATCGGCGGCTCAGGGTCAGAATGTGGGTTTGTTGAACTTTGGGGAAGTGTTACAGCCTCCTCCTTAGGTGCATATTATTAACATGATGAGAGTGATCACTGAGCACAACCCTGTCAGAGATATTGTGCCTTACGCGCCGCTAGACTTGCATGGTATTTGGTTGAAGGCTGAATCTATCAAGAAGTGCTCCTCTGTTGCAGTGTTTGGACCAGAAATTCCACCTGATATGGTTTGGGCCAAGATTTTTGCTTCTTGGCTGCCTCAGCTCATGAGCTCTTCTGTTCCAATTGCCTTTCGCTCCTGCTCTTTCAGTGCACTTCTTCAGGGAAAGCGAAGCTGGGCTGATGCATTTCAGCAGTTTAATGGCTTTATTGTATCCAGGACAGCTCAGTTACCTAGCTGTGGTCGCCCTGCTCGCAGAAGGGTAGCAAGGTCTCTGAATTTCTCCGCAGAGGGTGAAGCTGTTGGAAATGTAGGTGAAGATAGTCTGTCACCTGGTTTTGCCTCTTCTCCTATTACAGTTCAGCGTAAAAAAAGAGGGAAGGCAAAGAAGTATGACACCCCTTTGGTGGACACATCAGTGCGTCGTTGTACACGCAGTATGATCAAGAACAATGGCTATCGCCCTACTCCTATCTCGGACGGTGGGCGGACCAATGCTAAGCGTGTTAAGACGCAGATGAAGGATATGAAAGATGCAAAGGATGTGAAGGGCAAGGGAAAGAAGGTGGCAGATAACTTGGAGAAGGAGGAACCGGAACTGCCTCAAACTCCAATTCATGTCCTTCAAGCTATTGGTATAGGTCTGGGTATTGATCCTGCAAAATTAACAGAGGAGAAGCTTAATGCATCCTCTGCAGTGTTCAAGAAGTTGCCCCCTTCTGATGATTAGTCTGCTCATCAAGTCTTTGGCAGAGGGATTCCCTTCCCTTTTGTCAGTAATCTTGTGTTCTGGGTACTTTTGGGCATGGAACAGATTATGTCATGGTTATTTCTTATGTGTCGCTTATCTGAATATTTTTACACAGTTCCTGGGTTGTATGACTTATGCTATGCATTGGGTCAATATGGTTATGTTTCCTCCAGTTTTTAATGCATATTAAAACCTATAGAAAGTGGAGGGTTCTATATTGGAATGTGCGAGGTCTTAACTCTGAATCTAGGCAAAGAGCGGTTCGTGCAAAGATTGAAGAGAGTGAATGTGCTATTATTTGTCTTCAGGAGACAAAGTGTGAATTCTTTGATCAGCGATTCATTAGAAAATTTAGCCCCAAGCGTTTTGATGCTTTTGCTTACTCTCCTTCTGTGGGTGCATCTGGTGGAATTCTAGTTTTGTGGAATTCTACAGTGTTCAATGGCAGTTTGCAGCAGATAGAACGTTTTGCAGTTTCAATTCAGTTTACATCGGTTCATAACTCTGAAGTTTGGAACCTCACAACTGTATATGGGCCGTGTCAGGGGGAAGAAAGGGATCAGTTCATAGCATGGTTATATAATTTTGAAATTCACCCGTTAAGTAAACATCTCTTGCTTGGTGATTTCAATTTTATCAGATCCGTGGATAATCGGAATAAACCTGGAGGCAGTGTCCAAGATATGTTTATTTTTAATGAAATTATAGGACATCTGGGCTTGGTCGAGTTACCATTAAAGGGACGTTCTTTCACTTGGTCCAATATGCAGCATAATCCCCTCTTGGAGCAGTTAGATTGGTTTTTTACGACCCCAAATTGGACAAGTGTTTTTCCTAACACAATGGTTCTACCCCTGGCTAAACCTCAATCAGATCATATACCATGTGTTGTTAATATTGATACAGAAATCCCTAAAGCTAAGATATTTCGATTTGAGAACTTTTGGGTGGATATGCCGGGCTTTATGGAGTGTGTAAGCAAGTCTTGGAGTACTCCTTCTGTCAAGCTTTCTAGTGTTGCAATTCTTGCAGATAAGCTTAAAAAGCTCAGATACAATTTGAAGCACTGGCAAAAGAGTATCTCACAACTTAAGGTCCTTATTGAGAAATGCAATCAGGCAATCTTTATCCTGGATTCTATAGAAGATAAAAGGCCTCTTTCAGTTCCTGAATTTAATTTTAGACAGCTGGTCAAACTTCATTTGGAGGATCTGTTGTTAGCCCAATGTATGTACTGGAGGAAGAGGTGCACCATTCGATGGATCAAGATGGGGGAGGATAACACCAAATTCTTCCATGCTAAAGCTACTGAAAGGTTCAGACATAATTTTATATCTTCTTTAGTAGCATCTGATGGTAGGGAAGTCAGGGATCATGATCAAATGGCAGGTCTGTTGTGGGCTTCTTATAAGGAAAGGATGGGGTCTTCAGAGGGTATATCCATGCAGTTTGATCTTTCTAGGATACTCAATAGAGTTGAGGGCCTGGACATTTTATCAAGACCCTTTGAGGAAAAGGAAATGGATGATATTGTCAAGTACATGCCAGCTGATCGTGCTCCGGGGCCTGATGGTTACTCTGGTTTATTCTTGAAGAAGTGTTGGCATATTATAAAGAAAGATTTTTATAATCTGGCTAGAGATTTTCATGATGGTAGAGTTGGATTGCAGAATATTAATGGTTCTTTCATAACCCTCATTCCGAAGAAGGCTGCTCCTGAGTCTGTCAATGACTATCGACCAATTTCCCTCACTAGTGTATGTTTGAAGTTTCTGACAAAACTTGCTGCAAACAGGCTGCAGGATCACATTCTTCGATGTATTCATAAGAACCAATATGGGTTTATTCGTTCTAGGACAATTCAAGATTGTCTTGCATGGACCTATGAGTATATATACCAGTGCCAACTATCCAAGAAACCAATTCTGATTGTAAAGTTGGATTTTGCAAAAGCTTTCGACACAATTGAGCATGAAGCCATTTTGCAAATTTTGAAGCATAAGGGGTTTGATGATGTCTGGATTGGTTGGATGAAGGAGTTATTGTCTTCTGGTTCATCATCTATTCTTCTCAATGGGGTGCCTGGAAAGCAGTTTATATGCAAGAGGGGGTGAGGCAAGGTGACCCCCTTTCACCCTTACTGTATGTTTGTGGGGGTGATCTTCTCCAGTCAGTTATTAATGATAATCTCAACAATAATGTGTTGCGTTTGCCTATCATTACAAATGATTCTGAGTTTCCAGTGGTTCAATATGCTGATGATACCATTCTGTTGCTTGCTGCTGAAATGGATCAAGTGCTTGCACTAAAGGAAATTCTGCATAAGTTTGGTCTATCAACTGGTTTAAGAGTGAACTTCCAAAAGTCTCAAGTTGTACCCCTGAATGTGGAGGAGTCTGTCACTGTTCAGTTGGCTGAAGCTCTGGGTTGTCAGATTGGATCATTGCCATTTCCATATCTTGGGCTGCCACTTGGTACTACTAAGCCCTCTATCCAGGATCTAATGCCTATTGTTCATGGGTTGGAGAGGAGGCTTACTGCCACATCCATATTCCTGTCTCAAGGAGCAAGGCTTCAGCTCATCTCATCTGCTTTATGCTCGATGCCCCTACATTTTCTGCTGTCTCTTAAATTGCCACCAGGTTTGGTAACCCAATTGGATAGAATTTTAAGGCAATGCCTATGGAGGGACAAGGATCAGCCAAAGCCTTCTCTTGCGGCTTGGCATATGGTTTTCAAACCAAAGGAAAATGGGGGCCTTGGTGTTGTCAATTTCCAGAAAAAAATAATGCTTTGTTGCTGAAACATCTGGACAAGTTTTATAATAAATCTGATACACCTTGGGTACAGCTAATCTGGAGTAGTTACTATACTAATTCTGTACCTCATTCGGCTAGGCCTTGTGGTTCTTTTTGGTGGAGGGATATTTTACATTTTCAGCGAACTTTACTGAAGTAACTACTATTGAGCCTGGAATGGGAGATTCCTTTCTGTTCTGGAGTGATAAGTGGAAGTTCATGCATTCGGATCAGCCTTTGGCTTCTAGGTTTCCGAGATTATTCTCTTTTGTACTTGATAAGGAGATGTCTGCTACTGATGTTTTTTCCACTGAAGACTTTTCCCAGCTTTTCTATCGGCCATTATCTGCTGAAGCTTATCAAGAGTACTGTCAGGTTCAACAAGGTTTGATATCTGAACCGCTTTTAGGTAGACCTGACATTTGGAAATATGCATGGGGAGAAAAATATTATCCTTCAAAGTTTTATGCTCATTTACATGCTGATATAGTTGTCCCTGCGGTCTTTCGATGGTTATGGAAGTCAGCCTGTATGATGAAGACGAAGATGTTTGCCTGGTTGCTCCTCAATGACAGATTGAATACCAGAGATTTGTTAGTAAGGAGAAATTGGACTGTCTCGGATGATAGACATTGTGTGCTATGCCCTACACATACTTATGAGGATAGACTTCATTTGTTTTTTACATGCAACTTCAGTCATCGGATATGGAATTATCTTCAGATTGATTGGTCCAGGGGTGCTGATTTGCAAACGGCAGTTGCTGAGGCTAGAAGGGGTTTTGCTAATCCTTTTTTCATGGAGGTCATGATCACGGCCTGTTGGCACATATGGAAGCAGCGGAATGGGAGAATTTTTGAGAATGAAAGGCCCACCTTTGCAAGGTGGAAGTGTAACTTTGTACATGATATTACTTTGTTACAACATAGGATCAAGGTTAAGCATAGAGATAGCCTTCTGACTTGGATACATAGCTTACCTTGATTAGGTTTTTTCTTCTTCTTTCCATAGGTAGGTAGGTGACTTCCAACATCTTGTTGTATTTCTTTGTTTCTGCTTTTTTAATAAAATGAAAATGCTGTGGGGCTGTTGCCTCACAGTTAAGCTTCAAATTTTTTTTTTAGCTTAGCCCTGTTTTACTTTTGGCTCCGTTGCTAGTATCAACAGCCCCTTTTGACTGTAATATATGTGCTCCAGTGCTCCCGATGGGAGTTTTTACTAATGTTATTCTGAACTGCGACTTATGCTGCAGATTCCTTCGTCTTCTTCTTGTGCTGATCCTTCTTTAAATCCTTCGACTAACGATGAATCCGACCTGGTTCGTCGTTTACGCGATCAAATATCCCGACTGAATAAGGACATAACCAATCTTCATGCGATGGCAGCGTTGATAAAAAGAAAAGGTGAAATTGCAACTGTAGTTGAACAACACGCTCTTGATCGTCTCCGTGTTGCTACTGAGAGCCTGAGCTGTAAGTGTCCATCCATCCGTTGATTTTTATTCGAAACTTAAATGCTCCTTGACTGATCCTTGCCTTTCGACAGTCGCAGCTCCCGACGCGTCAGAAGAAAACAGAAGGATCCATGAGAAGATTGAAGCGATGACCGACGTTGCTCACCCGAAACATGAACTGTGGTCCCATCGACCAAAGGCCGTTATCATGGCCAAGTTTGAACATCGAGTAGAGAAGGTGCACTATTACTTCGACAAATTTCATGATCATCTATCGATGGTTTGGAGGACCTTGTTTCCTTTAGACCAAGCACCCGAAACATTGTCTGCTCTATTCACTCGATTCAAGACTACAGAAAGGATTCGTCTGCTGGTGCGGAAGGAACTCCTAGCCGGTGCCGAACTTGCTTTTGCTTTAGTTTTGACATGCCACCCGACCTTAGATTTGGAAGCCATAGCTAATACTAGCAGGAGTTTGAACCAATACTATGATGTTGTTAGAAATCCTTCGTACATCGTCATCTCTCGGATGGAAGCAGGCGTCGAGAGAGACCTGAAGGCCCGGGAGGAGCAAGGGAACCTGCCATAATATTATGCATATATATGTATGTAATGACCTTGTTCTCACAAGGGGAAATTTCAAATGTATCTTGATGCACGTTTTATGCATCTGATAATTTCTGGGTGAATTTGTTAATTCATTTGACAATTGTTTTGTCAAGGAGGGCTGAGTGATCAAGTCAGCCTGTTCACCCGACGACTCCGTTATATTTGCAATTTTATTGCGGAGTCGATGCGTAAGTTCTATAGGAGCGACACCCGTTGAGTGATCGAGGGATCTAGATGCTTGACTTCGTCGCACGGTGTACCGGCTTGAGTCTTGTTTTATGGTAATACGTCCATCGTTTGCAGCGCTCGCGTATTTTGTCGAGGCTTAGATGGGTTGTCGTGTATCATTAATCTTAGCTCCCGATGGGAGTATTTAATAAATGACACTGTAAACATATCTCTGGCCAACGCCCCTGATAGGAGTAAGAGCCAATGAGAAGAGCCCCGAACACGTTGTTCGGATAATGAAGCCTGGAACAACAAAGGTAGGAAACTTGATCAAAAAATTTATTCATGATATAAATCGAGCTTAGGAGCTGCCGAATAACAAGAAAATGATTATATCCTATGTGTAGAATCGTCGCAAATGTGCAACGTTCCAGGGATTTTCGACGTCTTGACCCGAGGCTGGATTCTTGAGGCGATAGGCTCCTCCTGGTATCACTTTAGTGACGATGAACGGCCCTTCCACGGGGATTCCAGCTTCAAAGGTCTCTCTTGCTTTAGTCGTAGTACCATATCACCAACGCTGAAGTTTCGGCTGCGTACGTGTCGGCTATGGTAGTTTCGTAACGCCTGCTGATACACCGTTGTTCTTGCCAAGGAAATGTCCAGAGCTTCGTCAAGGAGGTCAACAGCATCTTGCAACGCGTTGTTGGAAGTGGCTTCCGTGTACGCAGTCACTCGAGGTGCTTCGAACCGAACGTCGACTGGTAAAACTGCTTCGGCTCCGTATACCAGGAAGAACGGAGTGTACTGAGTTGACCTATTGGGTGTGGTACGCACGCTCCAGAGTACGGAAGGCAATTCTTCGACCCAAGCTCCAGCTGCGCCCGTAAGGCGTTTCTTGAGGCCGTCCCCTATTAGACCATTAATCCTCTCGACTTGGTCGTTGGTTTGGGGATGTGCTACCGAAGCGAACTTTAGTTTGATGCCACCATCATCACAGAATTTCCGGAACTTTTTGGAGTCAAAATTAGTTCCGTTATCCGTGACGATACTGTGAGGCATGCCAAAGCGACAGGTTATTCCCCTGAAGAACTCAACTGCAGTTTCGCCTTTCTGGTTTCGAACAGGTACGACCTCAATCCATTTGGTAAACTTGTCAACTGCAACGAGAAGATATGTGTGACCTCCAGGCGATGATCTTGGCAATGGTCCAACTTGGTCGAGTCCCCATTGAGCAAAGGGCCATGCTAGGGGTATCGTCATTAGATCTGTTGCGGGAGCGTGTGGTTTTGGTGCAAAGCGCTGACAAGGATCACACTTCCGAACCAAGTCCCGAGCATCCGACGCCGCCGTTGGCCAATAAAATCCTGAAAGCTTTCGCCACAAGTGCCCTGCTGCTTGCATGGTGCTCACAGGTTCCTTCATGTATCTCGCGTAACAGAGCTTTTCCATCGTTGATGGCAATGCACCTTTGAAAGATGCCAGAAAAACTACGCTTGTATAGTTCTTCGTTTATCACAGTGAAGGCCTTTGATCGTCGCACAATTTGTCTGGCTTCCACTCGATCCTCTGGTAACTGTTGATCTATCAAGTATGCCAAAAAGGTTTGGTCCATAGGGGTTCGAGTAAGAGAACCTGTTCTGCAAACTGAGCTGGAATTCCTTCATCAGTTTGCTGCGGTCTTGCTTCTGGAACGTCAGTCGACGATTTTGGAGATGCCGGTGCTTTCTCCTTTATCGATCGCTGCGTGATGACTTCGTAAAATACCCCATCTGGAAAAGGAGAGCACGTGGAGACAATGTTTGCCAGGGCGTCGGCTTCCTCGTTGCTGGCTCTACCGATGTGCTTAAGTTCACAACCTTCAAACTTGGCTTCCATATTCTGATACAACTGATGGTAGGCAATCATGTTGTCACTGACCGCGTCCCATAAGTTCATCGACTGCTGTACTACCAGGTTCGAGTCTCCGTAGATTTCCAGACGAGTTGCTCCACATGCTTTTGCCATCTTCATTCCGTGTAGTAATGCTTCGTATTCTGCTTCATTATTTGTCGGTAAAGAGAAATTCATACGCAGGATGTATTTCATCTTGTCTCCTTGTGGCGATATCAATATCACCCTGCGCATGTACTCCGCTTTGACCCGTCAAAGTACATTGTCCATGAGCCGGACATATCGGGT